>NC_065579.1:188155830-188769112 GCF_024542745.1 Macaca thibetana thibetana | reverse complement strand
ACATCATACATTCTATAATTAATTCCGGAACAGTGAAAAAAATTTAGTTCTGCTCATCACTGACAAAATGCCAATAACTCTCATTTAAATTTACTGTTTAGGAGCAGTCAGATCTTTTATCACTATTGTGATAAATTAGAAGTGGGAATGAAGCCTGTGTTTTCTGTAATTAAGTAGTAATAATGCCATTTCTGACATACTTTGTCTCTGTCATCAAAGTAATATGATTTGCTTCTTAATTACATTTCTGGTGAAAGTGAAATAACAAAGAACACCACCAGTGAATTCATCTCCTTATAATACATGTTACAGTGAGACTTGGTTAATGCTAAAGAGGTAGCAAGGAAAGAGGCTTGGCAAACCAGATTAGATTTTCTCTTCCTCTTACTTGTCCTAGTATACAGGATGTTATTATTCTGCATTCCATAAATTACATGTAATTGCATTTTAGTGTCATCTCCATTTCTCATAGTGTTGAAATGTTCATTGTAGCTTACCAGGAAGCCTTAAATGTGGGTGCATGGGAAGTGGGATGAAGAAAATGATGCCAATCTTGATTTCTATATGCTATTATCAAAGCTCCATTTAACCACTCTTCTAGAGGTGGGGCAGTCACACCTGAATTACACCATCGACTAATGGAGACCACCTAGAGAGACTCCAAAAGACTTATGGGCAGTAATTTTTAGAGCTATTCCATTATGCTTTAGGCAGCAATATTCACAAGACCCATCTTAGCATTTGGTGAATGATTCTGAATCTGAAGCTTTATTTTCCCCTTTCTCACCTAATCATAGCAGGTAAGTTCTGTCACCCCCCAGGTCTCCTCTAAAAGCTGGCGCATCTTTGTACTGCTTACAGCTTTGTCTCAAGCAACAAGTCCCAGCAACTAGAAAAAGATCCTTTTCCGCCTCCACATTCCCAATTTGGAAGAGCCAGCTGAGAGCAATATGGTGGAGTAGGCTGACCTCAGCTGACACTCCGCAAACATTTGCTTAGCACTGTGCTAGATGTGAATAGAAATAAAGATAAATAAAAATAGGGCCCAAGCCCTTCAGAAGCTGGCAAAGTATTAATTCACTTGGGAAGATTCTGATAAGTTTATTCACACTAAACTGTTATTAGCTGACAAGTGTTAGTTCCGTCAGGTGTTATTACAACAGGTTCCTTAGCAACCCAGTTTCTCCTTGCGTGGTTGGTAGGAAGCAGGGGGAGAAGCTGAGGTACTAGGGTATTGCTGTGTGGGAACAGCTTTAGAAGAAATCTGTCAGAGAATTATAAAGTTGCCCAACTGAAGCTCCAGAGAATCACCTGCCAACCTATTTCATCCTGGGGCTTTTACAGAATGGGCTCCCAGGAATGTCCCTTAACAGATTTGCTGCAAACCAAGAAAGCAAGTGTGCAGAGCTGACCTTGGAGCCAGGAGCTTCAGGAAGCTCATTTTCTCATTAAGAATTGTCTTCCCTTTAAAAGCACCATAATGTAGCTTGAAAAACTGCCTTCCTTTAAGAGCTTGTTTCATAGCCTGATATTTTGTGGAGTAATGGCTACAGAATTTAGGTTCAATTCACAGTGATCCTAAAGGGCATCACTGTATCAAATGTTTAGAATGTTAGGAATTTTAGGCTAGAAATCAAGTGGCCTGAGTGAATTTCACATTTCAATGAGTGTATAAATGAGATGTGCCCTGAAGAAAGATTTGGGGTCGGTGGGTGGACAAATCTTAGCCTTTTTACAGGAAATGTCTGTATCTATTTCTATCTATCTATCGACAGATATTTGTACATATAGCATATGTGTGTATACATACATAATTTCTTATATTTAATTTGTGATTATATAACAATGAACAATTGAAAATCAGGGACCAGCCTACTTACACAAAAAAATATATATTACTTTTATTAATTCTATAATCATCAAACAGTAAAAATGAAAACTAGGGCTCAGAGTACTTACAGAAATCTTCCTGCAGAAAATTATGGTGACTTCTACTACCATTTAGACAGGATTTTAGTAAGTTCAGGTTTAAAATATATGAGGCGTGCTTTGAAGATCAAGGCCTTGGCCCGTTGGCTTAGAATAAGGTTCATCTGCAAACATAGCGATTCAGTAAACTGTCACTAGCCAAGGATGGATCTTGCCTTCATCTGCCTGAGCATCAGGAGAAAATTTATTTAAGGAGAAAGAAAACAAGAGCAAGGAGCATTCTGTGGCTTGTATGTCTTGTAACTTGAGATGACATTTTCTGCATACTTTCTACTATATAATATCCAGTAGAAGATATGGGATGCCCAGATCTCAGTGGCTCAAATCACAAGCAAAAGGCAGTAATTGGATGTCCACACTGTCCATCATCTCAAGGACAACAGAGACAGATGGGCCACCTCAGGTGCAGAAGCCAGATATGGTGAAGGGACTTGAGAGACTATGAATCATTCTTTACTGAGGAGGGGTGGGGTGGGGTGAGCAGTGAGGATGAGATTGGCAGGTATTTCCCATTCTGCTTGCAGTCTTTTTCACTGTGGGATTAGCAATGGGCATGGACCATATCTGAATATTAGTAATTTACAGGATAAAATAAAGGGATGCTAGGAAACTCTTCTGACATTCTGTCTCCTGAAGTTCTGAAGATGTCACTCACAGTCTTAAAAAGAGAAAATATTATCAATCAGAGCCTGATGAGAAGAAATGAGAGTCCCGGACCTTAACTAACAAGTTCCATGGAACAATAGTATATGTAAAAATAAATGACATGCGATAGGCACTCAAGAAATGTTTTCACTGATAATAATAATAGACAACATTTTGGTGGGAACTTACATGTGTCAAACACTTGGCTAAACAATATCCTCATGTGGTTCAAGCTCTGAAACTTATTTTTTTCCGTAACTCATTTGGCAACAAAACCTGACTCTACCTGAATTTGTGTGATGCCAGAACTTGACCTGAACTGCTGTGCAGCTATTTCTGGTGTTTATTTATTCAACTTAGTGGAAATATTTCTACATTTCCTTGTAGAATTTTTGATGTGTTTGACTATGAGATGTTTCCCAAACTCTATTATGAGGTATTGTTTAATATATAATATATACTCCATATAATCTTTTCTTAAAAAATAAAAATTTCTTATTCTAGGGTACATCTGGTCTCAGAGGGTTTAGACAAGACTTGTAGAGCCTGAGTCTTTTCAACATCCTTTGATTCAGCAATATAAATTCTCTTTATTTTGTGGCTGGGAGACTGAAGCACAGAGATGTGAAATAGCTTCTCTAAGGTCACACAGTTGATACTGGTTGAAGATACAACTTGATTATAGTCAGTTTGCCACTAAGGTTATGGTCTTAAGTCACTACTCTGTACTGCTTCTTGTATGGATAATGACACATAATAGAGAAACAATCAAGTTAACTAGTAAGGTAATGGAAATGCCTACAAATAGCAGTAAGAAAATACAGTATTATGAACAAGGAAATATAGTTCCTGTCAGATATTTGACAACCAATCTAATATGTTGACTAAGAACTATAGGCACAAAAAAGCAATATTGGATAGGAAAGGAAAGGGGCGAAGTGTACCTTATCAGTGGCAGGGCTTGGGAAATTCAGGATGTCAAACAAGAAACAATACCGAAGACCTATCTTTGGAATCTTTGTGTTAGAGCCTGGGAAAACCCCAAAGCAGGCACTAGGACAGGGATCATGGCATTGGAAGTAGGAGAGCCACAGTCCTTGTGGGTCTGAAGAGAGATTTGAGAATCTCTGCTTGCTCTGTGCCCTTCACTTAGAAGGGGATCTTCCACTTGAGGAGCCCATCACATTGGGAGTATATGGGTCACAACCAGTTTGCTACTGGGCGCCCTTCCTCTTATTTTCTTCTGACTGGTAAACAGAGTTTGTGTTAAGGAGCACTGTCAATGTAGAATGCTCCTCATGCCTTGCATATAAATATCATAATCTGTGAAGGCTGATACAGAAGTGACTGGGAGAAATAGAGAGAGGAAGAGCTTGTATATTATCTATATTTCATAGATAATATAAGACTGTACATAGAAAACCCCATAGACTCTGACCAAAGGCTCCTAGAACTGATAAACAGCTTCAGCAAAGTTTGGGGATACAAAATCAATTTGCAAAAGTCAGTAACATTTCTATACACCAATAACTTCCAAGCTGACAGCCAAATCAAGAATGCAATCCCATTCACCTTGGAACATCTCATCGAAAACGATGTCTTCCAGTCATTTTTAATATCTAGGCATATACTTAATATAATAAAAATAAAGAGCTTCAACAAACAAAACATTGAAACTACATACCTCAAAATAATAAGAGCCATCTCTGACAGTCCCACAGCCAAAATCATACTGAATGGGCAAAGACCAGATAGATTCCCCTTGAGAACCAGAGCAAGACAAGGATGCCTACTCTCAACACTCCTATTTAACACAGTACTGGAAGTCCTAGCCAGAGCAACCAGGCAAGAGAAGGAAATAAAAGGCAACTAAATAGGAAGAGAGGAAGTCAAACTATCTATTTTCATAGATAATATAAGACTATACCTAGAAAACCCCACAGACTCTGACCAAAGGCTCCTAGAACTGATAAACAACTTCAGCAAAGTTTTAGGATACAAAATCAATTTGCAAAAATCAGTGACATTTCTATACACCAGTAACTTCCAAGCTGACAGCCAAATCAATCAAGAATGCAATCCTAGTCACAATAGCCACAAAAGGAATAAAATACATAGGTATACAACTAACCAGGGAGGTGAAAGACCTCTACAATGAGAATGACAAAACACTACTCAAAGAAACCAGAGAAAATACAAACAAATGAAAAAACATTCCATGCTCGTGGATAGAAAGCATCGATATTGTTAAAATGGGCATACTGCCCAAAGCTATTTACAGATGCAATGCTATTCCTATCAAACTACCAGTGACATTTTCACAGAATTAGAAGAAAATATTCTAAAATTTATTTTGAACCAAAAGAGAGTCTTAATGGCCAAAGCAAACCTAAGCGAAAAGAACAAAGCTGGAGGTTTCACAATACCTGACTTCAGACTATACTACAAGGCTGTAGCAACAAAAGCAGGTTATTACATGATACTACTACACAATCAGACAATGTAGACCAATGGAACGGGTTAGAAAATCCAGAAGTAAAGCTGCACAAGTACAACCATCTGATCTTCAACAAAACCAACAAAACAAGCCCTGGAGAAAGGTCTCCTCATTCCACAAACGCTGCAGGGTTGACCGGCTCCCACAGGCAGAAGACTGGCACTGGATGCCTACTTTTCATCATACACAAAAATCAACTCAAAATAAAGACTTAAATGGAAAGCCTAAAATTGAAAAGGCCCTAGAAGAAAATCTGGGAAATGCCATTCTAGACATCGGCCCAGGCAAAGACTTTATGACAAAAAAACTCTAAAAGCCATTGCAACAGAAACAAACATTGGCAACTGGGATCTAATTAAACTAAAGAGCTTCTGCACAGCAAAAGAAACTATGGACAGAGTAAACAGATGACGTACAGAATGGGAGAAGATATTTGCAAACGATGAATCCAACAAAGGTCTAATATCAAGAATCTATAAGTAACTCAAATGAACAAGCAAAAACCAAAAGCCCTGTTAAAAAATGGGCAATTTCAAATAAACAGACACTTCTCAAAATAAGACATACATGCAGCCAATGAGCATGTGAGAAAATGCTCATCATTAAGGATAGACAAATCAAAACCACAACAAAATGTCATCTCATGCCAGTTAGAATGGTTATTATTAAAAAAAAAAAAAAAAAAAAAAAAAAAAAAAAAAAAAAGCAGATGCTGGTGAGGTTGTGGAGAAAAAGGAACACTTACACACTGCTTGTGGGAATGAATATTAGCTCCGCTACTGTGGAAGGCATTCTGGAGATTCTTCAGACTTAACCCAGCAATCCCATTAATGGGTACATATACCCAAAGGAATGTAAATTGTTCTATCATAAAGACACATGCATATGTATGTTTGTAGTAGCACTATCCACAACAGCAAAGACATGGAATCAACCTAGATGCCCATCAGTGGTGGACTGGATAAAGAAAATGTGGCACTTATACCCCATGGAATACTACGCAGTTATAAAAAATGAGTTCATGGCCTTTGCAGCCACATAGATGGAGCTGGAGGCCATTATCCTAAGCAAACTAATACAAGAACAGAAAACCACATGCTACATGTTTTCACGTACAAGTGGGAGCTAAACACTGAGTACACATGGACATAAAGAAGGGAACAATACACACTGGGGCCTATTTGAGGGTGGAGAGCGGGAAGAGGGTGAAGATCAAAAAACTACTTATCACGTATTAGGCCAATTACTTGGGTGACAAAATTATCTATACACCAAACCCCCATGACACACAATTTACCCATGTAACAAACCTACACATGAACGCCTTGAACCTAAAAGTTGGAAAGAAACAGAAAAAAAAAAGAGAGAGAGAGAGGTTGAATGAGTCAAAGGGATGTTATTAAAAACAATGGAGAAGCAAAGGACTCAATATAATTGGTGACCGTGAAAGCAGATATGGGGGCCAAGCAGGGGGAAAGCTGAAAAAGGAGATGCTAATGGTGATGAGAGAAATTAGTGTTCCAGAGAGTTCTGTTATATTGTGCTGTGTTATAAAGCTGGAAAAGGCTAAGGTGAAATAACCCTACCAGTAAGAAAAGAATAATTGAGTTTGCTAGTGTCTGAGCTAAATGCTGGCAAAGTAGAATTAACTTTTTAATGCACCTTCTGGAGTGATTTTCACATTTTTTTGTGACTCTCAGGCCTTGACTATGAAATTAGGAAGGTGATTTCTTAAAACCAAATAAAGTTGGTTATTGAGGTACATAATGTTTTATTTTCCAGCATGTTTTTACAAAGCAATGGTGCTAGAAGATCACCCTTAGATTATGAGGGTGGTGATATATTATTTGGACAGTGATGTATTGTTGTAGTCACATTGGTCCACTGAAATATAAAACCATTTTATCCAGAGATCAAGAGGTGATGTTAGACCAAGCTTGCTTAACCTTGAGGTAACGTTGGAGTTAATTTATATGTGAACCATAGGTGATTTGCATCATCAACTAAAATATAACTTCAAAAAGATTTAAACTCTCTGTAATCTCCACACATATAAAATGACCGTTCTCCTAAGAAGTCTGATGAGTTTCTAACAGTAAGTTCTTACAAGGCTTACAAATCAGCTAAATGGACTTTTTTAATCACTATAAAAATGAAGCATACTTGCAGCAATCAGAATGCCAATTATTTGATCTAAAATTTCTTTCAGAGAAATTATAAACTATCGAAACTCAGAATAGAACTGATTATAGTATGGTATTGCATTCATGGATCTCTCATCAATGGCCAGGAAACATTACTGAACAGTCAAAATATACACAGTTTCATATTCTACCACATGTCAGAAGTTTTGAGAAGACAAAGGTAATATGATTTCAGTGTTTTCAGAAAAACTCCGAGGATTCATTTTATATCAGAAACCCACTGAATTATGTTGCAAAAAGAAACGTGTCATCTTCTTGTTCTGTGGTAGAAGGCGAAAAATAGAGGAAAAAATATTTGGCATAAGACTTCTTTTAAAAATAAGTACTTCAGTATGATTATCTAATTTAATGTTTTGTCTGTTCAGCATGGATTTTTCCTATTTATTACATTACTGTTCTATTTTTCTTTACTAAAACAATTTTGGTAAATCTGACTCCAAACCATCTTGCTCTGAGGGATGGAAAGTAATCTATATCCAAACAGACTTATAATGAGAGGTTCAGGGACAGGCGTGTGACTGCACCTGAACTAGGGTACAGTGAGTTAATCCCAATCCTCTTTTAATTTTTAATTTTTTTAGAGATGAACGTTTCACCATGTTGCAACCAACTTGGTCATAAACTTCTAGGCTGAAGGGTTCCTCAAGCCTCAGCCTCGCAAGTAGCTGAAACTACAGGCACACATCACTGCATCCAGCTAAGCCCAAGATTCTTTCAGATATCATTGGAAAGACAAGTGAAATTCCTAAGTCAAGACCTGCCATGGGTCTCTGTATAGTTAGAGCCCACCTAAGAATCAAGCCAACACAGAATAAAAGAGCTAAGAGATGGATAGAGGGAGGGGGTAGTGGAGACAGGAGAAGGCTGATGAAGTACTGATGACATTCTTTGAATATAGATCCTCCTGACACTCTCTCTCTTACTCCTGGATTTTTCTATTGTGTGAACTAATAATAACCCTTTTGTGTGTAGGTATTGTTATTGCTGTAAGCACATTTATAATGGGAAATATGTCACTTAAAACTTAAATATTTAAGTTTACAGAAGTTGATACTTGAAGGTGGGATAAATTATACAATTTTGAATTGACTGAGTCAAAGCGTAATATGAGGAAGGTACAATTTGTCTATACCAGGGAGACCACTGACATTACCTGTAATGCAACAATAAAGTAGTGGGCTAAAATATACTTTGTTATATTTTAGGACTCTGGTGATGTACCCACTGTAACTGGAATTTTAGGTTAGTAGGCATAAAAATGTCAGTAAGACAGCTAGCTACATCTTTTATCCTACATCCTTAAAGAGAGACCAAGGGTGTGTCTCCAAATCTGACACATCTGAAAGCAGAAATGATGGGAAAATACTGTTATTTTTATTTTTTTTCATTTAGTCATTTGTTTGTTTGTTTGTTGCTATAAAGCTACAATTATCAAGTCAGAAAGATACTGGCAGAATAATAAACTAATAGGTTAATGGAAGGGAAAAGAATGTGCAGAAATAGATTCGGCTTTCCCTCAAAGTCACACCCAGGCCATTCAGTGGACATGGTAAGTCTTTCACCAAATAGTCTGGAAAACTGGGATAAACATACGGAAAAAAAATAGCAATTTCAACCACTATCTCCCAATAGTAAAAATGTAATTTAAAACAACTGTTTTAGACCTAAACATTAAACTTATACTATAACATTTCTAGAAAACAACACAGACAAATATTTCTGTAAACTTGAGTTAGGCAATGATTGCTGGGAAAAAAACAAAAAGAAAAAAGAAAGCACTAACCACAAAAGATGAAGAAATAATGCATTATATTTCATCTAAATTAATAAAAACTTCATCAAAAGACACCATGAGAAAACAAAAAGGCTAGAACAATATTTGTAATACATATATCTGACAATAGATTTGCATCTAGAATATCTAAACTGCTGCAACTAAGTAATAAAAAAAAAAACCCACAACAGTTAAAAATGGGTAGAACATGGAAACACACTTCACAAAAGAAAAAAATTCTAGTAGCTAATAAGCATATAAAAAGATACCCAATATCATTAGTCATCAAGGAATTGGTAACTGAAATCACATCATGCCAAGCAGAACACAATGGAAAGAACAGATAATAGCAAATGTTGGCAAGGATGTGGGGCAACTGGAACACTCACCCATTGCTGGTGAGTGTAAAATAGTATAACCACTTTAGAAAACTACTGGACATTCTTATGAAGCCAAACATTTGCTTACCCTATGGTTCAGAAACTTCTCCCTTCAATATTTACCAAATAAAAAGGAAAATATATTTTTAAACACAAAACATTGCACATGAAATTTTAGAGCAGGTTTATTCCAAGGGAACCTCAAACAGGAAACAGCCTAAATGCCCCTCAGCAGATATACGGAAAAATAATGTGTAGTCATAACACTAGAATACTTTTCAACAATAATAATAATAATATCAATACAGAATTACTGATGTATGTAATAGTAGTAAATTACTCTCAAAGATATTATGTTAAACAAACAATAAAACACTGACACAAAAGATTATCTACTGTGTGTTCCCATTTATACGAAGTTCAGGAAAGGGTTGTTTCTATGAATCATGTACCTCAAAGCACTTAGCTTAACCCTAACCCTAATCCTAAAAATGTTACTTCCATTTCAGGTTCAATTGCATTCAGGGACTTTCCTCTGCTTACTCAAATTAAAATCTCCCTCCTGCTTCAATTCCACCCACTTCCCCATATATCATACCCTAGGGGAAAGGAGAAAAGGAAACAGGAAGCATTGGTTTGTATACCCTACATGACAGAGTTTGTAAGATGGCCAGCAATGGACAGCCTTCACACTACATTAAGTAAACATGTTTTTGGGGGGCTGTGGGCAGCAGTAAATCCTTACATCTTTACTATTTCTGACCTAGATAAATTAGCAGGAGCAGAAAGCAATAAAACTACTGACCTATGGTGATAAAACCAGAACAGTGGTTGCCTATTTTAGGTAGGGACTAACTTGAGAAGGGTTCAAGGTAACTTTCCGGGGTTATACAAAGGTTCTAGACTTTGACTAGGGTGTTGGATATGTAAGTGTATATATCTTCAAAACTTACTGAATTATAAAACTAAGATTTTTGAATTTCATTATATCTAATTTTTCCTTCACTAAAAAATGAAAATTGTTATGATTAACAATACAACCTTCCTTCCTTCCTTCCTTCCTTCCTTCCTTCCTTCCTTCCTTCCTTCCTTCCTTCCTTCCTTCCTTCCTTCCATCCTTCCTTCCTTCTTTCCTCCCTCCCTCCCTCCCTCCCTCCCTTCTTCCATCCTTCTCTTTTCTTTTCTTTCTTTCTTTTCAGAGGTGATCTCACTCTGTTGCCCTGGCTAAAGTGAAGTGGAACAATCATAGCTCACTATAACCCTGAATTTCTGGGCTCAAGCAATCTTCCCACTTCAGCCAAAGCACTGGGATTACAAGTGTGAGCCACTGCGCCTGGCCATTAACAGTATTTTTCCTCAATGTAGGGAACAACAAGCAAACATAAGCTCTTAAGACCATAGGTGGCTGTTTGTGGCCAGTAATCTGTGATTCCTGAAAATCAGGTAATGTTCAGTTTTATTGGATTGGAAACATTGAATTCTTTGTGAATAATATAGTTAGTTCCGAGAGAAAGCAGGATATTAGGTTGAAACCAAGGAAAGCGGAGCTTGGATCTCCATTCTCATTCTTCTGTAAAATTCCTACTAGAGAAGTTGGTGAAGCACCACATTTAAATTTCCGAAATGAAAAGGCTTTCAACCTAACATCTATATTCAGCACAATGATTAATAAAGTGAATGTCTGGAATAGAAACATTTTCTGACATGGAAGAAATGAAAATTTAACTCTGAAGAACCCCTTCTTAGGAAGCTCTTTGAGGATGTGCTTCAAGGAAATGATGTGCTTAGGAACACACAGGATCCCCTCTGACCCCACACAGGATCAAGGAAAGAGTACAAGAAAAGTCTCAGCATGGCCATTGCGTATGCCACGAGATGAAGGCATCCAGTTTCAACTGAGCAGGATGAGGGCTGTGGGAGAGGATTCTCCAAAAGCGAAACAAGTGTGTGCCAGGGGGTTGGGTTAAAGGAGGGGTTGTGTCATGAGATGACATCAGAAAGAAGGTTTCTCATGTCAGGCAACTGTGCAGGTTGCAGATTACTGTGACCCTTCAACAAAGCCTTTAATGTGATCCCCAAGAGAATCAGGCTGTGAATATCTGCCACACAGAAGACACCAGTGGCTGCATTACAAAAGCACCGATGATATAAGACATTTGCTACATTTCCCCCAAACATCTCACTCCTTTGCAGGACCCAGGAAGTATGGGGTTGGTAGGACAGTTGAAGGAAAGGGAAAGGACAGACTCTATTGTAAGTCTCTGAGTCTAACCTGAGACAGCCTGAGCTTGTTTAGAAGGGAAACTGAGAATTCCAAATGATTCAGGTTTAACTTGGAGTAGTCTGGACATAATACATAAAGATAGTCACAGTTAACTTTTTCTTCTAAATGAAAGTAACTGGAAGGGGATAGGGAAGGAGAGTTGACAGATTATGTTTAAACATGGTGATTAGAGAACAAATCGCCTCTACTCTCCCTTGCTTTCACCCACTGAGTTCGAATTATCCAACAATCTACTTACAGTCTCTGCCACCTGCCTGTTCTGATGATCAAAGAATAAGCATTTTTTTCTTCTGTTACAACCACCCATGTTTCATTCCTGGTCACCAAATGGAGGTACACCACAGCGTCTGACTCAACATATTAGCTGTTTACATCATTGTGCCTATGTAAATATTGTTCTTGTGTGAATCTACATAGACCAATATGATCACATTCTCAATCTGATAAAGCTTTGCACTTTCCTTTAGTTATATTTTGCCTTAACTTTTCAAGACTCAAATGAGAAATCAGCAACTATGTTTTTAGCACAGTAAAGACTCATAATAATCTGTTAAAATACCAAAGTATGTATGAACTTAGTTGTGTTTATTTGTATTGTTTATTTGCCTGCTTGTGTTTGAAATTATAGTGTTGTACATTCTGAGGACGGTGTAG
Source organism: Macaca thibetana thibetana (assembly GCF_024542745.1). Lineage (NCBI taxonomy): Eukaryota > Metazoa > Chordata > Mammalia > Primates > Cercopithecidae > Macaca > Macaca thibetana. The sequence goes on along the minus strand of NC_065579.1, from coordinate 188,756,685 downwards.
TGTTTGGATTTGGATTTTTTTTTTTTTTTTTTTTGCTTAAACTTAACTTATGCATATTTTTGTTGGTTTATTGAGTGAAATAGAGTGAGTCTTCTTTCGTGGGCTATACGGTAGCCATGTTTAACCAGTTCTGCATCTACTTACATTCTGTGACCAGCAAAAACAGATAGATGGATGATAGGTAATTAGGTAGAGATATGTAGGTAGATAGATATAAATATTTACATGTAACAATAAACATAAATATTTTCTATATATGTAATATAAATTGTCTAAAATTGAGGCAAGTTACTTCTTAGTATTGTGAAGATTTATTGAAATAATTTATATAACAATATTGCCTATCAAACAGGTGCTCAAAAATATTGTTTGTTATTTTCAGAATAATTATGCAAAGTTATTCTCTCATCCTATAGCACATTAAGAAATATGGACACATTCCAATTATAAAAAAGTGGAAAGCACAGTATTGGGATTTAGAAGAACTAATTTTCAGTCCTGCCTTCTGCAACAAGCTAAATTTGTGACTCTTACCAAAATGTTCCAGTTCTATGGGCCATAATTTCTTCATCTATAAAATTAAAGGGCTAATATATACTTTCTCTCAATGCTTCAGCCTTAAATGTCCATGCTTGTATTACTTTAATAGCTTTTCAGTTAGAGAGGTTTTGTTAAACCAAACTAATTAAAAGGGAAATTTGGAGACAAAGACTAAGTTAAAGAAATGTAATGCTATAGACTTGGGGATTAAACAATAGCTTGGAGTTGTTACATTTAACAAGTATTTACTGAACATTTAGTATAAGCAAGATTATGTAGTAAAAGACTAGACTCAGAACTGGGACACAAAGGGATTTCTGCAAATTTGGGGCACCATATCTCCAGTAAAGTAAAAGTAAGATTCTGTATTTATTAGTAATTTCTCTGGAAAGCTATAGCGACAGCACAGCACCTTATCTGCACAGATTTAGCACTTTATTTGTATAGTCCTAGTACCTTAAACTTAGACTGATAAGGGGACTAAATGCTACTCGTGAATATGCTTTTCTCCCTGGTAACATTTTGGAGCCAAGTCCATCTGTCAATGGCCGACTCTGTGGCAGCTGAAAAACCACTTTGGGAACACTGCCAGCTCCTGCTTCCGGGCTGATTTCTAATAGATGTCCTATCTTTGTGAATCCCCCCTCTTTACTTCAGCTGCCATCCTGTCCGCTAACAAAAGGAGCCTCTCAGCTATTTAATGTATGTGTGGAAAGCCAGATGACCCAGTAGATGGAAGCACATCTGGATTACCATTGCTTTTTCCCACTGACATGCACACATGTAGTACCTCATTGCAGCTTGCTCGCCTGCTTCAGAGTTGCTTGTGAAGGGCCAGGCAGTTTGATAGGTTTAATACAATGACTTTGGGTCATAGAACCACAGAAGTGACATTAAAGCATTAGGATGGATGTAAGATGTCATGACTCAAACACTTCACAATTGACCATACACAAAAAATTTACCTGGGATAACAGAAGTACTCAAGTGAAGAGACTGAAGCATTCAGGAGCAAACCACATCTGCTCCCTTTGGAATTTTATGACACCTTCTGATGAGGATATGACTTCAGATTCCCATTTTTAGGAAGGTTTCATTACCACCACCAAATGTGGGCCAAAAGTTAAAATAAGACATGTTTATTTCATATGGCACATAATTTCATCTGATAAATGCTGTGTTCTCCTGCAGCTTGACATTAAGTACAAAGCTAAATAAAAATGGTAATTATTTTGTAAGCTTTCCTCCAACTTACAAAAAAAATGAAAGAAAGATACCTTGGGACTTATTTTCGAGATACAGATTCTTGAAATTCTTTATTCTTTTATCAGTTCTGTTGCCCAAGGGGAAATCTGTACAACAGGCATCTATGTCTTTAATAATGAAGCAAACTACTGTAGCTCAAATCTTTCAAGCAGCTAAGAAACTCAATTGTGTGTAGGAAATGCCAGAAGAGTTTGTTTTACTAGAGCTATAAACTCAGCAACATTCCGGGTGTAGGCTCATTTCAATCGAAGGAAGCAAGACAAAACTGATGAAAACATTTTGAAGGATAATCCATATGGACTGAGTCTGAGGGAGATTTTCCATGAAGCAAATACCTTCCTTATAAACCAGAGAGTTCTAGAATTCTCCTACTCCCTTTTTTCTGTTTGTTTGTTTAAAGGTTCAAACTCCGTAGGACTTCTCAAAACAATTAAAGTTTCATCCTTCTTGAAAAAGGGAAAGGATATATTTTTTAAGTGTCCTATAAAATTTCTTCAACTGATAGGTTTCCCCTATGATCTAATTTACAAATCCGCATTTCAGATTGAAATTGTGGAATTGCAGTTAGCAACGTGACAAGATGCTGTTTCTAATGACACTTTATTACATGAGACAGCACATTATATGTCTTCCTGGCAAAGAACAATAACTAAAGGATGTTATTAAATAAAATAGATACATTGAAGATAAGGATAAAAATAATTGTATTTAAAGCATTTTGTATGCATTTTAGCCATCATTTCCATATGGTCTTCTATGATCTTCAAGCTGATGTTCTGTTAAGTACTATCCTTTAAGATTTAAACTAATCTCAATCCAAAAAAGTCATTTCAGGGTACTATACATTCAAACTCACTTTTCTTTAAAAATATCCATTCAGCAGAAACATGTGTAGTTTTAATGAAAGAAAAGGAGCAGGTTTACTTAGATATTTTTATATGGGAGACCGCGGCACTGTGGAAAGCATCGTACTGAAAACAGACCAGCTTTGTCCTTAGCTGGGTCAATTAGGGAACAGCATTGAAACTACTTGGGTGCCTTCGGTAAATTGAAAGATCATATGAGATCTTAGCTAATGTGCTTTCTAGCTTTAAGACTCATCATAGGTCTAAAATTTACATGTCAGTTGACAACAAGCCTAATTCAGGGCAAAATCCAAATGAACTCAATGTAAATACTGCTCAAAATAATCCCTTATTTTGAGAGATTAATCAGATTTAAGATTCCTTTTACAAGTGACCTCTTTTGTAACTTACAAATGGTAAGACTCTATCTGTCCTAAAGTATCTGGACAGCCCAACTGAAATAACTCCATGTTCCTGTTTCAGAACTTAGTATATTAGACAAATGTCCTTACTAAAAACTTTTTTAGATACAGTTCTAAAAGGCATGCTTATTTGACTTTCTAATCTAGAATAATTTAGAAGCAGAAAATTAGAAGGGGGCATGACCGTATTGGCAGGCCATCAAAGAGCAGCAAGAAATAACAGCTGACAGCCTGACAGAAAGGGGCATGTCAGAGGAACCATAATATACACAAAATCGTTTTAAAAGTAAGGACAGCAAACTGACCCAAGTATTTAAAAAGCACAGCCTTTGGGACAAATGTCTCCTGGAATAATTACTTTAGTATATACTGTACAATTGACATGCACAATGACGACGCTGAGTTGTCAGAAAAGCATTACGTTATGCACCCTGCTCCAATAAGGAAGGAAGTACTGAACAGGTCAGAGAAATATTCTTATCAAAATACTTAGCTTACTTTTTATAAACATCAGTAATTCAAGAGGTTTATTTTGTGGAAAATCTCATTCCCAATGACGTTAGACCACTAAGAACCAACTATGTTTACAGGAGAATATAAGATACTTAATATTCAGGCCGGGCGCGGTGGCTCAAGCCTGTAATCCCAGCACTTTGGGAGGCCGAGACGGGCGGATCACAAGGTCAGGAGATCGAGACCATCCTGGCTAACATGGTGAAACCCCGTCTCTACTAAAAATACAAAAAACTAGCCGGGCGAGGTGGCGGGGGCCTGTAGTCCCAGCTACTTGGGAGGCTGAGGCAGGAGAATGGTGTAAACCCGGGAGGCAGAGCTTGCAGTGAGCTGAGATCCGGCCACTGCACTCCAGCCTGGGCGACAGAGCGAGACTCTGTCTCAAAAAAAAAAAAAAAAAAAAAAAAAAAAAAAAAAAAAAAAAAAAAGATACTTCATATTCCTGCCAGATGCTGACTCATAGCTCAGGAAATAAAAGGAAAAACAGATGATTGATTTGTAAACTAAAAAGTGAAATACAGCTACAAAGTCTTCATAATTATAAGATTTAGTATCATCAAAATATTTCTTTGAATACCTGAACATTTATTTTGCACTCTTCTTTGGTCCACCACTTACATTGTTTCCAACAGTGTCCTAATTGAAACTATGCTATCTATCTCAAGATGCTTTGTAGAATAAATACAGAAGAAAAAGCTAGGGATAAATCAGAAGGACATGTGTTTGTTTAGGTAGCTGTGGAAAGGAAGGACAAGTTTCCATTCTCTTAACACAGGGGTGCTGGCTTTGTTTCTCTGTAATTCCTCATCTGCGCCAGACCGGGGCATTTGTTTAATCCCAGGAATGGCTGCCTTCATGGTTGCAAATGCTTTTAGCAGTTCCAGCTTCCCGTGTCCACAAACCAAGATGTGTCGCCGAGCAGAGAACATTTCCTTTTCTTAATTCTCTCTCATAGAGCCTCAGAAGACCTCTTTTCTGTTATCCTCAAAAAGACTCCCTCCAACTGCACTCTCGTGAATTACGTTAATCCATGTACCTGAGGCCTGTGGCCGGCAGAATGTCACTCGGTAATTGGCTTAGGTCTGGATCGTTGACGTAATCACCGTGCTATGTGACATGAGATTTGCCTGAGACATTCGATCCCACCTTTGAAGCTGTGGTAGCAGAGGTGACCCTGGAGGAGTCAACATCTGTATAAAAATTGGTTTTTTGTGAATTTGAGGGGAATTCTAGGTAGAGACAATCATTGATTGCTGCAATAAAATAGACATTGTATGTATAGAATTTTCCCTTTCCTTTTGATTTTTTCTCTGGTATGGTTTGCTTTACATAAGAAAAAATGTTTTTGATTTAATAATGGGAACTTCTTGGGTCACAATGACTGGAATCCATTTAAATTGTTTAAGCAAATGAGGAAACACTGGAGTATAATTAAGATACATTGTCTTGTTTTCCAGAACAGTATATACTTTCCCTTTTTCTAGGGAAAGTATGTTTAATGGGAGCAGCCTTACTTCGTTTTTACATGCACTTACACTTTTCCGGTAACAAGCACTGGTTGAAAGAGGAACAGCTGATTCAAACTCAGCCAATCGTACTTTCCTCTGTCCCTGCATGGATTGTAATTGAGGGGATACACACATGGTTCCAGCCAGTTCTGACTGCCTTCCAAAGAGTTTTCTAAGTAGGAATTGTGAAACTTGAGGGAGGGTGATTGAAAGCCCATTTTGTTTTATCTTGAAAAACTGTGCGTGCCCAGAGCTGCTGGTGGTCATTGCTTCGGCCTTGTGGAGAAAGCAGCTTTCAGAGAATAAAGCCAGAGCTCAAAGATCAGCAGCAGAAAGAGGTGGAACAAAAGAATCCTGCAGATACCGCAGCACCTGATTCTAGGTGTTCCAGCAGCATTCTTAGCCTTCCAGTTTATTTGGGTAGGCGGTTTCCAGAATAATCTTTTCCCTTTGTTTCTTCTATAGATTGGCTACATATTGCTAATTTTCTTTTCCAAAATACTGAACTAATTTACACCATTACTGACATATTTCATGATAAGTCAGCATGGGTTTATTTTTTAAAAGATTATATACCGGATACGTTTTAAAATGCGTATATTACAGAAAAGTAGTAGTTGTGAAGGAAATCTTCTGTAGCAAAATATACATAGCCTTTGGGGTCAGGCAAGTCAGAATCCAAAAATCATATCCTCCTGCTTGCAAACCACATAATTTGTGGACAGTTACTTGAGCTTCAATCACTTCCATTACAAAAATGGACATATCAATGCCTAGCCCGCATCCAGTTAAAAGCCCCGTATTTAATTAACACCTCTTCCTTTTTTCCTGGAGGGTAAAGATCTGTTTTATTTCTAATTTAACCACAGATTTTTTTATCTAGGGAGTTCATGTTACTCACCTTTCTGCACGTCATCTTAATTTTTACCAGAGAGATTTAAAAATCTGTAAAACCTATTTTTATAATATTTAATATCTCAAGATTTTTTAAACACTGTTATATCTTAAATTAAAAGTGATTAATTTGACCAGGCTCCTGTAATCCCACACCTATAATCCCAGGATTTTGGGAGGCCAGGGTGGGATGATCGCTTGAAGCCAGGAGTTTGAGACCAGCCTGGGCAACATAGTGAGACTTCATCTCTATAAAAAAAATTTTAAAAATTAGCTGAGCATGATGGTGGGCACCTATAGTCCCAGCCACTTGGGAGGCTGAGGTAGGAGGATCACTTGAGGCTGCAGTGAGCTATGATCATGCCATTGCACTCTAGCCAAAGTGACAGAATAAGACTGTCTCGAAAAAAAAAATTTTTAAGTAAACAGTTTGTATCGATACAAAAGAAGTAGCTCTTACCTTTAAAATAACCATTTGGAGAATAATAGTACTTTTTGATATTATTCCATTGCTTGACACTAACTTGACAAACTTTTTTGTTTTTTGGTTAGTGTCATTAAGCCAAGTACAAGGTGACAAAACAGACTGGGGCTTTGGTATTTCCAAGAAAGCCACTCCCAATCATCAACCAGCAAAAAACCTCAGAGACAGGCTCTCCAGAACCAATTAGTTTATTTGGGAATAGCAGAGGGTTGCAATCCAGGATTTCATGCTGTAACCAAACATAGGCATATTCAAGGGAATAGGGGAAAAAGGAAGATTTGTAAAGCCAAAAAGAATAAATCCACTTAAGTTGCTTTAAAACAAAGTTCATAGGTCATAGAAATCATTGCAGCTATTGGCATTTGGTCAACGGCCCCCAGCCATTGCTAGTTAAGTGACCTTGTGCGGGTGGCTTGTCTGGAATATGGCAGTCTTGAGGAATTTCTTGTGATAAGTGCTGCTACTGGTCTATGTGCACAAATGTCTTGTGAAAAGTCCTGTCATAGGCATATATGCATGAAAACTCCCTGCCGTGGCCTCTCAACTCCATTTTGTTAGAATTTGAAATAAGTGACTCCATTCTGGCACCAGTAACTTTCATGTAATCTTTATATTCTCTTTGCTTTGCTCAGTAACACTTTGTTGCAATAACTTTATATCTTTGGAGATTTAAGGGTACACTTAGAATAATGGAAAATCTACCTGTGTGAAATCATTGGCTTTGTGAGGTTGCCAATTATATACTAAAAATGTATACAACCATATAAATGTCATGTGTTAATGAACGTTTATAGCAAAATCATGACTCTATATGATTTATCAGAATTCCTATATTGATAGCTATGTCTTTGTAGACTTTTTAAACTTAATTTGCAAGTTGTGTAGGAAATATTCATTAGTATATATTCTTGCAGTTTGAATTATTTTTAAGGGTTTAATGAATCATTTCAGCAAGTTCACTTTAATTCAAAGAGAATACTTTATTGCTTAGCCTTAAATTTTAAATTTATACGTATGCTCACTTCAGAAAAGCACCTTAATTATTTAAAGCTTTTCTTAACATATGCAGATATAAAACAATAGTGTTTTGAAAGCCGAAACATTTTTACATCAGAAGAGACTAGAAGAAATGGATAAGAGTAGAAACACTGCTGTTTTTCATTTCCTTAACATGCATTTGTCAGCTAAAGGTTACTTTTCAGGTCAGGAAAACTTGTATGCTAATCCCTTCTGATGAGAGAATGAAGGAACCATGTTGGGACTGTGGCTTTTTTAAGTAAAAGAATATTGTAATATTCAGAATGGTACAGATGTGTGTAAATATAATCTTACATTCAATTTAAAATTATTTTCTTTTATGTATTGGGGAGGTATAAATATCTGTAACCCACAAATATATACACATATGCATCTTTAAACTTATCCTTATTTTTTTCATTTACCAAATTTTTCTGAACAAGGAGTGAAGTTTTCAAATCTCAAATCTCTTTGTAATTATTTCACCATGACACTCAATCCAGAAAGCCTCTAGACACTTATTCCAGGAGAGAAAGGATCAGATATTACACAAGGCTAGAGTTGTACTCAAGAAACTTGAGAAGTAAAAGATATTAGGGGAAATTGGAAAAGGGCAGAATGTTGAGTGTTACTTTACAGTAAAATAAGCAATTTGATTTCTCTTTCATTGAATCCTTATTCTTCCTGAGAAACACACATACACACACACTTATATACATGAACATGAACACGCAGAAATCACTATAATTATAGAGACCTTAGCCAGTTGGCAGTTTGCTGCTTTTTTTTCAGTGGGCAGAGATAACAAAAGTGAAAGACATATGTCTTTAGTTTTTACTCTAGATCTGTTTTTGAATTTGAGGAACCCGCTGAGGTTAACTGTCATAGATATTTTCATTCTATGTCTCAAATAGGTAAGGAGGAATGGTAGATTATGGCATACATTCAGGATGAGAGTTTTGTTTCATTGGTATCAGGGGAAGTTTGTAAGGAAGTTAAATATAAAAGTAGTTATGAGTGTTTTTGGTAAAGGCAAAAGCAACTGGTAGTCACTGAGAAATTATTAGCATCAGGAGGAATATAGGTGTGAGTGAGACTGAAAGAATCAGAGACTGTGATCATAAAGGAGTATGTGGGATTTCAAGATTTCCGAAGGGTAGCAGCAGCTCCTCTTCCCAGATCTCAGTATGTAGAGGAAGCAATGACTGTGGTATCTATGCTTCAACACTTTTTTTAGAGTAATAGAAGATTAGAAAATGACAGCCATGAGGAGGGGTAAAATATGGTATGAAACTCAAAGAAGTAAGGGGCTTTGCCCTAGGGTAAAAGAATAAATGTTTGGAAACTGCAATGCTTTCCATCATAATGAAAATGATTTAATCTCTGTTTTGCAGTCATGAAGGTCATTCTGCAAAACATAATGGGTGTGCATTCTGTTGTCTGAGAGTAGTGTCAGTAGGGTGTGCATTCTGTTGTCTGAGAGTAGTGTCAGTAGGGTGTGCATTCTGTTGTCTGAGAGTAGTGTCAGTAGGGTGTGCATTCTGTTGTCTGAGAGTAGTGTCAGTAGGGTGTGCATTCTGTTGTCTGAGAGTAGTGTCAGTAGGGTGTGAATTCTGTTGTCTGAGAGTAGTGCCAGGTGAGTCCACTTTCCTGTTACTTGCTAGCCTCCTACATACTGGCTTGACGTTGATACATTACCTTTTAATGAATACATTCATTGAACAGTCAAGATGGCGAAGCAAAATAAACACACTGAACATTTTATTACTCATTAGAGATATTTGGTCATTTGTAAGGTTGGCATATGGCTGTGTTTTCACTTCCATTTTCTTCAGCTAAGTCATAATGCTCAATTGTGTCTTCCTTCAAAATATCTCTTATATTTATACATTCCTCTCTATTCTCTTTCTCTTTTTCTCAGGAGTAGTTCAGTTGGAAATCTGACATTATTTTCTCCAACTCTCACCTTTCTTCCCTTTCAATCATTTTAATGCATTAGTATGATTAATCTTTGCAGAAAAATGATGTCATGATCTAATTTTATTGCTCAAGAACATACACAGTATTGATTCTCCACTGGGTACAATATTCATTTCCATTAAGTCCTTCATAAATCTATGTCTTTAGCCTTATTCCCCACCACACCCCACCAAGCATGGTCTACTCTACTTTGGCTGTTGCTCTCTCTGTCCTGTGGCATAAAATGTTTACACTCTCATTTGTGCATTTCCTGATCCTATTTCATCTCCTTCAGTTCACCTTGCTTTTCCCGTCAAGGAATTCAACTTCTGCTCTGCTTTGTGGCCTAATTATTGGCCTGACTAAAAAAAAAAATCATTTGCAATATTCCCACCTACCATGACCTTGTCTCAATTTTATGCATATAACTATCTCCTTGTTTTGTCTCTCAGAATAGGTTTTAAGCTATGTGAGGGAAAGTGCCATCTTGAATGGCACAATCTTGTCTACTGCCATTGTGCTTAGGAACATGATATTGGTGATATATAGGCAATCATACAGAGCTGTTCTTATGTTCTCAGTTCTCATCATTGTGCTCTCAGTATGCCATTAAAAAATAACATATTTCTCGACTAATTGTCTTGATATTTTTCAATGAGTTTTATCAGATGTTGACTGCTTAGTATGACATTTGTATGTTGCTTGATAATTTTCCATATCAGAATTTGCCAAAAACTACTGCCTCTTCTGAATTAGTCACCTGCTAAAATAAGCTCATAAGAAAGCCATCACTAAAATTACGAAAGCCAAAGCACAAATGGACTTTGATTACAGGTGGATGTGAACATTCAGATAAAAAGTTTGACTATTCAATTTGTAAGTCTCCATTAAAAGACACTCCAACGACCTCAGCCTTAAGCTTCCGGAAAGCCAATTCAATTTGTAGTTTCATAACCTTAGAAGCCAGACACTGGGCTACTCAGTGCTATGGCAGAAAGTAATATTCAGAATCATCTGAAGGTCAATCATGAGTAAAAACTCCGGTTCAATAAAAGAAATAAAAAATGAACAATTTTAAAGCAATGCATAACATAGCATTTCGTTGCAGTTAATTCTATTTTCCACCTCTTCACTAGAAGACAGTCCAAACACGAGAAATTATAATTCTCTTTAAACCCTGGAAAACATTTTTATGAAGAATTAAGTGTGAAAGTGACTTAGGTTCAAAAGTAATGAAATTATTCCTATGCCGCAAACTTATATTGAAAAAAAATCGGACAAACTAAATTTCTACAGTCAGGAGAAGGGAAGTCAGGCAACACATTTTGAGGTAGAAGACAACTCTGCTTAAGTTTTGTGTGGCTTTTGCTCTGGCTGTTGCCATTATTTTTCTCCATTGCCTTCCATAAGTTAGAGTAATCTGAATAAGCATTCTTGTGTCCTCACCTGCAAAATGAAATAGTTAAATCTGATCAGCCCTTCTACAATGAGCCACTACATAACAAAAATTAGATTATCATTTCAGTATGTTGGAGTTAGTGAACTGCCTTGCATGAATCTTTTGTAAAACAGGCAAGTAAAATACCAAGGGGTAAACTATATGTTTGGGTACAAATTCTTCTATGGGAAAAATTATTTGTCACAATAGAAATTAATTGAGCATATTCTCTGTACAACCACGTGGCACTGATATGGTTTGGCTCTGTGTCCCCACCCAAACCTCAGCTCAAATTGTAATCCCCATGTGTCACAAGATGGATCATGGGGGTGGTCTCTCCATGCTGTTCTCATGATAATGAGTGAGTTCTCACGAGATCTGACAGTTTTATCAGCATCTGGCATTTTTCCTGCTTGTACTTCCCTCTCCTGCCACCAGGCAAAGAAGGTCCTTCCTTTCCCTTCACCTTCTGCCATGATTGTAAGTTTCCTGAGGCCTTCCCAGCCGTGCAGCACTGTGAGTCAATTACATTTCTTTTCTTTATAAATTACCCAGTCTTGGGTATTTCTTTATAGCAGTGTGAAAATGGACTAATACAGATACACTGCTTTGTGGTTTGAAAAAAAATGAAATCAAGCCATGGAATATAAAGACTTGAGCGCTAAAGAAAGAAGACACACAAACATGAAATAATCACAACAGTGAAACAACATTGCTTAAAGATAAGTCACTGGGAAATGTAACATGCTATGAGTTCATGAGTACAGGAAATCTGTGGGTCAAAAGACACAACTCATTTCACTTATTGTGTTGAAACAGAATATTTTCTATGTGCTTGATGCTTATCTCCTTTGAGCAGGAAGACTTTTCGCACTAAAGGAGTAATCAAAATCTGAGGTCTGCAAGAGGGAGAACAGAAGCATAAATAGGCTAGGCAGAGAAAAGAAAAGTTTGGAAATCAGGGGAGTATGGAAATTAATCAGGAGGTGAATGCAAAAACTGCCAATTCCTTCAGTGAAGCCAAATGATTGTCCTTCTGAGGCCCCTTCACCAGCTCATCAGTTTTGCTGTTTTCAGGTATCTTCCTGGATTTCAAAAGCTGCACAGAGTGAGTGTCCTTTCCCTGCAGCTTTATTCAGCACACAAATAGCAACGGACACATCCAAGGCAGCTTCTAACCAAAGTTTTGACTACTTGTGAATTGCTGTGTAACACAGTGGTGAACGTGGGACAGGTTTAGGGTTGCACCTAAATAGATTTATTGTGTGTGCATATTCACTTATAATTTTATTTATTGCCCTTCACTTAAACCATTTCTTTTTTATGCCAAGTCTCTTGATCTGTGGCTTGAGCATGGCCATCTTTTCCTCTCCCATTTTCAGTGTCATTTCATTGTGCTGTGAAAAGGATTTCTCTACCCACACGCAAAATACATTCTGGCAACACAGTCGTTGAATATGAAAGTCACTGGTATATCAGCTTCAGCAATTATATGAGGTCCTTAGGTTGACCATGACTTTATTTCCACTTTTCTTGAATATATTAAGGTTCTAGTTCTTAACCTTTAATTCTGATTATAAATAATTTTTTGGTCAGTCTCCAGTTTAGGACTGTGATGTTTTAAAAGAATTAATTTTTCTTTATATTCCTTGGCTCAGAGCTTAATTCAAGTTAGGTTTCTTCTTTTAATCAAATATTTTCTTTTTTCTAGACAGTTTCAAAGCAAGAATTGTACACTAGCTGATAGAACTGATATATGTGCATCCACACCAAACTCACACAGTGAATAAATAAGACTCAGAGCCAGTTCATTGTTTTTTAAGAACCATATGCCCAAATGGAAATAATTACGTAGAAAGAAAGATACTTATAACTTTTTCCAGTTCACTCACCAAAAGGCACCAAGCTATTAGATTTTATTTCTTTAAGAAAATGAGGCAAACTCTTCCTTTTCTTAGAATAATAAGTTGGATTTTTTTCTCCGCTCTGGAAAAATCAATTTGATAGAAAAGAAATTATACACTGAATAATGTCAGAAATGAGCCCACGGGAAAAAACCTTCCCAAGAAAAAAAGCAGAAGATCCAATAGTCTGACAAAATTCTCAGAAAAAAAGATAAGTACAGGTAGGGCTGAAGAAGCAGGCTAGAGTATGAATCTAATTATGTATTTGAATTTGAAGATAAAGTACTCGACACTGGTAAATATCTACAGAACTCTTGTAAAGACACAGACTTTTTTTTTTAAACAAACAATGGCTTGCCACTCCTTAATAAGCTTGGTATTTACCATCACCCTGTACTACAGTCACTATATATTCTCAATTCTTTCCAACTGGTTTTACTCCTCGTATGCAGACACCCTGTTTAACAATGCTGTTTCTAACACTAAAAGATTCCTTTCCTTCATTCCACCTCGTAGAAATTTTCTTAGCTAAGAACTAAAATAGAAAAAAACATAACAAAAGTTTGGCTTATCCATGGGTCAAGTTCACGCAATCTAACCTACCAGCTGAGATAAAACAACGAGACAATTATTTTAGGTATGTTTTATCAACTCCTGTAGTGAATACTGCAAATCATTCTCAGCTCTTCACAAGTTCTCAGTTCGACCCTCCCTCTTCCTGTTGGTGCAATGGACCTCTCCATTCAACTTTAAGGTGAAGCGATACGCCAGTGAAGGTCCACTAGTTTTCTGCTTCATCACCTAATAATCTTTTTACCTCCTCCTTTTTACCTCCCTCTCAGGAAGAATTGCCCTCCTCCTGTCCAAGTCACCCTCAATCCGTTCTCTCAATCCCAGCCCTCTAGCTGGGTTCAGTGGACCACACCGGCAATCCCAGCTACTCCGGAGGCTGAGGCAGGATCACTTGAGCCCAGGAGTTCCAGGCTGCACTGAGGTATAATTGCATCACTGCACTCCAGCCTGAGGAGCAGAGCCAGGCCTCCATCTCTAAAAAAAAAAAAAAAAAAAAAAAAAAGACATTTTAACTCTCTCAACCTCTGCTGAACTATCATCCTCAAATTTTATCTCTCTACTATCTCAAGGTATATGCAATTTTCTCAAGGTGTATTATAAAGCTATCCTTTCTTTCTCTCTAAAAGAAAAAAAAAATTTAAAAATATAGTCCACATTTTCCACATTTGCCAGTCATCGACTGCTCACTCACTTCTCAGATCTTTCCAACCTCCTTCTTTTATTTCCAAGCATTTTATCATCATTTTTCTATAAAGAATCACTATTAACATTCTAAATGGTAGATTTAATGAGTTTTTACTTAGGACTTATCCTACTTTTCAGCAGCATTTCTTACCACTGCCTGTCTTTGTTATTGTTGCTGTTACTTTTGTTCTAAAATTCACTGCCCTTTGTTACATAACTTTGCATTTTCTCCATTCCTTATGTCTCTCTTCATACTAATCTACCCATTCTCTGGGCTTATCTGCCTCACACCATGTACCTGGGAGCTACTGGAAGGGTCTGAGTTCAGCAATCTTATTTCCTAACTTCACTTACCACTTCTTTGTACATGGCATTTTCATTTGTAGCTCTAGTTTCTGAATCTCTTGAGATGGAGATTGAAATTTTAGCAGCATGCTGGGTGTTTCCACATGGATTAGCCTCATGCACTTAAAATTTAAGAAGTTTGAGATCAGACTCCTCACTGATCCTTGACTTTTGTACTGCCTGTTTCTATGTCAATTATTGGCATCAGTATTCTTCACCTTTAAATTTAACGGTTATTGTTAATTTTTATTTTCCTCAAAACCTCTTCTTGACATTTTATACAAAGAAAGAAAAAAGGCTAATTGTCATTGTTTCTGATGGTTTAACCTACCATGTACTAAATAAATGTTAGTTTTACTATTTTTTCATTTTCCTATTTGATTTTTAACTGATAATGACAGACTAATAGTTTGACAAAAATATTTAAAGGTTGTGAAACAATTATGTCTTTTTTTCTTTTTGATTAAGATCATTTTGCATGGTTTTAGCTTATACTGTCATTTTTATAATTCTTCATTACTCTGCAAAGCAAGAAGGCCTGGGTGCACTATGAATTCAGTTTCAACAGTCTTTGCACATGGGCTGCACTGTGCATGGGGTGCCCTTCCTCAGCAACTTCATTACTCTTTTTAGAATAAGGGCATCTGCAGATGGCAGAAGGGAAGTTTCGCCATTGGCTTCCAACCATCCTCCTGAGAATTAACCACTTCGGTGCTGTAGGCAGCTGAGATAATCAGCAGAAGCTTCTAGCAATATCTGGGCATCCTCCTGAGAATCACACTGACTTTAGTGTTTCAGAGAGCTACATTTATTAGCAATGGTTTTTCTGTAGTTCTGTCATTTCTGGAATTTCTGAAAGCCAGAAGTAACTTTCTGACATTTGCTTTACCAGCACTTCTAACATTTGTCTCTATGCTCCTATAATAAATCATGTTGTGTTTGTAATACCTTTAGTGATGTCTGTTTTCTTGTCTGCCCCTGACTGATAAATCATTTGGCACCAGAAGCACTTCCTAGCTGAAGACAGTATTTTTTATTGGCTATTTCATTTAGTGAGATTTGTAGGCAGTAATGACTTTACCATTGGTGGAAAATGAGATGAAAGTCCATAAAATGCAGACAAAACAGTTACTTAAATTGTCACTTGTAGTTACCTGGCATACAGAGCCTAATGAAAGTGAAGCTGGAGAGTCCAAGTGACTTGGAAAAGAATGACAAGGAAGCGATGAGCACAAGGACTGTGGGAGAAGATGTCTACACTGAGATTAAAGGATGAAAATGCTCAGGATTTTAAATTCTCAGCTCAAGGCATGATCAGAACACTAGAATGCCTATTCCTGGACTGGAATAATCTTTAATCTTCTGTAGCCTCAGGACTGATGTATTAAAAAATCAGACCCAAACTTTGAGGCTGCAGCCTGCAAAATTACCATGCAAGTTAAATTCACAGCCTCAACAGTTCTCTTCAGTAAAAGGTAGGGCATTGACCATGAATAAGTCAGGATGCAACCAGAAAAAGAGACACTTTTCTGAGCGCTTAAAGCACAAGGAATTAAAAGCAGAGGTTTGGTTACATTGTTGATGAAAGCAGCTTAGAATCTGTTTAGGGTCACTGATACACATCCCTAACTGTGTAGCTCTACTGAAACTTCTCTGGTTTCAGCCCATCACCATCTCTGGTGTAGCAACTGAAGTAGGTTATAATTGGTAGCCCAACCTCTGACATTTATTTTCTTCAAAGTACATTTCAGAAGATCTTAAAGCACATCTCTGATTTACACCACAACATAATACAGAGATTGGCCAGTGTTCTGTAGACTTGTGGGCAAGTCTTAACTCACAGTGGGATAATGGGCAAAGATTTCTCTGAGTCAAAATTTTCCAGTAAATAAAATTTTAACATTGGCATAGATTGGTAGATTTCAAATGCTATTCACTTTGGAATATTTTGTTAAAAGCATTACTATGTGGGATTATAGACAGATTAAAATTGAGTTCCTATGAATGAGGGCTCTCAGTGCCGTGAAGCCATGCCCAGTAAGCAGCCCCAAACTCCGCTCCAGCCCTGTCCCTGCCAACCATGTAGGTGTTAATGAGGATGTCCCCCAGCATATTTTGAAAATCACTACATTAGAGGATTTTAAGCTTTCTTCAGCTCTAAATACTATTTTTCTCTCACTTTGTAAACAATCTTTAAGGACTTTGTAATCCATAAGAAATTAAATTCAGTCTTCTTAGCTTAGACATTGAAGGCTATTTATAAACTGGTTCTAACTTACTACACTTTTATTTTTAAATCATTTTCTTCACAGACATTGTGCTTCCATCATTTTGGACTAGTTCATGTTGAGGGAATTAATGTATGTTTAGAAAGCATTCAATGTAATTTCTTAGTTCTAATATACTCATGTGCCTTCTTTCTGTGTGCCTAGAGCCCCACTAATCTACCTACTTGAATCTTATGTATCCAAGGCCAGCTTCTTGATTGATTTATCAATTGAGATCATTTAGTTTCATTGATAAGTGAACCATTTAGGATTGTATTGACTGGAAGTAACAGAAAATCCTAAATATATTAGTAAATACATAAGGCCTTTTTTTTTTTTTAAACATATAAAGTGAGTAAAGGCAGCTCATAATTATATGATTGGTTTAAAATTATCCGAAATCTTGCATCCTTCTATCTTTCCCATCTGCCACCAAGCATGTAAAGTTGTCTCATAGCTAAGATAGATACAGATCTCCAGCATTTTATACACATTCCAAGCAGCTGAAGGAGAAGTTTGTTAATAGTAAATGTTCCAGTTTTCTGTTTTTCCTTTTAAGCAGTAATCCCAGAAGTCCCACCCAACGTCCTCTTTTGCCTAGAATTTAGACACATTGATGAAACTTGTCATTTGGCACCTGAATAATGGTTCTATTATTGTGGAAGATAGAAGAATGGACATTAGATAGGTAACTCTTAGACTCTGACACAATAACAAATCTATTTGCTCCTTTGTGACTACAGTCAATTTACTAAACTGTGAAATTCTATCTTATTTATCTTTACATTCGAAGAACCTGGCACAGTATCTCAATATATGAATGAATAATAATCAATAACAAAATTGTCTATTTTAAACTGACATTTGACCAGCTAGTCAGAATGTCAAGAATAGACCCAGTTTATGCTCGTACTAGTTCTACGAGAAGTACTAGGAATAACTGTCCAGGAGAGACAAAAATAATTTTTATTTGAGAATGATTCTTCAAAAGAACAGAACAAAAGCTGAACATTATTAACTTCACTTTTATGACTGCCTGTCAAAAAAGGCAGGGTATAATATATATTCTTGTATCCAATATTATTTTTTATTTTGTCCCATATTAAGAGCTTCTCTTAACTTTTCATATATATCTATGTAAATGATATGTAATACATTTTTTAATGATTTAGGTATATAAAGGAATGGAAGTTTGATTAAGCACATGTAAGTATTTATTATTTATTATTTTGCCACACCCAGAACATTTATTTTTTGTATAAACTTTCCAACGTTTTACACATTAGAGTGAGATATCTCTCTAATGTGTAAAAATCTCCATGATTTTAGAAAATCCAGGTTTTATCCTAATAAAATATCAAGGGAAGTGCCTGTACTTCTCATTAGCTTTAAGTGGTTCCTCAGCAACCAGTCACAAAATATTGAAACAGATCGCTATGGACTATGTCATCACCACAACAGAAGCCATATTTAAAACATCTATTCATCTATCTCTCTATATATCTGTGTACCAATCTATGATCTATCTATCCATCATCTATTTACTACCTTTCTCCAAAAATAATGCAAATAGTTTACAAATATACATATACTGCAATAAGTGATATAAAAATGAATTTTAAAATATAGGCAACAGTAATCAGCAAGAAAACCTTAGGCTGAAAAAAAAGCAGATCAATCCAGCAATTAAGTAATTAAATGAAATGTTTACCCTAATATCCTACTCTCTTTCTAGAAAATGGTCGTTAATCTGGTTTTCAGATTTCTCATAACCCAGGAACATTCATTAAAGAGAACTTTGAGGTCAGTACTTGGGGATCCAATTAAACACCTCTCATGATCCCATAGAGATAGAGAGTAGAATGACAGGTACCGGAGGCGGGGAACGAATGTCTGGGGGTAGGGGCAGAGCGACTGGCTAATGGGTACATACATACAGTTAGATAGAAGGAATAAACTCTAATGTTCTGTAGCAGAGTAGGGCGACTCTAGTTAACAACAGTGCATTGTGTGTTTCAAAATAGCCAGAAGACAGGACTTGAAATATTCCCAACATATAGACATGATAAGTGCTCCAGGTGACGGATATCCTAAATTCCCTGACTTGATCATTACACATTCTATGCGTGTAACAAAAATCACACGCACTCTATAATATAATGTGTACAAATATTATTTATCAATTTTTAAAAACCTATCAAGAGATTTCTGAACCTAAAGAAACAAGATCGTCCGTTAACAGTTAAATCACAAGATCATCGTTCTAATAGAAATGTTGACTCCTAGATCAGGTGACCATGAAGGAAAATGGACTGCAAATGCACAACACACACATAAAAAGGAGTTGGAAGGAGAGAGTTATTGGTCATAGACACATTAGAAAAAGAGAGATAAATTTATCTTTGTGTTACTGTATACCGTGTTTAGGAAAATAGAGCTTTTTACCTCCAAGATGATATTGATGTTCCCTGTGAATGAGGACTGAGTTGAACACCGTTCAATGAGTTTGGGAAATAGTGAATTAAACAATACTAGAAGAATTTCCTTATTTTAGGAATTTTCAGGGCCTTTAATATTTAATCTGCATCATGATTCTGTAAGGGGGAATAAAGTATGTAAGATTTCCCAGACTTTGTTGGCAATTACGGCAGATGGCATGCTATTTTCATTGTGCTGCTTTCCCTCTTGGACACAGGAAGACCCAGCCCACTCTGCAGTTAGGTCAGGACAATATGAATGAGTTTTGACTAATAGGATGGGACAGAAGGGACAGTGGGAAGAGGACAAACCACTTCCATGCCTGGATTTTTTTTTTTTTTTTTTGCAGTTCTTCAGTTTTCTCTTTTTCCATTATGACTCTGGAGGCAATAGATTTAAGATAGCATAGCTACAGGATGGATGAGAGTCCCTCGCTATTCTGTAATGAGATGTGATATAAACGAAAAATAAACTTTTGTTTCATCCAGTCATTAAGATTTTAGGATTTACTTGTAAATTCGTCCTAGTTTCTCCTAGCTGAGAATTGCAGTCACAGCTCCTAATTTTTGAACATTTACAAACATCTTGTTTCTTAACATGAAATGTAGCTCCAAGATACACGGCTGAAAAGTATATGCCCTAGAAGCTGTTACTCTTTATTTAAGCTATTTAAGAGTAACTTAAATGTGAAAGAAATTTTACCAAATATCCTGAGTTTCGTTTCAGAATGTTTTTATTTATTCATCTGTAAACCAATACCCAAATAATAAGCACAATATCTTAAAGGAAGTAATCCAACGCAGATCCACAAGAGGCCTAAATTTTAGACATTGACTTTCATGCAGTCGTGGTTTTAGACCTTTGCTTTGTCTATTGGTCAGGGAAGATGCTGAAAAACAATTGGCTGTCATTTTTCCAGTCCCTTCAGAAAACTGTGTTCAGGCTCCTGATCCCAGTGTCTTTCAGCCCTGGTTTGTCTCCCTGGGACATCGGATGTAATTTGTTGTAACACTATACTTCTCCAGTAAAGGAGAACTATCTATTCAGGTATCTGTTTTTATTTTACACACACACACAGTTAAACTCCACATCTGATTTGGATTTCACTCGTCTTTCCATAATGTCCCTTTTTTGTTCCAGAATCACGTCTAGGATACCACATTACATTTAGTTGTCATGCCTCCTTAGTCCCCTCTGGACTGTCTAGGACAGTTTCTCAGACTTCCTTGTCTGGCATTTCCTTGTCTGGTCAGGTATTCTGCAGAATATTCCTGTGATAGTTACTCTTATGTGTCAACTTGGGTAGACTACCATGCCCAGGTATTTAACCATATCCCCATCTGGGGGCTGTTGTGAAGGCTAACACCAATGATGTTGTGGCTAACATCAACCATGAATTGGCATTAAGTCAAAGATATTACTCTCGATAGTGTGGTTGGGGCCTCATTCAATCAACTCACTAGCTTTATTAAGCTTCAATTAATAAATGAAAATTGTATATATATGATGTGCAATGTGATGTTTTGATACATGTATACATTGTGAGATGATTAAATTAAGCAAATTGATGTATTCCTCATCTCACAAACTTATACCATTTTCTTGTGGTGAGAACATTTAAGATCTACTCTTTTAGCAATTTTCAAGTATATAACAACCTGATATTAACTATAGTTATTATGCTATACAACAGATCTCCAAAACTTATTCCTTCTAACTGAAACTTTATATCCTCTGACCAACTTCTCTCCACCCTGCAACCATTGCCCCAGTTCCCGGAAACTACCATTTTACTCTGCTTCTATGAGTTCAACCTTTTTAGATCCCACATATAAGTGAGAACATGTAGTACTATTTGTCTTTTGGTATCTGACTTATAATTTTGTTTCTTTATAAATGAGTGGAGTGAGGAATTTAAGTTGAGAAAAAAAGATAAGATAGAAGCATCATTCTCAAAATTTTTTAAAGAAATGATGAGGATAAAGGAGAACCATAAACAATAATTTCCAGTTCTCCTTATGGCAGAGACAATAAAGAAAATGATCATGACTTGCTGAGGAGTCAAACAACAGTATACAGTCATCATGAGGCAAAACACCCAACAAGTGAGTGAGGCAGAGTGTGACAGCAGGGGCAGAAAATGGTGAATCAATGCAGATAGAGGATGAGCGCTGGCACAAGCTCTCAGTCTTTGGGGCAGTCCTCCACACTCATCCCTCACCATCTCACAGCAAAGTGGGGCATCCCACCCTCCCACATGGCTTCAAGTGCCACCCTGTCCTCCAACAAAGACATTCAGATTCAATTAAAGGCAAACAAGCAAAAGAATACAAAGGAGACAGCCAACTTTTGATCCCTGATACAGAGATTTCCGGTGATCCTTTGTGCAAATAGCATAAAAGGCAGCTGAGAACAGTGAGATCAGCACAACCTAGACAAAAGGGGTGCAGTCATAATAATTTTGCAGTTTAAGAATAAAAATGTGCTCAGCACAGGACACAGTAAAAAGAGAGGGCTCAATACATGGTAGCCAATACAGTATGTCTTTCAAAAAATAGATGTTTCAGTAAAGAATTAGGCATTCTACTGCTTTTTCTACATAGAAAAGTTCCAGTGAGTGATGCCCATTTACCATAAGAAAGAACAAGAGGGAATATAGAGCGACTGTGTGTCTGCATGTGTGTAATATCATATGATCAGTTTTAATCAATGATTGACAGCGTGGCTTGGGGTGTGCGTGTAATGAAGTTGCACACAGTATTTTTCATGTATATTACTGGAGTCAATGGAAAGTGACACTATAAACAGTTAAAAAAGAATCCTTACTGGATATAAATAAAGAAGTGATAAAGTTATTTCATCTCCTCCTCCTTCCTTTCTAAAGGAAAAATAGAAGACTTATAGCTAAATAGTTTGAGGTGAGAAATTTCTAAAGATTTGAAACATATATATTGCATTTCATTGCACAGATCTAGAACCTTTTTTAAATCCAAATAAAATCATTTATTTGGGTTTGATGCTTGTATGTAACCAGAAAAATACCTAAAATTGAGAACAAGTATCACACACAGAGATCAAGTGATTCATTTGTTCAAGTCAAATATTAGAATTAGTGGACTTTGTGTTTTCAGTTGACTTACAAATTATATACGTATATTTGTGTTTTTTCACACATTTATATGTGTTATAATATGTATATTGGATGAGTTTGTTCACACATTTGCAGCTTTCTATTTCCCGCATTACCTTAGACAAATATGCATAAACAATTTGAACACTTACTTTATTTAATTCAAATTCTTGTGTGCAAAGTAATTTGGTGTGATAGCTTTTTTTTTTTTTTTTGTCAGTTTTCTGTTTTGTATTGCCTTACTGTTACTATCAGACAGCTGTTGAAATTTCAGGCCAATGGTTGATATCTCTCCTCCATCTTCAAGAAATTAACATCTAGTTGTATAAACATTTATTAATAACAATGTGTTCTTACGAGTACAGACTTTCATAACAAAAAAAGATGAACCAAATTGTTTCTACCTATGAGCTCTCTTTCGCAATTCTTGCTTTCTCTGTCAATTATTCCTTCTGCCTGTAGTCTACCTAGGTTGTGAGTAGGAGGGGAAGAGGGAAAGAAATAGAGAACCTCAACACTTGGTTGCTATGATGGGGTCTAAGACTATTTCATTTTGTATATAGTTTACATTGCCCTCTTGGTTACCGTAGAGAGACCTTTAAATGCCATTCACAAGGTTGGGCTATATTAGTGCAGAGCCTGAGAGTAGCTGAAACACTAAGGGGGCATTACACTGACCACAGGGGAAAGGAATTCACTGGGACATCCGTATGTTCCAAGAGGAAACAAGCAATGAGGCACTGAGCATGAAGAGTTGTAACTTGAGCCCATGTCTCCTGTCCACTGTATCACACTATTCTTTTAAAATACAGTTCAGGCTTCTGGGTAAAACAGTCTACACAGCATACATGATGGCTAAACACCTCTCTCTGGTCCAGCAGAAATAACAAGAAAAACTGTAAGTCATAAGTAAGCTTCTGAATGACATGTCATTAGCATAAGCATATCTAACACAAAATACATTTTTAATGTATATAAACATTGCTTCCTCTGCATAGTTTTTGCCAAGAGTTAAAATCCAGATGTAACATCTTAGGGAGACAAAAACACTTACAGCTACTGTATGATAATTCCTCACACTACCAATTAAGAAACTCTGCCCTAAAATATGAATGTTTCTCTGAAATTCTCTACAAATCACCATTAATAAGATAATAGAGCAAAAAAATTAGCAGGGAGTTCATTTGATTTTTTCCCCCCTAAAGGCTGGCTTTAGTTAGAAAATTTATCTACATTTCTATTCTAACACATTGTGAATGATAAATGAACTGCACTGCATAAAGGACATGACATTGCTATGCTATTTTCTTTCATCAGAATATTCTACCTCGCAAAGTTCATAGCTCAGTGCTTGTCCCCTTATAAGGAATAGAGAAAGAAATGAAACTCACTACTCTGAAGACCTCAAGCTTAGGGCATGACTCAAAATAGCAAAAAGAAATAGTCTGAGAGGCACAAGGCCAGCCAGCAAGCTGATTCACTGTTTTGGTCTCTATCAGGTCTGTCTGTTCCAGCTCATTCTACATAGGAAAACCAGTAAGAAAGCTATTTTACATTGCTTTCATCAACAGATTCAATGGCTTCAGGACCAGAGACAGTGAAAAGGTGTTTTTCCAGAAACTGAAAGCTGAATGCGAGAGGAAAACACACGACCCTTCATTGCTTTCCTCCAGATCTGTCTGCACTCTCTTCTGTATTATTTGAAGAACAGGCTTCTTATTCAGACAACCTCCTATATGATCCCCATAGCAATGGCTATAACCCTGATGGGTGATAAATATTGAATTGAATTGGTATTGCTAAGGGGAGTGCTTCAGTCAGAGAAAACAACAACAACAACAACAACAACAACAAAAACTTGCATTCTTTTATAGCTATTATAAGAAAAATCAATTTATTGTCACTGGTTACTTTTTGAACTTGAGGAACATGGTGGCTAACTCCCTCATTTTAGGTTAGAGATAAACATGTCAGCTAAGAACAGGGCAAAGTGAGAAACATGACACTTACAGAAAAGAGAATATGAGAAAAGTTGACCCTCAGAGTTCAAGTGGTATAAAGTGGGAACCATTCTAGGAGAAATGTTTACAATTCAATTTTTGGCTATTACGAGCTATGGTATTTTCTGAGTAGGCTATTTATTAAATGAAAACCTTATGCATCACTAGCATTAGGTGTAAATCCTATTATGGATAATAGGGCAACTACTAGAACTCATTTGCTAATATTAGAAAATGAGAGCAAGAAATCTGTACTCATGTTTTCTAGAACATAAAGAACTGAAACAGCAAAATATTTATTTTTAAAAAGTCAACAAAGACAGGTCACTCTTATTTCTGATGTTGGCAATAAACATGTCAGAGACAAAAACAATATAAGGCACATTATAAGAGTAAAATTTTGCAACTTTCTGTTTTGATTATTGAAACACTTAGCCAATAAAGAACTTCCCACAAGATGACATAACAATGAGAATGTTACTGATACGTAAATGAAAACTCCTACAGTAAAATACATTAGAATATTAGAATGTTCCATAAAGGTCATCTATGCTGTGATATAACCCAACTGCTTTCCATTTTGGACTCTTAATATTTTATTTGTTTGTATGGGTTTTTGTAATTCCTACCTAGCAACATGCATTTACTGCTCTTCTGGGTGGGGGAGAAGGGCACTTGACAGGGGCAATTAACTTGTATTACATTGTTAAATCCTAACTTTAGATTCTGAAATTAAAGAACCTATTAGCAAAATCAATCCATATAATACAAATATGGTCTATAATTAGTCTGGTCTTCCTCACTCTGCCACAGAGGTCAAAATGAAAAGTAAATGGGTTCTAGATGTTAAATAATTTATTGTAATTTAAAAACTATACCTAATAAACGGTATATCTCTTCATATATAACACATGCAAAATTAAGGAACTATAAATTAGAACATGAAATATCATTCTTCAGGGTTCTACGTTGTGTTTTTATCAGTGACAGTCACAGTACAGAGATCACGCCAGTGCTGAGATATTAACAATGTCCATGCAATGGGAAAACCAGTACAGATGACTTTCAGTAATTTTCCCCAGCACGAATCATTATCAGCTGGCACTGCTGATTCTTTCAGGAAATCAAACCACTATTCTGCTTAGAAGTTAAAGTAAATAACACCTTTCACACTTAGATGCTCAAGGCTTTATTTAAAAACAGTTTAAGGATGCTGGTTAATATACAGTATAGAGTTGGCTGTAAAAATGTTTATTGCTTATCTCTCCTACTGAGTTTTTAATGAAATAACTCATTTCTAATTAATCACAAATAATCAGGCTAAAAACAAAAAACAAGCAGTCAATATTAATATTAGGGAAAAATTAGATCTTTTTAAAAAAGTAACAGATACTTTATGTCCCATAAGTACAATATAATCTCTCAGTTATGAATCAATGATCTTAGACCTATCTTGGTATTTAATTAACCAAGGGGTACATTCATGAAGAAGTATTCTACTGAGTTGAGATACTTAATTTAGCTTCTAAAAGTGTTCAGGTTTACAATGAAGTAGTAGCTTAGATATCAAAATTGGTTAGTGTGATTTCAAGTTACAAAATTGCACCTAAAAAAAAAATATTAATCTGCATGCTTCCTAGTCCATCATGTAGATGTGAACGTATGTGGAGAAGGTATTAGAGTTGAGATAAGGCACAATAATATTCATTTATAATCAAGCCCTACAATAGTATATCAAAATAAACATTAGCAAAGGCAATTTTACAAAAGCTTTTTATTGATTGAAATGAAAGACATTTTCTGAAATGCTACAATTACCGTTTCAGGGCTTCAGAAAGACTGAGGTAATGGCATTTAACAAGATACTTAGTGGACAAGAGATCACAAAATAAAACTTACACAAAACGAGACATGGATGAGTTCATACATAATGGCTTTTATATTATCTTGGATATAATTCTTTATTTTGTATCACTATTGCATATTTATTACAGTATTTCTAAACACAATTTGAAAAAAAAAAAAACAAAGAAACAATCTTGGTACCTCATAATTTAGACCAAAAGATATCAGAACAAATACAGCCACCAAATATCCATCTTAAATACTGTGTACATTTAACAGAAATAATCACACATGACAAATGATTCAAATTAGAATTTAAAAGGATCAAATAATTAGCCAGGAAAGCAAAATGTTTTTAACATATTATATATAACACTTCCATTTGAGAATCCTAGCTGCTAAGATGACTTGAAAATACGGTCTAGGATTCCTAATATTTTAAACATATTCTCCCATCTACTTAAAGAAAAGTTTGCTGTATTTGCATAAACCAGTATTGAACTTTGGATACCTGACGGTTTGGCTAGACAACTGTATTCTGAAAAGCATACATGTTATAAGCTGTGTGACAGTGATAACAAGAAAACAAAACACCAATCTGCGTCTGGTGGAGCTGAAATCAGGCCTCTTCAATTCGGCAGATCCACGTTCTGAAGGATGAGCGCCACTCTGCTTGGAATGTACACCTACGTCAAAACAATTATGTCAGTGCAACTGAAGAGAGTACCAAACGGCCTGTCATTATGTCCAAGAGATATAGGCACGATGCAGTCTCACATCTGCCTAAAGTTACAGTTGCCTTTACAATTTTACATGCTCTTAGAAGGCTCAATTTCGCAGTTCCTACAGTTCTGGCAGCAACATGGCTATCAGAAAGCAATCACCACTAGAGGGCTCCATACGACTTAATGAAAACCAACGCTCCTCACAGGAATGATGTAACCGGCCCTGTCACTGCCATGTTGAGGCTCTATCAGGTGGTGAAGGAAGGCTGCCAGTTCGCAATGTTACTACTTCAGTTAGATGAAGAAAAGCAATATACAAAGCACTTGTTTTGCATCAAGACACTTTTATTTGTAATCTTGTCTCTTTTTTTCCCTTTCAAGAACAAAAACTGAAATGTAACATAAGGAATCCTAACTCTCAATTTAAACCAATGACTAAGCTTGCCATTGCACTTAAACCAGGATTCAGATTCTCTCCATGGTGTGCACAGCCCTGACTGGCTCCTCTCTGCCTGCATCTGGTATCCCAGCTCAGCTACTTGCTTGCATCTTCACCCACTACACTCCAGCCGCAGGAGCCTTTCAGTTCCTTGGACACATCAAACACTCCCCTTTTGTTGAATCTTTGCCTATGATGTGCCTTCTGCTGTAAACACTCGTTGCCTTGCTGGTTCCTTATCTCTTGGAAAAATCCCAGCTATATGGAGAGGCTTTCCTTGACAACCCTAGATATGGTAAGTTCTTTTCTAACCATGGCAGCTTTTTTGTTTCTTTCTGAACACTTGCCACAATTTGTGAATGATTTGTCAAGTTTGCCATCTGTTTCCCTCATTAGACTATGAGCTTTAGAAAGGCAGAAGTCATACATTTTACTTCTAACTCTCAGTTGGTGCCATTGGACAAGGCAGATGTTGATGATGACTGAATTAAAGAAATGAACAATGAACAAAGGAATAATAGCGGATCAATAGATTCGTATTTAACAAGATATTCTCTAATATATCTGAAATCTTTTTATAAAATTGAGAAGTGATTTGAACTGCTTAATGCTATTTATATGCTAGTTCAAACCATGTATCTAAGTATTAACAAAGCAAACAGTAAAAATAATATTATAGATGGTTGTCATTGTGACAATCTCTCTTCATTTCTGACTTTGCTGGTATTTTACTATTTTCAGTCACTTTATCTCTAAATGAGAGCTTGCCTGATGGTTAAAAAAAAAAAAAAAAAAAAACAAAGGCTTTCAGAGGTTAGAACCAGAATGAAGGCGCAAAGCAAACATGACTTTAGGAAAAAAAAAATTAAAGAAACAGAACAGTTGATTTTCATTTAATGAGACTTGTATGTCTAATACATCTCAACTCTGCAAATGAACACAATGTTTTCTCTTAAGGTTTCACAATAAAGAACCAATACTACTCAAAAAAATCAGACATATTGATACACTTGGTTAGTTTTTAACATCAAAAGTTAAAGCAGGTTTAAAATGGTGGCACTTAAAGAAATTTATATTCTGGATTTAATGGCCAGAGAACAGTTTTTCTAATCTTCAATTCAAAGTAACAGTGTTTTAGGAAATGAAGATCATCTGAAAAAGATTAACAAATGCTAACTAACAGTCACTGTGTAGCTCAATGTCTCATGGTCTGTTTTGCAATACAGTATTTCCAAAAAGATAAATATTACATCCATGCAGTCACTAAGCGTGAGAAAACCATGTATTTCAGTGCTACAAGCTGTTTCCCTATAGTTTACACATTGTATTTTATATCTTATAACTATCATACCACATCAGAATTTCACTGCTAATGCAATCCTTTCTATGCAACGTTTTCTCTCTGTCATACGCAAGATGTTATGAGAGTGAGTCAATAAAAGGAAGCTGGAGTCATCCACAAATAAAGCAGGACTATTACCAAAGATCCTGACAGACCCAGTCCAAAGGAGAGCACATTTCCATAATCAAGCTACAGACAAAATGAACACAACCCAAAGCAAAGAAGGAGAAATAAAAACAAACAAACAAACAAACAAACAGTGTGATTCAACCCATTCCCTCCCTACATCTTATCAAAACAGGTACAAATTGAGAAAGTGACCTACCCTTCTAAAGGAGTTTCCCATGTACTTATTAGGGGGTCTAGTCCAGTCTACATATTTCTTTCTTTTTTTTCTTTTTTTTTTTGAGATGGAGTCTTGCTCTGTCACCAGGCTGGAATGCAGTGGTGCGATCTCGGCTCACTGCAATCTCTGCCTCCCGAGTTCAAGCCATTCTCCTGCCTCAGCCTCCTGAGTAGCTGGTATTACAGGTATGCAACACCATACTCAGCTAATTTTTGTATTTTTAGTAGAGATGGGGTTTCTCCATGTTGGTCAGGATGGTCTCAAACTCTTGACCTCATGATCTGCCCGCCTTGGCCTCCCAAATTGCTGAGATTACACGCGTGAGCCACCGCAGCTGGCCATAGTCTACATATTTCATTTTGGGGATCACAGTAACTGGATTTAACTAATCAGTGGGACAGAAGGTTACAATTTGAACGGTTCTGAATTATTCTGCCATGAGCAATCTAAAACTGAAAACCAATCTAAATATTTCAGTAGAGCCAGAAACTAGACAAAGTAATTTCAGCTCCCTCTACATGGAAAACATTTCTCTTATAGAGTATTGTCCTACAATGCAGGCAAAAAGACTCTGATAAGTCCAAGGTGCCTGGGAGAGTGGCAATGAAACACATCAGTCAGGTCTAGGATAAATAATGAGAGGTCTCTGTAAGTGCGTGCTATAGTGATATAGCTCAGATTTGGATCCTAAGCAATTGTGATATCTACTGTTTCATTCATAACCTCATTATTTCATTAATGAAATATAATAATAATTACATAATGATAATTTAGAATCACTCTTACTCTTTCATGTTTTGGCATTTTCGCTTGTCTAAATTTAAGAGGTTTTTTTTTTTTTTTTCCTTTTTAGACGGAATTTCACTCTTGTTACCCAGGCTGGGGTTCAATGACGCAATCTTAGTTCACCGCAGCCTCCACTTCCCAGGTTCAAGTGATTCTCCTGCCTTAGTCTCCCGAGTAGCTGAGATTACAGGGATACGCCACCACACCCGGCTAATTTTTTTTTGTATTTTTAGTAGAGACGGGGTTTCTCCATGTTGGTAAGGCTGGTCTCGAACTCCCGACCTCAGTTGTTCCGCCCGCCTCGGCCTCCCAAAGTGCTGGGATTATAGGCGTGAGCCACTGCACCCAGCCGAGAGGTTTTTTTTTCCAAAGGATGCCATAACAAAGTTCCAGGTTTGCA
Organism: Macaca thibetana thibetana; assembly: GCF_024542745.1. Lineage (NCBI taxonomy): Eukaryota > Metazoa > Chordata > Mammalia > Primates > Cercopithecidae > Macaca > Macaca thibetana. Next base: position 188,726,535 of record NC_065579.1, on the reverse strand, counting down.
GTATATGCACTGAAATATATTCCCATTGTGGCATTTGATGGTTAAAAAATGCTTCCAGAATATTCACTAACAGATACTGGTCTTTTCACGTAAGGAGGTTTATAACGACACTTCCATCATACTTAGAGATCTCTTAATGCAATACGCTAAAAAGAAAAAGCCTTTGGTTCACAATTGTATAATGTCATTAACAGAAATACTTTGTAATAATATACGTATATTTCACTGCAGTGTTAATTACCAGAATGTATTTATATTGCTCCAGAGCCCTTGTGGTATAGGCAACATGGAAGAATTTCCCTAAGCCACTGATTTTTCTTAACTATGGCTATTTATGGAATTTTGAGTTTTCTTCTGAGTATGTAAATCAATTTTTTTAGTGGTTAGGAAATTACTACTAATTATACTAAAGAACTTAAGACAATCAGAGCTAACCCTTATGATGAGACAATTACAGACACGAACAATTTGGGGTTCCTAAAATTTAGTCTAAGTATTGGCTCTGTAATTCTCATTTTATCATTTTAATTCATATAATAGTTTTGATTAATATGGCAAGAGAAAAGAAGCATGAACACATTTAAGTAGATTTAAACACAATCATTTAAGTATATTTAAATATAAAAAGTATATTGACATACCTGTATATAGAAGGCACTTACTATGCATAACATGCATGCTGATAAACATATCTTCTACATCCATTTATTAGCCTGTAAGCCCTAAACATTTTATATCTAGAATCACCTTAAGAACATGAGACAATGTAGTATACAGCCATGAGTTTCATTTTTTTCTAGCTATATTAATAGTCTGCTCTTCACAAAGAATCAGAATAGCACAGTACAATCCAATTCATTTATTAAGAGAGTCAAATGCATGCTAATCTACTCAGTTATTTTGATGACTTTAATGACTTAATTATTACACTAACCATGAGTGTGGCTAAAAAAGCAACTGTTCACACAATGGTCTATTTTATGTCATTCAGGCAAAATGTTATTTTCCTCTAGGCCTATATTTTCCTCTAGGACTAATAATTAACTTGCAAAATTTAATTACACAATTTTTGAAAACACAGTGTCAAACATTTTAAAAAAGAAAATTTTAAAATTAAAAAAAATTTAATACTTTAAAGGGTAATTTAAAAAATTCTCTTAGAAATTTGTAAGTTTAGAAATAGCATATACACATATAATTTTGGAAGAATGAAAACAGCATTCAGTGCGCCCGGCATGGTGGCTCACGCCTGTAATCCCAACACTTTGGGAGGCCGAGGCAGGTGCATCACCTGAGGTCAGGAGTTTGAGACCAGTCTGGTCAACATGATGAAACCTCATCTCTACTAAAAATATAAAAATTAGCTGGACATGGTGGTGTGCAGCTGTAATCCCAGCTATTTGGGAGGCTGAGGCAGGAAAACTGCTTGAACCTGGGAGGCAGAGGTTGCAGTGCGCCAAGATCGTGCCACTGCACTCCAGCCTGGGCAACAGAGTGAGACCCCGTCTCACAAAAAAACAAACAAAACATCATTTAATGAAAAAGTCATTAGATTCCTTCATAGTCTACATACACATTTTTTTCATAATAAAAATTACACAGTCTTTTGAAAAATAAAAGATGATATAATTTTAGTTTTCACATACATGCTTTAGTTCATAAAATACTTTTTTAAGAAAAAATAAATTGTATTATTTTATTCTAATTCTCATTATTTTGCATTAGGGTTGGGAGAAAAGTGATGCTAGTGTTTCTGTATAGAAATGTATATTAGCTCATCTAACTTATATCCATTAAAAAAGTAAACTAAAAATCAAGATTTTCTTTCTTCTAAAAAACTATTTTCATAATTTTGAATAGAGCAAAATATATTTTCCAACTGTTAAGCTGTACTAAAACTTACAAGTGAGGGGCAATAAAAATGATACATCTATGCCAAATCCTACATTTAAATCAAGTCTACTTTTGAACCTCCAAATTTAGAATGAGAGTAAATACATCTACTTCTTATTGATAAGAAGCCTAATTGTCAAAGTAATTAGTGCTACATCTATTGCTTTATTCTCATTTTCATCATCATCATTCAGTTAATGTAAAGAAATCAAATTCATTTAAGGCTCAATAATCTCTTTTCTCCCATTTGTGCCATGGAATTTGATTTTATGAATCAGAGGAGAGAAAGGAAGTCTCCTGCCTCCAGTGCACTGATTAACATATAGGTTAACATATTAGGTTCCTGTATCAGGAATCAAACTATAGAGAAATGATTATGCTAAAATGGAGTTTCCAATAACTGCCAGTAAAGCAGACTGGCAGAGCTCTGTCCCATCGCTTTTGGACATTTGTGACATACTCTGACCTTAGCAAATACGTTTCCATGGCGGTACACATGCAGTTATCCCCGGCTCTCAGTTTCAACTGAGGGAGCACACAGAGACAAGGCTAGAGCAGCACCTGCTGATGCTGCAGCATGTACGGCTATTATAAAATTCCTTTGAGCTGTCTGTTGCTATCTTTGAAAACAGATTTGACACTTATTCAGCGATCCTTTGGATTATTAAGCTTGCAAATTAAGCTTTGGCAAATGCTGTGTACTAGTTATGATGGGCAAAAATTTCATGGAAGAAGGAAAAGTTATATTTTGTTCTTCCTTCCTCCTTTTAGTCTGTGAGAATGGGAGGTATGAGTGATCTTACTGAAAAGGTATAGGACCTACAGCACTCATGATCATGTTCAAGCAACTCCACTGGATCCCAGCACATAAGACTCAGTTTAATAAGGAGTTTCCTTATAATGAGGCATTATTACAGTAGGTACATTTGTTAATGTGATTTTTTTTTTTCTCCTCTGGCTCTTTGCTGAATAACTGGGGTAAAAAGAAAACCTGTTTGCCTAGATTTTCTGTATTTTACTAGTCTGTGTGGACTCCCTTAATCTGACATTAAAACGAGTGATCTTATCATCTGGAGCCTAAAGGTGTATTTAAAGGATGAATTCCTGAAGCACTGTAGTCATGGAAAACAAGATTCTGCTGCTGGGAGGAGAAAGCTAGCCCGCATCTCACGGGCTGCACTGGATTAGAGTTCTGTTGCAGGCAGCGTTCAGCTCTTTTCTGTTTGCCATGTCCTTGCAGTGCTGTCCTCCTCTACGTATTATTGATACTTATGAGATCTTTATTCCATCTGATAATTTACAACTGCATTTTCCACATTGTTGAGATCAATTCCATTAGTGCTTGAAAAGTAATCTCCTGATGTTGCTGCCACTGGCTGGCTGGCTTGTTTAATTATGCCAGCATATCTTTACTCTCACAAAATTGAAAGGATGTGAAGATATTTTCTGCCCACCTCAAAAGAGTCTGAGCCGTCGCCTGAGATTATAATTCCCCAAAGTTGGGAGAAGGTATTCTTAATTGTGTGTCCTCAAAACACTTAGTATTTTGACATGTTTAAACTACTAAATAATAATTGCCTATCCATGACAATAACATCTTTAAAATACATATGCAGTAGCATTTTACAGTTTCCAAATACCTTGGGCATGTTAAAGAGTTTCTGCTTCCTAAGAATCTCTTGCTATAGGGAAGATAATATGAATAATCCTCATTTTACAGGTGGGGGAAACTGCAGTGCAAAAAAAAAGTTAAATCACTCAATTTCTCAGTGAGTAAATGGCAGACTAGGGTCAGGATCCCAGGTCCTGTGCCACGGCATTTTGTGATATTTTCACTATACCTTCAGGCTCTTTATAGCAGAACCCTGTTGGGGTACACAGACATTTAGAAGAGCTGGCTATGTAAGAATTTCGCGGTCTGAGTCTTTCCAAGTCCTTTCATTCTAGTTCCATCAGTGAAAGTTCAGTTTTATTGCAATCAGTTGCTCCTTCCCCACGACTCCCCTTTGTGAGCTGAATCATGTTTCCGAAACCCTAAGGGCATCTAACTCTTTTGATTATTTCAGAACTTTATGGTAATTTTCTTATTCACTTCCTTGATAAAAAACTATTTTTATCAATCTTATTTTACATGTCAAAATTGAATGTTCTCACAGACTACAGTAATAATTCCTTGAAGAATGTGATAGTACCCTTGAGCCCTCTCTCTTAAAAATACATATCTTTCTCCACATATATCTAAAGCTGGATCAGTGTCATCATCAACACACACTCATATGCACACACATACATTTAGGGTAACACCTAATTCTCATAGGACTTTCCACTGCACTTTCCTCACAACCCATAATCTAACAACTCACTGTTTGTAATCCCTGCTCTTTTCAGTGATTTTATGCTGTGATCTTTGGGATATCACTTTTATGTATAATATGGCAGCTTACAAAGCTGAGTGCTGGCATCACTCTGAAAGGTGGGAAAACAGTAGAAAGATGGAAGGCCTAGCGGTACCATAGAGATTCTCATGCCTGACTTCTATCTAAACTTTTGAAAAGTGAGAGAATGTAATGACATAAGAACGTTAACAGCTATGGTAAAGTCATGTATTTGTTAGGTACCTCCTAGAATTAGGAATGGTAGATGTGGTTTTGAACCCACTATATGGCCATAAATTAAATAATGAATTCCTCTGAATCTAGAAACTTACTAAATTCTACATATTTTAAAGAATTTAAACGTAGTAGTTTAAAACAACATTCTAACATTCTATTTGTGTGAACACCACAATGTAAAACTTAGTTATGTCATATAATGCTTCCTTCAGTAATATAAAAAATCCAGAGAATTTTGTAACTAGAATAAATTCAGTCTTCAATTTACCACATGAAAGAAAAGAAAGATACATTTTTCATTGACTCCTTTAAGGTGTTTTAAATGAAACTTCATTTGCTAGTCCATAATGTAGAAATCTGCTTAATATAAAATGTTATGGAGAAAACAAGAACAGAAGGAGAGTGAATTGTTGCATAAAGAATAGAAATGTTCATAATTGAAAGAAAAATTAAAAAACTGCCTTCTGCTCATTTCTTGAGAAATAGTTTTGAATCCTATTAATATTTAATTTTTGCCAATTGTCCCCTAAATATCCTTTACTATTAGTTTTTCCAAAACACAATTTAGTCCAGTACCACACATTACGTCTGGTCAAGCATAGTCCCCTCTCCCTAATCCCTTTCCTTCATGCTTTTATTCCATGTTGCTTATTTGAAGAGTTGTTTATTTGAACAAAAACATTACTAGAAGAATAAGAGAGTAAATTAAAATAGCAGGAAATATGTTGAGAAACTTACTTACCAAAAGAGAACAGGGACGCCCATTATGTTCAAAAGCCTCAGAAAAAAAGTCAGTGCTGTGGTCCAGTCTCTGATGCCCTCCATATTCCGCTGCATCTGAATCTAGCACAATTTTGAATGTACGGCTTTTAAGGAAATCACAACAGTTGAGGAGTTGAATGAGACATTGTAAAATATGTGCGGAGAGAGCAATTTAAAAGTGAGTTTTTGAGCAGTGTTAAATCATAATTTGTGCTAAGCACTCATTTCTTCTTTTACAGTTTTATGTTTGAAAGGGGCTTTACAGGCTATCTACTGCACACACCCATGAGATCCCTGCTATACTCCCATCACGACTCATCGAGTGATCACCCAGCCTGGGATGAAACGTACCTAATCTACTTTTCTCTTCAAGCAACCTATTCCACTTGTTATAAATTCTTCTCCATATTGAATAGAAATTTTGCTCTGTGAGATTATATTATTTCTACCAAGACAAGTCATAAATAATAAGTTCAACATGTAGTCGCCTTTTAAATATTTACTAATAGTTATACTATCTCCTAGTGTCTGCTAGATATATTACTAAATACATACAGTCAGTCCTCCATATCTGTGGATTTTGCATCTGTGAATTCAATCAACTTCAGATAAAAAAATATTCAAAAAAGGAAATGCCTCGTTGCATCTGTACTGAACATCTGGTTTTTCACAATAAGTTGTTAGATGGTATTAGCATATTTACAGCAAAATTAATAAAAGCTATCATTATGTTCAAATTTATTAGGCTCAAAGTATCTAGAAATGGTACTTGATACAAAAATCTACAATGATATATGCATTGGTATCTTAGAAATCTTAAGTTTCTTCTAGCCTTAGTAGAAATGCAGATAGTTTAAGTGCTTTTTGTTTTGATTTCCTGGAAAATATATCATTAATCTCAGAAATGTTAGTATATTACCATTACTGCAAAAATTATCACATTAATTATCACATTGATCAAGGAACAATAAGCCATCATTGTCAACCCTTGAAAATCTTTGTCTAAGTCAGAAGTGAAGATGGACACGCTACGGAAACTCGGAAGTGAAGATGGACACGCTACGGAAACTCGGAAGTGAAGATGGACACGCTACGGAAACGCGGAAGTGAAGATGGACACGCTACGGAAACTCGGAAGTGAAGATGGACACGCTACGGAAACGCGGAAGTGAAGATGTACACGCTATGGAAACGCGGAAGTGAAGATGGACACGCTACGGAAACGCGGAAGTGAAGATGGACACGCTACGGAAACGCGGAAGTGAAGATGGACACGCTACGGAAACGCGGAAGTGAAGATGGACACGCTACAGAAACGCGGAAGTGAAGATGGACACGCTACAGAAACTTCTGCTAGTAGTGTTGGCTCCATTTTAGTGAATCCAGGCCAGCCTTCTCTAATTCAAACTGAAATTGATAATCAGAATATTACCGTATTGAGAAAGAAAGACTGAGATTCAAATGATGACTACTAGGCACAGGGACATTTAAAGTCACTCAGTACAGCTGAATATGATTGAGCCTACCAATACATTTAATGCTGAAATATGGATAACGAAAATAAATAATCAAAGACATGGCAAATAATGAAATACTGTGGAATAAAAAAAAACTATTCAAATAGAAGTTTAGCTTTTGTTCTTCATTCCAGTTCATTAAATACTGGGATAAATCTTCCGAAAACTAAAACAGTACAGTTCAGAGAGTAATGTTCTAGAATACTTTAAAAACAACTGAATTAATATATCAATTAATGAATTACTGGTTGACAACATAGGCTTTTGATAGCAGTGGCTAAATAAGGCAAGCATATCATCAAAAGCAATGGTTCCCAACCTGACTGGCAGTCCTGTCATTGTAAGTTCTCACTGAGTGAGTAGTTACGTGATTGTAAAGGGCTGGGAATTTATATACGATTAGGTGTTGTCTAAAGACTAAATTATGTTATTATACACATTTGACGCTGTGTTTCAAAGAATGTACATGTTTTTACTATTAAAATGCAGATTATATTTTTCCCTTCTTTGTGTCCATGTGTACTCAATGTTTAGCTCACATTTGTGAGAACATGAGGTATTTGGTTTTCCATTCCTGCGTTAATTCAACAGACACCCGGGCCTACCTGAGGGCAGATGGGCGGAGGGTGAGGATGGAAAAACTACCCATCAGGTACTATACTTATTACCTGGGTGACAAAATAATCTGTGCACCAAACCCCCACGACACACAGTTTACCCACTAACAAACCTGCACATGTATCCCCTGAACCTAAAAGTTAAAAAGAAAAAAAAAAAAGAAAAGAAACCATTAGGTCCAAACATTTAATGTGCTTTTTACACAATGAATGATCAATTATGGGAATGTGACAAGACACAAGAGCTTGTGCTGGGGGCAGTAAATTGTGGGAACACAATGAGGAAATATATGGGGGAAACTGATGGAAGACAGGGTTATTTTAGTAGGTTTGTTTGTACAGGTCTATTTCGACTTCCCAGTCTCTGGTGATGAGAATGTCCTCCTATTCCTGGCACAGGAAAGACACCTTTTTCACGGGCAATTTTATGATTTGCTTTTTGGTAGAAAGGAGGAGATCAAAGAGCCTCTTTCTGCATCTGTTGTTTCTCAAACAGATTCAGCTCAAAATAATCAATAAGCCAAAGTGGCATATTTTGGGGTAGCACGTTCTGAACCCCTTCCTAATCAAATTCAACTTCTCACTAACACTAGAGATGACTATTTCCTCCTATGAACACTTTCATTTTAGTCACCTGAATTATAATTTTTAAAATGTTATAGGAAAATTATTCAAGGTTGCAAAACTAGAAAAATAATTCCTTCATTTACTTAGGGGCATTTTTTTTTTTTTTTTTTGAGACAGGGTCTGGCTATCACCCAGGCTGCAGTGTAGTGGCGCGATCTTGGCTCACTGAAACCTCTGCCTCCCGGGCTCAAGCAGTTTGTCCCACCTCAGCCTCTCAAGTAGTTGAGACCACAGGCACATGCCACCAGACTGATTTTTATATTTTTTGTAGCAATGGGGTTTCACCATGTTGCCCATGCTGGTCTCAAACTCTTGAGCTCAAGCGATCTGCCCACCTCAGCCTCTTAAAGTGCTGGGATTAGTGAGCTACTATGCCTGGCATGCCTTTTTTTTTTTTTTTCTTAATAAAGGAGAATGTCCTCAACAAAATTATTTTTCTGAAACAGAATTAAATAATATTTAATCGTTATTTTCAATGTTACAGTAAAATAAAAATCATGTGTCCATCATTTTACATGCTTTTCCCACAATACAGACTGAGCTTCGCACACCAAAAAATGCAATTTTAAAGCAACAAAATTTAATAGTTTTTGTGTATACTTTTCTCAATCAAAGGACAGTAAAAGAACAATTGCTATATAAGGATTCATTTCTCTTTGACACTGAAAGAGATTGTCATATTGAAAATGTTAGAATCTATTTACTTTATATAATTGGTAGCCATACAGGAAAAGCTTATAAAAGCCATAGAGAAAGTTTCAAAACATTGGTTTAGACATGTTTCTCTGGCCTATAATTTAAAGAAAAAATTTTTCTGTGTCCAATCGTGAAATCACCCAGTTCTGTGTCTACATTAGCCAGGGAAAACAATAGCTTCCTTTAGAAAATGTGGCCTTTAAAATCCAGAAATTTCTACCAATTTAAACACTAAATGAGAGGTAATGCGTGTGAAAAAGCTTTATAATCACGAATCGATGCCATATATTATTCAAGTATCAGGAAACTACATGTTTTAGGAATACTGCTTAGAATCAGAACAAGCCTTTTCAAAGAGATTATCTGAGCAACTGATTTGTTTGTTTTTCATGTTCTCTCTCTTGGGTACTCCCTCACTCTCTCATGTGTATGCACATACACACAGATGCACATACATGTACATACATGATACAGGACACACACAGCACCACAATTCCTACATTGTCCTTTTTCTGTGAAAATTTACCTCTGAAACTATGACTCAAAGCCAATTTATACTTATTTTCAACTACCATTGTTATATGGTTTCCAATACAGAGCATACAAGGTAAATTTAGCAGGACACCTTAAAAGGTCATCTGTTATCCATAGCTACCTCCATATTCCTAGCAGAGGACCTTCTCATAATAGGTTCCCAATAAAACTTGGAAACTGATATTCAGAATGACAACACTGACTTACCAAGAAAAGCCAAATTACATATACTGTTTTTTATAATTGAGGAAAGTACAATAAATTATCTTAACTCCCCCATTCATTTACTAAATACATACAATGTACAAGATATTGTGCAAGAAACAAAAATAACTAAGATACGGTCTTCATTTACATGTGGCTTACAGCCTGTAAAGGGAGGAGATTAGGCATACATATGAACCTATACAAGTAGAGCAAAAAGCAATATGCAATGAAAGGGAGAGTCAAGGAAGAAAACTATGATGGACAAGCCGTATATGAAGGCTTTTGAAGGCTGGGCTAGGGTCTTAAGACTTATTTTGTTAGTTAAGTGTGATAGTATTTAAAATTCTTGAGAAAGGGTTTTACAATCAAAAAAATTAACCCGCAGGTTGTAAGCAGTATGAAACAGACAGTGGAAAGCCTAAGTCAGGAAAACCAGTCAGGAGTCTAACAACAGTGCAAGGATAGTTATGTATGTCTAATCTCTGACAGTGGGAAAGGAGAGATGTAGACTGAGTTTTAGAAGTACAAGTGACAGTACTCAAAAGTAAGGAAACTGAGGCTGAATTAGGGAAACAGAAGTGGAAGGGGAGAAGAGTTGGCCCAAAGGCAGACAGCTTGTTACGTGGTAGAGTTGGGAGGTGTGCATACGTCAAATGCAGCTCTGATTACCTTACTGTCTGCATGTGGCACCCATTTTATGCCAAGAATAAGGTAGTGTTTTCATATACAGTTTCTTGTTTATTTCTCAGGTTGAAATTTTTTATATTGTTATATTTGAGACTTTGTAATTCATAAAGCAAAGAGGTTTATTTTGGCTCATGGTTCGGCAGACCATACACACAGGAAGCACGATGCTGGCATCTGCTTTTGGTGAGGGCCTTAAGAAGCTTACAATCATGGCAGAAGGAGAAGGTGTCCAGGAATGTCACATGGCAAGAAAGGGAGCAAGGGAGAGCGAGGAGGAGGAGTGAAGCTCCTTTAAACAACCAGCTCTCATGTAAGTGAGAACTCACTTGTTACCAAGGGGAGGGCACCAAGCCATTCACGAAGAATCCTCCCTTGTGTCCCAAACACCTCTACCAGGCCCCACCTCCAACACTGGGAATCACATTCCAACATGAGATCTCGAGGGACAAATATCCAAAACATATCACATTCCAAGCATAAAGAGGACAGAACGAATATGACAAGAGAAGAATACAAATAGGAAAATCATATAAAATGATATCCATTTAAATTACTGACACAATTAGATATACAAGATTGCCATTTCTAAAAGTAATGTTGAGGTCTGAATATCTGAGATTTACTATACTTGTTCTAGTCCATTTCTTATTGATTTGATCCATTTGATCATTTTATTAGTAAATACAAAACACTGGGCCATAAAATTTACCTTGTTCAACTGGAAAAAAAATACAGTAGGGAAAGAATGACAATTTTTTAATAGTTTTTTTTTTCAAAAGGAGATCAAATAGGTCCCTATCAATTTGGATAGCATTTTAAAATATTATGATTTCTTATTTTAAATTCAAGAGCTTCCTAAGTATTTGATATATCTATCAACAGGTTGAAGTAGATAAGAAGTTTTCAGCCATTATTTTATAATCCAAGTCCTTAAATTTGAACCAGGGAAGAGCCAGTGTTCTGAAGGAGGCATGTACTAATAAGATTAAAGAACAGTGAAGGCATGAAGACTCTTAAATTCAATGGCTCTTCAAATACTTCAAAAGCTGCTGTGTTTGCTCAGCCACTTGATAAAGTGTCTGTTCAAAGTATAAGGATTTTGATGTAAGAAGTACTATCATTTATATCATTCTGCACTAAACTCACTTCACTCCCACTGATGAAGCTAAGGAAATTTATTGTAAGGTACAACCCTTGAGGTTTCAAATTGAGTGACAAAAAGAAGAGTTCTCCAGTGACTAGATGACTATAACGATAGCAGAGCGGGTAAGTTACCATATATCTTCAAATCTAAGGCATCATCCATTTCAAGATGAATTATTTTCTATATCTCTAATGAAGAGAAAAAATATCACTACCACATCAATATTGTAAGATACTTTCCAACTGAAGACAGGCTAAAATGTGAAAAAATGCAGTTTTTGGAATATGAATTTAGTATAAGTTATTTTATATCTAATTCTTTAATCAATCCATTCATATTACCATGATTAAAATAATGCCCAGGAGCTAAGTGACCCCAGGAAAGAGAATTTATACTGAAAGCAGAAAATATTAGGTTCAAAATTCTAAGGAATGTTTTAATTAATGTAAATGTGAACAAATATCTGGGAGGGTAAGAACAGCTGCTGAAAAGCAAGGAGAGTTTTATGATTTTAGTAGTCTGAAGAGATCGATACAGCACAGGGCTTGCCACAATGTTCTAACACGATCCTTCCCTTTTTATGTTACATGGATTGAATTTTATTTATTGCTGGTTATAATCCACAAAATCTAAGGTTACAGCTATCTAGTATCTCAAATAGATCTGTCCATTTATTTTATAAACATAGCTAAATTATGCCTACTTTATTGTCCTGAATCACAGAAAAGGCTATAAACTACAACTTTCAGTTTCTCTCTCTGGTCTCTTTCCAAACGCAGGAGTGGCAAAGACTTGTGATAAATTGCTATATATATATAATGAATCTGCCGGTCTGTTAGTGTGTGGTGGAGGGGTGTTGTAGGGGTGTGTGTGTGTGTGTGTGTGTGTGTGTGTGAGTGTATTTGTGTATCTTATTTAGGTAATTCTATCTTTACTTCTGTGATCTAAAATACACATTAAACTTAAACAGTTATCATGAAAAATGATAGTTCTGCCAGGTAACCATTTGTAGAACATTGAAACTGGACTCTTCCCTTACACCATATACAAAAACTAATTCAAGATGGAATAAAGACTTAAATAGAAAGCCAAAACTATAAAAACCCTGAAAGACAACCTAGGCAATACCAGTCAGGACATAGGCAAGGGGAAAGATTTCATGATGAAGACACCAAAAGCAAAAATTGACAAATGGGATCTAATTAAACTAGGGAGCTTCTGCACAGAAAAAGAAACTATCAACAGGGTAAACACACAACCTACAGAATGAGGGAAAATTTTTGCAAACTATGCATCTGACAAAGTTCTAATATTCAGCATCTATAAGGAACTTAAATTTACAAGGAAAACAACAAACACATCCATTGAAAAGTAGGCAAAGGGCATGAACAGACATTTTTCAAAACAAGATATACACGCAGCCAACAATCATATGAAATAAAGCTCAACATCACTGATCACTAGAGGAATGCAAATCAAAACTACAAAGAGATACCATCTCACAGCAGGCAGAAAGGCTATTATTAAAAAGCCAAAAAATAACAGACGCTGGCAAGACTATGGAGAAGAAGGAACACTTACACACCATTGGTAGGAATGTATATTAGTTTGAACGTTGTGGAAGACAGTGTGGCAATTCCTCAAAGACCTAAAGACAGAAATACGGTTTAACCTAGCAATCTTATTACTGGGTACATACTCAAAAGAAAATAATTCATTCTATTATAAAGACACATGCAGGTGCATGTTCACTGCAGCACTATTCACAATGGAAAAATCAGGTAATAAACCTAAATGTCCACCAATGACAGACTAGATAAAGAAAATGTGGTACACATACACCATGGAATACTATGCAGCCATTAAAAAGAATGAGATCATGTTCTTTGCAGGGACATGAAAGGAGTTGGAGGCCATTACCCTTAGCAAACTAACACAGAAACAGAAAACCAAATACTGCACGTACTCACTTAAGCAGAGCTAAATGATGAGAACACAAGGACACACAAAGAGGAACAACACACACTGGGGCCTTCCAGAGGGTGGAGAGTGGGAGGAGGGAGAGGATCAGGAAAAATAACGAATAGGTACTAGGCTTAATACTTGGGTGATGAAATAATCTGTACAATAAACCCCAATGATGCAAGCTTACCTATGGAACAAACCTGCACTTGTACCCATGAACTTAAAACATAAATTTAAAAAAAATGAGAGTTCTGATATTTTAATTACTTTTCAAAACTATTTATGGCCATGTGACCTATATTTCTTTCAATGGAAAATATCCAGTTAGTTTTTTTAATCTCCCTGACTTTAGTTTTAAAAAATCCCCCAATATTATAATATTTGTAAAATTAAATTTATAAGAAAGTAATGTGGAATTAAACAGAGAACTTACTAATGAATGTAATCAAAGCAAATTTTAAAATAAAACAAAAGCCAAATGCAACTTTTTTCTTTATATATATATGTGTGTGTATATATATGTATATATATGTTATTAGTTTACCTTAAAATTTTAATGACTTTGAAAAAAGCAAGATCTTCATGCATAAGCTTCATGCATTCAAATTTGTGAACACTGTCTTCATTAAAAGTTTAAATAACAACCGTACATTTTAATTAATTGCAAAACAGAAACATATTTCTATTATATTCTAGGATGTGCCCATTTTATCAACAAAAGGTTTCTGATTTTACTACAAAATAAACTCCAATCCCTGCAAGTATGCTTCTTTGGCCATACATTTTTAGAAACTGTACAATGCAAAATAGCAGTAAAACAAGCTCAAAGGATGAGGGGCTCAAATGTCATTATCTACCAGGTTAATTAATGGATTACTATGCTTTTTGAAATGTATTTTCATGCAAATTATTAGTTTATTTTTAAGCATGCTTAATGACACACATCAGTAAATAGCAAATCAAATGGTAATACAAAATATTGAGTACTACATATTTCTCTATGCAAATAGGACAATTATTCTAAATACTTTACAGAATACTTCTGACTAACCTACTTAGAAATGTTTCTGTATCCTAGAAGATTATGCAACTTAAACTAAAAAATGTCACTGTTCCTCAATAATTTGAGAAGGAAGAAAAATAGAAAAATAGTGCTCACACTTCTGCACTAACCTCTCCCTAAAACTGTTGCTCTCTGTGCTATTAGGATTATCCAAAGAACTTGTAAATTCAATTATCTGATGAAGCGATGGCAATTATTTAGAACTGAAAAAGAAAAAAATAACAGATTTTTATTCACCTTTTAACCACATCTTTTATTATCAAAATGAGTTCACACCCTGCAGACTCAACACTTTAAAAAAAAAAAATGTGCTTTTAAACTCAAAAAAATTTTGATTCAGGCTATAAACACCTTTCCCCAAACAAACTTACTCTGTGAATAGCCTGTAATGTAGTCAAGTGCAATATATCTAAATAAAAATATAATTAGAAATGGGGACGTCTCTGAAAAATAAAGACAATCATACGCAGTAAGAAAGCATTATCCAAGCCATTTCAGGCAGAAAGGCAGGGATAGGGGATAGCATTCTAAAACACTAAAATATGGTGAGTGCCTCCATGAGCTTTAGGGTCTAACAACCGCATTCTCATTCCAGTCCTACCAATTACTAACTGTGTGTCTCTGAGCAAGTTACTTACTTCCTGGAGGCTCAGTCTCTCATTTGTAAATGGAGGTAACACACCAGAGGATGGGTGTAGACATTAACTGAAGCAATCTATTATTGAGTGCTTAACACTATCTAGCACTGGGAAAAGTGCTCAAATTATTAGGTGCTGTGGCTATTATTACTATAGACCCTGGCTCACTTAAACTGCTGTCTGAAGAGATGAAAATTACAAAAGTGGTTCTATTAATTCTTTATTTTACTTTTTATACTTGACTTGGCCTCTTCTTCCTTTATGATCTTCATTTCTATTCCTCTTTCTCTGTGTCTTTGTTCTCACTAGAATTTGCTATTTAAAATTTTTTACATTAAAGTTTAAACATACAGTACATAGAACTCTTTGAGGACTAGAGTCTGTTTTTAAATTTTCTTTTCTTTTTTTTTTTTTTTTTAAAAAAGAAGGTACTTCTCAAGTTTATGAGAAACACTGAGAAAGCTCTTGGTGACAATCCTACCTGAAAATTAAATACCTCCACACACTCTCCTGAACCTGCCTTGATTTTTCACCATAACATTATTATCAGCTTTTAACATATTATAAACATATTATAAATTTAATCATTATAAACATAATCATTATATTAATTTTTGTTTCTCATCATTAAAATACAATCTATATAAGAAATTTCTTTTGTTTTTCTCTGCCATATAGGACCTGGATTAGAACCTGGCATTTGGTGAGTGTATCTTTTCATTATTTTCCTATTGCAGTTTCCTCCTTGGTTTTTAATTTTTAATCTATGCATGTTTTTGCTAAACTTTAAGAAATAATTTCATACCACTTTGGTCATCAAAGACCAAACTTGATTTTTTTCCCTTTGTTTCATAGAGCTAACATGTAAGATCTGTATAAATATAACTTCTATCACAATTCCATTTCATTACCTATAAAGTTTAACTTAGACATTTTAAAAGATTTCATATTCTTTATGAATTTATAATAGAATATTTGTAATACAAAAAATCCTTCATTTTGGATAATTAATAATAAATGCATGTCAGTTTGAAGCAATTAATTCTCAAGTTAACTACTCTGATTGGTATGAGCCTTGAAGATAAACATTTTATATAATTCTTAGTTGACATAGAAGCATGATTCCAGGTTTATTCAAGTCAGCACAAACTCAAAGACTTTCCATATCTACTTTACTGGTTAGCTTTCTCTATAAAAACAACTGAACTTAAGCACAGAACATCAAAGGGGTTTGTCAAAATAACATATCCAATACTTTAGCAGGGCCAGAATATGCTCTTAGGAATAACAGTTCCTACCACTCTACTACCTTCTTCCAGATAAAGCTTGCAAATTGGGAAATCTGATTATTTTAGCTGTGGTGGAAGAAACATCATTTTTCTTTATTTGAAGTCTCAACTTATTTGGAGTAATGTATAGTTAATGTATAGTCCTCTTTCTCTTTTAAGACTAGATAGAAAATCCCAGTACAGGTCTCACTCAGTGATTTAGAAAGTCGAAGAACAGGGGCTAAACTAGTGTACCATGAAAAAATGTAAAGCAAAGCTTGCAGGTGTGCATATCTGCACCATCACTTCAGTCTTTCTGAGCACTTCTGGGCACACAGCCCATAACTACATCAGATTAATTATTGTCAGGAGAAAGATTCAAAGTAAACATTTCCCCACATGCATTTAAAAAATCGGGTACAGTTTATACTGTTTGGGTGATGGGTGCACCAAAATCTCAATCACCACTAAAGAACTTATTCATGTAACCAAACACCACCTGTTCCCCAAAAACCTGTTGAAATAAAAAATAAGCAAAGGGAGTTTTAAACACATATCCATGGGGATACTTTAGTCAAAGGTACAAACTTTCAGTTATAAGATAAATAAGTTCTGAAGTTGTAATGTACAATATGGGGACTACAGTTAGTAACAATGTGCTATACACTTGAAATTTGCTGAGAATTGACCGTAAGCATTCTCACACACACACACAAGAAAATGTTCACTATGTGAGGTGAGGAATATGTTAATTAACTTGATTGTAGTAACCATTTCACAAGGTATATGTATATCAAAACGTCACACTGTACTTTAAATATATATAATTTTTATTTATCAGTTACGCTTTAATAACAAAAATAAACAATGGGAAAAGGACTCCCTATTTAATAAATGATGCTGGGTAACTGACTAGTCATATGCAGAAGAATGATAATAGACTTCTACCTTTCACCATATACAAAAATTAACTTAAGATGGATTAAAGATTTAAATGTAAGAACTCAAACTATAAAAACCCTAGAAGAAAACCTAGGAAATACCCTTCTTGACATCAGTCATTGCAAACAATTTATGGTTAACTCATCACAAACAACTGAAACAAAAACAAAAAGTGACAAGTGGGACTTAAACTAAAGAGCTTCTGCACAGCAAAAGAACCTATCAACAGAGTAAACAGACAACATACAGAATGGAAGAAAATATTTGCAAGCTATGAATCTGACAGATGTTTAATATCCAGAGTCTTATGGAATTCATAAGGAACTTAAACACTCAACAATCAAAAACCAAATAACCCCATTAAAAAATGGGCAAAAGACATGACCAGACACTTCTTACAAGAAGACATACAAGCGCTCACCAAAAACATGAAAAAAAGAAAAATACTCAACATCACTAATCTGTTAGAGAAATGCAAGTCAAAACCACAATGAGATGCCGTTTTACACCAGACACAATGGCTATTATTAAAATGTCAAAAACAACAGATGCTGACAAGGCTGCAGATAAATGGGAACACTTATATACTGTTGGTGGGAAGTAAATTAGTTCAGCCCCTGTGTAAAGTAGCTTGTAAATGTCTCAGATAACTTAAAACAGAACTACCATTCAACCCAGAAATCTCACTACCCACTATATACCCAAAGGAAAATAAATTGTCTTACAAGAAAAAAAAAAAAAAAGACATATGCACTTGTATGTTTATCACAATACAATTTATAATAGGAAAGGCAGGGAATCAATCTAGGCACCCATGAATGGTGGATTGGATAAAGAAAATGTGGTATACATACACTATGGAATGCTACACAGCCATTGAAAAGATGAAATCATATCCTTTGCAGCAACATGGATGTAGCTAGAGGCCATTATCCTAAGTGAATTAACACAGGAACAGAAAACCAAATACTGTATGTTCTCACTTATATGTGGGAGCTAAACATTGGTTACATATGGACATAGAGATGAAAACAATAGATACTGGGGATAACTAGAGCCGGGAGAGTGGGACACAGGCAGTGTCTGAAAAACTACCTATGCTCACTACCTGGCTGATAGGATCATTTACAACCCAAAACTTCGCAACACGCAAACAAAAACAAAAACAAAAAACAAACAAACAAAAGAACCTCATGTAACAAAACTGTACATGTATGCTATAAATCTAAACAAAAGTAGAACTTAAAAATATACATATATACATATAGTTGGAAAAAATTTTTCCACTTACATTCATTTGTGCTTTTGAGTGTCAGAAACCAGGATAGTATTACACTGCAGAAAAACATTTAGTCAAAGGCATCATTAACCTCTACAAATATAAATCGAGAAAAAAACTAAAATTAGTGAGACACACTTCATGTACTTCAATGGCATTTCTAGAGGGCAACAAAAAGATGAATTATCTGGTGACCAAATGTCAAACTCTACTGAATTTACAGAAACTAGATTTAAATCACATTTATTCAATTACTAGAAATACGATCTTGTGAAAATTATAAATCTTTCTGATCCTCAAATGTAGACTGAGGACAGACAAAAAATGCTTGCCTAACCAGTATCACTGGAGATGATGTGAGGACAGGTGGGTTAATGTAAATCAAAGTATTCACATATTGTAAATAGCCATGCAAATTTAACTTTTGGTACTCATTTTGATCTCTTAAAATAAGCTTATAGATATCTTAATCCAAGTAATTTTGTTTAATTTGAATGGGCTGAGCTAGGTTATACTAGAGTTTTTCAGTTTCAAAAATTTATAATTCCATGCTGCCCAGTTTTGCCTAAGAGTTATTAAACATCATAAAACTGCCCACTGCTTGGTGAACGGGGCATAGGTCAAGGTGGGGAGAATCATTAGGGAATATCTTCATAGAGCTAATAGCTGAAGGGTGGGTGAATTTTTCAGGGAAAAGCTCAAGGAAAATGAATACATGGATTTAGATCTAAAAAAAAAACCCAAGATAACACAAAGAATGGGTGGAAAGAAAAAGAAATCAAGAGAGTGCTGCAGGATACAGAGAAAGGGAAATAAGAAAGAAAGGTGGGCAAATAGTACAAGAGTGAGGAAGGGATTTAATAGGGAACAGAAGAGTTTCAATTCCAGTAGTGTGAAAGGACTGAAAGGAATCACCGTGTCGTGGTAAAATGGGAACTAGGACATGCGAAAATACAAAAATCAAAAACAAAACAAAAAGGACAAGAGAGTGAAGACAACAGACAGGATTAGTACCTACTTGTCTTTCATTTTTATAAAAATTCCCTTTTATTGTAAAATTTCTAATGCATTTTTAGAAGATGATGTCCATTACCCTTACTACTTGCTAAGCTCAAACGCAGGCAACACTGTTGTTAAGCCTTGCATGCACATTAACTAATTTAATTCTGACAACAATTCTATGAGTAGGTGTTCTAGAGATGAATAACCAAGAAACAGGTTATTTTCAAAACAAAACTAGGTGGTAGACATGGAACTTGAACCTCAGATGGTCATATTCTAGAGCACAAGCTCCTAACCACTATCCTTGCAATGAGAGCAAATTTCTTTATGTTTACAAATATAAGAACAAGAAATACCTATTACCTCTGGAGACCTTTGTTACATGAGTCAGTGGAAAATAAAAATGTTAGAATAAGGGAACAAACTGAAGAAAATAATGTTTCAGAATTAGAAAATAATGCTACTACCAGAGAAGATTATTTTTCCTTTGTTTTCTTTAGCTGGAAAAAAGGAAAGATGTTAGTAAGGAAGCCTACAAAGTGAAAATTGGCTCTCTCCCTAAATAGTAAAGAACACATGAGGAAAAAAAAACAAACAGTAATGTTTATAATTTTACACACAAATATAATTTTTCATTTTAATTAATGTTCTTGAAATAAAATGATCACTGTGTGACAATAAAAGGTATTGAGTGTAATCACTTCATTAAGTTATATGTTAATTAAATAATTTTATTTGATATTATCTAAACACCTTACTTATTCAACAGCTGATACCACATAACTACAAAAAATAACCATAATTAATCTTGCAAATTAATTCTTATTTATAGGAATTAATTAAGCATTTTCCCATCATTAGGCCAAGAGAAGCTACATTAATAGAAATAGAGATGGTTCTTACACATGATTACAGCTGAATCCACTGCTTCCAAGAACATACTGTTTATGGCTCTAATATTTCCAATTTTCTCTGAGAAACAGAAACTTATTTTGGTCGTAGCTTTCAAAAATGCTTAGGAGCCCTTAGGTAATTTTAGCGAGCCAGTAATTTTATCATGCCTTAATTTTAAGAAATCATCTGGGATACTCAGGTAATACTTTTATATCAATAAAACACTGACCACTCAGTTTGATCCTGTGAGATTCTGATTAAGAAGAGCTTAACGGAAAATATCAGAAACACGGATAATATCTCACTTAGGCAGGCAGGAGATACTCATTGAAAAAGGTAATTTCTACTGAACAGAAGGAAAAGTAATATAACATCCGTGTTAGAAATTTAGTTTAGACATAGAATGCTCTATTTAAAAAACACTGGTATCAGGTATAAAGATGACTTATTTATTTTTTAAATAGAAAAAAACCATATATTTTGGATAAATTAAGTACAGCCTAACTTTAAAAGGAAAGGCTCAATGTGAAATCTTTCAGGCCAATGATACTACTGCACCAGCATAACTCGTTTTATGGCACTTTATTGCACTTTACAAATACACATTTTTACAAATTGAAGATTTGTGGCAACCCTGTATCCAGCAAGTGTGTTGGCGCCATTTTCCAATAGCATGTGTTCACTTTGTGTCTCTGTGTCACATTTTGGTAGTTCTTTCATTATTTCAAACTGTTTCATTATTAATACATATTAATACATGACTGTTTGTTCATAATTATATTATTTTTATATCATCATTATGTCTATGATGATGATCTGTGACCAGTGACCTTTGTTGTTACTATTGTAATTGTTTGGGGCACCACAAATCATGCACATATACAACAACAAACTTAACAAATACTTAATAAATGTGTGTGTTGACTCCTCCAACCTACTGGCAGTTCCCTTGTCTCTTTCCCTTTTCTTGGTCCTCCCTATTGTCTAAGACCCTATTGAATTTAGCCCAATTAATAAACCTACAACAGCCTTTAGGAGTTCAAGTGAAAAGAAGAGTGGCATGCCTCTCACTTTAAATCAAAAACTAGAAATGATTAAGCTTAGTGAGGAAGGCATGTTCAAAGTCGAGACAGGACAAAAGCGAGGTCCCTTATGCCAAAGAGTTAGCCAAGCTGTGAATGCAAAGGAAAAGTTCTTCAAAGAAATACGAAGTGCTACTCTAGTGAACACATAAGTGATAAGAAAGTGAACACCAGCCTACTGTTGATTCGAAGAAGTTTATGGTGGTCTGGATCTAAGATCAAACTAGCCACAACATTCCCTTAAGTTAAAGCCTAATCCAGCAAGGCCCTAGCTCTCCTCAATTCTGTGAAGGCTGGAAGAGGTGAGGAAGCTGCAGAAGAAAAGTTTAAAGCCAGGAGAGACTGGTTCTTAAGGTTTAAGGAATAAAGACATCTTCATAACATAAAAGTTTAAGGTGAAGTAGCAAGCGCTCATCTAAAAGCTGTAGCAAGTCCTCCAGAAGATCTAGTTAGGATATAGATAAAGGTGGCTACACTAAACCATAGATTTTCAATGTAGATGAAGCAGGCTTCCATTGAAAGATGCCATCTGGGACTTTCGTAACTACTGGGAAGACAGTGCCTGGTTTCAAAGCTCCAAAGAACAGGATGACTCTCTTGTTATGGGCTAATGCAGCTGGTGACTTTGAGTTGAAGCCAATGTTCATTTACCGTTTCCAAAAACCTATGCCCTTATGAATTATACTAAAGTCTACTCTGCTTGTGCTCTATAAATGTAACCACAAAGCCTAGATGACAGCACGTCTGTTTATAGAATGGTTTACTGAGCCCGTAAGCCCAAGCTTGAGACCTATTGCCCAGCAAAAAAATTCCTTTCAAATATTACCTCATTGATGAAAGCATCTGGTCACCCAAGAGCTCTGACTGACATGTACAAGGAAATTAACGTTGTTTTCAAGCCAACTAATACAACATGAACTCTGCACCTAATGGATCGAGAAGTAATTTCAACTTTCAACTCTTATTATTTAAGAAATGTATTTTGTAAGACTGTAGCTGTCATAAGCAGTGATTCCTCTAATGAATCTCGGCAAAGTAAACTGAAAATCTTCTGGAAAGAATTCACCATTCTAGATGCCATTACGAACATTTGTGATTCATGGGAAGAGGTTAAAATATCAACACAATAGGAGTTTGGAAGAAGTTAATTCCAACTCTCATAGATGACTTTGAGGAATTCAAGACCTCAGTGGGAGAACTAACTGCAGACGCAGTGGAAATAGCAAGATCACTAGAATCAGAAGTGAATCCTAAAGATGTAACTGAATTGCTGCAGTCTCATGATAAAATTTTAATGGATAAGGAATTGTTTCTTACAGATGAACAAAGAATATGGTTTCTTGAGATGGAATCTATTACTGGTGAAGGTGCTAGAGATGGCAACAAATTATTTAGAATATAATATAATGTAGGTAATCTTTATCAACTAAGTGGTGGGTTTGAGAGGATTCACTCTAATTTTGAAAGAGTTCTACTGTGGGTAAAATGTTACCAAACAGCATCACATGTTACAGAGAAATCTTTCATAAAAGGAAGAGGCAATCCATGTGACAAACTTCATTATCATCTTAGCCACCACAACCTTTAGAAACCCCACGCTGATCAGTCAGGAGCCATTAACACCAAGGTAAGAGCCTCCACTAGCAAAAAGATTATGACTTACAGAAGACTTAGATGATCGTTAGCATCCTTTAGCAATACAGTATTTGTAAATTATGGCATGTACATTTTTTTAGACATAATATCACACGCTTATTAGACTACAGTATAGTATAAACACAACTTTTATATGTATTGTGAACAAAAAATTTGTGTGACTTGCTTTACTGCAATATTTGTTTTACTGCAGTGGTCTAGAGCCAAACCTGCACTATCTCCAAGGTATGCCTGTAGACTGCCTTCTTCCATATTTGCAGTCTAGGAAAAGAAATGATTAGCTAATGTGGTAATGACTGTAAAGTGCTTTCAGAGTGCTTAACATATAAGTTTATAAGAGATGGTAGATCTTATTATGAACATCTGCTCAGCAAGCACATCATAGTATAATGTATTAGTTGTGAATTCTATAAAATTATGGTATATTTTATTGATAATACCTTATCAATTTTTATATGATTTAATTAAATTACTGTTTTAAGGGAGAAGCAAATCATTTTAGCACTATTTGTGTTTTAATGACATAATTTTAAACCTTCAGGAGTTATTTCACCACTAGGTAGCTACATACTCCATTTATCCATTCATCCTTCCATCTGTCAGTCCGTCTATCAGTTCGTCAACCCTCTATACATCCTCCTATCAGAGATTTAGCTCTCTGTTTACAGGTGCCTAATGTATTCTAAGTAAATAGATCATTGTTGATATGTGGGTAATTCTCTGTCTTATCATTCATCTTGAAGTCTATAAACACATAGTAGTATCTCCTTTTTTAAAGCTGGTGAAAATGATCACCTTGGGCACAAATGTTCCCCCCACCAACCCCAATGAAGGATACTATTACTAGGTGATTATGCACTATCTTTAAAGGTTACAATAATATTTCTGATGTATTTTTCCTCCAGAAGGGCAAGAAATAGAAGACAGAATTTTGACTGGGCTATTGTTAGATGACTTTCTGAAGTGAAGAGACCATCATTGCACAACTGAGCTATGAAACAAAAAACAGAAATGTTGTTAAATATTTGACGGCACTGTGATGACTATTCAAAACAACAGGACTCTGAACCCCCTTCAAGAAAAAAATCCTAAAACTAAATACATTTGTGTGCAGTAAGGGCTTACTCATTATTCATTACTGCCTATAATCTTATGAATATATATTAAGGCAATCTAAAAGTGTTATAGCATTGCAATATTTTAATCATGCAAAATATTTTTCTTACTTGGTGATTCATCCCTAACTCCTGGGTAGAGAAATGAAGCTAAATCATAGGCTTTTTATGACCAAGGGAGGGGAGGGTACTGGTCCGTCATTATCATTAAATCATAGGGATTGTTAGACAGTGTTTAGCAATGAAAAAAATGACCAAAAGGACCTCTATGTTTAAAAGTATTAGTCCTTTCAAAACTAAAGAAAGTGAACCTAAGCAATGAGCATACATTCATTATGAAGCTATTTTTAAAAAGGAGGACCTATATTAAATATAAAATTGTTAGTAGGATCATCTGTCTCAGGTCTCATAAAGCTCATCATCAATAAATTGCAGCATAACATAAAGGAAAAAGAAACATGCTTGTATCTGGTGAAAGTCACTGTGTCAAACTTCTGGAGAAAACCTTGAATTTGCTTTTTACCAAAGTATCTACAACCTGGAAAACTAGAAAGTTGAGATGCTCTATTTAGTCAGACCAGAAATTAACCTTTACATATATAATCTGGATAGAATGTGGTAGTTAGCTAATCCTAAATTAAGTCCTTTGTTTTTATTTGTTGCATAAAGCATAGATTCTCATAAACACAGAGTGTTACATCACTACACTTCAAAGTCTTTTGTAAACCAAGTCACTCACAGCAACACCTCTGCCTTCAGCAATCACACTCCAGTAAATCATCCAAGTGACCTTATTTGCTTATTAGAAACTCTGTGTACAGGTTGCAAATGTCAGAGTATGAATTTACATTTTAAAAAGTGCATCTTGCAGTGGCTTAATGAAAATATTTCAACAATCTCAGGTCAAATTCAACTATTTATACCTCTGCTCCCTTGGGTTTAAAGATTTTGTCCTAGATTCACATATTCTTCACAAGCCATACTTCATGACCACTCCTCTTAGCATGTCAACATTGTAACAGTTTGAAATGCCATTTGGAAAGGGGGCTGTTACTACATTACCATTTCTACTCCCACCTCAATAGTATGACGATAAATAACTTACACATTTGATTCTTGTGTTGTTTATGGTCTCAGAATGATATTTATCTGATATACCAACACAAATACCTTATACATAAGCTGGGAGGTTTTAAATTTATATTGTATATCATGTATTAACTTAAACTCTGAAAATAGAACCATGACACCTTCATATTCTACTCTAGAATACAGAAAAAAAAATCACAATAATTGACCTTCGTATGTATGTTTTGCTTTAAAATTATTTTTCTTCTTGTGGAAGATGGCAAAAAAAGATCATTAAGAAGAATTTCTGGGGACGAATTTGTCAGGGGTGATGGCAGGGCAGTGAGAAAAGTGAGTTGATTAGAAAGAAAACTGCCTGGGCCGTAAGTCTGCATGTAATTTTCTCCTTCTACCTATATTCCCAGAAGTATTTTCGAAATTATTTTGAACATTAGAGAAATAAATCATCAGTAATACCACCATTGCTCCCACCCCCAGCCACATGCACATACTCCGGGAACAGAAAGAGGCACCAGCGTGTCACAGAAAGGACATGGGCTGTGGAATACACTGCTTAACCTTTACCTGCCATGGGCTGGAGGAAAGCCTTCAGTTAATTAAAGGCCTCAGTCTCTACAACCTGCCTGATAGTGTGGTCCGAAATACAGTCAGAGGTTGTTTTATGCACTTCACTTTATTGTGCCTTTCAGATATTGTGTTTTTTTTTCAAATTGAAAGTTTGTGGAAACCCTGGTTGAGCAACTCTGTCGGTGCTGTTTTTCCAACAGCATATGCTCACTTCATGTCTCTGCAGCACATTTTGGCAATTATCGCAATGTTTCAAACTTTTTCATTATTACTAGACTATATTGAAATGAATACTTTATAAAAATGATTAGCAAATAGAAGGCCCACAAAAGAGGGGTCCTAATACTCACATTCTCCCCACATCATTTAAAATGTGGTATAATCATTCGTATTATTCAAACGGATTAGAAAGAGCACTCTGGCCTTGGGAACATAGTTTTCTTTCTGATTTAAT
Organism: Macaca thibetana thibetana; assembly: GCF_024542745.1. NCBI lineage: Eukaryota > Metazoa > Chordata > Mammalia > Primates > Cercopithecidae > Macaca > Macaca thibetana. The sequence goes on along the minus strand of NC_065579.1, from coordinate 188,700,225 downwards.
GACAACCTGATAATGTTCTAGGTGAAGAAATGCCACTAAAGAAATATAATAATGATTCTGATGATATAAAAGGCACTATGTTCCTTTCTTTACAGCTAAACAATGTGAAAATTTAAGTGAATATAACACATCAGGAAAATGTATTTTATCTTTCTAAGCATGAAATATGAAACCTGCCTATTTATTAAGTACATTTAGGTCTCAGCATTACCCACATTTCTATCTATTGTATTAAAGAATATTGGTCATTATTACACTGAAGATTAGCAGCTAAAAAGACAAATGTGAGAGTATATAGGTAAAAGGTTGTTACTGTTGTTTTGTTTTTTGATTTTTTCCTAGAATATGGCTGTAGATTCTATTGCAGAAACAATAAGATGTCCTTTGGCAGTCACCACAAAGGCCACATTCAAAGCCTTATTGATACAAATCCGTCTTGCCTCTCAGTTTTCCAAATGTATCCTCTTATTTCGAAGAGATCGTTAAAAGCATCATTAAAGTGTTTCTTCTACCTTGCCTGGCATTACCTCCAAAACAGCTCCCCTTGCAACAGTTTTTGGGATGGCAGTCACCATCTATTCTCCACAGATTTGAGTGAAAGTTCATGTCTTGCTAGTTGACATACAAGATCTACAGATTCAAAAAAATGGAACTGCTCAAAAAATCAGACATGTTACCTATAGCAGGACTGTATTTCCTAGTAACAGAGGAAGTTTAAGTGGCTTCTTTAGAAAAGTTAAATTTGTTCTGGCACCACATCCTGCTTCCCAGGGAATTAAAAATTTGATGAATTTTGCTACTTGATTAACACATGCAATCTTGTCACTGTAGACTCTTCACAGTAAAAATCTGTATTCAATTTACTTGCTCAGTAATTAGAAATACCAATGGCATAGAATATTTTGCTAAAGACAGAAAATATACCATTGAAATCCTGATTTTTAATACTTTGTATATCTGAATTCATTCTATAATAGTGAGCTACACTGTAGGTTAAAAGTAGAAGAATAAAGTCAGAAAGATAAAGGGCCAAAAACAAATGAGACAAGAAAAATGCAAGAGAGAAGAAAAAGGGACCTTAAAGCTAAGCTTGGAACAACAAAAAGTTAAAAGGAGAGATCCATTTGCTGGCTATGGGAGATGCTACAATCCTAACAGATTAATGACAGAGAAGTGTCCTGTAATATTCTTTTATCTTTTCTAATATGTTAGAGGGTCAAAGTTAACATTGTACTTTTTCATGTTTAATGTTAAATTTAGGGTTTTAGGTTGAAATTATTAACTGAATAAAGAAAAAGGAAGATACGACATAATACTAGGATACAAAAGAAAAACTTAAGATTTTTATTTGGATACAAATACAATGGGAAAGGAAAATGTGATGGCTGCCAGGAAAGCTAATGTAACTTTAATTAGATGAATAAGAGAGCAGCATCAAGATAAAGGAAGGTAATGGGGCTCTGTATGTCATACTTGCCAGACCATATCTAGAATACTCTGCTGTTAGTGTAGGAGGATTGTGAACAATGCTGGGTGCATTTTGATAAGGGAGATGCAATGGTAAGACGTCTGGAAAGTATCATGAGAATTTATTTAAGAAACTAGCGGAATCTGGTCTGGAAGAGGAAAAACCAGGGAGAGGTGGTAATCTAACAAGCATGTTAAAAGCCTTTCTGATTTGAATAGCTGGCACATAGAACAGGTGTTAGTCCCAGAGTACAGAATTAATGCATTGATTTTAAGATAACATTTTTAATTATTAAAAAACAATACTGTTTACCTTGTGAAATAGTGATATTCCCGGCACTGCAAAGTATTCGAATAACAGGTGATTATTTGTAAGAAATTTCTAGATGGGACTTCTGCACTGAACTGGGAGGGTGGAGCAGAGTCCCTCACAAAAGGAAGATGTTGTGATTTCAATCTCAGAGTTATGGCTGGCGTTATTAAAATATACTTAATTAGAAGGTGTGTTGTAAATTACGTTGGAAATGTGCTCCTGCTCCCTTCCTGCTCCCCAAAACTTAAAATATATAAAGTAAAAATCATGATACAATTCTCCCATCACCTATATAGACCATTACATCTTCAATACTTTGTGAGTATTCAAAGAGAATTATTACAATGGAAATGTTCTCAGAGAAAGCAACAACATATGTGAATTTACTACTTGTTAACGGAAAGACATGAAAGAGATGGCTGGTAAGAATAATTAAGGTCCAAGTGGGCACAAATCTGTAGCAGGCAAAATGTAGGAAACAGGTCAACAAGGTTTCTTCGTGTTTCTCTTGGAGACCAAATAGATGACTGAGGATCCAACTATAATTTCTATAAAGACATGGCTCAGTTTTCCAATGTCTGTATCATTACAACTTACAACGAGTACAGCTTCCAAAAGAGGTGACTAATGTAAAAACATTCAGTATTTATTTATTAAAGTAGAAAATTTTCGTGTTAACAAGTACCTATAGACGTTTAAGCAGATAACTAAATTTCAAAAAGACCGAATTTGTGTCAAGATTTTCAAAACCGAACCAGGCTTTCAAATATAGTGTAATTCTGTGTCAGTATATATAAACTAACATTTGGGGGTCTTACTGACTTATAGAGGTCGCACTAATACCCTATACTATATCATATAAATATAATACATATATTACTATGTATGCTTTCATAATATTCACTACTTGTTAAAGTTAATATATTAATATATTTTAGATAGATCCTTATAGCTTGCCCCAAGATTTTTCTCCTAAATATCATCATGGAAAACTCTATACATTTCCATTTGTTGACAATGATGAAATAATTTTTTAATTAAAATTTGAAATGTTTATGGGTATATAGTAGGCATATATATTTATGGGGTGCCTGAGATATTTTGATACAGGCATACAATATGTAATAATCACATCAGGGTAAATAGAGCATCCATCATCTCAAGTATTTATCCTTTTTTGTGTTACAAACATTCCTATTCCACTTTTAGTTGTTTTAAAATGTAGAATAAATTACTGTTGACTGTAGTCACCTTGTTTTGCTATCAAATATTAGGTCTTATTCATTCTGTCAAACTATGCTTTTGCAGCCATTAAGCATTCCATTTCCTTCTCACTAGCCCACTACACTTCTCAGCCTCTGGTAACCATCCTTCTACTCTCTTATCTCCATGAGATCAACTGTTTTAATTTTTAGCTTCCATAAATGAGTGAAAACATGCAAAGTTAGTCTTTCTATGCCTGGTTTATTTCACTAAACATAACGACCTCCAGTTCCATCCATGTTGTTGCAAATAACAGGATCTCATTCCTTTTATGGCTGAATAGTATTCCGTTGTGTATGTGTACCATATTTTCTTTATTCATTTGTGTATTGATGGACACTTAGGCTGATTCCAAATCTTGGCTAGAGTGAACAGTGCTACAATAAAAGGGGAGTGCAGATATCTGCTCCATATACTGATTACTTTTGGGTATATACCTAGCAGAGGGATTGTTGGATCATATGGTAGTTATATTTTTAGTTTTTCTGAGTAATCTCCATACTGTTCTCCATATTGGCTGTACTAACTGACGACCCCACCAACAGTGTATGCAGGTTCTACTTTCTCCACATCCTCACCAGGATCATTATTGTCTGTCTTCTGGAAAAAAGTTATTTTAACTGGGGTGAGAAGATTTCTCACTGTAGGTTTCATTTGCATTTCTTTCGTGACCAGTAATGCTGAGCACCTTTCCATACACCTGTTTGCAATTTGTATGTCTTCTTTTGAGAGATGTATATTCAGATCTTCTGCCCATTTTTAAATAAGATTATTAAATGTTTTCCTATAGTTTGAGCTCCTTATATATTTCTGGTTATTAATCCTTTGCCAGATGGATAGTTTCCTTTTTGTGCAGAAATTTTTTAACTTGCTGTCATCTCATTTGTACATTTTTGCTTTGATTGCTTATGCTTGGTTTAGGCATAAACTATGTCTAAGATTTCAGCCTTTAATCCATTTTTATTTATTTATTTTTTTGTATATGATGAGAGACAGGGGTCTAGCTTCTGCACATGGATATCCAATTTTCCCAGCACCATCTATTGAAGAAACTGTCCTTTCCCCATTGTATGTTCTTGGCACCTTTGTTGAAAATAAGTTCACTATAGATACATGGATTTATTTCTGGGTTTTATATTCTGTTCTACTGGTATTTGTGTCTGTTTTTATGGCGTTACCATACTGTTTTGGTCACTATAGCTCTGTAGTATAATTTGAAGTCAGGTAATGTGATCGCTCCAGTTCTTTTCTTTTTGTGCAACGTATCTTTTGCTATTCTGGGTCTTTTATGTTCAAGCAAAATTCAGGATTGTTTTTCCATTTATTTGATGAATACCATTGGTATTTTGATAGGGATTTGTAATTTCTTTCTTCACCTAGCCATGGATTGGTATGGTCATTGGTATATGGCCATTCAGGAGCATATTGTTTTATGTGCATGTGGTTGCATAATTTCTACAATTCTTCTTGTTATTCATTTCTGGTTTTATTCCATTTTGGTCAGAGAAGATGCCTGATATTATTTCATTTTTTTTGAATATTTTAGGACTTGCTTTGTGGCCTAACATATGGTCTATTCTTAAGAATATTCCATGAGCTGAGGACAACATGCCTTTTACAGTCATTGGATGAAATGTATCAGGTCCATTTGGTCTACAGTGCAGATTACATCTCATGTTTGTTGATTTTCTGCTGAAAGATTTGTCCAAAGGTGAAAGTAGGGTATTGAAGTCTCCAGTAATTATTGTATTGGGGTCTATCTCTCTCTTTAGTTCTAATAATACTTGCTTTATATATATGGATACTCAAGTGTGAGGTGCATATATAATTGTTATATTCTCTAGTTGAATTGACCCTTTGTCATTATATAATGACTGTATTTGTCTCTTTATAGGATTTGTCTCAAAATCTATATAATTTGATGTCAATGCAGCTACTCCTGCTGTTTTATGCTTCTCATTTGCACAGAATGTCTTTTTCCATCCCTTTATTTGTTAGTCTATGAGTGCTTTTATGGGTGAAGTATGTTTATTGTAGGCAGCAGATATTTAGGTCTTGTATTTTTATCCATTAAGCTACTCTATGTTTTTGGTTGGAGAGTTCAGTCCATTTACATTTAATGTTATTACTGATAAGGACTTATTGCTGCCATTTTGTTATTTGTTTTCTGTTTTTTTTTTTTTTTTTTTGGTCTTCCTTCTTGTCTTCCTTGTTGTGAAACTGATTGCTGATACGTTTTAATTTCTTGCTTTTTACTTTATTTTTTTGTCTATCTGTGTGGAAGGCTTTTTGATTTGTGATTCTCATGAGGCTTGCAAGTAACATCATATAACCCACTATTTTAAACTGATGACAACTTAATTCTCATTGTAAAAACAAACAAACAAAGAGAAAAACCGATACAAACTCTACCCTTTAACTTCCCCTGCCAGTATTTTAACTTGCTGTTTGTATTTATATCTTATTATAATGTCTATGTCTTAAAAAGCTGTTGTAGTTAGTTCATGCAACACAATTGAAGCCTTATCATATTCCATATTTGTCTGTGTACTTATTTGTCTGTGTACCAGTGAGTTTTGTGCCTTAAGGTGATTTCTTATTGCTCATTAACATTCTTTTCTTTAAGACTGAAGTACTCCCTTTAGCATTTCTTGTAGGTCAGTTTTAGTGTTAACAAAATCTCTCAGCTTTTGTTTGTCTGGGCAAGTCTTAATTTCTTCTTCATATTTGGAGGATATTTTTGCTGGATATAACATTCTAGGATAAAAGTTTTTTTTTCCTTCAGCACTTTAAGTATGCCATGCACTCTCTCCTGGCCTGTAGAGTTTCCACTGATAAGTATGCTGCTAGATGTATTGGAGCTCCTTTATATGTTATCTATTTTCTCTTGCTGCTTTTAGGATCCCTTCCTTATCCTTGACCTTTGGGAAATTGATTTTTAAATGTCTTGAGGTATTATTATTTGGGTAAAATCTGCATTGTGTTCTATAACCTTCTTGTCCTTGAGTACTGATATCTTTCTCTAGGCTTGGAAAGTTCTCCATTACTATCTCTTTGAATAAACTTCTAACTGACTCTCTGTCTCTCTCTTTCTCTCCATCTGCTTTAAAGCCAATCACTTTTAGATTTGCTTTTTTGAGGCTATTTTCTAGATCCTGTAGGTATGCTTCATTCTTTTTTGTTTTTTGTCTTTTCTATGCATTTTCAAATACCTTGTCTTCAAGCCCCCTAATTATTCTGCTTGATCAATTCTGCTGTTGAGAAACTCTGATGCATTCTTCAGTTTGTCACAGAATTTTTCAGCCCCAGAATTTCTGCTTGATTTTTTTTTAAAGTATTTCAATCTCTTTGTTAAATTTATCTGATGGAATTCTGAATTCCTTCTCTGTTAAATTGCATTTCATCAAGATGCCTCACAAAACTGCTATTTCTTTTTTTTTTTTTTTTGTCAGAAAGGTCACCTATCTCTGTCACTCCAGGATTGGTTACTGGTGATTTATTTAGTTTGTTTAGTGAGTTCATGATTTTCTGGAAGGTAGTGATGCTTGTGGATGTTTGCCAGTGTCTGGGCGTTGAATAATTAGGTATTTATTGTAGCCTTCACAGCTCAGGCTTGTTTATATTGGTCATTGGGAAGGTTTTCTAAGTATTTGAAGACTTGGGTGTTGTGATCTAAGTCTTCAGTCATTGCAGTGGTATCTATATTAAGGGGCTCCACTCTTGTTGACTCATAGAGGTACTACCTTGATGGTCTTAGTTAAGATCTGAGATAATTCACCGGATTATCAGGCAGAATCTTCTTGTTCTCTTCCCTTACTTTCTCCCAAACAAAGGTCGTCTCTCTCTTCATCCTGAGCTGCCTGGAATTGGAGGAAGGGGTGAAGCAAGCAAGTTCATTATCAACACCACTGGGACTGTGCTGGGTCCCACTTGAAGCTAGCAGAGTACTAGGCCTCACCTGAAGTCTCCGGTGACTATTGCCTGGGTACCAGTGATGTTTATTCAAAGACCAAGGGTTCTTTAGTCATCAAGTGGTGGGAAAGAGCATCCTGCCAGGCCTGGGTCTTTCCCTTTAGGGCAGTGTGTTCCCGTCTGGCCCAGGGTAGGTCTAGGAATGCCATGCTGGAGCTATGGCCTGGCACTAGGAACTTTAGAAACCTACTTCATGCCATATTTTACTGTGGCTGAGGTGGCACCCACATTGCAAGCAATGTCCTTTTCACTCTTCTCTTTCCTTTTCTCAAGCAGAAGGAGGCTCTCTCTCCATGGCCACCACCACCCCAAGGCCATGGCAACCACAGCCTGGCTACTGCTGATGTTTATTCAAAGTCCAAGGGCTCCTTAGTCAGCAGTTGGTGAATTGTGCCATACCTAGGTCTCTCCTTTCAGGGCAGTGGGTTCCCTTCTGGCTCAGGGAAGGTTGAGAAATGACATCTAGGAGTTAAGGCCTAAAACTGGAGGCTTTAGGAGTCTGCTTGGTGCTTTATTTTACTGTGGCAGAGCTGATCCCCGAGTTGCAAGATAAAGTCCTTTTCACTCTTCCCTCTCCTTTCCTCAGGCAGAAGGAGTCTCTTCTCAGGGCCAGCATGCATATCTGGGCATGTGCTGGGTTACAACTGAAGCCAACACAGTTCTGGGTCTCATCAAAGGCCTGTGGCAATTGCTACTTGGCTACTTTACCTCGGTCATTAGGTAAAGAATTCTGCCGGGGCTGTGTCCTTCCCTTCAGGGAAGCAAGTTCCCTTAAGGCATAGAGTGGGTCTAGAAACGTCCTCTGAGAGCTGGGGCCTGAAATAGGGGCTTTAGGTCTCTGCTTGCTGTTTTATTTTACTGTAGCTGAGCTGGTATCCAAGTTATAAGAAAAAGTCCTCTTCACTCTTCCCTCTCCTTTCTTGCGTACCCCACGTCCACTGGCTCTAAGTCCAGTACGACACCAGGGCTTGCTCAGGAACTGCAGTCCTTGTGGCCTAGACTTTCGAATTTATCTGGAACCCCAGGGTACTTTAGCGTGCAGTGCTGGGTCTAGCTGGAACTTAGGTTCCGAATGCTGGGACAGGCAATACCCCTCTGGCTAGGGCTGGGCCAAGGCTCTCTTTGTGGGTGCTTGCTGAATTCTGCCCATGTTGCCTTCTGCTGTGACAGGGCAGCAATGAGTTCCAATGCAAAGTCCCACAATCACTGTGCTTTCCCTCCCCCAAGCAAACAGATTCTCTCTTTCCATGTCCTACGTGGCGCTGCCAAGACGTGGGAGAGGGTTGGTGTAGGGAATTCAAGACTGTCCCTCTTACCGTCTTCCACGCCTCTTTGCTTGAAACAATGTTAAAATGAGCTGCTGTGACTGCTGACCTCATTTCCGGTTCTTATGAAGGTACTTGCTTGTGGGGATAGTTGTTCAATTTGGTGTTCCTGAAGGGAGGACAACTGTTGGAGAGTTCTATTCAACCATCCTGCTCAAATTTATATTTTCTATTCCCCCAACTGGTTACCTCTCCTGGCTTTGCTATCCTCAGGAATAATACCACCAGCATTCTTTCTATTGTTCAAAGTGAAACCTTACATTTTCCCTTCTTTACTCCATGTCCAAACAGATCCTGAGTTCCTTCACTACAAGGGCTTCATAAACTTTTTCTATTCTATTGCCATTATTTCAGTGCATGCCCTAATTATCTTTTAGGTGTACTGCAATTTCTCATAATTAGTATCTGTACTTCCAATCTCTTTCCTCATGAAAGCTCCCTTACACACTGGTACATGAGAAGTTTTACTAAAGCCTACATTTTTATCAAGTAGCTCCCTAGTCAAAAACCTGCAGCAATTCACTATAAAATCATAGAAAAAAGACTAATTAATATGGCATTAAAATCTTCTATTATGTGATCTCCATCTATGTTTTCAGCTTTATCTCTTAATACTTCTTTCTATAGTCATCATTCTCCAATTAATCCATTGTACTGTCCATTATCTAAGAATAGTCTATGATTTCTAATAGCTGAAATGGCTTTCTTCATTTTTTCCTGCTATAATCTTGTTCATTTCCCAAATCTAGGCTTAAAAGTCTTTGTCTTAATCTCAGTATCTCTCCCCTTCTCCCCTGCCATTTATTTTTTCATTTTTCTTGTCCTTTGTTCTCCCATGGAACATTCTTGCTCCTTGTTCCTTTTCCATTTATTGCATTAAGACTTACATCACAGTTTGGGTTTCATACATTTCTTTCCCTCTACTTAAGGGTCAAGGACAGTGCTGCAAAGATATAACAAAGGTTGCAGTAGATACCAGGTATTCTGTAAATGTACTTTGGAATGATTATATTACACTACCAAGTATAGAAGGGTTTAGTCTAGGAGCATTACTTTAGCACTCTGGAGGTGAGAAGGATCACATACAAATTGCTACGTGTCTAGTATTTGTTTGGATTTTTTCATGGAAACGAAGAGGACATTTGTTTCCCAGAATAGTACTGTACTCTTTAGTGTAGATAACCCATCACATTGATTTATTTGTAGGCATAAAGAGACAGACAACACAGCACATTCTGTAGGTTAACTGGGGCATATTTGTGCTATCTGTCACAACTACAGCCTCCTCTCCTAGATGCTCTGATGTTATGTGGAGCTGGGTGGGAAGAAAGTAGGGAACCATCTCTCTCTGCCCTCAATGTCATGAGCAGCACAAGGTGGTGACAGATGCTGCAGGCTACTTACACCAAAAAGCACTGGCTCTTTTCTTCTTACTGTCAGAGTAAAATTCTGTCTGGGTGTCCACTTTACCAAGGGATGTCTTCCTGAGGCTCGGGGGGTCATTCCTGATTAAGCCACTCATGGTAATAATCATTTTTCTTCCTAGAAAATTTTTCTGGGAGATGTAAGACCCAATTTTGGTCAATAAAATATGAAAGAAATTTTGCTAAAGAAGTAGCTTCACTGTTGAAGAGATACACAAGAAAATCTGTCTGCATTTTGTTGTGTCTGAAGGTGGGTGACACTTGGAGTCATGGCTCTTATCTAATGATTATTAACAGGGGCCACCATTTGGACATTGCTGGCACCCTGAGAATTGAAAGCAAAAAGAATGAACTGGGGAACCTGATACTGTCACAGTGCTGGGGAAACTAGACTTTAGGATTTTTGTTAAGTGACAAATACATTTTCCTTATTATTTGAGCCAGCTGAGTGGGAGGGTTTCTTTATTGTAGCTGGAGACACCCTGACACATAGGACTTCATGTGGGCATCAGGCACCTTGCTCAGGTGGCAGATGCTAATCACTGTTAGGGCTTCAGGTGACAAGCACATTATTTCTACTGCCTGCTGGAAAAATTGGGCTGATCTGTTGCTAGGTCCTGAATCTGTCATTTTTTTTTTCATGGATCTAGTAACATGTCTTTAAAATATACTGTATATTTCCTTTGTAATAATATCAAACTTACAGTGACTAATGTTTATCTCCTGTACTAGTTTAAAAGCTCTCTGAGGGCAGTGACTGTATCTGCTAGGAGAATTCCTGTATTTACAGTAATTAGCTCTGAGTCGTCACAGAGGTGTTCGGTAAACAGGTACTCAGTAAGTATCTGTAAAATGCATGAAAGAAAGAGTAAATGAATACACAGAGAACATCAAAAACATTCTTCCTGGTTATTTCTATTGCTCACATTGCCCCTGCCTTGCCTTCTTACCAATTCAGGCCTACAAAGGTATGCCATGTCTTGAATTTTAGGGGAAGAAACAGAAAAAGGAAGGAAGCTATCATTACAACTATTGTTGCTCTCTCCCACTGAGTGGAGGAAAGGAAACAAGTCTCAGAGGTAACTTACAAAATATTTTCATAGAGTAAAACTACAGCCGTATCCCATATTGCTTACTGGATCTAAACAGCATTTAAGAAATGTTATTTCAGAAATGTTCAGTTACACTTTTTAAAGCCTGGTCCCCTAAGTCCAGAGCCTCTGCTATTGTCTCAGGAGACTTCATTTACTGTCTTCTGTGTTGGTGGATGTGGGGACCTGGACAGCAGGGCTCCGTATTGAAACCTTCAAGACAGCAAGATCCACAGCTCTTTCCTTTGATGTGAACCACGTCTGCACTAACCTCTGTTTAAAGCCAAAATGAAGCTTAGGAATAATTCAGTATAACTGAGCTGAGCAAAGATTTATCCATCAACTGTTTCAAGTTCCTCATTTTTCAGATGAGGAAAATCAATGTTTCTGTTATCAAGATCAACCTTAGTCTTTTTTTTTGTCCTATAATATAATAAAGAAGTGAATGTGGACAGTTATATTTACTTGTAACAAAAAGGATATTTCCCTGGCAATGCTGTTCCAACTCGGTAGTCAGTGTAGCTCTTGCTTGGATGGAAGTTGAAAATGAAAAGAAGACCTGCTCTTTCAAAAGCAATGATCTTATTGCCTTCATGTTTTTCACTCACATAGGCCTGCAAGAATTAATACACGTGTTACATTTAAATAATATCTAGATGCTGCCACAAGTACCTTATTTTTCGTCTTTCTCAATAGTCTGGTTATTAAACCCCAAATAAGTGTTTCAGAACACTATATTTTTTTGAACATGTTACAATTTTGCTATACTTAACTGTGAACCAAGAACAGTCTCAAAAATTGCTTAGTGTTGTATACAAAGCTCACCAGCCACTTGCCGACCTCATAGCTCAAATAGAGAACTAGTATTGTGGCTCAGGTTTTAAGTAAAACCATGGTACCCATACATACTACAAAGTGTTTGTATATATTAGATCTAATAAGTGAATTTTCTTTAAGACTTCTAGTCTCCAGCTTAATGCGGTTAGGTATATAAAATTACTTTTCAAAATGTAATGTAACATTGTTATTTTAATGTAGTTTCTGAAATTATAGCTCTCTTAACCATTTTCCATTTTTACCCAACTTTGTCAGATTCAATGGCAACCTAAAGTCAATTACAATACTTTTTTTCTTAATAAAAAGATAAGGTCTGAAAAGAAATTATATCTGTAAACTCTCTTCTTTTATTCATCATCATGTATTTTCAGTTGGCTGTGAAAAGCCTTTGCTTTTCCAACTCCATCCTCACTCAGCCCGAGCTCTGAGAGGACTTATTGCTGTGCATGTCATCAGCAGCAGCACTCTTGGTAATTTAGAATGTGAACTAAAGCTCTAGAGTAAACGGGGTGCCTTTTGGTATTAACACTGTTCCTATTGAAAAGGAGCATCATTTTGCTCTCTCTTCTGGAAACAGCATTTCTAATAAACGTGATTAGGGCATTCATGTCATGGAGCAAATCTTACTGAATATATAAATACCTTTGCTCAGCCATTAAAAAAAAAAAAAAGAATCATAGACACCAAAGTAAAAACACATCAACAGTAATTTCAAACAGCCCCAGTATAAAGTAAATGGATTATAACAAAGACATATTACATGTTAATTTTTGCCAAGAAAAAAGAAGCCTGTATAAAATTTTCACTTGTTAATTACATTTTCTAAAATTTGTTGAAAACTGAGACGTTAATTCCAGAGGACAGACAGTCTCATGAAAAACACAAAACAGCATGCGGGTATAATGGCATCTATTGAAATTACAAGTTAGAGACCAGTAAAGAAGAGAAAAAAAAAGAAATAAAGAAATCTACATGTTGTCAAAGTAGTTTCTTTATGACAGCATAATTATTTACATAAAAAAGTGGTCAAAACAATTAAGATGTTTCCACAGCAATTTCCAAAATGGGTTCCCTGCAGAACTTTTATTGTTTATTTTCACCAATAAAAATACAAATTACTAAATTTAAACAGTAACAACAAACAAACCAGGAAACTAAGCAGGCCATTATGTTTAAGATTTTCATTATCAATTGGAGAGACTTCAGTGGCATGTTTTGACAACCTGAAGTATGTTACAGGACACTACACACTGAATAATAAAATGCTGTTTAAAAGACCTGCATATGGATTGAAACCGGTTGCCATTCTAAGTATGTTCATCACTGGTGACTAAAACACAGCATTCAGAGTAAAGAGCTTACCTGTGGAGCTGAAAGCCAACCACATCTTTCTTCCAATCTATTCATATCCCTGTCAAAATTATTTAGGAACTTGTAGCGAAGAAGGTCATCATCAGTTAAATGAAACTGCCGTCTGGCATAATGGTAACTCTCATTATTTCCTTTTCTTGGGAAGTCTAACCATTCAGGATGCCCAAATTCATTACCTGCATTAAAACACAAATGTAAATGTCACCTTGTAATATTAGAATTTCTTACTAGTAATAAATCAATAATTATACGTTTTTAATGTTTTTAAAATTCAGTTTAGGCTATCATTTACTAGTCCTGTGTCCTGCGAATGATGTACAGGTGTAGCTCAAAAATAGCATGGTCTAGCACAGAAAGAACCACATTTGGACTCAGAAGCCCGGGGTCCAGCTTCAGTTTGGCTGCTCATTACTTGTGGCACATCCGGTTTCCTCAAGCACAAACTGAAGACAATTATTGATGCCATACTTATTTCATTTCTGAAACAATCTCTGAGATCTCAGAGTAATTTCTGAAATCTCGATTTCTATAATCTCTGAAATCTGTACAATGCTTGACAATTTCCAAAGGCTTTGTATGTAGGTTATTTTTTGATCCTCAAAGGAACTCTCTATTATATTCATTTCACAGACGAGAAATCCAAAGCTCTGGCCGGTTAAAAGACTCGCCCAGCTTCACACTGTGGGAAAGCAACCATTAAAATTGAGTTCCTCCCAATAAAATCCAGTTTTTCCTACCACATCACATTAGGCAAATACCCTATAAACTTCAGCTGCTAAGGAAACTCAAGCCATTACTTTTATTATTAACTTTCCATATTTCTTTTTCAGATCTATTTGTTACTACTAGATATGTACCTTTCATTTCAAGTGTGCCTGAATGCTTACGCTTATTCTTCTGTGTGTACAGCTGAGAGCCCTGGCTGGGGATCTATATAATATTATCTCTCACTATAATGATCAGAACCAGGAACCCAATAAACTTAAAAAATAAAATCAAACAGTAACTATACGTAGTTTCAATTCTGAGAAGCAATTTTAGATATTAGTCATCTAACCAATTGGTTCTTATTGTTGCCCTCAAGTTCCATCTCTACTTTAAGCCTTCTTTTCTTTCCCTAAAAATTAAATGCTACTTTCCAAAATTTTCTTTCATGTGCTACAATTAATTATTGCTGTGATTTTCTAATTAGTGCTACAAATTTCTAATTAATGCTGCAAATTTCTAATTAATGCTATAAATTTCTCCAATGAGTTAGAAAGTATCATAGCCAATACAAATGTGTCCTACTTCAAATAAACTGCATAGTAATATTATAATAAATAAAAACTAATAAGCTAGGATGTAATTCAAAATAATTTACTGCAGAGGTGCTTTAAATAGTGAAGTTTGCTAAGAAATTCTGCAACTTACATTTAACTTTTCAGGACCACATTCATCCAAACAAAAATATCATCCAAATAAATAAGTGTATAGCAGTTTCTTAAAAATTAAAGGGTCTACAAACATTTTGCTTAATTCAAATTTCAGTCTAAATGATGTTTCTTATGATGTTGTCCACAGCATGTCATAGCAGAGAGCCGACTTTATGAGGCTATATTTACTTTCGGATGCTTTACATTGACACGAGGAATGTCCCTCTGCTGTATTTAAAGGTCCTGCCTAGGTCTAAAGTCTGATTCACATCAACCCAAGGTATACCCATGGCATAGCTTACTCCTTCAACCATGAAACTAGCAAAATAATGTACCTCCGGAATTGCAACTGGAGCAATCTTTACTGATAATGAAGGGACTTCCAGTCTGGGAACAAGTATATGTCCACATACCAATCCAATGACTAGTGGGATTTTAACTAGTCGGTGATTTACGAGAGACTAGAAATGCCATGAGGTAGAGATAGTATGTTAGCCTACAAACTGGATCCAGGCTTCCTATAGGCAAAATACTTTTTTTGGGGGACAGCCATGGATCTCTGGGTTGATCCCAGTATTAATACGCAATTCCTTTAGCCCTCTTCCATGGAGACTGTTACATCATTGTCATCATGATGACAGTAGAAGCAGCAGCACAATGAGCAATTCCTTTAGCCCTCTTTCATGGAGACTGTTACACCATTGTCTTCAGGATTATAGTAGAAGCAGCGGCACATGCTTAATTTCTGTTTAATACGTGCCAGGCACCATTGTAAGCATTGCACATGAATTAACCCTATCTTCGACAATTGTCTAAGGTAGGTAATATTATTATTTCAATTTTACAAATAAGGAAATGGAGGCACAAAGATGTTACACAGTAATTAAGAAGTTGGGCCTTGTGAACCAGACAGTCTGGTTTCAGCCCCTGACTCTTAATTACTACTATCGCATGTTATGCCCAAGTAAATTCTATGGAAATCTAGGGCCAAGAATGACCAACTTCTCATACCTGGACAGAGATTCCAAATTAGTGGAATGACATGCACAAATGTATCAGAGTGAGAAAGTGAGATGTAGTGAAAAGTTTAGTTTAGCCACAAAATAAGACTTGCGGTAAGGAGATAAAGCAGGACCATTAGGATGAACTGTATACATTTCGTAACTCATATTGCAGGCATTAGGGAATCAAAGGCTATTTTAAAGTAGGGACATGAGAATTTCAAATGTGTTTATTATTAAAATATTTCTGGTACCATGTGGAAAAAAGACTGGATACCAGGGAAAGCTGAATGGTAGGAAAACCAGTATGGAATCCAGTGTAAAACAGATGATGAAATTCTGTGGAAATAGAGAAAAGAATGATCGATTCAAATGGCATTTCTGAGATGGAAATAACAAGATTTGATGACTGACTGACTGAATAGAGACAGTGAGGAAAAGGAAAGTCGGAATGCAACTTTGAAGTTTTGAGTTCAGGAGGCTGAGTAGTGACAGCGTTAACTACACTAGAGGAAAACGGTGACAGAAAGTTTGGGGTAAGAAGATAATGAGTTCAATTTTAGGCCTGCTAAATTTAAGACGTGAAGGATACATCAGCATCTGTAGATTTAGAAGAATGATAAAAATAAGGTACTGAAACTTGAGAGGGAATTGTAGGTGGGGAGAGAGAGTAATTTATAAAGCCTCAATAAGCAAAGATAATGAGAGCCACCAGAGAAAAAAGGCCATGGCCAGCACACCAAGGAACTGAAGGCAGAGAGAAGCCATGTTAGGGAAGACTGAGAGCAATGGTTAGCAGGGTAAAGGGGACATTAGAAGAAAACATAAAAGGCTAAGAAGAATCCCAAGGAGGGTGGTCAGTAGCATTAAATGCTACCAAAAACTAAAATCATAAATAAGAACTTGCTACACGATCTCCCCTCTGATGCAGAAATAAGCTGGTGTAAAGCTATGCTTTTCAATCTATATTACATTCCAGAATCACCAAGGAAGGCTGTTAAAAATGTTCCCCCCCTACCCCCAACGATATGGATACATTACTTCTGAAGTGATTATTAGGCTGGAATCTATATTTCATCAACTTTTCCGTAATATTCTGAAAGTAGTCAGTTACACAACATGATGCCCATAGATGCAGATTCCCACGTCAGCAAGACTTGGGTTTAAATCACAGCTATGCCACTTACGAGTGATGTGAATATAGGCAATTTAATCTCTCCAGCGCTCAGTTTCCTGCTCAGTTTCCTCATCTATATCATCATTCTGAGGAGAGAACCAGCTGCCCATACAGGTAACAAGGATGAATCCACAGAGTAGCTAGCTATTTGGCTCTTCTTCATACATGTTTTCATGGAATGGCCTTATTCCTTTCTTTAAAGTGCTGAAGTTCTGCACAGATGCGTTTATTCATATTTTAATAATACAAACACATATCCCAAAGTCAACTATGAATGTGCTTTGAATCACCTACAGTTTTAGATCTTAAATGACAGAATTGAAAATAAAAATAACGTTGTTACAAGATACCCAGACTGATAGGGTAAATCAGATAACTATGTTAGGAATCCTATATCCACCCTCATGGAAGCTAGAACACTCCTGGCACCTGCTGACCTCCCTAACTCCCGTTTCTTCCTAGCCTGCTTGAAAATGTGACCTGATGTCACGCTGTTGCTGCTTGCTATCTTTACCAACTGCCTCACCTCATTAATGAGGTGAAAACAATAAATTCATTTTCACTGCACAGTTTCGCTTGCTCTTAGTATCTTGCCTTGGTAGTGGAGTTTTCAATAGTAAAGAAATGAATGGTGAGTTTGACTAAAACTATCAGAGGATGGTATTAACTCATCCCACAATCTGATTAAAAGCTAAGTAACTGCTCCCCAGGAAAACACACACACAGACACACACACACACACACACACACCATGATACAGCCTCAGAGGGTCCATGGACTCCATAAAAATGTGAAATTACATTATTATTTATTTCTAACATTCCAGTGTGAAAAATGCACATGCTTATAATCTACAGCATAAATAATGGTGATGGGCTGCAAGTTGCCCCCTTCCCCCCACCCAAATTCATATGTTGAAATACTGACTCCTAATGTGATGGCATTTAGGTGACGGGGCTTTGGGAGGTGATTAGGTCAGGAGGGTTGAGGCCTCATGAACAGGACCAATGTTGTTATAAAAGAGGCCCCAGAGAGCTCCCTTGTTTCTTCTGCTATGGAGGATACAGTGAGAAGACAGCCATCTGTGAACCAGGAAGCAGGGCATCACCAGACATCAAATCTGCCAGTGCCGCGATCTAGGACTTCCCAGCCTCCAGACTATGAGAAATAGCTTTTGTTGTTTAAGCCACCCAGTCTATGGTGGTTTGTTACAGTAGGACGAACAGACTAAGATAATAAGGACTAAGGACTGAAGAGTAGCAAAATTACAATTAAATAGGTAAGGCATGTATATTATTTAGAAGCATATAAGATACACGGTATGTGCTCAATAAATATTGACTTCCATTATAATGTTTTATTTTTCTTTTATTTATTAATTTATTAAGTAATCAACACATAGAAATATTATTAAAAATAACAATTACACACAGAGATGTTACAAAATAATCTGTTTTACTCTTGATAAACATTGTATTTATTTTTGTCTATATCCACATCTGTATATTTATATCTGTATCTATAGTGATACCTATACATACATTCGTACCTATCTACCATCTACTGACAACTTGTTTTTGAACAAAGATAGACTCATATTATATATTATTTTGAAATTTAAAATGAGCATCTCACATATCAATAAGTATGCATCTCCATGATAGTATTCCATTGTGGACCTTGTAATGTAATTTTATTTAACTAATCACCTTAAGTTAGTAATTTTGACTTTTGTGATATTTCCGTGTTATAAAAAATCACCAGTCTTTTAAATGTATCTTTGTACACCTGTCTGATATTTCCCTAACAGAAACTGAATAAATATAATATCTGCTCAAAGGCAAACAGCAGATATTCTAGGATCAAACATTTCCCAAGTGTTGAACACTACTCATGATTTGAAGATACAGGCACAAATTAGCAGATTGCTCCTGAAAATAACTTTCAACACAGAAATTATATTCCTTAATGTATATGCTTAGGATTCTACTTTAAAAGTATTTTTCATCATTTGTATTTAATGTTTCATTTTAGTGCCCTCTAAGATATACCAATTTAGAATATTCATGTATCATTTCAATACCATATAATAGTATTGAAAAATTAGTAAGCATTAAGAAAAAAATTCATCTGGGGACTACTAGAGGCAGGAGAGTGAAAGCAGGGAGGGCTGAAAAACTACTTATTGGGTACTATGTTCACTACCTGGGTGATGGACATTCATATCCCAAACCTCAGTGTCATGCAATATATCCACATAACAAACCTGCACATGTACCACCTGCATCTAAAATAAAAGTTGAAATTATTTTTAAAAAGTAACATTTTTTTTTTTTTTGAGATGGAATCTAACTCTGTCACCCAGGCTGGACTGCAGTGGCCGGATCTCGGCTCACTGCAAGCTCCGCCTCCTGGGTTCCCGCCATTCTCCTGCCTCAGCCTCCTGAGTAGCTGGGACTACAGGCGCCTACCACCATGCCCGGCTAATTTTTTTTTTTTGTATTTTTAGTAGAGACGGGGTTTCACTGTGTTGGCCAGGATGGTCTTGATCTCCTGACCTCGTGATCCGCCCACCTCCGCCTCCCAAAGTGCTGGGATTACAGGCCTGAGCCACAGCGCCCAGCCAAAAGTAACTAATTTTTAAATGGAGAAATTTAATTACATGAGGTTAATTTAAGTACTTGGAAAAATCTGAGAACAAGAAAAAAAGCACACAAAATATTTGGTAATGTAAGTCAATTTAAGACATTATTTATATTTTAACTTTTACTTCATTTATCTTTTTCAAGCATAAATTCACTACTTTAAAGAGCATCTCAAGAAGCATATACATATAATATGTAATATGAAATTAAATTTCTAAGTTAGAAAATAGAGCTTTAATTTAAAAAATTCAAAATAGGGTTGATTCTATTTTATTAGAAAATCATTTATTAATTTCTATTAGACATTTAGGTTTTCTGAAAATGTTCCTTCAGAGAGGCCTCTTTTTAAACTGAAAAATATAGAAAGTTGCATATAACAAAGAGAGACAGAAAAATTGTATCAGTGATTGTAGACAAAACATTCTACAGGGTGGCTCTGAATGTTTTCTCTGTTGTAAACGAGCTGACAAGGGGCGAATTAAGTTTAATGCAGACAAACGCAACATTAAATTTCATATTTGGTTCAAAACCATAAACACAAGCATAAAATAAATGGAAGCAAATCACAGAAAGACTTTCAAAGTGACCTTGGGATAATAGTGAACCTTCTTAAGTCTGGAGAGAGAAAACTGGAAAATGCCTGTTAGTGTCCTACACTAGCTCACAGCTCACGAACCTAATGAAGAAAAATACTATCATTAAAACAAGTTAAGAATGTTCTTCTCAGCTGTGGTCTACAAATTACTTAGGATACATGGCAGTAATTGAGACAGTACAGTGAAATATGGTGACCCAAATGAGCCCATAAATAAGGGCTGCTGTGTATAAAAATGGATCAGAAATCTAAATTTATTCAGTTGATGGCCAATAATATAATTGATTTATTTTAGTATAGATAACTTGACAGAATGCAAACAATATGATCTGAATCAGCATTGGAGTTTAAGCTATATATTCCTAAACTATATATGAATATGATAGGTATACATATGTATATACTATTTTTATATGTTCAATGAATGCAACAGGTGTTCACAACTTGGGTTTCATGCATTTCTACTGATTTTCTAATATTTTCTGCAAAATGTTGTATGTATGTTCACATGCATTTTTCAGAGGAGAGAAATGTGTTCTTTGGATTCTCCAGGCATCCAAAGATTAAATGCATTTGTGAAAGAACCATTCACTATATTAGAACGTCAGCAACTAGAAGAATGGGTCACAAGTAAGGGCTTTTAAGCAAAATAAAAAAGAAAAGTAGAAAGCTAAATTAAAGGAAGCATTTTTAAAACCTTTGGCTGGTTTATTCAACAGATAAGAGGCTTAGAAAAGTCACATTTAAACTAACTGAAGCGCATAGAGGCAATGACTGTGACACTTAAGAACAATAGTTCTGAGTCCAAAATACGCATTGCAAGTAATCTGGCACTAACCATCAAAGCATGATCGTTCTGCTCATTAAATTATGATTATGATCAGTAGTGTAATACATAGAATGTTCCTCAATTCAAAATGAAGGGAGGATAATAATTTTTTGAGCCATCACTTGGGGCCTTTTCAAAGAGAATTCAGAATTCATGACATGATTCATTGCATTCAACATAGTAACAGAACTGGGTGCTTCTAGAAATGAGAAGTCTGAAAACTTCAGTTAAACCTTAGAACAACATCAGGGAAGCAGGGGACTAATATTGCTATAGTTAATGGTTCTAAAAAAGTCTACCAAGTTCCTTCTCTCTAGTTCCATTTCTTCTTTACACAGCCCCATTCATATCTGGTTAACTGTGAAAAACCTCTAAGTGCAAAATTCCTATTGGGACTCCTTCTCCTGTAATTAATTTTTTTGCTGTTTGATGTAAAGGTCCAAACTATAAATTGACAAGAAGCCAGCTGGTGCAGTGATGAAATTCAAGGCAATATAACTAATGAAAAAGCCCCAGCTCTGTTGGCTGAACATTTTGATTAGCAGGTTTGTGTATTTTGTTTCTCTAAATTGTAATGCATACTAATTTTACCTAGGAATTAAAGTCTATCAAAGCCTCCATGCTGTGGATGTTACATAATTTGTTATTGTTCCAAAGTTTACATGTATATAAAAATAATGTACAGTCCTAATGAGAATATAAAAACGTTAGCTCCTACTCCTCTTTACTGTACTAAAGACTAACTTTTAAAAGAAAGTATCTATATTAAAATGACATTCTTTGGCTTTTCTCTGGTATTGCAGTGAGTACTTAACTCACCAAAGTGTGAGGCACAGCACAACACAATTTTTTAAACCAGGGCCTGTGATTTTTCTTTTTTTTTAAAAAAAATAAACTTGCAGTCACCGCCCCTGCTCCCTTTGATACTAATCAGTATAGTTGTGGGAAGGGGCCACATCTAATGTTTCTCTTTCATTCTCCACAGCAAGCTCCACTGTACTGTACCTGCAACAGAGTCTCCTTAAATATTTGTTAAGGTTTGATATTTTCCTCTATAATTGTTAAATGTCCAACATAATTTCTCTAGCGGCACAGAAGCAAAATATAGTGATCAGATCCAGAAGATGAGAGAAAGGATGACATGCTAGATGAGGCCAACAAAAGAGAACTCACTGCTCAAGAGAACAGGATTTATCACTACAGTGTATCACAGCCTCCCTTTTGCCTCCAGACTGTGAATGGTATGTAATTCTTTGTTAATATCAAGAGTGTGTGTGTGTGTGTGTGTGTGTGTGTGGGTGTGTGTGTGTATGTGTGTACATGCCAGTTGTACAGCAACAGTCCATTCTTATCCATGGTTTTGCTTTCCATGGTTTCAGTTACCCATGGTCAACTGTGGCCTGAAAATATTGAATGGAAAATGCCAGATACAATTCATAGGTTTTAATGCATGCCCTTCTGTGTAGCATGATGAAATCTTGTGATGTCCTCCTGCATCCCACTCCAGATGTGAATCATCACTTTACCCAGCATGTCTGCACTATCCACTACCTGCTCGTTAGTCACTTAATAGCCATCTCAGTTATCAAACAGACTGCCATGGTATTGCTGTGCTTGTGTTCAAGTCACCTTTATGCCATTTTGAATGGCCCCAAAGCACAAGGTGGTGATGCTGGCATACTGTTGTAATAGTTCTATGTTATTATTAATTATTGTTGTTAATCTCTTACTCCGCATAATTTATAAATTAAACTTTATTATAGTTATATATGTAAAGGAAAAAAACAGTGTATATAGGGTTCTACAACATGAAGTTTCAGGCATCCACTGAAGAACATACCCCAGTGGAAAAGGAGAAACCACTGTACACGTGCACACACACACACACACACACAAACTCACACACACTCTCACTTTAAATACACACACCTATACATACTTATAGGCAACAGTACTGATGGGAATATTAAAAACAAAATCAAACACCTAACTCCCATTCCTCTTAACTGTACCAGGTTTGTCAGGGGTGTCTGAACCAGAGCAACCCCATTTTGAAGAGGGGCTGGGTAAAATAAGGATGAAACCTACTGGGCTGCATTCCCAGATGGTTAGGCTTTCTAAGTCACAGAATGAAATAGGAGGCTGGCACAAGACACAGGCCATAAAGACCTTGCTGATAAAACAGATTGCAGTAAAGAAGCCAGCTAAAACCCACCAAAACCAACATGGTAATGAGAGTGACCTCTGCTCTTTCTCACTGCTACACTCCCAGCAGTGCCATGACAGTTCACAAATGCCATGGCAACATCAGGAAGTTTCCCTCTATGGTCTAAAAGTGGGGGGCATGAATAATCCACCCCTTGTTCAGCATATAATCAAGAAAATAACCATAAAAATGCACAACCAGCAGCCCTTGGGGCTGCTCTGCCTATGGAGTAGCCATTCTTTCATTCCTCTACTTTCTCAGTAAACTTGCTTTCACTTTACTCTATGGACTCTCCCTGAACTCCTTCTTGCCTGAGATCCAAAAACCCTCTCTTGGGGTCTGCATCAGGACCCCTTTCCAGTAACATCTTTCTGGCCATCATAGCAGGCACAATACTAAGGAGACTCCTGACCCAAAGACTAACTTTGGGTAAGTGGTGGGGTCCAGTAACATCTTTCTGGTGGTCCATGGAAAAGATCAAACTGAAGAGATTCCCAAGCCAAAGGAAAATCACCTGCGTGTACCAACTGGCCAACTTTGGGTAAGTGGGGTGCACATACCTGAGTGAAGAGTGGGGTTGGATTAGAGGCCCAATTTAAGGGAGTCAGAGTCTCTCCTAAGACAGGTTTAAAGGCTCCTCTCAATAAAATGTAAGGGCGCTTGACTGAACTTGGGTTCGAGGCCCAACTTAGGAAGGTTAGAGTCCTTTATAAGATTTAGGGGGTTAGTGGACCCTCTTGGTAAAGTCCTTCTCGGAAAAGAACGGGTTCAGCACTAGGGGATGTTAACTGCTATGCTCTTTGGAGTAATCTGCCTTGCAGTCTTCGCTGACAGTAGTGGGTGACAGAATTACACAAGTACAGGACCATGGGACATGAGGAGTTTTTCCTCCCTCAAAGGAAAGCTTGATAATTTTCCTCTTTGTTGCAGCTTGGCCGCCAGGGCTTTGGTGCAGTCAGCCGGGCCACTGGGGCCACTCAGGTTAAGGAACCCAGAAGCCTGGCATGCCGGCAAAACGATAAGAATTTCTTACTGCTCGAACGTCACTATTTATCTCCTCCGTAAAGTTGTGATTAATGGAAAAAAGGATATGCGAGGCCAATCTTAAGCTGTAGTGAATCTGGTGTGCTTTTTGTGTCTTTGTGTTGTTTAGTCATAAGGAGGGGCATCTTAGGATACAATGCTGGCCTAGTACCCCATAAGCCTGCTGCTGAAGATGGCCCAGAAAACTGGTCAGTTACAAACTTCGCTGCAGTTCCCTGAAACAAAACTGGATGAATTTCTCCTCTTCTCTTCTTCTATATCCTTGGGAGCTTAACCTTTTAACCACATGGCAGTACTTTCTCTTGGTCTCCACTATCACAATGGCTGCCCAGGTTCAGGGTTCAATTCCTGGCTTAGGAAATGAGTTCTTGCTGGTTTGATATCGGTGTGACATTTGCCATTTTTTAATTCTCTTCCCCTCCAGGAACCATCTTTGGAGTAATCTGCCTTGCAACCGAAATTTGGCTCAAAACAGGTTTTTCTTAGAGCACTAAATAACGCTTTAACAAAAAGTTGTAAAGATTATAAAAATTGTAAGGGTTAAAAAAGGTTTATGAGTATCTTACCTTATGGTCAAACATTAAAATTGAGTAGATATGTCAATGAGATTTATTAAGAATTGGTTTTAACATTAACAGTACACTAATATAAAGGTGAAATTTGGCTTATTGGTATAAAAATCATACAGGAAGCACTGTCAAATGTGAAATAGTGTTTGGCTTTCTTTGGACTGTGTTTGTGTAAATATGTTGTTGGTATGTGTTCCAAAATTATGTAACACTCCTCTAATTCTAATAGGACTTACTGTGTATTGCTATAATTGTTATACAAAATCATCATATGCCACAAAGGTAACCAAATTTCTTTGTCAATCGTGTTTTTAACTGTGGCTGCCCTAAAACATTTTGTCATTCACAGAAAATTGTTGTGCTGTTTTGACTCTCTTCAACAGATGGTTTCACAATCAGCTACAGGACTTTGATAGTTGCTCTTAAATGCAGGTTTCTGATTACTTTGTATAACTTTAGAAGAGAGAAAAAACATTAAGGACTCTCATGGAGAGCTGAAATGTTTATGACTATCAAGCACAACAGGAGTTAACTGCATGGACTAAACTAATGTAAGATTAAAAAAACTTTTTTGACATTTTGCTTAAAACATTGCTGATCCTTTGCTTTGTTTTTCAGAGTCAAGGTAACTTCTTTTAAGCTACTTGCAGCTTTTAAAAATTAAGTAAAGTATACTCCTGTGAACAAAATTTGGAGCATATTTGTTCCTCTCTACCTAATTTCTCCAGAATTTGGAAACTATTTGTGAGTATTCTTTTTTTGTTGTTTTTTTGAGATGGAGTCTCGCTCTGTCACCCAGGCCAGACTGCAGTGGCGTGATCTCGCTCACTGCAACCTCTGCCTACCTGGTTCAAGCGATTCTCCTGCCTTAGCCTCCCGAGTAGCTGGGATTACAGGTGCCCACCACTGTGCCCAGCTAATTTTTATATTTTTAGTAGAGATGGGGTTTCCCCATCTTGGCCAGGTTGGTCTCGAACTCCTGACCTTGTAATCCACCCTCCTCGGCCTCCCAAAGTGCTGGGATTACAGGCATGAGCCACCATGCCCGGCCAGGTATTCTTAATTTATGGCAATACAGTTATTTGCATAAGTGCAAGAAGAATCTGTTTTCTTTAATAACAACTGGAGAAACTGGTTATTTTACCAAGGCATTGACTGGAATAATGTGCTTTCCTTTAAGGAATTGACCTTGACTTTAAAGACAATAAAAGCCTTTTGGGAAAACTGGCCTCATACCTTGTCTACACAGTCTCCATACAGGGTTCTTGAACAGTGATAAGCAAGAATGTCACTTTCTGATAAGCCCAGGAGCCCCAAGCTATCTTGTGACTTCAAGAGTAGAGGAATTTATCCAACTCATAGATGTTTGAGGTTACAAATCCATGGCTGGGCTCAACTCAAAAAATAAAAGTCTTATGTGAGATTCCTTATGCAACAGAATTCCATCAAAGCCAATTAAAAAGTCTATATCAAAAATAATTATTCTTGCTGTACTTTATACAAATAAACAGGCCCAGTATAATAAAGCAAAACAGTCTTACCATAATTTGTCTCTAGTAAAAATGGGAAACTGGAGAGAGAAATTAAGTTTCAAGAACTATAGTACACCTGTTATTATTAATAGATTCTAGTCTCATCAGTTGTTTTTGAGTTTTTTCCTGCAATTTAGGCTGACCCTGCTTACTCCTGTAAACCAACCAGTGATCTCTGGCTGCTGCTCAAAAGAAATAAAAGGGATGAGTAATGTAAAAATCTGGAGTCAATATTCTAATTCTGGGCACACTGGAACTGGCTAGCAACCCCATAACGGCTTGGTTCCAATAATTGCCCAGTTCATGGAAAACCTTCTAATTCAGTTTACTTGGGATAATTTTACTTATTTTACCTTACTCTTGTGGAATTCATTGCTGTTTTACTCCACGTGTAGGAATGCAGGATAAGCTTACTCAATGTTCTCTTAAACTGAACACTTATTATCTTCCAGATATCACCTTTGTTTCAGAACTCAAGAGTTATGAATGGCTGTCACCATACCATACCAATGCTTTCTGACCGAGCTCCTCTCTACCCTGAATGCAAGAGACCTAACAGTTAGGCAGGAATATCGTTGTCCCTATTCAGCCTGAAGAAGTTACAGAAGATGGATCTTCATCCCTCTATATCCCTTAAGAGTTCTCTTATAAAATGGAGGGAGAATATATGTCAGAGGTGTTTGAACCAGAGCAACTCCATTTTGAATAGGGACTAGGTAAAATAAGGCTGAGACCTACTGGGCTGCATTCCCAGATGATTAGGCATTCTAAGTCACAGAATGAAACAGAGGCTGGCACAAGACACAGGTCATAAAGACCTTGCTGATAAAACAGAATGCAGTAAAGAAGCCAGCTAAAACCTACCAAAACCAACATGGCAATGAGAGTGACCTCTGGTCATCCTCACTGTTACACTCCCACCAGCACCATGACAGTCTACAAATGCCATGGCAACGTCAGGAAGTTACCCAAAATGGTCTAAAACGAGGAGACATGAATAATCCACCCCTTGTTTAGCATATCATAAAGAAATAACCATAAAAATGGGTGACCAGCAGCCCTTGGGGCTGCTCTGTCTATGGAGCAGCCATTCGTTCATTCCTCTACTTTCTTAATAAACTTGCTTACATGTTACTCTATGGACTCTCCCTGAATTCTTTCTTGCCTAGATCCAAGAACCCTCTTGGGGTCTGTATAGGGACCATTTTCTGGTAACAGATTCACTGTTTTAATGCAAAACGCTTTGGTCTCCACATTCTCTCATGTCTTTCTCAGGCACACTCCTCCTTTAAAAGATACAAGCCAAAGAATATATTCTAAGCCCCGTGTTTGTTAAAGTGGTCATATGTTTAACTGTAACAGAAGAATACAACTTGAGAACTACTTAAGTGTATCTGCGTATCAGATAACATGCTTAATCGCTCAATATACATCAGCAGCAGCCCTGTTCTCATAGAACTTACAATTTAATAGGAGAGATTTTACACAACCATAAGAATATCCATTTCCTTAACATGATTGGGGGTGGTAGACGAGAGGGATCAAAAGAAGGTTTAAAGGATCTGTAAAAGTTAAAGAAAGTAGTAGGAGGGTGTGAAAGGAAAATAAATCCTGGGGCCCCCAAACCACTAAGCTAAAGGGAAAAGACAAGCTGGGAACTGCTTAAGGCAAACCAGCCTCCATTCTATTCAAAGTCACCCCTCTGCTCACTGAGGTTAATGCGTATCTGGTTGCCTCCTTTGGAGAGCCTAGTCAGAAACTCAATGCAACCTTTTTTCTCTCATCTACCTAGGACCTGGAAGCCCCTTCCCCACTTCCAGTTGTCCCACCTTTGCTTCGAGTTGTCCCGCTGTTTTGGACTGAACCAATGTTCATCTTACATATGTTGATTGATGTCTCATGACCCCCTAAAATGTATAAAACAAAACTGCTCTGACCACTTTGGGCACAGGTCGTCGGGACCTCCTGAGGCTGTGTCACAGGCACACGTCTTCAACCTTGGCAAAATAAACTTTCTAGATGAACTGAGACCTGTCTCAGATATTCAGGGTTCACGGTGATATAAAACAAATGCTCCTGTTCTATCCAATCATGCCATAGTGACAAATATCCATATCCCCAATTTCAGAAGAGCTGAAAGGGGACAGGAATGTGGTGCTGAATGTTAGAACAAGGGAAGCAAGCTAGGTCCATACCCTCACTCTACCCCTGCTCTCCCAGTCCTCCTCCTGATATATTATGTATCACATCTTGAGGCAATAGTCAAATGAGCTATGTGCACTTGGAAAACAATTTTCAACTTGAACTTTGGTTGATCTGGCCAAACTCATCAATCCCTTATGTTATCTACATGATTACAATTGCTTTGGGTGGTTATGTTCTTATCAACAAGGCAAAGACAGGATAGTAGGTAAAGTAAAAGCTTAGGTCCAATGTTAAGAAGGTTGTCAAAATAGGTCAAGCGTGGTGGCTCACACCTGTAATCCCTGCACTTTGGGAGGCCCAGGTGGGTGGATTACCTGAGGTCAGGAGCTCAAGACCAGTCTGGCCAGCATAGCGAAATCCCGTCTCTACTAAAAATACAAAAATTAGCTGAGCGCGGTGGCAGGCACCTGTAATCCCAGCTACTTGGGAGGCTGAGGCAGGAGAATCACTTGAACCCGGGAGGTGGAGGTTGCAGTGAGCTGAGATTGTGCTACTGCACTCCAGCCTGGGAGACAAGGCAAGACTCTATCTCAAAAAAAAAAAAAAAAAAAAAAAAAAAAAAAAAAAAAAAGGCTGTCAAAATAAACAAAAAAAAATGATCTTCATCAGCAATGTCCATAACTGCAAAATCAGATTTCTATATTCCACATAAATGTGATAGAATGAATATAAACACACTTATAAACCAGTTTTATTTGAAATGCTAAAGACTTATTAGCATTACTATATTGAAGGGTAATTACACATCTCTTAACACTTTTTTTAAAAATTAAGAAAATGGAAGATGATTTTAAATAAATGGAATGTAAAATAATCACAATATTACAATAAAAGCAGTCATTTACTGAGAGCCTCCTATATACATGGGCTGTGTGCTACAATTATTAACAGTTACTTCAAAAAATAATCTTCACAAAAACCCTTCAAAATGGGAGGGAACATTATTTCTGTTTTCAGATAATAGATCAGGAAAGTAATGTGACTTTCTAAGATTATACCGGTATGAAGTATCAAAACTAGCATTGGAACTTATATCTCTCTGTGTACTTTTCATTTTACTGGCAACTAAGTACATAATTTGAACAACATTAACTAGAAATCTATTATGAATGTACAGGCATTAGGGAAGGTAATGAAAGAGCTATAAAAATATGTGTAAGAGTGTACTTCCAATTCCACTATCAAGTGTACAAATGAAGTGTATTTATTACTGACCTCTGCTTTCTTTGTACCTTGCATGTCCTGCTATTGTTTGTATGATTTCACGTCGTAGCTGTTTAGTCTCTTGAGAGTTTTTTTTTTTTAACTCCTGCAAAAAGGCTTTAGTGTTCTCCTGTGCTTCCACTTGATCTTGGGTATATATTTTTTTCTTTACTAATGAAAGTATTTAAATAGCATTATGCTGTGTTTTGTATGTGTGTGCTTGCATTGTTTTTGCCTATCTTTCTATTAGACTGGGGACAGATATCCTATATTTTCATCTATGATTTCTACTACAGCAAGCACTCAGTACACACTCAAAGATTTATTAAATAAATGTTGAAAGGAAAAAAAATGAAGTAAATGATGTCTGCTTCCATTAGTAGACTATGTATTCCTCATGGAAAATGCCTATCTTTTTTTTTTTGAATACCCAGTTTGAAGTATAGAGACAGATAAAAAAGTGTCTAACAAATGTTTCTTTACAGATGAAAAATTGGTTTTTATGTGAGCCATAAGAAAAAAAAAAAAAAAACAGAAAGTGCAACGGGGTAGAAAGAGGGTGGATACAGAGGAACCTATCTATACCATCAGGGAGAGAAACATTTAAATCAGAAGAGCACAGATAAAGCACTTCAGTTGTCTATTATCAGGGGTTAGGTTTCCTTTTCTGAATGCCACACTAATAGCAGATACAATTTCAAATGTTCATGTTGCTACTGATACTTTGACCTATATGCCATTTTTGGCACATTTTTAAATTTAAAATAAATAATAAAAATGTAACAAAGCTGAGGATAAGACAATGAACAAAGAAAATGAGACTAAATCGAGAATGAGTGTTATACTTTTGCAAACAATGCTGTAAGAACTAGATATTATTTTCTTTTCTTTCTTTTTTTTTTTTTTTTTTTGAGACAGAGTCTGGCTCTGTCGCCCAGGCTGGAGTGAGTGGCGCGATCTCGGCTCACTGCAAGCTCCGCCTCCCGGGTTCACGCCATTCTCCTGCCTCAGCCTCCCGAGTAGCTGGGACTACAGGCGCCCACAACCACGCCCGGCTAATTTTTTGTATTTTTAGTAGAGACGGGGTTTCACCGTGGTCTCGATCTCCTGACCTTGTGATCCGCCCGCCTTGGCCTCCCAAAGTGCTGGGATTACAGGCGTGAGCCACCGCGCCCGGCCCTAGATATTATTTTCTTAATACACATTTTCATAGCAACAGTAATGGACTTTCACCATTCATTCTGAAGCCATTTTGATGCTGCATGAAACAGAATACTCAAAATATTCTTTCGGGAGAAAATTAGCCACACAAAGGAAATGGTGGGGGAAAAATGTTATTTTACAAAATTCAAACTGAATCCAGATTTTTTGCAAGTAAGTTAAAAATGACTCCGAAAATAATTTGCTAATGGAGAACCTTGTAAAAATGTATAAATGTTCTGCATGTGAATAGGGCACCAACTGAAGGATTCCACACCATTTTAGGTAGTAGAAAATAAGGCAGAAAAACTGGATATGAAAGCAAGGAATAAATTAGCCAACTATGAAATTGATTCTACACATGTGGCTTTGTGGCTATTGTAACTTTAGGTTTAGACTCAAAAGTTTAGTAGTGAAGACAGACTGTGCTACTTTGTTTGCCTATGATTAGGATATGCTACTGCTAAGTCAGAGTGAGTTCCTGTGGTCACAGCAAATACACATAGTGACAGAGGTTAACAAACTTCCCTAGTCAATTACTCTTTAAGAGCTAAGCACAGACATTTAAAAGGGAAGCACATAGCTATAGGGGGAAAAAAAAAAAAAGATTAGTAAGAACATGTTTCCTTAAATACTCAGAATCTGATAACTGACGTGGGTTTAATTGAACACTGGTATCATTCCAGGCTAGTGGAGTGTTTCTGTAAGAATCCAAGGCTTGTTCAAGGCACAGCCGGCTGCTACTTTTCTAGGTCTCCATCTCCCACAGCCTTTCTTCTGTAGTCAGAGCTCTAATTCCCCAAGTAGAGAGACTTAACTACCTGCTTATAGCTTAATCAAAGAGCCAGTATTGGTTTGCCTTTGGATGATGCTTCTATGGCTCCAGGTTCCTGCCAACAGCTAGTTAGCCTTGTCTGCTTCCCTGCTATCAGCTCTTGCTTCCTCTCAGGCCACTGGTGCCAAAGAAAGGAGAAAAAAGTTCCATAGCAGCATGACAGCTGGTGGGACACACTGTGAACTCCTTCCCCCAATAAGAAGAAAAGGCTCTCAGTGTTTGTACTTGCTTGCTTCAGCCCTCTCTCTTTGCTCTAGGTAATGCTGATTTTGATTTTTGAAAAATGTGACTATAAAGTTATGAATTGGGCTATCAAATGGCTTTGAAGGCAATAAAAGGGAGAATTCAAACATATATAGGTCGAACATACATAAACAAACAATCTTAGTGTCTTCAAGATAACGGCACTTGAACACAAATCTTTTCCCTTAACATACAAACTACCACCCTTCAGACAGGTAAACCATAAACTCTTCCACACGGCTAACTCATTCTTTGTACATCTACAGGAGACAAAGTTCTAAATGAGAGAAATCGTACAGCAAAGGAAAGAACACAGACGTGAAGCAATACAGTTAGTAACTTAATGGGTGTTGCCTTTAACTTTTGTCATATCTAACAGTTTCATTACTTAAATTATGCCATTTGGAGATGCTCATCTCTACTATTCACACCGGGCTGAGTAAAGGTTCTTTGCTATCTTTTGTACTTTGTCTCCCAATATGCAGACCCTGCTTCAAAGATGACATGTAGTAATCTGATCAGGACCCAAGTTTCCTGCTTCTAAGCCTTCTCTCCAGTTAGTTCTTTGACTTGCAATGCCTGGTTTTGCCTACAGAAATTCTGTCCATTCTTTACTAACCAAGTTAAATATCCCCTCCTCTGACTGAGACTTACCTTTCCTTCAGCCACAAAAACATAATTTTTTTAGCTGGATAAACTGCTTTCTAGAGAATAGCCATTTCCTAATGTCCTTTTATGGCTCCTTGTCTTCTCCAGTGACATACAAACAGGGTTGTTACATGAAAATTATTTCAAAGGGAGTTAAGTCCAATGATAAATAGTCTCCTTTTGCTCCTCTTCTTCCTTATGGTTTAGAACTTTGATCTGGACTATGTAGGAAGGACATTTCAGATTTGTGCCTTACTTTGTACAGTGAGACGTTTTGTACATGTAGATACACAGTAAAGTCTAGTTAACATAATTGTACCAAAACTTGTAAATTTCCAATCTTCCAGTAAGAAACCTGGGTAGTGCAGAAGGAGACTTAAAATAAAATATGCTATTACCACAGAACAAATATCTTATGTATTTAATGTTTACCTAATGTCAAATAAACATAATATATTCAACTTTAAACAAGATAAAGAAAACTATTCATAGATAAATGCAATTGCTCACCTAGAGAGTAAAAAAAATATCCAAGAGACTTGAATTACCCTAAAAAGATTAAAATAAGAATCCAGAATTATGGCACAATAGTTATTGGAGTGCCTCATAAATTGGCACACGAATGTATAAAAAAGAAACTTTAACAAAGTTTTCCTTCTTGAAACTTTACAAAGAATCATTAAATGTGTCACGTATTTGGGGGTAAAGAGAAACTTTTAACACTCCAAGTGACAGATGTCAAGACTCATGAATATCTAAATATTCATAACTCGGGAGACATTCTAGACTACTATCCAGGAATACATACATACTTACTTCAATGTTATTCCTGAGACCCATTAAAGAAATACTTTTTAGGAATGGTGGGAGCACAGAGTATAAACATCAAGAAGGTAAACCCTGTGAAATGATTTATTTAATTACAAATTATATTGCAGTTTTACTTTCAAATAATTTTCTGAATATAAATTAGTCCAGTCTCCAGTTAAATAAAGAATTTCTCCTATAGAATTTTTTAAAAGGCAAAATGATGTGTCATACAGTGGGTGAGGCATGGAATATGGATACAAAAGACATAAATTTTAGGACTTACTTAAAATTTGGAATATGTCATTTACAATGTGTAACCTCCTGCTGAGTAACTTTTCGTTTATCGAACATTTATTAAATAAAAAGCATTAACATAAACTCTTAACATCATTAAATATTTGAATTCTTACAAATGCCCAGTGAAATAGGTACCATTATAATCCCCTGTCTCAAACAATGAAGTTGAGGCACAGAAAAATTGAGTAACAAGTCGAAAATGATACAGCTAGGAAGCTAAGCAGCCAGGATCGGAATGTAGGCAGTGGCTCCAAACCTGAACTTTTAACCATTAATTTTTACTGTTCCAAAATAAAAATTATAAAAAAGACACTGGCCTTGCAGATTTTTTGTAAAAAGTGACATTATGCATGCAAAAATGCTTCATAAACTGCAAAAGTCTAAACAAATGCAACAGACATAAAATTATGTGGAAGTGTGTACGGGGAAAAGGTCACGAAGAATAAGGATACTGTGACTTAGCTACGGGCTGGATGTTAAAAACAAACAGATAAAAGGAACAACTAAAATGACTCCTAGATTTCAATGGTTAATTACCAGAATAATGAGAAGAAAGAAGAAAGAGGAGGAAAGAGGAAGGAAGAGGAAGAAGGAAGCAGGAAGGAAAAGAAGAAGAAGAAAGAAAGGAGAAGGGAGAAGGACAAAAAGAAAGAAGAAAAAAGGGTATCAAGATTTATAGGGAGGCTGACTTCAGTTTTGGATTTAGTGACTTAAAGGAGCCAGGAAGATAACCAGGGAGAGATCTCAGGCAGCTTCAGAATTTATGTTTGTAATTCAGAACAAAAGGTTGGATTTTGAGATAATGATATAGGAGTTATTTACATTAAAGAAATAGTCGAAGCATAAAAGTAGATGAGCTTTCTGAGAGAGGTAGGGAAGCAACAAAAGAGAACCAGTAGGACACCTGAGAAAGATGTATTAATACATTATAGAAGAAACTGAGGAGAAGGAGTATGTGAAGGAGACAGGAGAATCATAACATAACAAAGAAGAAAGAGCAGGAGAATCTGAGGAGTCAAACTGAACCCAGAGGTCAAAGGAGTTCAGGTAGTGGGTGCAGAGATCTACAAGTGAATGATGATCTTAGAAACCAAAGTTTCTGAATTGTGAGACGGCATCAGGGAAAGTGCAAAGGTTTGAGAGGTGGGTAGAGTATGAGGAAGCAAGATCAGCACACATAACTATATAATGAAGTTTGGCAAGTAAGAGAAAAAATGATAAAATAGTTATGAGCTTTACAGGTTGGTAACCTATTTCTCAATTTGTAAAGTATGTATTTTAAGTCAATGTGTGTGTGTGTGTGCGCGCGCGTGTGTGTGTGTTTTATAGTTTCTCAGGTTCATTTCCTAGTTCTTTTATTATAATTACCAAAACAATTAAAACAAATGAGTATTAAAATCATGGTTAAAAAGAACCATCTTCAGTCCAATGCTTACTGCTAATATTGCATATTTTAGCCACCCTAAAAAAGAAGACATTTACTGTTTTATTTAATTACAATTTAAAAACAAAAACAACTTAGGTATCACATATATATCATCTATCTCTCTCTCTCTCTCTCTCTCTCTCTCTCTCATCAAGTTGCAAAGGAAATTCTGGTTGTTATAAAACATTTTTTGCTAAGGGTCAGAAAATAGCAAAATGTCTGCTAATTAGCAAAATTCAAAAATTCAGTTTTCTAACTTTAATTCCTAATAATTATATCAACTTCTTACAATTGATCTTTCCATGACAAAACAAGACAGCAGTTATGAAAACATTTGTGACTCATCAGGAAACAAGTCTTGTGTGTACCCAAGGTACTGATTGTAGGAAACAAAACCATGCTTAAACTTACAGATTTCAATATATTAAATGTTAATGTGTATAATGATTTTCTTCACTAAAAAATAATTTTCATTATATCCATATAGTAATAGTTCTATATTAGACCTTTTTATAATTTAAATATGTGACCTTGAAGTCAACTGATTAAAATGCACAGATGTCCTTGTCTTTTACTCAAAAAGTGATGGGTGTCTGTAGGAAAGAAAATTAGAATTTAAAAGTATCAGCTCTTTATCTTAAGCTGCCTGGCCTTTGATGTTACATTTGCTCAGGCACCTCTTGCCCTCATTTAGTTGGGGGCAGCATATATTGGCAAGAGAAGGAGGAAAAGCAAGGAAGAATAAAGGAATGAAGTTGGAAGTAGGCTGGCAGTCATTGAGAGTTTTTTTCATTTTCAAACTAGTAAAACATATCTTAACTTCTAGCTACTTGAGAAGTATTTTCAAGAGAGTAAGTGTTCTCAATGCCAATGTAAGGAACAATATGAGGACAAAGTCTTTGTTTTATTTTACAAAGTAGAACATTTAGTAAAATGTGAATGCCTAGGCTGGGACTAAAATCTTACCCTTCTGCTCTAAAAGAAGAATTTACACATCAAACTGGAAAACTGAAACAATTACCATTAAGGTACTATTTTGAGGTAATCAGACTCTAGTGGGCAACCCTTGAGTAGAAGGCCCAGAAATGACAATATGAATAATGCAGTGTTTCTCAATCCGTTTTTCATTATGTATCCTCCCTACCTACTCCCTCACGTACCCTGTAGAAGCCTCTTTAGGCATTTTTTTCCAAATTGTAACCACTCCATGAAGTTTTGATGTTCCAAATACTACTGCATATCTGTTTATATGCTGTGGCACTCTGGAGAGCCACACACTATTGTAATATCTAAGGTTTTATTTGTTCTACCAGAAAAATCAATTTTTGCCCCTATTGGGGTTGATATCACCCTGCTGAGGATGCACAGATGATATACACTTGAAGATAGTCACGTTGCTGGAATTGGGTTTATACATTGTGCTTTACGTGTAGAGGAGGTGCTCTGCCTGCATCAGGTAATCAAGTAATTGTTTGATTATACCTCTTCAAAGGGCATACAAAAGGAGTATACCATCAAACTCTCTTTAGGAGCTATCAGAAAAGTCTGCTCCAAAAATACTTGGAATGACTAATGAATAACAAAATAGTAGCTTTCCAATGTTGCAAGCAAAATAACATGTTCAACTTTTCATTTATTCTACTAGTATCTATTTGGCCTCATTTACAGTACAGTCCATACACAAAGGATTTTAAAATATCCTAATTAAAAGAAAGAAACAAAGAGAGAGATCTTATGTTCACATAGCTTTCATGAGAGTCTTGCTTTAATAAATAAAACGTCCTCTAAAAAGTCAATAAATGGATTTCTCAGAACGCACCAGGCTTATGAATGTTTATTTGTTCAACACATAATAATTAAGTTCTCATCATACCACAATTTTAGTCTATAGGTAGGTATAAAATAAGCTGATCTTTAAAAAAAAATTTTAAGTGCACAGCATTTCTACATTATAACAAAAAGGCAAATAAAATTTTAAACGTGGAGAAAGTCGTAGTACTTTAAAATAACCTTTTTAACCACATAGATCAGATAATGTTTCTTACTAAACTATAAAAAACATATTGGAATAATCTAAGATATCTGAATGTCTTCTTGTTTATAGAAAGGTGATAATACAGCTGACTACTATGCTGGGAAGGAAAGACTATAAAAATAACTCAGTATAACAATTTCATAATAAATTTACTTGCCAGCTTTATCAATTTGTTATCAAGTATACCATGGAAGTTTTATCTATGACCCACATAAAATAAAAACATAATGTATAAAAGATTCAAGTACTGAAAAGGTATGCATTACCTAGGCTTTCTAACTCATCTTTGTCATTTCATCTTTTCATCTCCACATGGTCATCTCTGTATATTTCAAAATGGTATCTCTGAAGGATGGTTTTGTGTGTGTTGGTGAAGCTCAAGCACCTATCACATTTGGCTTTATTAGATCTAACTTGGAAGAGTCTATTAGACAATTGTGTGCAAACAAAGTTGAAAAGCTGTTTCTGGGTTCTCTTATGCTATAAAATTCCTTTGTAAAAACTGAAATTAGGCTTATATTTTTAAGCTTAATAGTACAATCTTTTTTGTTAATTGTAGATATATTTCCTAAGTGTATTTTTAGAGGAAAGACAAGTATTATAGGCATTTCTACAGAACTGTTTATGGTTTTAAAAGTTATAGTATTGTTTTTTTCTCATTTATAACTTATACTTCCATGGGTACAACTTACTTTAAGAAACATAGTTATATAAAATGTTTTTTACAAAAGATAAATCAGGTTGTATTTTTGCTGTATTACAAAATTCCTTAAAAAATGAACACATTTTTCAATTGTACCTATAATTACTCAGTTTACAAACACCAAATTAAAAAAAAAATTACCAATGATAACACATAACATGTTATACCTATACTACCTTATGTTTTTAAAATTGCTTAAATCAAGTAGCTGTGTCAGTTTTGAGTTGTGAAATACAATGCAGAAGATGATTCAAACTTGTACAAAGAAACACAACTCTTGTCTCATAGACTAAAACAATTTTCTAGTATTTGATCACCTAGAATACAAATATGCAGCAAAAATAATTTACCTGAAATAATGTAATGGTATTTTATTTTATACACGATAAATTAGGCACAGTTAACGAATATCTCTTTTATTTGAGTCAACAGAGGGTTCCTAGTATTAGTGAGGCCCTGGAAAACAGAAACTTTATTTCCTTCGTAATCTTTAGCGAGATCTTATTTTTTTAAAAAAATGAAGTGGGTGATTTCAAACTCATCCAGAGTGGCGGTATATAAAATTTACTGACTGAAGTGACGAGTGTGGAAAGAATTTAGACCCACAACTTTAAACCAATATGAAAGAATTCTGGTGGCAAAAGGTCTTTCAT
Organism: Macaca thibetana thibetana; assembly: GCF_024542745.1. NCBI lineage: Eukaryota > Metazoa > Chordata > Mammalia > Primates > Cercopithecidae > Macaca > Macaca thibetana. The sequence goes on along the minus strand of NC_065579.1, from coordinate 188,661,891 downwards.
TTCTGTATTTAGTTTGAGGTGACAGCCCCTTCAAATCCGTCTTTTGCATTATCAATCAAGTAACATATCTAAACTGTGGATCTGACCGTGCCAATCTCCTGCAAAACCCTTCAAAAGCCCTCTATGATCTGGCCTCTGCTTCTAAGTTCAGCCTTTTATCTCATCATTCATGATTTCAATTAGTATGGCCCTCATTCTGTTTCACCTTCTTAGAGTTGTGTAGCCACCATTTCAACGATGGGACTACACAGAGGATCAGGATGGAGGTGAAAGGGATACTTTAAACTTAACCTCTTCTTCCAAACTAGTCCTTTCTTCACCGCCTGCCACTTCCTTGCCTAAGTATTGGTTTCATGCTCTTCTTGAAGTACTCACAGTGCTATATGCAGATCTTGAAGGTGAAATTTATTACCCAACACACTTGCATCTGTCTTGCTCTGTTCCCTCTCTGGAGAGTGAGCTCCTTGAGTTAAGACTAAGTGTTCTCTTCTGTGACCCAGTTCCTAGGATAGTGCCCAGCTCAGCAGTAGGTAACAAATTAGAGTAGAATGAAGAAATAACCATCACAAGTAAACAAAGAGAACCATTAAGTAGTTTGTAACATTGGTTCATAATTTAGAAACAAATTACTTTCTCCCTTGATTTGTTTGATAGACCACAGCACAATATAACATTTGATCTGCTGTTTTCCTCTTTGTAGCATCTCCTCTGGATGAATGACTGTACTTAGAGATGCACCAACACCACTACTAACATTAGCATTCATTTCAGGCAAAATAACACTACTGTCTTATACAGGGTAGTGATGCAGAGCCTACCTTTTGGAGACAGACCGGCTGGGTTCAAATTCTGGTTGCTTTATAAATCTGAAAGCCACTTAACCTTACATTTCCCTAGATGTGAAGAGAAGGGAATCTTATCTACCTCTCAGGGGTATGACAAAGTTTTAAAAGAGATATTATATGTAAAGCACTCAGTGTACTGCCTTTCTCTGAGTAAATTTTCAAGAAATTATAGCCATTTTTAGAGTAGTAGGGTGCTAAAAGACTGTCAAGTTGAGACAAGTCATCAAAATAATCTGTATCCCCTCAACCTCTCAAAAAATATATATATCGCCAAAGAGAAACCTGTCTCTCTTAGTGAGAAGGAAAAATGAAAACTAACTGTATTTTTCAAGTAACTGAGAGATTCTCTTTACTATTTTGAGACAGTATGCATAGGTCACTTTCATCTTTTTTTTTTTTTTTTTTTTTTTAATGGGAGGTAGGCCATGTTGGGATGGAGAAGTAAGGATTCAGGTAATAATCTAAAATTTTAGAGGCAGAGAAGTTCATCTTTTAAACTCCTAGTCTCCTATTGTCGAGTTGTTCCGGAGAAAGGTTGCCAGAGCAAAATATCTGTGTTTAGAGCACTCATCACTAGGTTCTATGAGATGACAGTCAAATAGCTCACCAGTTTCACAATACATCATCAATGACATTTTTCAGCCTATGGATTCTCCCAGCCTGCATGGATAACACTGGCAGAGTCAGGTATTCAGTCTTTGAGCTAAAATGAAGCCTCTGATAAATTCTTTTTGGAAAGAAGATCTGTAGGTTTTCTGGTAACCTCTAGAAACTTACAAAAAGTGTGCTAAGTGGCTGTGAGCCAAATAACAAGCACTACTAATATAGCAAAATTAGAAAGGCGAGAATTAGTGAAGGTGAGAGATGATTTAAGAACTTAACAACACGGCAGAAATACTGTGAAGGAAACCCATACCATAGTACTCTGTAGGGTGATGTGGGGGAAAGGGGAGGGCTATTCACTTACTTGCATGTCCAACAATAAAGTGAGGCTCTCACTCAGGTGGGTCTTTGGGATCAAATCAAGGGAAGGCTTAATTGAAGATGTAACAACAAATTACAGACTCAAGGCTGGAATTAGTGCCCATTATATATTAATGTATCTTTATTCCTAGGGTAGCAATCTATTCCTCTGACCAGCCCTTGAAGGTGACCTATCCAGTTCCCTGTATTTAAAGGAATCTTTTGTGAGTCACTGGGGCTCATGGTTAGAAAATGAAACTTTGAAGTACTTATAAAATGCTAGGTAATTAAGTAATAAATAAGGCTTGATAAAATGTATATATTTCTATATAATTGTTAAAGTACACCGTACCTCCGCTCTGCAAACTCAATTGTCTATAACCTAACAATGGAGCTGGAGAGGTTTAGATACTATAGGTATCCTTCTAAGCCAAGTTGTGTGGATAATGAATACATTCAGCAAGGGAGAGAGGGAGAAATGGAGGGAGGGAGGGAGGCAGGGAGATAGATCGATCGATTGATCGATCGATATAGATAGATAGATAGATAGATAGATAGATAGATAGATAGAAAGAATTGCTATGGTTTAAATGACAATGTCCCCTCTAAAATTCCTGTTGAAATTTAATCACCAATGGAACAGCATTAAGAGATGTGGCCTTTGGGAGGTGATTAAGTCCTAAGGGCTCTTACATCACAAATGGGAAAAACACCTTCATAAAAGGGCTCAAAATTTAAAGGAACACTTTCTTGCATCTCTGTCCATTTCTCCATGTGAGGATACAATGTCCATCCTCACATAGACATTGCCTCAGAGGCATGAGAACAGAGGTGGACCTAGCTTACATGTATGAAAAACAGAAAATATCTGCACCTGGTCACACCTGGACACTGCAGTGGGTATATTCCTATGGCTCCCCCTCCATCTTTAAAAGGTCCTCAGCTGGATACAGCCCAACTGAGGAGAAATTCAAAAGGAGTCACCACCACAGCCACTGACAATCACAAATATCCCAAAGGAAGAAAGGTAGCAGTATTTCCGCGGCATCCTATCCTGAGACCAAGACTGAAAGAATTGGAGATAGTTCGGTTCAGATGCTTCTTTTTTTGTCTCCAGAATATTAGTATAATCTTTTTATATTTGTAAAAGATTTTCTGTATTCAGTTTGGTAAATGTGGGTGGGTAGAAAAAAATGTGGGTAAGTTACATAAGCAATGTTCTCTAAAGTGACTCTTCTCAAAGGTTATGATTATCAGGAAGGATCTGAGATGAAATGGCTCTTGTGAAAGCTAACCTGGCAGGAGTTTTTCCAGTAGTGGGCATTTAAATCACCTGGGAAAGAGGGCTAAAGACATTCTCTTGCCTGGCTTCCAGTGATTCCAGCACAACCCAGGTCAATCTGTCTCTGGCTCAACCTTCATTTTTGCATGTTCTTCCATCAGTGGATCTCTATGTTGTACCTCCATGAATTAAAATCATTTGGTGTGAGTTTTCAAAACAACTACTGCCAGAGCCTTACACTCAGCAATTCTGTCTCCAATGGTTGGGGTCAGGCTCTTGGGCTTCAATATGTTAAAGCTCCCCAGGTAATTGTAGCAGCACTTCCTTAACTCCTAGTGCAATGTCATGCTCATGGCAGGATCTCATTAAATGCCAGCTAACCTTGGTTAACAATGTGCCGTGAATCAAATCAGGGCCATTGCTTTTAAGTCTGTGCCATTTGGAATATATGCTATTTGTATCTCTGAGCATTTTAACAGAGCTTCAAGCCATTTACAACTGCTCATATTGAGAATTTTGCAGTTTTTCACAGCTCAGTTTTACAGACTTCTATGAGTCATGTTACATTCAGTAAACTTGCCCCAACAAGCTAAAAGAAAATGCCAAAAATTAGCACTCCCACTGTTCAGGAGAGTGTATTTTGTCTTTCTATAACTGCCTCAATTCCAGCACTTAGCAGGAAGACATTTAAATCTTTATTGTATTCCTATCTATCAGAAAAATAGAAGAATTTACAAGTTTGACACTAAACAACCACAGATGGAAGATTTGAAGTAAGATCACACATTTTATACTGAAGTCTAATGTAGCGATCAACAAATGCAGACTGACACTTAGGACAAAATCCATCTGACTTCCCCTGTGGCTTTGGGGAGAATGTAACATACTCATTAAAGAATGTCCTACAGAATTTTCAAATGTCAAAATACAATATAATTATATTGAGAAAATCCTTTAAATTTAGTAATGGAAATTTCTTAATACTGCTGAGAGAGAAAATTGCCAGTTGGTAATTATGCCTCTTTCTCCACAGGTATCACTCATTACAGAAACTAGAATAACATCATGATAATGAGAGTCCTAAACAAGAAAGCTGGAAAAACATATGTACACATGTCAGATGACCTACATTATAAACAAAAAATAGTTTGTTCTCTATTGCCATGATTTTTGTTTGTATATAAATCTATTGACACACATTTTGTATATATTTATATACAAATCTATATATATATATAAAATATAAGGAAGGCAGAAAGGCTTCTGATTTAAACCTTATTTACTGATGAAAATATATTTTAGAAAGCTTCTCGGTAATACCCAGCAGCAGCCCCATTGGGGTTTGCTTTGTTTGTTAAGGGAAATCCAAGTTCAGCCTCCCGGCCAGGCACTGATAGTTGAACTCACCACATACCACAATCTGAACTTCTCTTCTCTTCCTCCAAAATCCTCTCGCTGTGCTCACTATAATTTCTGTTCTAAAACAGGAGAACTTTCCTATACCTTTTACGACCTCTTAAAATTCTCTCTTCACTTCCTAGCCTTAAGAATCATCAGGGAATCATTTTAAAATTCTTCTTTTTCAATGCCCGAGCCATAGCCAAGACCAATTAAATCACAATTTCTAGGTATTTGTCAAAGACGTCAGTGGTTTTGAAACTCCCCAGGTGATTCCAACGTACAGGCAATTTTGAGAACCAAGTATCTATTGGTTCTTTAATATGTTAGTTATTTGCTAGTACTTTCAAAATCTTTCCTTTTTTTTTTTTTTGACAGGTGCCTGACAAAACTACCATCCTTGATCAACACTAGCCCTCTAGGAAAAAAAGCACACAACCAAGAAGCTGGATCAATTTGTACTCCTGATTACAAATATCTAACGAACACGCAACATTACCTGGACATGCTACTATAGTTCTCTCGCATTTTCACTCCTAGAGATGTCTATTTCATACCTTCTATTCTTTTTTCAAACCTCTCTTATTCCTTCCTCCTTTTGCTCTCAAATGATAATCTCACTGAGAATATAAAAGTTATCAAACATGAACTTTTTCATCTTCACAAAACCCCACTTACAACCAACCTGCACCTGTATTCATTTCTGCCTTTTTTCTGGGGAGAAGGAGGACTTCTGATAAACATTTGCCTCTCTACTTGTGCTTTGGAACTACAGTTCTCCTTTAGGCAGCCCCTTTCCCTTCTACATTGATCTTGCTCTCACCACGGAATCATCCCCTCTGAATAGGCCTTTTCTGAACACAAACATGTTCTTATGTTTCATAAGAAAACAAACCTCTCTTGATCCCACTCCAACTGCTATCTTATTTATCCGCTACCTTTATTAGACAAACACCTCAAAAGAGCTGTTTGCAAAAGCATTACTTGACTTTCACTTTTAAACCCACTCCATTCTGGCTCTCACGCTCATCATCCCCTTAGAATCATTCTTGTCTAGTTCACCACTGGCAATTTATTTGTCCTCATTTCATTCAGCTGCTCAGCATCATTCACCATGGATGGCCATCTCCTCTTTATTCAAATACTATATTTTGGTTTTCATGGTGTTGAAATCTCAGGATATGTCTTCTTTTTGCCCTATCATTCCTTCTCAGTCTGCTTTTATGCCTTCTCTTTGTTGAGATATCAGTGTTCCTCTGGGATCGACTCTGGACTTTCTTTTCTTCCCGGTTCACGGTTCTCAGTTCCAGGAGCTGACCTCATTAGTATCATGGCTCTAGCAAAATTCATATGTTGAGAAATCCCAATTTTATTCATCGGAGTTCAAACTGTTTGCCACTTCATTTGAGTATTTCAAAGAAACATGAAGATAATATACCTAAAACTGAACTCCTCAGCTTCACTGCTAACCTGACTGTAGACTTATGTGTTTCATACAAAGTGGTACCAACAGGTAATGGCTGCTTAAGCCAAAAACCTGAAGCCATTCTTTGATTCCTCCCTTTGTCTTATGGCCAAAGACTATTACTAAGACGTCTTGATTAAGTCTGCCTCCAAAATTATGTCTTGGTTCTTTTTGCCTCTTTCTATCTCCACTGCTATCATTGTCACTCTTTTGACTACTTCAACCACCTCCTGAGTGGTTATCTCTGCATTCACTCTTAGCCTAGTCAATCCTTAAGAAGCAACAAAGGTTATCTTTGCCAAACAGATTGCACCTTCATATGACTGTCTTTAAAATGCATCTGAAGCCATAATGCAATGTTCACTTCCATACTAAGACCTATAATGACCTTTATGATCGAACTCCTGCCTGCCTTTCCTATTTCTTGAGTACTAAGTTACAGTGACACTAGTCTCCTTTCATTTCCTTGAATTCCCCAAGCATTTTCCCCCTTCTGAGCTTTTGAACATTCTGTAACCTCTCTTTAGAGAGTGTTTGTCTTTGATCTTTACAAAATATGTTTCCAATATTTAAAGATCTAGCTTACAGCCATCTTTGGATTCTCAATTTTTTTTTTTTTTTGAGATGGAGTCTTGCTCTGACTTGCAGGCCTCTGCCTCCCAGGTTCAAGTGATTCTACTGCCTCAGCCTCCCAAGTAGCTGGGACTACAGGTGCGTGCCACCATGCACAGCTAATTTTTGTATTTTTAGTAGAGATGGGGTTTTATCATGCTAGCCAGGTTGGTCACCAACTTCTGACGTCAAGTGATCCACCTGCCTCAGCCTCCCAAAATTGTATTCTCAATTTTAACAAAATTTCTGTTTTCTTTGTGTCACTTATCATTTGCAGTTTTTTTTTTTTTTTGGCCATTTCTCTTTATTGCCTCAACAGAAATTAAGCTTCCTGAGGAAAGAGACTGTATTTATCCTGACCACTTTGCATCTCAAGCATTTAGTAGAGTAACTGAAACAATTCCTAGTATGAAATGTATACTTAGTAACTATCTGAGTTAATGAATGAATGAATGAAAGCAAGCATTCCAAAAGTTCCCAAATGCTTTAAGGACTGTTTAAAAGGTTGACTTAAGGGAGGAAAAAATACTTAAAAAATATTGTGTGTCTATATCTGTGTTAGACATGAATGTGTGTGTGTGTGTGTGTGTATATGCATGTGAGTATATGTGAAGACATATATGAGTATGTGTGTGTGTGTGTGTATATATATACACACACACACACATATATATAAATGGAGAGATAACATTTATACCAGATTGTGAGCTATCCAGGAGAAACTATTGACTATTAAAATGCCATAAACATTTCAGCTACCACTCCCAAAAATATGAATTGACATTTTAAAGATCTAAAAAAAATACCAAAGGAATAGTATGTGACGAACATTAGAAAGAAGCTATACTTAACATGTTACTTCAATTCACTAGTGACACAGCTGTTTTATGGAACATTTATATTTATATGATAAAAATGTAATGTTTCCCAAATGTCCAAATTACATTTGAAAACTAATTTTTTAATGTTTTGAGTATAGTTATTACTGACATTCGTATTAATAAGGGTAAACAATAGGGGAATTAAAAAAATTAATTTAAATGTAGGACATTAGGAATTAAATTTTACTTTGGTTTCAGCGCCAAGATAAAAAATGTTATAGGACATGTAAACTGTGAAATATGCCATTTAGAAATATTTCTCTTATAGCAGTAATACATAGCAATATGTAAAGGCCAGCTAATATTTTTTGACCTTGTTGTTCTGCCATGTGCATGATATGGTACTCCGCCAGTGAGTAGGAGAAGATGTGGCAAGGGGACAGATGCCTTGCCATTTAAGAGCATGGCCCAGTAGTTGCACATACAGCACTACCATTAACATCCTACTGGCAGTAACTGCTGGTCACATGACCTCAGCAGGCTTCCAGACAACCCCGGGAATGTGCTTGTTATTCTGGGCATCCATGTACCCAGTTAAAATTTGGAGGAAAAGTGTTAATGGAGAAAACTAGCAGTCATGACCACAGCTATGAGAGAGCAGATGGAGTATCTATTATACAAATAAAACACATTAGTAAACACTTAACTGAAAAACTGTTTCAAACATTGAATTCCAATAAAGAAAATAATTGCCACTTTTCCTTGCTTATTTTATTTCATTTTTTTAATTTCAAGACTTTCATTCTTGTTGCCCAGGCCAGAGTGTAATGGCATGATCTTGGCTCACTGCAACCTCTAAGCTCACGGGTTCAAGAGATTCTCTGCCTCAGCCTCCCGAGTAGCTGGGATTACAGGTGCCTGCCACTACACCTGGCTAATTTTGTGTATTTTTAGTAGAGATGGGATTTAACTTGCCAGGCTGATCTCAAACTCCTGACTTCAGGTAATCCACCTGCCTCAGCCTCCCAAAGTGCTGGTATTACACGTGTAAGCCACCACGCCTGGCCTGCTTACTTATTTTTATAAAGCCAAAGACAATAGTAATTTTCACACTAAAACATATGAGTCGCTAGGTGTTTCTTTTACAGTGATAACTTCTAATTAACCTAAGAAACAGAATGTTAAATTAGAAAAAAATTCTTAAAAGCATGCAGTTGACATATTTTACATAAATCCATGGGATTAAGAATTTGTACCATTTGTTCAAAGTATCCTGATTGCCAACACTGATTCAGAACTTATAATTGATCTACTGGCTCCCAGGATATGATTGTTGTACTAAAATTTCAGATGTTTCCCATAAGTGTGAGCAAGATGTTATGAATCTCCAAGCATGAAAGATATTCCCAAATCTTAAGAGGGAGAAGATGAAGGTTGATGGATTTCACACAAAGTAAAGTTGCAATAAAGTCACCACATGTGTTTTCAAAAAGTGCATGATCTTTATGATTTTATGCCTGCCTACTTTTTACTTCCTTTGTATCAGGAAATGAAATTGGAGACTGGTGTAATTGTAACTTAGTACTCAAGAACTAGGAGGCAGAAATATCTGGGTGGAAAGGTAGGCAGTAGTTGTATCATAAAGGATGTTACAGGCCTTCATAAAGGGGTGGGCATTGCATTATAAGTTCATTGATCACGTGTATATAGTATGCCTTTAAAAGTCTGAATTGGAACACCACTAGTTCTTAATTCTCTTAATTCAGTTAGAATAAAAGAAGGTATGGGTTTCTAAAGAGCCTAAAAAACCATAAACATAATTATATTTGTAAACGTGTCCCCATAAATGCTGGAAAGTGGAAAAATAACTCCATTTTTATTTTCTACCAAGTGCCCTGTATAAAAGATAATGATAACATGATTGCTTTTAATGGTAGGAATTAGGCTTTTAAAGTCAAGACAGTATACACTCAGGATCTAAAGTCTTTAACAGGAAAAGCAACATATTACTCTGAAACAAACAAAAAAAAAATGGAGGGAAAAAGGAGGTAAATTTGAGGTGGAAAGATAGGCAAAGAGACAGAATTCCAGGAGTCTGACTTCCTACATCATTTCCCAGAGCGTTATCTGCACACATAGCTCCTCATATACCTTTTTACTTATTTCCTCCTTTTATTACTTGTCTCTGTCAGACAGGGAAATGAGTTTGATTTGAATGAATTAAGGAATGAATGAGCAAACAAATAAACCAATGGGCTCAGTTGATTCCAGATTTCTTCTGATATGTAAACTTATGTGTTAACATCTGATGTCACGGGGAATATGTTTTATGATGACAAGACAGGTTTTCAGTTATCTGGAGCACTTAGCTACATTACAGAAGTGAAATGTTGCTGGTTTTGTTTATCTAACTGATAATTCAGTATTTTTTTAAATGAGAAATGTGAATCATTTATGTTTCCAGGTATACTTGGAGAGTCATACAAAAAGCATTACATTTCAGAGTGAAGTGTTACTCATTTAAAAAGTCCTCTTCTATAACACTATAATCCCCATGAGGAAGAAGAAAATGACAACTGATGAAAGTAAAGCTTCTGTTCCAAGAATAATTTTTACTTTAGTTCAAAGGTATTCTGAAGAAGTGGAATATTAACATGACAGTACTAAAAGTGATTCAGGTCACTCTACATTTGAATCTGTACCTGTACTTTATGAAACTAAAGAAGGAGTCAAACCAGGGTGGAAAACAAAACAACTTTTTTTTGAAACCAAACTGGCAGTAAGCCATTGCTAAAAAAGACTGCAGTACCCATAAAGAAACCTAAAGGTTATTTTTTTAAAAAGATTCTTAAAGTAATCAGATAAGAGACTTGATTACTTGAGAACTGATACGGTTATGCTTTGTATCCCCACCCAAATCTCATCTTGAATTGTAATTCCCATAATCCCCACATGTCAAGGGAGAGACCAGGTGGAGGTAACAGAATCATGGGGGCAGTTTCCCACACGCTGTTCTTGTGACAGTCAGTTCTCACAAGATCTGATGGTTTTATAAGGGGCTCTTCCACCTTTGCTTGGCACTTCTCCTTCCTGCAGCCTTGTGAAGGTGCCTTGCTTCCCCTTTACCTTCTGCCTTGATTAAGTTTCCTGAGGCCTCCCCAGCTATGCTTAACTGTAACTCAATTAAACCTCTTTCCTTTGTAAATTACCCAGTCTCAGGCAGTTCTTTACAGCAGTATGAAAATAGACTAATAAAAGAATGAAGAAAACATGTGGATTTAGCTGTCCAGTATAACTTTCTCGTTTGTATTGCCCAATGTAGTACAAAGTTACAAAGATCTTTCTGAGAAGCCAGAAAATGTTTCACAGAATACCATTAATGTCTCAATGATAGCAAGATTTTTAAGCAGGTTAATTTTTAAATTCCCATTTAAAAAGCCATTAGACATTATTTCATTTTCAAATTTATGATTAATTTTTAAATTCTGTTTAGCTAGCAGATTCTTAAAATTACATTCTAACTTTCCTGTCAATATTTAAATCAGGAAGATATGTTCTTAATTCTTATATTTTAATTTATGCTTTACTTGATATTTCAAAATGTCTGTATATGTTTATATATTTAAAATGAATATAATATTTGGTTTCTTCTCTTTTTTATAATTCTATGTAGTGTTTAATAAGAAAATCCTTTAATGCCCTTATTTTCATATTATATGGAATTAATATTACAGTATCTGGGTTGGTGTTTTTTCCCTAGTGTGATCACTGGGTATAGTAGTCAATTTGCCTGCCTAAACCAGCATGTCCATAGCAACATTCCTGAGGTCATGTATTAAGGCCATATGACTCTAATCCCTCTGCCTCAGCTGACTGAATTAGGAAAGGACAGCATTTCCATGATGACCAAATAAGCTCCAGAAAGCTAATCAAAATACATTCACTGAGGTCATCCTATGCATAAAGTTGACATGTTTTATTTTATATTTATTTTTGAATATGAAACATACTCTGCCAATGATTATTTAAAAAAAAAACAACATAATGCCACATAACCACTGATAATAGTTCTAACTGAAGAGTTAACAATATTTTAAAGTGATTTAAAGTGATTGAAACGCATCTTTTCATTAAACTTACCAATCAGAATGGCATGTAAATTCTTTTCTTTAGGCCCAGTTTTTTTCATTGATTTGAAGTTTAATAATCTTAACTGGCTGTAATCTCAAATTATCAGTCAATTGCTTCAAGTCTGCTCTTACTTAGACTTTTACTGATCTCATACATAACTTTCTTGTGGCTTCCTATTCCAAGTTGGTTTGGCTAAAGCATCTCATGTATTTCACCAACAATCTCCAAAACAAGTTTCCTACATATTTACACAGCATTTTCTGCTTACCTGTATCACTGACCTAGTGCATGCATTAGTATAAAGATATCTGTCTGTTACTTGCCTGTATTGCCTTTTGGGTTTTAAGGCCTTGAGGGCACGAACTATTTTTCATCTCTGAATATATACCACTTAGTAATACCTGATATATCGTAGATACATATAAGTGTCTTAAGCATAAATAAATTTTATAAACTGTGTTAAAATACATTTTAGAATGCATTATGAATATATTAAATTTATAGTTTAAATTGATATATACCTCAAATACACTAAATTTTCAAATTGAATTTGCCCTAAGTCAATTTGCCTTCTCTCTCTCTTTCCTTCTCTCTCTCTCTCTCTCTCTGTGTGTGTGTGTGTGTAGAAATTCTGTGCACAGGTACCATAAAAACAGTAAATTTCATCTGATGCTCTATCTGATGCATATATACACACATAATTATATACACACAAAGGAAACAGTCAATTCATGATAAATGTTAACTGATCAACATGATATTGGCTTATCCCAAAAATAAAAACAAATTGAGGCAACCCTCAGACTTCCTCATACATGAAAGCTAAGGCTGTTTCAGCAGCATCATTCAGTAGAAAGTCATTTCACCCTCAAAACAATCTTATGAAGCAGGCACCCACTTTGTCACTGAGCCGATGAAGGCATAGTTGACGCATCTTACCCAGATCACACAGCTAAAAAGGGAAAAGCATAGATGCCAACCCAGTAGTATTCTTAATCACTATGCTCTACCCTTTTTCTAAAAAGTATTCATAAACCATGTATTTGTGGCTAACTAATCCAGATACTGATCTAAGAGTAATTTTTATTCCAATTTTCTCAAATTGGAAATCAGAAGAAAAAGGCAACTGACCAGCTGCCGAAATTTTCCGGTTGTGCAAACTGAGGCATGTCCCTATATGTCTCTGAGTCGAAGTTTTAGCAAAATGGACTTAGAAAGTCTACGTAGCATACCTTATTACTCTTTTAATTTTTGGCCCCAGGTTTCTTTTGAACAAATATCTGGTATAAAAAATAAAAAAGAAATAGAATGCTCAGTTAGATAATAGATATGAAGTGTTCTAGAAAGTATAGTATGCGGCCGGGTGCGGTGGCTCACGCCCATAATCCCAGCACTTTGGGGAGCCAAGGAGGGCGGATCACGAGGTCAGGAGATCGAGACCATCCTGGCTAACACGGTGAAACCCCGTCTCTATTACAAATAGAAAAAAAGAGCCGGGCGAGGTGGCGGCGCCTGTGGTCCCAGCTCCTGGGGAGGCTGAGGCAGGAGAATGGCTGGAACCCGGGGGGTGGAGCTTGCAGTGAGCCAAGATGGCGCCGCTCACTCCAGCCTGGGCCACAGAGCGAGATTCCGCCTCAAAAAATAAATAAATAAATAAAGTATAGAATGCTATGTCAATGTTACTTACTTTTATTAGTATTTATTATCTTTCTATGATTAGTGATATAAAAATACAAAAATAATTTAGTCTGATGATCCCCCTTCTATCTTCAATTATTTCATATAAGTATATATGATAGAAGAATAAAAAATACAAATCTATTTCTTCCTAAAACCCTTCAAAATAACCTAGCAAATCAAAAATGCATAGTAAATATTTCACAGCTATAACCAGAGTAAAAGCATTTTTTTTGAAATTCAAAATTCGAATACACAAGACAAAAACAAAACAAAACAAATCAGCCAAACTGGTATTCTGAAAAAATCTACATTAATCTTAATGATTTTTGATAAACAGAACATATATCTGAATGCCTGACAAATAAATTTACGTAAACATGTTTTTATAAAAACATATGGTATAAAAATGTATAGTTGTTTTATTTCTTTTGACTCACTGTTTCCCTTCTGGAGGGAAATAAAAAACAAAATTCCAGAAAATTAGCAAGTTTAGAAATGCCTAAAAGAGGAGTAAACAATCAAGTTGCTTCTTAGTTTTGGAAAATTTTCTTAAACTGCTCTTTTTAAATATTAATTTCTATATGCCATTCAAAAACATTACCTTGCTTATAACTAAAACTGGTTATTGCAGTTAATGAACTAATGCTAAAACAGTATTACAAGGCAATACTCCATATACACACACATACACATGCACACACATACACACATATATACTATATATGTATACATACACACACACACATACACATGCACACACATACACACATATATACTATATATGTATACATACACACACACACACATACACATGCACACACATACACACATATATACTATATATGTATACACACACACACACATACACATGCAGAGTCATTTGATGGAGGATAACGTTTCAGTCAACAGTGGATCACATATATCTCGTGTGCGTGTGTGTGTATCTTAAGAAAACTGTGAGAGCCTTGTGATGTGCTAGATACTGTACTAATTCCCAGATATATAAAATTGTAAATAAAACACAAATAACAACTGTTTTCACTGGGTATTAAATTTACTTAAAAAGTCATGTATTTAATAGTTTTCCAAGTACAATTTCTTAAATACCATGAAAGGTAAGGAGATACCGTATAAACACGTATTGTACGGAAAATGAAACTAGTTTGAGGCTTTACGGAAGACGCCCTCAGGAAATGACACTTGAAAATAAAGGATTTGGTCAGGTATGGCAGGGAGTGTTGAGTGGGATGATTCCAGGTAGGCGATCAGCAAAACTATAGAGTGCACAGTGGAAGAAGGTTTGACTACTCAATGAATGGAAAGGCAGCTACACAGCTGCAGCCGAGTGATGAAGGGGGAGACCCATGAGGGAGCTTTCTGAGGCTCACAGGTCAAGTGGAGAGCATACGGGTCACACAGAAGGCTTTTTAAGCAGACCATGATCAGAAAAGGAAAAATATATTTAAAATCGTGACAGCTCATGAGGACATATTGAATTTCATAAAACACCACCAGTAATTAGAAATTATTTATCCATTAGAAGATTATCGAATTCAAAGTTAGTAGAGAAACACTGTATTTAGGTAAGATACTAAGAAAAAAGATTTAAGTTGCTATAATGGAATTGAACATATTAGAAGGTATTTGTTTCAATGACAAAAGATTAAAAGATTATACGAAAGTATAATCTCAAAATCATATTTGATATAATAAATATGGTTAATTTATAAACATAGAAAGACAGATGGTAGAAATAGCTATATTTGTTATATTTTGTTACTATTGAAAGTTCCATGAGAAGAGTGTCTAACACTGAATAGACGCTCAGCCTGCCCTCAGTTGAAAAGATACAGTTTAAAGTGATATTAATATAAATATTTCTGAAATTTTATAAAGTTTCTGTAGATTTGTCAATGTCCTAGCTCTCCAGAACACACTTTATCCTAGGTAAGACACTACCCAAAAATCAAGAAAATAGGTCACATTATAAAATATCATTAGGCCTTTCTTCATTGACAAGTTACCAATTTTACATTGGCCATGACTATTAAATCTCTGTCATGTGCAGATAGCTTGGTTTTACTCTGATGCTTGCTTGGAGGCTCTGCTGTGCACCACAGGCCAGATCTGATATCTTCAACAAAGGACAGCATCAGGAAAAGGAATCTATTAGGTACTTCCTGATAAATTCTAGACTCTGGTAGAGGCATCTGAGTTGACGTCACTTACATAGCTTCCAGACTAGAGAGAAAGACTGAGTCAGGATTTCTATATTTTCATATGTAGTGGGCTACAAGGATTAATGCCTGTGTGAACTAGGTGTCCATTTTATTTTGGTTCTTTGAAAAATTGTTTTAGTTTACAGATATATAAGGATTTCCTTCTGTAGGTTACAGTAATTTTGTACTTTTGTAAATGAAATAAAGCATTTAAAATATCTCACTAGGTCCTCAGTTTCCTTACTTTACATGGTGACATGGTTATTTGCATAGGTTCATAGAGTCTACTTATTCATCAGGATATAGTTAAACAAATGAGTTGCATAACTAAGGCCTTATGAAGGTGCCCACATTGGAGAATGATGCATACTGAGTCAGGTAGAACCACTGCTTTTAAGGAACCAAGGCTGACTTTATTTATGGAACCAATCACTGCAAAGTTCATCCAGGAAACTTGACCTGATACCTGGCTGATGCGATGCAGTCTCACAAGTCAGGAAGGTCATTTCCTGGAAGGCTACGGATGTTAACAAATTTCGGTGACCCTGAGAATAGAGGATACACCCAAACGTACAGGTAGTACAGGTGAAATCTGTGTCTGCTTTTTTGGGGTCGGCTTCCTAACCTCCAGTTAGTAAACAATAAAGGCTTTTAAAAGTTCAGTCTGAGATTTCTTACAAAAATTTCCAAGTAGAAGTGAATAACTCAAAGATCCAGGGCTTTTTAAAAATTAGAGATAGGGTCTTGCTTTGTCACCTTAGCTGGAGTGCAGGGGCATGATTATAGTTTACTACTACCTCAAAGTCCTGGACTCAAACAATCACTCTGCCTCAGCCTCCTGATTAGCTCGGGAACAGGCACATATCACCACACCCAGCTCATTTTCTTTTTTTCTCCTTTGGTAGAGATGGGGCTTTTCCATAGTGCCCACGTTGGTCTCTAACTCTTTGCCTCAAGCCATCCTCCTCCCTCAGCCTCCCAAAGGACTCAGATTAAAGGTGTGAGGCACCACCCACCCTGAGTCTTCTACTGTAGAAAAATAAATCAGCCTTTCGTATGTATTCCCCAGTCTTTGTGTCTTTCTCTAGTCTAAAAGCTGTAAAAATTTCCTAAAACTCGAATGTTTCAATGTCTGCTGTTCACCAAACAGAACAATTTTTATATTTTATTTCAAGAGCTTTCAGACAAAAATGACCTTTCAGTATTCGTATTTTTCTATTTAAAAAAATAAATTTCTTTTTGTCCATCACAATATCTCTGAACCTAAGTTTACACATTTATAACACAAGTATACTGGTATAAAATTATCTCAAAGATTACCAATAATACTAGCTTACTATATTATAATATAATAATTATATATTTCTTAGATTTAATGTGCAAATATTATACTAATAACATTAACTCAGAATGATTAAATTCAGAATAATAATTCTGGATGTTAAAAATAGGTAAGCCCACTTGACAGCAATATTCAATTAAATATCAGCTTTTAGACTATACTTTTGTATCATATATTAATATAACAATAACCTTATCATGATTTAATTTTATTTTTGCAATTTACACATGATAGTATATGAAATAAATAGTTGTAATTTTATATTCTAAATCTGAAAAGCCAAATCAAAATATTCTACATGATTTATCTCATTATAAGTTAACATTTTAAACACTAATTGGATATGTGTTTAACTCACACTTACCCATGAAATTGAGATAGCCTTCCCCACCAAGCCCATGAGTAATGAGTCGAATCATTTTATGAAGCTGTATTCCACGATCAATAACTGGAGTAAAAGGACTCAGGACACTCATATTTGTATACATTTCAGCATCCATCAACCAAAATGCCACCGTCTTATCCCCAACCAATGCCTATAGAAATAAAAGTAATGGCAATAAATGAAAAAAAAAAAAAAAAGCGCTAAGTAGTTGTGACTTACAATAGAACAACACATGGTTACAAATGATAGGAAACATTGTAGAAGAAGTGTGTAGGTTAATATTAATTTCAGGTATTTTCCACTGGTGATTTTCTAGGCTCAAGGTAAGCTGGTAAAATATGTTAGAAATCAACACATTTGTTTTCAGGACTGATTTTTATTTTTAAAATAGGTTGGTGAAAGATTCATGATAAGGTACCTGAATATCTGTTATATCTGAGCTGACACCTCACATTTTCTGAAACATTTATTATAATGTTGAGAATATTAAATAGATTTTTTAAACAATTTGTATATGATGATTTTATTTGCTTTGAAAGAAGTTTCTGAAAATCATTGATATATATAATGTATACATATTATTTTGCTCATATATATGAGTAATGTAATATTACATGTGTGTAACTATATCATAATAGTCCCTTCCTGCCCTCAGCAGAGAAAATAAGTTGAGAACTTTTATTTAAGCATAAATTTGCTTTCTCATTTTATTTGCCATTTAATCTAAATTTAGTTTGTTTTACCTGAAAACATAATAATTATTAACTGGGGCAGGTAACTCAGAAATGCCCTGAGTAACAGAAGAGAGACCTCCTAAAAATCTGAATTACTTACAGTTAAAAACATCTAATGCAGTGTTCATGATGGACAAAACAATAAACAACAGAGAGTAAAATGTGTAATAGAAATTAACCCATAATCTCAGTACCCTATTACAATTCTTTTCATTTTCTAGAAAACATTTTTGTTTACAATCTTTTCTATCTTTAACCTACTTTAATTAAAATTACTTTTCTTTAAAAATTGTTGTAAGATTTGTATCACTACTTCTTAAACACTTCACCTTCCTACTTGTTTTGAATTCTTTAATTATGTTTTTAGCTGTAACTATTTATTTCTATAATCTGATTCTATTATAAAATTATTTTAATAACTTTTGATCAGATTCATAGATAAAGCTTATTTTCATATCAAGTTGCCCTCTTATAAAATCCTGTTGAGATACTGGTGAAATTAAGTTAAGTTAAAATCCTGTTGAGATACTGGTGAAATTAAGTTTACAAATTTAATTGTTAAGGATTTATCTAAAAAGTTTAAAATAACATCCACAAACATTTTTACTATAAATTATATGTTTATTTATTCATTTTTATGTATTCATATACATTTATATTTTTTATCTGGCTTAAGAATCAAAGTACATTTGCTTTTAGAAAGAACTAGGCAACTTGCATTATTTCTGCTATCCTGAGAATTCCTGAAAATATGAGACAGGATTACCTGAATTTTTAAAGTATGAAATAATTCTTGGTAAATTTGTTTCTTTACAGATTAGGTAGAAAGTTATGTAAGAAATCTGTTTCATCTTCCATTTGTTCATGCCACTCACTTGTTTACCTTCATTCATACAAAATAAACATATGCTGGGAATTCACTCTGTGCTGCAACTTCGAGGAGTCTGCAATACAAAGCTATAATCTATGCATATATCGTAGTTTTCCAATTGTTGTGTATTTGGTGAGTTTTCCCGCCCCACCCCCACCACTCACCTATTAAACTAGTATTATTCTTTTCTAGATTGGGTTCTTCTTTTTTAGATAAGTATTTACCTTATCTGCTCTATGGACAAGGATACTATAAATTTAAGTTGATAAGAAAGCAAAGCCCCAGTTTGGAAGATGCAATATTTAACATGTGTTTACTTCAGAGGTCATCAAGTTTCTCTAAAGGTGGGCCACTTTCTCTGTCTCAGCTACTCAAATGCATCATTTTGACACAAAGGAGAACATGTAAACAAATGAGCATGGCTGTGTTCCAAGTAACCTTATTTACAAAAACAGGCAGCAGGTAGGACTTGGCCCATGGGCCTTGGTTAGCCAACCCCTGCTCTACTTACACTTTCTTAACAATTACAGGAGACACCTAAAAAAATAATGTTTGCATTAAATGGCCAAAATGATAGAGAAACTTAGTTTCAAGTTTTTAATAAAGATACTTTAAGTAACTTCATTTTATTGTCTACATTTTAATCTACAAAAAGTAAATTTTATGTTGATGTGTATGAGGATGAATATGACTGAATAAGTGGCCCTTCTTCTCCATTTAAAAAATATGTATTAAGTGATTACTAGCATCAGTCACAGTGCTAAAGGCTGGAAATAGAAAGACAATGAAAAAAAAATTCTGTTCCTAAAACATCACGGTAACTTGGAGGATGGGCAACTAATTTTTCCCTACGTGACCCAAGGAAGGCTTCATATAGAATGTGATGTCAGAGCCAGGCAATTAGGTCTGAGTAGGAACTTCCCAGATGCAGATGTGAGGGGGAAAAGCACAAGATTGGAAAAAGCTGACCTATTTGGAATGGGTGGGGATTTCAAAGTACTGAAGAACAGGAGGCTTGGAGAGTCGGGCAGAGAATGATGCTGGAAACTTCGGCTTGGGCCAAAATAGGAATGGCTTTGAATTATAGGCTTTGACCAATATATCTGGGTTGACAAGATGAACTTTCCTCTTTGGAAAATATCTTAGGCTGTATTCGAGAAGACAGACTAAGGCTGGAAGGAACAGGGGTCAGGGAGGTCAATTAGCAGCAGACTTCAGTGATTGAGGGGAGAAAATGAAGAATGCACGTCAAAAGCATAAAATAATACCTCTAGATGGCAGCCTAAGATGGAAACTAAAATAACCCTGGTCCAGCACCAATACTCTTCATCATGACAAGGGAAAACATATAATACTTGCAACTACAATGTATAATCTATTAATTATAGTTTGGCAGGACAAACATACCACTGCATTTTGAAACTGGCGTTTCTCCATCTACAAATTTAACATTTTTTCCAATATACCTAGTTGTCCTGTAAAGATACATATTGATATACACACACACATACATTATAGTAACTACAGAGGTTTATATTTTGGTATGTTTCTATTTAAATGTTATTAAGGAGAGGGAAGGAGGAAGAGAGAGAGAGAGAAAGAAAGAAATGAATTTATGCACATATTCATTTACCTGATCATGGCTCTCCGCATAAGCAATGCACTTTTCAAGGTAGCGCCTGTTTGTGAGAGTGTATACTATGTCGCCCATATTCCAGTCTTCATCTTTAAACTCTTTAAGTAGCTAGACAAAAGAGAGAAAAATAAGCTTCTGAGTAAACCATTACTTTTCTTATTTTAAATCCCAATCCGAAGGGATGCATTATATCAGTGTATTTGATATACACATATTAGCCCACCCATATAGCAAAGTTATCACTGTTTAAACTTTTACTGAAATCAGCTTTTATACAGAATGTCCAAATGACAGTGGTGTAGAGTGAGTGTGTGTGTGTGTGTGTGTGTGCGTGCGTGTACTTTTGTCCAGACAGTTTAAACATTATACTTTAGGATCTTTGCAACTTTTTTTCTGTAATAACTGCTACCTCTTGATTAATGTCCACAGTAATGTGTTATTGCACAGCACGACTTTCTATAACTTGCACAGGGTAGAGATACACTTGTTACATTTTTTTTGTTTATACGAAAAATATTAGTAAAAAGAGGGTTTCACTTCATTTTTACAAAATGATAAAACAAGAACTGTTTCAAAATTTAAAGCTAATTATCATGAAATAACTACCCTCTTAACAGACCACACATTTTGTGTCTGCATTTCAATTTCTATTCAGTCTTCAGTCTGGCTCTGTCCCTCTAACACTATACTTTTATGCAACTGAACTTGCTGAGGTTAAGCTTGTGGTCTAAGCTTAAGTTAGTAATTGCTCTCTCTGAAGTAGGTACTTGCTATATGTATTGACACTGTCCTATCTCCTGCCCATGAACTTCTCTATGAAACTATGGTTTTATACTGTTTTGTTTTTTTCTGCCACTCCTGACACACTGTAAATTCTCTTCCTCTGTTTGTCCTATAAAGGCTAATGTTCCTCAGCATTATGTCCTACATTTACTCTCCTTCTTTAATGCAACACACTCATACAATTATGAGAACATAAGCAGTTCTCATAATTGCAGTGCAAATCTTTGGGCACCAGAGGGCAGAACGTGGAAGGCAGAAGAGCAACCATCCATAAATGTTTGCAGCCTAATCCACAAGAATCTGTCTAAAAAGTAGGCATGAGGGTCAAAATAAGAGAGAGATTTGAGGATGGTATACTGCTGCTTTGAAGAGAGAGGAAGGTGCCATGAGCCAAGGAACATAGGCAGCTTTTAGAAGTGAGACAAGGCAAGGAAATGGCTTCTCCCTTAGAGCCTCCAGAAGAAATGCAGCCCCACTTACGCTTTGATTTTAGCCCAGTAAAAGCCATTTCATTTTTGTAACACATAGAACCGTTGTGAATTTGTGCTGTTTAAGCCACTAAGTTTGCGGTAAATTGGATATAGGAACAACAAGAAACGAATGTATAGACCTACACAAATGTGCCAGACTTATTTTTGACAAAAAGGCAAAAGCAATTCAATGGAAGGAGGGCAGATGTTTCAACAAATGATGCTGAAAGAGTTGGATACCCATGGGTAAAAAGAGAAAGATAAAGAACCTTGAGCTACGCCGTATATATTGCACAGAACTTAACTCAAAATGGATCATGGACTTAAACACAAAAAATAAAAACTATAAAACATTTAGTAAAAACCATAAGAGAGTCAAAGTTCTTAAACTTGATACCAAAAGAGAGACCTACACAAGGGAAAAAATGATAAACTGCCTTCATCAAAATGTTTGAACAATTGCTCTGGGAAAACCAATATGAAAAGGATGAAAGAACAAGCTTCCGACTAGGAGAAAAAATTTGTCAACCATACATCTGACAAAGGAGTTGAGTCTAAACTATATAAATAACTCTCAAAACTCAATGGTAAAGAAACAATGAAGTCAGGAAATGGTTAAAGGACATGAACAGAGACCTCACCAAAGAGGACATGCAGGAGGCAAATAAGCACATGCTTGGTATCCAGCATTATAAATCATTCAAAAAATAATAAAACCACAATGCGATATCGCTCTACGCTGATTATAATAGCTAAAATAAAACACAGTGACAACACCAAATGCTGGTGAGGCTGTGTAGAGGCAGGTCTCTCAAACATCACCAGTCGGAATGTAAAATGTCACAGCTACTTTGGAAAACAGTTTAGCAGTTTCTTAAAAAATTAAACAGGGAATAACTATACGGTTCAGTAATTGTAGTGTTTGAGCATTTATCTCATACTTATGAAAACTTACGTTGATAAAAAATGAGTACATACATGCATACACTAACTTTATTCATAATAGCCATAAGCTGGAAACAACCTGGAGGTTTTTCAATGGGTGAATGGTTAAACCGTGGTATACCCCTGCCTTGGAATGCTATTCAGGGCTGTTGAACATGCTGCTGATACATGCGACAAGAATGCTGGATGTAACAACATTGGAGGTTTTCTTGGATAATCTTGAGAAAATTTTGCTAACTGAAAATGCCAATCCAGAAAGGTCACAAACTGCACGATTCCGTTTATATATTTTTGAAATGATGAAATTATAGGAATGGAGATCACATTAGTGGTTGCCAGGGGTTAAGGCGTTATTAGAGGCAGGCAAGATGAAAATAAGTAGGTGTTACTCTAAAGGGAACATGAGAGAATCTTGTGGCAAAGAATGTGTTTTTCACCTTGAGTATATCAATGTGAGTATCTTGGTTAAAATATCATTCTATGGCTTTGCAAGAAGTTACGACTGGGGAAAATTGATGAATGAGCATACCAGATCTCACTGTATTATTTCTTACAACCACATGTGAATCTACAATTATCCTAATATCTCAAAAAAGTTTAATTAAGAAGCTATATTTATCTTAGGTGCTCAGTAAATATTTGGTGGAATTAACAATCAATGAATGAGTTCACTAGACACATACATCACCTTAACACAAACACCTCAAAAATGATCAAATAAAATGAAAGGAAATACAAGAAATTTGGCATAATTTAGATAGTCAAATATTTGTTCAGTAATTGATTAAACTAAGAATGATATTTGAAACTAATGATTTTGAAATAATACAACTAGGAAATGATACATAATTTGCTTTTGAACTACAAAAACATGAATAAAATCTAGCATTCTAATCTAACTCATACTGTATGGGTAGACAACATCGCAGGCCATATACATTCTGAGTACAGTTGTCATCTGATTTAATAACTCTTAAGTGTTTTATTGACATGTAAGGAAAATGGGAGCCACTTATTGAATTGTTTTTAAATGCACCACTTATAGAAGTAGAGGAAAATCACTGTGTCTAAGGGTTTTGTTGTAATACTATTTTAACTTTAGTTTTATTAACTAAGGGGGGACCCAATTTGGTGATACAATAAGAATTTTAAATAATTACATAAAATAGAAGATGATAACTGCTTTTACAGAACTTACAATCTAAAACAGGATGGTCATATCCTAAATTTAGGATAAAATATTTTTCTATTTGATAACTATGATTCTCAGAGTTTATCATGTATGATTAGTAAGTATGATACATTGCCTAATACATTACCTTCAGCATACAATGTAATAAAATGTTTATTAGGTTAAATTTCAATTTTTTAAGCCACCATGAATACTGAGAGAGAAAATATCTCACTTTGTGCTATTACTGACTGAAAAATAATTCTAGGTTGATGTACACCTTAAAAGATCATTGAATGTGTACAAAGAATGATTAAGGCTTTTAGCAGGAGGTTAAAAAGTAAGATTTGTCACTTGTGAGGAAAAAAAATCTACATGAAAAAACTAGAAGTAGTAAGAGATGGGGCCGACAAGGAACCTTATACCAAGGTGAGAAACTGGAAGACCACAGCATTTTTTTTTAAAGTAACAAATACAAGGCTACCTTCCCATGTATGAAAGAAGAATACTCCTTTGTTTGTTTGTATGTTTTCTAAGTAAAAATCTTTATAAAATATTTGCTTTTGGATCTGATAATGTTTAAGGAATCATTATAAATGTAGGAGCAGAAGTTACGTTGGTCAAAGTTTAATGTCAGAGCTATGCATTGCACAAATTGCCTGGGGAGACAGGAAAGAGCGCTAAGAAATGATTATAGTAACCACTTCCTTAAGAGTAGGCTCTATGGTTTTTCTACACAAAACTAAGCCCTTCTACAACTGTGGTCTCATGGCACCAGTTCATGTCTGAAGTAAAGGGCTCATCAGAAAGCTATGATTATTTATACACAATCTGACTCCTTATACATATTCAGCCCATGAATGTCGACATGGCTGCTAAGAAATGTTCTGTATCAAACCTAAGTCTACATAATGACTTTAGTCCTTTAGGCAAACATTAAATGAAAAAAAAACCCAAACTACTTGAACTGTCATTAAATTTAATAAAAGTTTATTGATAAATGATGTGCAAAGTACCATGTATTCATTCCTAGTGTCTGACACATGGTAAGGACTTTTTAATGCTGAATAAAGGAATGGATGAACCCAATCCAAATCTGTCGAGGAAAAACCATACTATTAAGCAAGTACTGGGAATTAAGGAGTAGCTTTTACATTAATGCATGATCTGTAGGCATAAATGAATGCTTTAATGAAGTCTAATGTGTATTAAATATAGAGCACTGAAGTTTCATATAATTGCATTGATAATGCAAAATTCCATTTATGTAGCTAACATTATATTAATCATATTTTCCCTTTGCCTGAATAAGTATGAATACTTTAAATCAGAACTTTTAACATTTTGAGAAGCACCTTATTAAATAGCATAAGAATCGACAGACTAATGAAAGAATTTAATACTTCAATTATAATATCTGTAACTAATGATCACAACTAAGAAATAAAGATAAATGAAGCAACATAGTATTCGCAGAAACAAAAAATATTTACATAGACTCTTACCTGAATCCACTTATCAGGAATTGCCATGGCTAGTCGATAGTCGAAACCACCCCCTCCCTGGGAAATTGGAGAGCACAGAGCCGGCATTCCTGATACATCCTAAAACAAAGAATGTCAGTTCATAATGATCAAACTTTTAGTAAATATTCTGACAGTAAAGCCCAGGTCAATAAATGAAAACAATAATAGGGGCATATATTTTGGGGCTGCTTTGGTAACATAAAAGTCGATAAAACTGTGATAGCATATCTCATTTCCCAGAAAGATTTTTGCTTAATGTTTTCACTCCAGGCAAACTTTGATCTCATGAAGCTATTTGTTTCTTTTCTTTAGTATCACCTAGAGAACACAAAAGAGTAAAACTATTATTGCTAAAACATAGTTTCTTATTTTTGAACTACTGTAGAACATTTATTAGTTTTGTTGCTTTCACCAAGCACAACAATACATGTGGCATAAATCTGTTATAGTTGTTCTTTCTGTACATAGCCCTGATAGGGAGTGTATTTTTGTGAACACTAGCTTTTGATGAAATGGAATGTAGAGTTAGTACATTAACAGTGAAACAGTGCAGCAGCTTTTACTAAAGTAGGTTGCACTTAGAAAGGGTCTTTGAGATTAGGTAGGGATTATCTTCATTTAGCAGATATAGAAACGGAGGCTTACTGAGGTGAAGGGATCTCTCAAGATAGAGAATCCTTTTTTTTTTTTTTTTTTTTTTTTTTTTTTTTGAGACAGAGTTTCACTCTTGTTGCCAGGCTGGTATACAGTGGCATCATATGAGCTCACTGCAACCTCTGCCTCCCAGGTTCAAGCGATTCTCCTGCCTCAGCCTCCCGAATGGCTGGGATTACAGGTGCACCGCCACTCCCAGCTAATATTTTTTATATTTTTGGTAGAGATGAGGTTTCATCACGTTGGCCAGGGTGGTCTTGAACTCCTGACCTCAAATGATCCACCCATCTCGGCCTCCCAAAGTGCTGGGACAACAGGCATGAGCCACCATGCCCAGTCGAGATAGAGGATTCTTAATGTAGAGCCAGATTCAGATATCAGGCTTTTTGACAGAGGGTCCTTTCTACTCTAGACAATTAGTAATCCAATAATTAATCAAATAAAATTAACCTAAAAATGGGTTTCAAAGATTGGTACAGGGACCCAGATGTAACAAAAGATAGTATTAAGACAACATTAGGAAAATATGCGCTAAGTATTATCAATTCTAATTCCACAATATCTTTCAAATAAGTTACTTTCCTTTGGTCCATTACCACAGCCACAATCTTATGTAATCTTCATTACTGCTTGCCTAGACCATATTCAAATGCATTCCCCATCTCTACCTTCTCTTTATACTAACTGTTGCCAAATTCATATCTTATGAGACAGTCTGCCCTTCAATAGATTTCAATATCCAACAATTGAAAGTTCAAATTCCTTAGCTTCAGATTCAATTCAACAATTACACATTAAGCATTTACTATATGATTTACTATCCAATTAGCTACTCCCCTACTCCCTGTTACAGTGTAAGATCCACGAGGCCAAGAGTTTATAGTTGTTGTTCACTGATACACCCCAAGAATCTAGAATAGTTTAATAATACTTGGCACAAGCAGGTTATTCAGTAAGTATCTGTTGAGTGACTGAATGAGGTGCTCTGAAGGATTAAAAGATAAGACATAATATCTGACTTTCATAGATTAATAAACTAGGACCTACGTACACATAAACATACTTATAATTATGAAATGACAACGTGATGTCGTTGTGATCATTAACTAAAGTGCGCAGAAAGTGAAAGGAAAGACATCTTTCCACCATTATTTCCTACTATTTCATTTTAATTACTAAGTACTTCAGCCAATTTGAAATATTCACCCTTGAATGTACTTGTTGCAAGCTTTTCTATATCTGTCAATGCCCAAAGTCTTCCGTAGATTATGATCCTTCACTTCCTGTAAAAGACTATTAGATACCATAAGCTCTCTGAGACTCAAGTTAAATGCCTCTTTTTTTTTTTTTCTTATGGAAGGAAAGTATAAGTAAATATACTATATGGTAGAATACATCCATAAGAAATTGTTTGTCGGTAATATCTTATTTCTGCATAGCTCTTTATGGTTTATAAAGTAGAAAAAAGATGATCAGTAGAAAAGAAGCCATTTCAACCATTCTATTTATCAAAATATAAGTCACATTTCTACAGACAGGATTGGATGAATATGTATTAAATATCAGGTTCCATATTAGGAACTAGAATTACAGACACAATGCCTTCTGAAAAAGAGTTTCCAAAGACCAAACTGTCAAGAATGACTGGTGATGGGCTGGTATTAAAGATCAAGATAAATTTTCTCAAGAAAATATTAAGGCATGTTCTATATCCAGTCTCAATGTAGTTTTAGGAAATAGAATCTGCTAAGAAAAACATATGGTCATCATGAAACCTAATCATCCCATAGATAGATTTTTTTGGATAAACGTAGAAATTAATCCTTTTGAAAAGCTTGAAACCTATATTTGTCCCTCAAGGTTCTCAAAAAAATGTATCAAAGAACTGAAGTTCACCAAATCACGGCATGCAATGAGATGCCAGACCAGTCATTCCTCATGACTGCTTCCTTACCCCTCTCTAGTTCTGTTTTCTTACACATTGTTACATTTATTTCTTACTATATAAACCTCTAATTTTAGTTGGTCAGAGAGGTGGATTTGAGACTGATCAAACTCTTCTCCGGCGATAATCACTGTCTCAGTGATTGGCTTTCTGTGCAGCAAGCAGCAGGACCTAGACTGAACCCCTGGTGATTCGGTAACAATCATATAGTCTTGACTCCTAAATCTGATTTCTAGAAAGCTGCCTCATTAATGCATATGAATTATTTTGGCCCTCCTTTTGAAAGTGGAAAGTTAGTGACTGTTCTTTTAAAATTTTTAAGAAAAAAAAGGTAAATCATAAAGATCATCAAAATAAACATACTCTAAATATAAAACAATTGATGCCTACTCATATGGCATATGAAAATGATTCTGTGTTTGGGATGAAATTAAAATAGTTCTAATTTTTTACTATATAAAGAGCACTTATAACCATTCCAGAGGGAAAGATACGTCAATCAAAAATGTTTTAATATAGCAAATATAATAATGTAAAATGGTAGATACATTGAGCAAAATACAAAAAAATTCAATTTTTTGTTATTGTCATTATAAATAAATTCATATTTCTACTAAAGGAATTTAAATAAATGTATATTGCTTATCCATTCAAACACATTCCTTTTCTTAAGAAAAAAAGTTCATGGGGATCAATTCTACATTTGGAAGAGACTCCCACTAGACAGAAAAGTGATGTACTGAAATTGAAGTAGTTTTCAATTTAAGTAGAATAAATTGAAAGTACATCTTGTATTTTAAAAAATCTAAAACCAAGTAATATAAAGTAGGCTAAAGTCTCAGTTTCATTGGTAGAAACACTGATAATCAGACCAGAGCTCCCTAGATGATGAGACTATTTTACTTGAAATGAATGGAAAGATCAATGTAACAATTTTAACTTTCATGTATTAAATCATTGCTTCTTTTCCTTCAGTACCCACTTTTGATTTGTGCTGTCATTAATTGTAATTAATTATAATTTGTCATTTGTAATATCTCTTTGGATTGCCATAAATATCACTGACAAACTAATTAAATTTTTGATGTTTGACAAACAAAATTCAAATATACAGAAGACAAAAGTTTAAAATACACTCTGAATGATGTTAAAGATATTCAGCACAAAAAGAATTAGCACAAGTATTAGTAAGATGTGCTATGATCAAATGTAGGTAGGTCATGACTGTGAAATAATACTGCAGGTTGTTGTTTTTGAATTGTACATAAGAACCAATTTCAGGAATTTAGGGCTCCTGCTCTATTCCCAGAAAATACTTAGGAAGTAAAGTGCCTGAAGGGAATAAAATTATTCTCCTCTATTCAAGCAATGAAATCATACCATTTATAAAATTAGAGATTTTTGATTTTGAGAAACGGTGGGTATTAAAACAGTCTATGCAAAAAATAAATATTACAGGAAGGAGACTATTCCATTTCATGCCAATAAACTAAACGCCAACAATGTAAAAACACACCTTAATTCTAACTCTTTTTGACAGTAGTCGTACTATTTTTATATGCCAACCACTATACTTTGTATAGAACAGTTTTAACACACTAAATTCAATTTTAATAATAATTCCTAGTTAGAGAATTTAGAAAACCAGAGGGATTTTAGCACTAAATCTAAATTAGCATAAGCATTTAACAAACTTCTTAATTTATCACATTTATCACCAAGAGGAGAATTGTCAATTATGCATATACAGAATTATATCATTACAGTGCAGCTTTGGGACAGTTAATCATGAACCTTCAAGAATCATGAATAACCAGTGAACATTTGGCAATCTGAGAGCAATAACATAAACAAGAAAGGTAATCGCATCAGAACAAGAAAGGCTTCAGAGAAGCTTGCAGGCAGCGATCCATCCTGTGTCTAATGATTGAGCCAAGAAAGAAAAAAAAAAAAATAAATGGACAGACACACATTAATATTCAATTTTTTTCTCTGCTGAAGGTCTCATAGCAGAAGGGCCTGTCCACTGATTAGGACATTTAACTTTCTAACCACTGGCATTTTCTTTTTTCACAATAGAATGGTGACAAGTAATTAGTATACATTATCTTCTAATAGGGAAACAGTGAATTCTAAATAATGTGCCACCCATACAAGAGAGCTGCACTATACACAGGGTAGAATTTCATTTATGCAATTATTGACAACACGAGATTGACTAGTCAAATACTGTATGCTGACAGCATGCTCTCTATTAAAGGGGGTCAGAAGGTAAGACTTCACGACGGCTTTACCTCAGCTATTGTTATAGAATCTGGATACAGCGTGTGAACCAAATGATTTGCCAACATGAGGTAAGTCAAGGCATCTTCATCTACTTGTAGTCCGAAATATTCACTGTAATCACCTGAGAAACCTTGACCTTAGAAAAAGAAAATCAATATGGATATATTATGTTAAAAAGCAAGTCTTAACTCTGCACAAATACATCCACCAATTAGTTTTTTACATGAATTTTGTTATTGTAGCAGTTTAATAACATAAGTATGAGCAAATATACTGACTTAGAAAAGTACTACATGTCAACATTCAGGGTTCAGACAATCCTGCAAATCAGTTTTGTTTGACAAATGCACAGACATGAGAAAAACAAAGCACTTTAAAGATTTAATTTAATTTTAGCTAAATTATATGGCAAAAAAGTGAAATCATACTAAAGGGAATTCTAAATATCAAATAATTTTTGATACATTTTCTGTCACATTAAGATGTTAATGTTAGCTTGTATTAAATCCCTTTGTGGTAAGGAAAAGAAAATAGGAAAACCATCATAAAACTGAGACACAATATTTATATTATTTCAAACAGGTACTTCAATTTATGCAATATGGAGTTCCCTATGATAAAGAGATTATATATTCTCAAACTTCCTCCTGCCTCCTCTTCTCCCACCTCCTAACCTTGGTAGGTTATAGCACATTTCACTTACTTCAGTTATACCATTTACTTTCTATTCTTTCAGTAATTTACTATTATTGTTATAATAAAATCAAATTTGTGCTCAACGTCAGCCTTTTATCCTGTTTCTCTATATCTAATTTCCATTGATTTTTTTTTTCTCAGTTTGCCGGATTCTATCGCTGAGGGATATTTTCAAGTATAATTATGGAACTCTTATTCTTCAAGTTCTTTCATGTTTGTATTTCAGCAGCAATATAACTATCAAGTTTCTCACTTTTGTTTGATGCTGTCATTCTTTAATTTTAAAATGTTTAATTGACAAATAAAAATTGTATATATTCAAGGTTTCCAAGGTACTGATTTGATATTGGTATACAATGTGTACTGTTACTATACTCAAATTAACACATCCATCACCGTAGTTACTGTGTGTGTGTGCGTGTGTGTGTGTGTAACGATACTTAAAGTTGGCTCTCATCAAATACCAACTAATATTATTAACCATAGTTACATTAGATTCCACATAGCTTATGCACCTTAAAATGAAAGTGTGCCCTTTGATCAACATCTCTCCATTTCCTCCACTCCTCAGCCCTTGGCAACCACCATTCAACTAGCAAATGTTTGAGTCACACTTTGTAAGAATTTGGCAGACATTGCTTCTGCAAATAGAATACTATGAGTCCAACCATTTTTTTTTTCATGTATGTAAGTAAATTGCAGGTAAATTCATCACTTCCTGATAAATTTCTCTTTATTACTGAGTTTATAAATTAAATACTGTGCTTGATATTAATTGCCTTATCTCAACTTTTCTGGTATTCTATTTGATCTTTTGCTGTGCGGTTTCAGGAATTTTGTTTGTTGCTTCCTCTCTCATTCCAAGGGAGAAAAAAAATGTTAAATAACTCAGAATGTTTTTCTTTAACCATTTCTTGGATTCTCTATCCATGAAAAGCACATCCCATATCCACAAACTTTGGTTCACTCCTCTAATACCACGAATCACTGGAATATGCTCCTCTCTCAGTGAGGTAGTTTCTGCAGGGGCATGTAGGTGTTTAAATCCAGGAAAAGATTATTCTTCACTTTTTCCATGCTTGTCTTTGCATACCATAAGTCAGCTTCACCAAAACTGGAAAGTGGGTATCAATGAACTCTGTTGTGTTTTACAGATGCAACTTTTTTCCTAGGAACATTTCAAGTGGGCAGCATCATGAGTAAGATCAAGCAGTAGCACACTTTGAATGTTTAGCTTCTTTCCTTGGTAGTCAGTTTTCAAGATTTAGTCAATTAGTCAAGTTTTTCACCCTTTTTAACTTTTTTCTGTTTATTGCTGGTGAATATTTGGCCATTGAAAAATAATAATAATTGACTGGGTGCGGTGGCTCACTCCTGCAATCCCAGCCCTTTGGGAGGCCAAGGTGGGCAGATCACCTGAGGTCAGGAGTTTGAGAGCAACCTGGCCAACATAGTGAAACCCCGTCTCTGCTAAAAAAAATACAAAAATGAGCCGGGTATGATAACAGGCACCTGTAATCCCAGCTACGTGGGAGGCTGAGGCAGGAGAATCGCTTGAACCCAAGAGGTGGAGTTTGCAGTGATCTGAGTTCACACCACTGCACTCCAGCCTGGGCAACAGAAGAAGACTCTGTCTCTAATAATAATAATAATAATAATAATAATAACAACAACAACAATAATTGTTCCCATATCATCTATTGAGGGAATAGTATTCTGTGATTCCACTTCTTTGTCCAACTTTTATTTTTATTTTTATTTATTTTTTTTGAGACGGAGTCTCACTCTGTTGCCCAGGCTGGAGTGCAGTGGCCCGATCTCAGTTCACTGCAAGCTCCGCCCCCCGGGTTCCCGCCATTCTCCTGCCTCAGCCTCCCGAGTAGCTGGGACTACAGGTGGCTGTCACCACACCCAGCTAATTTTATTTTTTGGATTTTTCGTAGAGATAGGGTTTCACCGTGTTGGACAGAATGCTCTCGATCTCCTGACCTCGTGATCCACCACCTTGGCCTCCCAAAGTGCTGGGATTACAGGTGTGAGCCACCATGCCCAGCCTCTACAACTTTTAAACTGAGAGTCTGATAAATATTTTTAATTTCAAATTAATTTATAATTTAATTTTAACCAGGTAAATCTATAATTAAAATACATATTTTATTCCATGTGTAATATGTAAAAACCTATGCATTCACAACTGTTCTCATCTATTATTTTTTATTTTAATTGGAAGTGCTGTAGTGTTCACATCCTGAAGGTGTTATAATAAATGGTTTCGTCAAAAAAATTTTAAGCTACACAATAATGATAGCATATCCAGTAGATACATTTCAAAGGAAATGATTATCTTTTGTTTACTTATAAAATGTACTACACTCTACCTATTGCCAAAATGGGATAATAAATTACTACAAAGAGAGCATATGTAATGGAATTAATAAAAATCAAGGCATAATGGCTATTGCAGCTTCTGCAATTAACCCCAAACCTGATTATATCAGGTTACTTACCCATTCCATGGTGATGATAAAGCATGGATGTAACACCATCAAAACGAAATCCATCAAAGCGATATTCTTCCAACCACCATCTTATGTTTGACAGAAGGAATCTTAAAACTTCCCAGCTAAAATATAAGAGGAATATGTATTTAAGCAAAATGTAAAGAGCATTTTCCTTAATTGTTATAAATGTTTGCTATTAACTAAAATTATAGGGCTCTATCTCAAGAACCATAATGTTCAAGAAATATAACATATATAAAAGTCACAAAACTACTAATAAGAATCTCAGCTGGCTGATGAAACTCATTCTAAAAGGAAAAATTATTAATTTTTATAGTCCACAAAGTCACTTAATATCTAAGAAAATTTAGGGAAAAAATTTTTTAACATGAACTCTAAAACCAGAGACCCCGTCTTATTCAATGCTGTGTTCTCAGCAACCACAAAAGTCATTACTATATAGTAGTGCTCAAAAAAAGCAAAGGAATAAAATCTATTACCAGTTCCCGAATTTTTAAAAAGGATTTTCACGTAATATAACCATAATTATGTGATTTTTCTCCTTTCATAAAATGCATTTTCATTATCAGTACAAAAAGTACTTTCAATGACTTTTTGCTTAAAATAGTTCCTCCTGCTACAATTTCAAACAGATATGATTCAGAATAAAAAGTAAAAGATAAAAACAGAAAATCAACCACATGGTAAGCAACATTACATTGACTAGACTGTTGTTTCGTGGAGGTAAAAAAAGAAAACCTAATTAACAAAAATCACGTTTAATAAAGTCCAAAGTTTTACGAGTTTCAGAGTCCTACATCCATAAAAAGAGGAAAACAAAGAAACTGTATAACTCAATTAAAAACACCACACGAAACAAGTCTGTTTTGGACAAGTGAAATGAAGGCATCATCAATTAGTATTTTCTTTAGTCATATAGTATGGTTGACTTCTCTATCTTATTATAACTGTGCTTTTAAGACTTTAATACCTCATTTAGTTTAATGGCAAAGCTCCGTAATAGTGTACACAAATCTTTACCCCAGTTGAAATTTATGTATTTTTAAAACCTTGCATATATTAAAGAACAATCTGACATAAATGAAGATGAAGTCATCAAAATTAACTTCAGAATTGTAAATCCAAACTTTGGGGAAAGATGAGTGTTGTTAGTAATTAACTGTTTTAAATAAGTTACTTTGAGTTTTGAAAACTTACTAAGTTAAAAAAAAAAAAAAGAAAAGAAAAGAAATCCAAGCAATCTAATAGATATAAAAGGGAGACAGGAGATTCAAGATTTTAAGGTTAAGCAATCTTGAAGGTAGTATTTGCTTATGGTTCTATAATTGCACATTCATAACGGTTTAAGGGGGAAATCCTGTTTAACAGAAGAAATGAATAGAAACAAACAGATATACTAGAACTGCATAAGATCAAAATCACTCTATTTTGCAAAGGAATTTTCATTACTATATTGTTTCTAGTTTTCTTATAATTAATACATTTTATTTTTCAGAGTTTTAGATTCACAGAAAAATTGAAAGGAAGATACAGAGAGTTCCCTGTCCCCAAACATATATCTATATTTTTTAATGAGTTTGCTATGAGAATTTCAGAAAGACTTGAATAAAATTGCATACAAATAATCCTTTGAAAATAATTTTTTGAAAAGAATACACTCTTCTAAGTAAAGGGAAAGATAAGTGAATTATATTGCAATTCAATGGAAAACAGAAGAAGGAAACGATGTGAACTTGATCATTGAAAAGAAAGAATTGCCTAGTGTCACAGCAGGTTTCATTAAAGTCAAAGGTAATGAAAGTCCTATTGATTCCTTTTACTACAATATTTAATCTATTCTATTCTTGACCAAAACAGGAAATAAACTGTGTTTAAAATATTAAAATAAAAAGACACACTTGGGGATAACTATGTCACTAGACAGATTCTTGGCGTGTATGAACAACAAAAAAATTCCAGTGACAATCAGAAAAGAAACAATAGTGACCATGGAGCATCTAATTGAAAAGTTCTCATGGGTTAAAAACCGCATTCTATTCTTCAGATCTCTGAAATACTCTTTCACATTGTCTAAAAATGATAAACAGTCTTTTAAAAACTACTTCAAGATTAAAGTGATAAATCAAATTTTTACTGCTTTTAATGTCTTTTATATTTTATGAATCATTAATGAAATACAATAGACAAAATTTTATGAAAGTAAACTATCTAGAACAAAATAGTAAAGAACAAAAATCCAAAAAGTTTTATTTTTTTAACCAAATATCAGGAAATGGATTTAGGAAAAAGCCAAATATAAAATTTTAAAGTCAGTAGCAGCAAGTTCAAAGCAAAAGTTTAAAGCATTAATTCTCTGGCTAAGTCGACTTTCTAAAACTAGATTATTAGTATCAGTTATGCAAAAATAACCAGTCTTATAAGGGTAACATTTTATAAATAACTAGCCTTTGTTGTATAAGAAAAAATAAATTGTCAGTTTCTAAGGATAGTAGTCTTAGTTATGCTATGTTAAATTTTCTGCACAAAAGCACAACCTTTATGTATATAATTATAAAATACTTAGTACACATTACTGGAGAAAAAACTTCTTCCCTAATCATTTTGTCTCATGGGTACCCAGACCTCAAAATCAAGTGGAAGATTCTTAAATTCACATTAAAAATCCAAGTATGGAAGGACATCCAGCAGAGGTACCCTATTCTGCACCCCACCCTACAGCAGTCACATGGACCATGAAAACAATAATCTCATACAGGAAGGAACTAGTTCACTGAATCTAAGATTTGTCTTTGAAATAGAGCAAGCTTAAAGAATAAGTCACCAGTCAAAACACTGATTTCTGAAAGACGTTCAATATTACTTCTACTCTCATAATTTCCAAATTCAAGCTCATAGATTCCATTTTTCCTTTTGTGGGGTGTTGACAGAAAAAGGAGTACAAAGTATTCCAGACTATGACTGAATTAGAAATACTGTCCAGTGTGCTCTCTAGTAGTAAATGAACTGAATCACCTCAACCGAATTGTTTGCCTTGAGTCAGAGTATGACAATGTCTGGTAAAAAGTACAATAAAAAAGGCAATTTACTTTTTCTACCTCAAAATGTCATCAAACAGCCCATAACACAGTTGATATATCCAGTTGATTAGAATCTCATAAAAATATACAGCAGAATTTAAGACAGTTTTATGTTGGTGCGTTCCAACAGACAAGCCTGGACTTAGATTACTCCACTGGCATACAGCTTTTAAAGCCTGTCCTTACAAACCACTTACTGGCCAGAAGCCTAATTTCTGAACAATTGGAGGAGCTAGATGCTAACTTTTAGATGGTGATGCCAAATATATATATATATATACACACACACACACACACACATACATACATACACATATATACACACACACACACACACCCCCCTCATTGGTCAAAATGAATGTGTTTAAGAAGTAACCCATTTTAGTTCTTAGCTTTATATCTTAAACTAATTAACACATATATTAGAAACCAGCACTGTGTTATTTGTACTGTGCATAGTCAACTGATTAGAGCACTCCCAATTTATTTTTTGGAGCAAAACAAAATCTCTAATATCCAGAAAAAAAAATGAAATGCAACTGACTTTCTTATGAATCATAAACCACTAAAAAAATGTTTAAATCAAAGGTGCCTAATATAGAAACTGAATACATCGATGGATAATACATACATTTAAGGATTTCTGGCAATCAAAATAATCATGATTCTAATTGGCTTAGATGTCTGAAATATTCAACCTGTAATCAAGTAATGAGGATTTCTTAAGGAAATTTTGTCACACAGATAATTCCAATACTAAGGTTTTTAGGAAATATCCCTAAAATCAAAAACTGTTGATTGTCTCACATTCTGCCAATAATCTTTATAATGAAATATAGACAAATTTTCTCAGTAAGCAACTATCATCAAATAGAATGACATTTATTTAATAATGTTGCATTTTGTAATCCAAGCTTATTTGCCTAATGTTCTATTTATTTGTGGTCCAGAAAAACCTCTGAGATTTTCAAAATTTGCAACTTAGTTCACTGGATGTTACTAAACCTACTAATATTGTATATTAATAAATAAGAGACATTACTAAGCAGCTGCTAAATATCAAAAAAATATAAAGGAAAAAATCGTGTTCCTCTTAGATATTCTGTAGGCTTTTAGGCTGAATGTGTATTAAACAGTACATCATAAAACCATGAATCCAAAACCTCATGTTTTGATCTGTGTATTTCAACTGAGGCAGTAGATTGTGAGGAAAGACGAGAAAGGTATAGAATGCCAAAAAAAAAGCCTTAAATTATAATAAAAATGACATATTTTTAGAAAGATATTCTAAAATATCACCGTTTAATATAATAATGGGTAACATCGAACTACCTGGTTTACTTTAAAAAATTAAAAGAATTCATTAATCAATTTAATTCTAATTAAATTAACCAACAATTAAAAATATTATGTTTTGCTCATAATTTGTATAAGTTATGTTACAAACTCAGCCAACTGGAATTAAGAGAAAACTTGAAATGATCAAAAAGTAGTAATTCATATCCAGTAGCAGATAACAGTATCATCAATAATAAAATAAAACATATCTGGATTTTTAGACACTGAGAATTAAATAGAGGCTATTGTATATATTAATTTCAAATACTATTAGATAATGAGTAGCACAAAACTCTAGTGAGACAAATTATTCATTCAACTACTAAAAATCTGTAATAATAGAAATTTCAGAATGTAGGTAGTTATTATAAATTATGGTTTTGAAGTTCTTTTCGATATCACATAATTTTCTGGATTTTATTCTGTGCAACTTTATTTTATGTAAATTAATATATTGTTTAATCAGATTATATCCACTGAGCTCCAGTTATCTACATCCATTAACAAAATAAAGCATTTTCTTCCCGTAAGGCCTAAATTGTACTTAGCATATTAAATACTTTATTAAAATTAACTCTATTTGTATTATATGTAATTCCAATCAGGTATTCTCTAGGAAATAAGTAGAAAAGGATGATATGGTGCTTTCATAGGTTAAATGATTCCAATCAGACTTTTACTAAAATAATAAAATACTTGAGAAATTTCCAAATCATGTTCTTCTCTAATTTAACCTGTATTCTTAAAAATTGGTTATCTGTCAAGTAAGATTAGCAAAAGGCAAACCTGAAGTGTCTGCGACGGTGGGTGTGTGTACATAAAGAGTGTGTGTGTGCGTGTGTGTGTGTGTAGGAACTGACAGTGGACAGTAGTGAGAACAAAAGTGAAGGCTAATAGTCTGAAATGATGGAAAAAGACAAGTGTAAAAGGACAAATAACCCACTCTAATAGAGCACACCTATGCAAATCTAGATGGGCTAGCCTACTACTACACACATAGGCTGTGTGGTATATAGTATATTGCGCCTAGGCTGCAAACCTGTATAGCATGTTACTGTACTGAATACTGGAGGCAATTGTAATGCAAGGGTAAGTATTTGTATATCTAAACAGAAAAGGTACAGTAAAACACAGTATTATAATCTTATGAGATCATCATCTTACATGTGGTTGCTTGTTAAAATGTTATGTAGTACATGAATGTACATACATGTAGACATAGTATACACAGACACTCATGTTTTTCAAACAAGTTTAAAAAATCCTACTTTATCTATAAAATAAAGCTAATGACTAGTTCAAATCAAGTGACAGTGACTTGAACATATGTAATATACATCATGACAAATGTCATATTATTACCATAATTGGTAATCATCTTTTAAGAGCTTCCTTTAAAGGTAAAAGTTTGGAAACATTAACAATGCATAGACTCCTTTTTCATTTTTTCTCTTCTGATTTATTTCTAATAGATTAACTGTCATATATAGATAAGCAATTGGCTGGGCCCAGTGGCTCATGCCTGTTATCCCAGCACTTTGGGAGGCCAAGGCAGGAGGATCACAAGGTCAAGAGATCGAGACCATCCTGGCCAACATGGTGAAACCACAGATAACAAAATTTATCTGGGCATGGTGGTGCATGCCTGTATTCCCAGCTACCCGGGAGGCTGAGGCAGGAGAATCGCTTGAACCTGGGAGGTGGAGGTTGCAGTGAGCTGAGATAGTGCCAATGCACTCCAGCCTGGAGACAGAGCAAGACTCCATCTCAAAAATAAATAAATAAGCCATTAAAATAATTTTATGATTGAAAAAATACATCCCTCAATTTGATAATTTCCCATTATCTCACTTAAATTTACAATTTTGTGTATGTATTTATTTACTTATATTTAGCCAGTTTTATTTTAAATGATGACTTGAGGCAACTTACAGAAATACATATATCTCAATGGTATCAGCCTCCCAAAGTGCTGGGATTATAGGCCTGAGCCATGATGCTTGGCTCTAATCAGCATCAACAATAAATTAGAATGAAGATCTTATACAAACATAAAGTATCTGGAAACTGATTTTTATTCCAGTCTGAAATAATTATTTTACAGACTACTGACTTTAAATACACTACAACTGGATTTTCCTTCACTATCACCTCCGAATGATATTTTAGGAAAATATTCAAGGAAAACCATATTAGAATGCATATAAAGATGCAGACATTTAGGATAATACTATGTAAGTTATTTTAAAGATGCAACAATGTACTTTGAGACCAAAAAATAGATAAGCATTTTAGAGCGGAGATGAACTGGGAAAAACTAGCTGTACAGCAATTGAGGTAGGGCAAGGTGAAAATACAGAGGCACTCAGTTCTTCAAAAAATGAATGGTGTGTGTGCACATGCATGCATGTGTGTGTGTTCTAGGAGTGGGAAATCAAGGAAAATATATAGGGTCTGCTAATGATTATATTTAAATTTCAAACATCACTCTTCAATGGTATTTTGCATTAGCTTTGCTAAATAATATATCTTTCTAATTTTATTTGGATACATTCCCACAAGCAAAAGGAGCTAGCTTTCAGTGGGCTTTCTGGAGTGGAGCAGAATAGAAAGGAGAAATGTGATATTATACAGAAAGAAAAAAGGAATTCAAAGTCACCAAGTGTCTACTAGCTTCCAGACTCCACGCGTTACACAGCCTCATTTAACAAGGCTGTGATATGACATTTTATGGTTTGGGAAACTGAGATTTAGAAAAGTTAAAAAACCATGTCCAGGGTCGCTCAGGTAATAGATACAGGTACAGCTCAACCTTTTGAATCTAAAACCTTGCCTCTTAACTACAATTTTATACTCCACATTCAGCGTGACTATATTAAAAATTATCTCTTGTTTTTGGCAATTTCCCTGGCACAACATCTTTTACAACCCTGTAACTTCCACATATCCATACTTTTAATATGTGGTCATAGTAGCTGCATTAATCTTCTCTAAGCCTCAGTTTTCCACACAGTAAAATGGAAGATAATTTCTGCACCCTCCTGAATGGGGATTAAATGGAATGGGTATAATGCGATGGCAGTGTTTGATATACTGCCAATCAATGAGAGTTCCTATTAAATAATAAAGAAATTTTGAATATTTGTTTATTACATATAAATTAACATTTATGGCTGTCATATATCAACGTGTTCTATTAGTTGTGATTTTCTCATACTGAAATAAACCATAAAGATAAGCATGTTTTAGCTAATATCAAAGCTAAATAATCCCTTTTTTAAATTCAGCATTTACTTTTCCTAGAATTTTATTGTATTTACCTATTTGTACATTCAACATGCATTTCCTTAACTACCTGCCTTGTACCAGGCACAATGCCAGGTGCTGGGGACGCAGCTATGAATAGCAAATACAGAGTATCAATGTGTGCTGAGTTGAGGGTCTAACGGGAGAAACAGACATTTTACAACTACAAACACAAACACATGTAATTACAATGGTGATTAATAACACAAAGAATAAACAGGGCAGTGTGAGACTGTATTGAGAGAGAAACGGTTAATCTATTCTGAGGAAGTGAAGCTAAGCTTCTCAGAAAGTGATAGTGAAAGTTGAAGCCCATAGGATAAATTGGATGATATAACACTCATTCAAAGTTATTGGAAATCACCTTACATTAGTTCAGAAAAGCCCCCGATCCACTTTTGACAGGCACAGCAGGAATATATTTTCATTACATACTATCAGTTCACTACTGTAGTCCTTAACATAGGACTTCCTTTAAAGATAGATTCAACATGGTCAACAAAATCAGATTTTGTAGAAAGGTATCTATTAAATTACCCATCTGTCTTAGTTTAAGCTCCTATATCAAATTGCCAAGACAGAGTGGGTTATAAACAACAGAAATTTATTCCTCATAGTACTGGAGGATGGAAGTCCAAAATCAGGGTGCCAGCATGGTCAGATTCTGATGAGGATCATCTTACGATTTGCAAAGTGCCCACTTCTCGCTGTATCTTCACATGGTAGAAAGAAAGTGTCGGAGCTCTCTGGGGTCCCCCACTTCCGCTGGCGCGGTGAAAGTGTCGGAGCTCTCTGGGGTCCCCCAATCTTCCTGAAAGAAGTGTGGGGCCGGGCGCGGTGGCTCAAGCCTGTAATTGGGAGGCCGAGACGGGCGGATCACGAGGTCAGGAGATCGAGACCATCCTGGCTAACACGGTGAAACCCCATCTCTACTAAAAATACAAAAAAAAAAAAAACAACTAGCCGGGCGAGGTGGCGGGCGCCTGTAGTCCCAGCTACTCAGGAGGCTGAGGCAGGAGAATGACGTAAACCCGGGAGGCGGAGCTTGCAGTGAGCTGAGATCCGGCCACTGCACCCCAGCCTGGGCTACAGAGCAAGACTCCGTCTCAAAAAAAAAAAAAAAAAAAAAAAGAAAGAGAGTGTGGGAGCTCTCTGGGGTCCCTTTTCTAAGAGCATTAAACCCATTCAGAGAGTGGAGCCCTCCCAAAGACCCCACCTCCTAATATCATTGCCTTAGAGATTAGAATTCCAACATACAAATTTCACAGGGACAGAAACATTCAGAAACAAAAGGAAGAGAGGAAGAAGAAATAAGAAAAGGACATTTTTCTTTATGTGTTAATTTTGTGTGACTGACTCCCTACATAATGCTTAACTATTCTTTCTTGTTTTAATCACATTTCTCCAGAATTTTTCTATTCTAAGAAAATACTTCTGAGACAGTCTTTCCAGCAGCAAACACATCTAGGAACTTACCACTCGATACTCCTTCCGTACCAAGTCTCATCTTTTCTTGGCTGACTCATGCCCCAATTCTTGCCCTCTTCAGCCCAGACTCTGCTCTCTCTGCCTTGAGAATGCATCCTTCCCTCCTTACTCCCTGTGGCTCCTCTATTCCTAAACTAGCTATCCATATGGTCTCGTATTCTCATTCCTTCCTTTTTCCTCTTCTAACCTCTTCTCTCTCCCTTTCCTCTTTGTTAGCCTCTCTTCCTTCTTAATCTTGATTGCACAAGCAAATGTAAAAGCCTGTCAAGCAATTCTAGGAATTGCTTATAATTCATTAAGTACACATATTTATATATGATTTTGCAAAAATAAAGATATCAGGTACTCTGTCTTGATGAATTTCGTGAGAAAATTATGTTATACTTCACTTAATGAAAATTAACTAAGCATTTCTAATACACAATGAAATAACACTGAATTAGAAATCAAGAAAATAATGTTCTAGACAATTTTGCAAAAATCAGTATATAAACGGATAATCTCTCTGAACGTCAGTGTGATAATTTTTGAAGAGGATACTGGATTATTTGATCTCCATCTTATATATTTTTATGAATTTAAATTTATTTTATCTTGAGACAGTCTCTCTCTCTGTCGCCCAGGCTGGAGTGCGGTGGCACGATCTTGGCTGCAACCTCTGCCTCCCAGGTTCAAGCGATTCTCTTGCCTCAGCCTCCCGAACAGCTGGGATTACAGGCACCCACCACCATGCCCAGCTAATTTTTTTGTATTTTTATAGAGACAGGGTTTCACCATGTTGGCCAGGCTGGTATTGAACTTCTGACCTCAAGTGATCCGCCCACCTTGGCCTCCCAAAGTGCTGGGATTACAGGCGTGTGCCACTATGTCTGGCCTATAAATTTAAATTAAAACTGAAAAATTAATTCAACATTAACATTTCTGAGTTTTAGCATACAGACTAATTTGAATAATTTCACTATATTCTACTAGAATACAGACACAAAGTTTATGACATTAAATGTGCCTTAGACAATGATAGACTAATGGCCTGAAAAAAAATGACATCCACACTCAAAAATATTACAAAACCAAATTCAACCAGCACCACATCCCACAATCTCAATTGAAAGCCCAGCACAAGGTTCACAAAATCTTATTTCTTACGTGAATGTCATGTGAGAGAAAACAAGAGACAAACTGGTTCATGCAAGTAAGTCCTGTTTCCCCAACGTAATCATAAATTATTGTCTAAATGTTAAGAACCATATCTTTATGTTAGTTTTGAACAAACTGACCTGAACTAAATAATGTACATAGAAATCTGAGACACTCACATAATAAAACATTAACTTTTTTTTTTTTTTTTTTTTGAGAAAGGATCTCACTTTCTAGCCCAGGTTGACGTGCAGTGGCACCATCTCATCTCACTACATCCTGGACCTCCTGGGCTCAAGTTATCCTCTCACCTCAGCCCCCAAGTAGCCAGGATGACAGGAGTGCACCACGATGCCAGGCTAATTTTTGTATTTTGTGTAGAGGCAGGGTTTTGTCATGTTTCCTAGCCTGGTCTCGAACTCCTGGACTCAAGCAATCTGCCTACCTCGGTGTCGCAAACTGCTGGGATTAATTTATCTTTTAAATACAACATTAACTCTGAAGCAGTAAAAATAAACAAATTAAAAAGTAATATATAAAGTTAATAATGTTTTCATAGTCATTGGAAATGGAACCGGAAATTAAGAACAACAAAACTCTTCACTAAAATAAAGGCACATAAGCAAAGATTATGATACTTTTTGGAAACCTACAAAGGTCGTATTTTCATGAGGAAAACTTAAATAAGAAATTATTTAATTGAAATGTCCAAATAATACATTTTCCTCTTCTTTTCTTCCTTTCCCCCCACAGCTTACAATTTGTCTTAGACCTTTCAGAACATGTTTAACACTACAAGAAGTAAAATCATTAAACTCTTCACTGATTGCCTTTCCTCATTGTTTATTACAAGTTTTAACACACATGGGCATTCATGCAAACATATACCTCGATTTTTTTTTAAATCAAAAAAGAAATATGGCCAGCCTCTAGTGAGAGTAAGTTCATATTGGTGAATGTATGGCCTACATTGGAATAAAAATGCTTATGATTAAATATTGAAAATTTCCCCAAATGTAATATAATTCTCTGGTGACGACAACAAAAGGAAGAAACCACAAAAACATCAGTATCCTTAAGGAATCATCAGCTTCTTTTTGTTTGCTCCAGTTATAAATTTTGCATTTGCACATTGCTGCCTAGATTTTCAAAGGGTTCCGCAATGATTAAT
Organism: Macaca thibetana thibetana; assembly: GCF_024542745.1. Taxonomy (NCBI): domain Eukaryota; kingdom Metazoa; phylum Chordata; class Mammalia; order Primates; family Cercopithecidae; genus Macaca; species Macaca thibetana. Next base: position 188,616,992 of record NC_065579.1, on the reverse strand, counting down.
TTAACAATCTACCCATATTGCTGTAATATAACCCAAAACTTTTACATATATATAATTTATAATATCCGAAGCAAGGATAAACTAGTGGCCAAAATAGAAGTTCCAACATCCAGGCATGTTATTAATGCAGAAATGGCCAAGTGTCACCAAAATATGGCTACTTAAAAAAAATACTCCTCAAGCTTGGGTGCTTTACCTCTAAAGATACACACATAACAGTGCATATTTATGACAGTCAATTTGACCTGATTATTTGACAGTAAAAAATGAATGTGTAAAAATTCTAATACTTACAAATATATATTGAATGCTTACTAAATAAATGGCAGGCCTTGTACTGAGTGCTTTGCATGAATTATTTCATGTAATTCCCACAATAACCCTCAAAGGTGCACATAATAATAGAGATTGGCACACTTTTTTGTACAGAGCTAGAAAAAAACATTTTAGACTTCATGGCCGTGTAAGGTCTCAGTGTTGCATGACTCAACTCAGTTGTGGTAGGGAGAAAGAGGACATAGGCAACATGTAAAGGAATGGGCGTGGCTATATTTCAATAAAACGTTATTTACAAAAACAGGCAGCAGTCACATTCGGCCCACAAGCAATATCCTTTGCAGACCCCTGCAATTAAAATTCTCATTTTACCACTGTTAGTATGTAACATTCACATGCCCACACAGCTGGCCAGTGAACTCCGGTCTCTTATTGCAGAATCAAAGCTGCTAACTTACTACATTTATCTGCTTCTTGCCAGCAATTTAAACAGCTATTCTATGGTAAAATAAAGACAAATATATTCCGGAGTAAAAGGTAAACTGATATGTTTATAAAAGACAAAACAAAATATTAGAACAAACCTTGCATTTACAATGCTAGTGATGCAAAATCTAGGAAATAAAAGTCTATGCTCCCCAAAACATCAAGATATCTGGTGAAATTTAAAGAATGCAGTCTATGCTTTAAAAATGAGCTTTCTTTAAAAGGTTATATACTTTTTAAAGCTCCATGGAATGTTTTAGGGTTCTTCTTCATATATAATGACATAGGATGAATGGCTAAAACCATGCACCAGGTGCTATACATTGCCATCAATGTCCATGCCCATTTGCAAACGTACAGTGTATGGCCAGACTGAGAATAATGATTTTGCAAATGTACAGTGTTATGGCCAGATTGAGAATAATGATTTATGTTCAGGTCAAAATCCTGCCCAGGCAGGAAGACCCTGCGCTATTTAACAAAGTCCGATTTCACTTGGAATAAAATCCAGTACACAGTCCTGGTTACAGGTCCAGTATAATCTGATCCAGTCTAATATTTCAACCACTGCCCACTAAAGACCAGCTATAGTGCCCTTTTTTCTGTTCTTGAAGCACAGACAAGCTCATTTCAGCCACAGGTACTTATCAGCTATTCTCTCTGCCTAGAATTCTGTTTCCTTGAGTCAGACACCAGTCCAAATGTCAATCAGAGTTCATGCAAATATGATCTCTTAGAGGACTTCTCTGGACACCCAGTTACTCTGCCAACCATATCACTCTCAGTTATGTTTTGCTTAGCATTTATGTGATCTTTTTAAGGTTTATTATTATTTACTTTAAGTCATGTGCTATTATGTAGCATTTGTTAAACTGATTATCAATCTTCCTCAATATAATAAATCTATGCTGTAGAAGTATGGATGTAACGTTTATTTAGTTGCTGCTGGATTCCCAGAGCCTAGCAGCTGGCCTGGTGCTTAGAAACCACACAGTAAATATTTGTAAAATGAAGAAATGAATGACACATATCATTGTTCTGCAGGCTACACCATATTGCCATTTATGGTTTTATTCACTTTATTATGGTGAATCATGCACAGAAAAGAAAAAGTTGTTTAGAATCTCACAAAAATTGATTTAAAATTCACAGTGCCTTATTTTATTCAAAAAAGTACAAATATTATTTTTATTTTTAGAACTGATAGTTGCTGCTGTCTAAAAATGGGGGAAAAACTATTGTTTATCTCTTCATAAAGTTTACTTAAAAAATAAATATGGCAGGCCAGGAGTGGTGGCTCACGCCTGTAATCCTAGAACTTTGGGAGGCCAAGGCAGGCGGATCGTGAGGTGGGGAGATCAGGACCCCACCTCTACTAAAAATACAAAATTAGCCAGGCGTGGTGGTGCACACCTGTAATCCCAGCTACTTGGGAGGCTGAGGCAGAAGAATCACTTGAACCCAGGAGTCAGAGGTTGCAGTGAGCCAAGACTGAGCCAATACACACCAGCCTGGCAACAAAGTGAGACTCCGTTTCAAAAACAAATAAAAACAAAAACAAAAAATAAATAAATATGGCAAATAATTCTGCTGATTATTCATTTTGTCTTGCATTATTTTAATTATTTAAAATTTATGTATTTTTATCTTTAATTTATTTTGCATAATGTTACCCTATTCATCATGTAATTTTGTCAAAATGTTTCCCAGTTTAAAAATCATTTTATTTGACCTTAGTCAAGTCTAAAATGTCATCTATTATGCAATTGGGAACTATTTAATTCTTTTTTCTTAACTCTTTTCTAACTGAATTTCCTAACACTTAAGCTTTATTTTAATCCAACTTCTATGTTAGAATTTTTATCATTTATTACTTTTTTTGTATTTGTTATTATTTTTAAAATTTTATTGTAGGACAGCATAAAAGTATAGATAAATGAAGATCATAGATAAGAAGAGCCAGGCTTACACAAGAAATGTTATGCTCCTGTTCATCTATGATTAATTTGCCTATTAGCCCCACAAGTCCTTAGAACTAAACTCTCTTATACCAAAATTCATGTTGTTGAAAGTCACCAAATTGGATAGTCACTGAAACTGATGTTCTCTTTCAGCATGTCAGCCTGTCACTATCCATATAACCATCAAGGGTTTTCTGGGTCAGTGTTCAACTTTCCTATGCTAAACCACTGATTTCCAATAAGAAGGAATTTGTAACCTCAACCCTACCACCTCCTCCTCTGTAATCTCTGCTTATGAGCTATGTCATATGTCAGTACCTTTGCACAAGGAAAGAAAGGGGAGACACCACCTAGTTAAATCCACTGTGCTTCTTCCATTGAAAACCCTTCTTGAGAAGTATTTTATTTAAGAAATATAAATTCTGAATGTTATTATTTGATTAAATCAGGCATTTAGGAAAGCCGCTTATTTGTGCAACGCTATCTTTCTCCTTTTCAGAAAAGCCCTCCTAAATTACATTTTCAAAACCTCTTTCAACCTTCACTAAAGGTCATGGAATACGTTTGTGATATTTGCTATTTCACTGACATGTAGAACTGTCACTGTGAACACTTCCCAGAACATTATTCAACGACCCCCAAACAATGCGTTACATGAGATAACAACTGTCAGTTATGATATATCTGTTAACTCCTTAAGATGATTTCCTCTCCCCTTTGGCTGCTGGCAGTCTGCATGCTGGGATAAAGAAGAGAAAACTATCTTTTATTGGGAATCCATAATGTGTCCAGTGCTTTATCCATATAATCATATTTAATTTTCTTATTACACTTTTGGTAGGGTAGAGGGGAGGCAAAATCTTTACCTTTACCTGTTTAGGGTATCCAGCTGGGTCTGAGAGTTAGATTGACATAAGACAGATTAACAGGAGAAAAGCATACAAATTTATGTAACATAAGAGCCTTCATAAGGAAATGTTGACTCAAAGAAGTAGCAAAACCTGAATGCTTATATGCTGGAGAATCACAAATATGGAAAAGTAACTAAAACAAATGAGACACTAAAGGAAGAGTAGAGTTATTTTTAACAAGGTCTGTTTGTACAGAATTCTCTAGTCCCATCTCTGGTGATAGGACATTTCTTTCCTCCTGGTATAAGGAGGGCAGCCCTTACATAGGTGTTACATCTGCTTTCAGGAAGAAAAAGGGGGGATGACAGTGTCCTTCTTGTGCCCGTTTTTCAAGTGCCTTTTACTGAAAACTCAAAACCAGTAATATGCTAACGTGGCCAATTTTGGGGTGACACATCCTGAACCCCATCAAGGGGTTATTATCCTCTAATTACTAATGAAGAAACTGAAACAGACATTAAGTGATTTTCCAAAATCACTTGGGCAAACAAGTGAAGGACAGGAACACTGGTCTATATCTGTCTGTCTCTCCACCCTCAAAAACACTGCTCAAAGTCAAAAAAACAAAAAAAACAAAAAAACTTTAAAGTCGGATTTTACTCTCAGACATGGAAAATATACCAATGATTACAGTTAACATATGTCTAGACTTCTAAAATCTTATTTTCTAATGTTTGCTCTCTAGGCCTTTTTTTTTTTTTTTTTTTTTTTTTTTTTTTTTTTTTTTTTTGCTTTCTTTTGTTATTTTGCTTGTTATTGATATATTAGTGAAGTTAATAAAGCTTTGGATGTTGTCACAAGCAGCTCATGGACTTTACGGCAATCCTCCTAAACTTGCCTTTTCTAGAGCCCACTTATTCACAAATGTTCTCTTTTCATTTATACCTTCATAAAGTGTTTCACTGTTGATATTGTTGGTTGCTAATGGTCGAACCTACTTTGGAAAGAATGGCAGTATTAGAACATTTTAGTGCAGATGTTAGAGATTGTAAACATACAAATTGTTCACAACAGTCTCGTATAGCTCAAATTTGGCACTCAGACTTGTTACTAACATAAAAATGTGATTGAAATTTATTGACAGCCAGTTACAAGAGGGATAAATGAGGAAGAAAGAGTAAAAGGGTACTCAAAATAAATAAATATATAAATGTGAGCAAATAATGCAATAGGCACAGAAATATGTGAAAATGTCAAGAAAATAATGGATTACACAAAAATTAGTATTGCTCTAAAGTATAAAGTCTTCTCAAAACAATCTTACTTTTCCAACTATTGTGATGTCACATGTCTGTCCCTTTGGTTCAAATTTTGAGATTTTCCCTAGAGCAATAGCAATACTAAGTCATCATCATCCAAGGATACTACCCCTTGACCTTTGATATAACATGTTAGTCAGTGAATTATTTCAAGAATCCTTTGTTTTACAGACACCTGTTAGTCTTTGGCAATAGTTTTACAATAAACCGAAAAGTATCTCTTTTAAAGTTAAAAGAGTACTAAGTAGTTGAAGACAAATATGTTCTTGTGAATAAAATTTTGTCCATGTTCATAAACAAAAGGTCTACATTGGTTTCTCATAATCCATAAACACTACATAATTCGAAAAGACCTCTTTGAAAGTTGATGATCTTATTAAAACAGGAAAAAGAATAACATTTTTGAGAAATTGGGAGTGGCATATATATTTCTAATGTGACTTTTGAGAGACAAGGTTTGAATATGGCCCAGGAACTTCAGAGGTACAGTCATCACAATGGCTGGCAGAAACAAAATATCATAGCTGTCTGGAGCTCCAAGGCTTGCGGATAAGACCTGTGCCTGCAGGTGGCTCTATCTGAAAAGAACTGCACCACTTTCCTCTTCAACAGTGGGCACCATGTTCCACAGTGGGTCAGAGGTGACCAGGGTGCTTTCAAGTTTAGTTTTATAATTTTGAAGAACTGGATCGTAAGCACTGACAAGTTCCCAATTTACCCTGTTAAAAACATAAAAGTGGTCGGCTTTCCCTCCTTTCACATAAACCTTCATTCACTAACTACTGCAGGAGATTTAATCTAGTGACCTTCTTTTGAAATCCAATTTAAATTAAATGATTGATTTTAAGACTTTGCCAGACATATACTGAGGTTTCAAAAAAAAAAATTAATCTCTATAGTACTCTCAATGGAGATTAAATCAGGTTACAAAAAAAAAAAATTGTCACTAAAGAGTGATTTTTTTTTCCCTGCTATCTTGTATACAAATTATTTATAGGAGTCTAGAAGACAGAACAGCACCAAATCTAAAGACACTGAAAGTATTTTGACACAATTGCACTTTTCAAGTACAAAATAGCAAACAAGGATATGATGGATGTATTCCTGTACTGGGCAATGGCTAAGAAATTTCTGACTAAAATATAATATGAAAAGTCAGAACTCATCTGGTATAGTACATTCAGTTCAGTATTCCACATTTAAGAGGGATATAGACAAATTCAGGTTTGTTAATAAATAAGAATTCAAAACCAAGTAATGCAATAGGAAAAACAATTGGGGGAAAATGGAAATACACACTCTGGAAATAGAAGAAGCCCCAGGGTATAATACTCAAAGGCACACTATGTGGAAAAGTTATTGGATCTGCTTTGTGAGCTTCCATGGGTTACAAATTGGCAGACAGATTCTAAACCCAATATAAAAAAGAATTTTCTAATGGAGAGACCTGTCCAAATATGAAATGAGCTATCTTACAAGATCAGTTTCATCTTCTGAAGACATTCAAGGGAAAGGCGAGTTACGGATTCTAAAGAAAAGACTAAAGATTAAACTATAATATTGAGGTCCTTTCCAAGTCTAGAGTCTGAATTTTTTAGGATGAGAATTGTCTATAATTAGACAGCTCTCAAATTGATAAAGAGGGCATGTCAAAGTAAAATACTAGTATATAATGAATAGCATTAGTTAGTAGAAGAAATACCTGTAACTAAGACATAGTTTACAAATGCTTTTTTGATGAAGAGTCAGGGAATATCCAAACATAAGCAACGTGACAAGTTTTTGAATTGTGAAAAACAGGAAATATTGAAGAAACACAAGAAAAACCTCAAGAGAGATCATATTGGGAAAAAAAAGTATTTTTAACATCATGCCTAGTAAAAGTAAATACTATTACTAATCTCACTAATATGCATTAATCAGTACTAATTTAGCAGTGGTGGGAAGAAACAAACACTAGTTTAAGAATGCAAAATTTCTAATTATAGGAATATTAGAATGTTTTAAGCAGGAATGGTTCATAAGACATTTACTTTATCAAGATTACGTATCTACTAAGATCATGCCACTCTTATAGTATTAAATCCATGCTTGTTTAAAAAGAAAAAAAAAAAAAACCGTAAAGAAGCACTCTGGTTCCTCATATTGCCTCTTTCTGCTGGCTTTATTCTGTGTTTGACTTGAACGTTTCATCAAATCCTTTCCAGATTTCCATTTGATTTCGGTGGACTTTGAAGATACATCACCACTCTCATTGGGATGAAATTCTTTGGGAAGAATTTTATTTTCAAAGTAAGGATTTTCATCAAAATAAAAATCTATTCTGTAACCTGTTTCAGTATCTTCAAATTCTGTCACTTCAACTCTGGTCAAATAATGTAATGCCTCTTTGTCCTCCTCCCCAAGCAGTGCGAACACTTGGCGGATGGTTGACAAATGTTGTTACCCCCAAATTTGGGATTTTGGCGATCAATTCTGACCTCTTCTGAAAAAGTGGATAGTGGAGTTTGTTACATTTCTATTCTACTTCCAAAATCTCCTCACTGGCTTGTTCATTCTCTTTCATTTTGTACTTCATCAATGTGTTCAATTGCTTCTTGCTGGGTTTTTTTGTCCCTTCGTCAGCAAGCCTGCAGAAGCAGATGTCTCCTTCGGTCCCACAGCAGGAGGTGGTCCAGAGAGCTTCTTTACCTGATTTACTGACCATTCTGATGCACATAGTGTGGGTGAGTTAGGATAGTTCATCAAAGATGGTATCTGGCCAAACCCATTACAGTACTACTTGGTTCCTGATATGGATGATGAAGAAGGAGAAGGAGAAAAAGATGATGATGATGATGATGATGACGATGGTGATGCAAAGGAGGAAGGATTAGAAGATACTGATGAAGTAGGGGATGAGCATGAAGGTGAAGAAGATGAAGATGATGAAAGGGAGGAAGGAGAGAAGGATGAAGGAGAAGATGACTAATGGAACACTGATGGATTCCAACCTTCCTATTTTAAAATGTTCTCCAGTCCCTGGGAGCAAGCTGCAGTCTTATTTTTCTCTCTCAATCTCTCTTTTTTTTTTTTCCCTTGTCCTCAGTCACCCTGTTCTTGAGGACTCTTTTCTCTACACCATGTTTCTCAACTTATTTTGGGGAAAATACCTTGAACGAAATACAATGGGAAGAGTCTCTACCCCTTTCTGTTCAAAATTCATTTTTATCCCTTCCTGTCTGAATAAAAACTGTATGGAATCAACACCACCAAGCTCTGTGGGAAAAAAGGAAAAACCTGCTCCCTTCACACTACTGGAAGCTGGAGGGTGCTAAGCCCCTGGGTAGTAGTGCATAGAATTCTAGCTTTTGTCCTCCTTCCTCTGTATATTGCAATCAGAGAGTACACTGTGTTTCTATGTGAATATGGACAGTTAGCATATACCAATATGTATCTGTCTACTTTCTCTTGTTTAAAAAAAGAAAAAAAAACTTGAAAAATGGGTTTCTAGAAGGTCAGCAAGGGGTGAGTTTGAGATGTCTCGGTGGGTTAAGTGGGCATTTTGACAATATGGCTTCTCCTTTGGCATGTTTAATTGTGATATCTGACAGACATCCTTGTAGTTTAAGATGACACTTTTAAAATAAATTCTCTCCTAATGATGACTTGAGCCCTGCCACTCAATGGGAGAATGAGCAGAACCTGTAGGATCTTATTTGGTATTGACATTCTCTACTGTAATTTTTTTCTTGTTTATTTTTAAATTTTCTCTTTGTTTCACTGGAAAGGAAAGATGGTGCTCAGTTTTAAACATTGAAAGTGTACAAGTTGCTTTGTTACAATAAAACTAAATGTGTACACACACACACAGACACACACACAACCCTTAAAACTACTGATTGCATTCACAAACTCTGGAACAAAATCTGAGTTACCGTTTTTGTTTTTTTAGAGTTAGGGTCTGGCTCTGTTGTCCAGTGGTGTAATCATGGCTCACTGCAGCCTGAAACTCCTGGGCTCAAGTGATCCTCCTGCCTCAGCCTCTCAAGTAGTTGGGACTACAGGTGCACACCACCACTCTTGGTTCACAATTACTTTTAAAGCATCGATCTCATCTAATATTATTAGATCAACAATTTTTAAAATTCTTTCTCTATAAATTTAGTGTGTGTCCCCTATAGCTCAATCTAATCTAAGGGGGAAAAAAAACCCTATCATAATTTCTGAACTGTGAAATTGAAGATTAGTTCTGAATCAAAATATTCTTAATTGGCATTGATGTTCTAAGTGATTGTATAAGCAGCAGATGTCCCTGGTTTAACTAAATTAAAATACAAGTTGCTTTTTAAGAATCTATTTGAGGCCAGACATGGTGGCTCATGCCTGCAATCCTAACACTGTGACAGGCCGAGGCGGGGCCTGGGGTGGGGAGTATTGCTTGAGCCCAGGAATTTGAGACTTCTTTTCTACAAAAAAATGAGGAAAATCGGCGCCATGGCTCACGCCCATAATCCCAGCACTTTGGGAGGCCGAGGCGGGCAGATCACAAGGTCAAGAGATCCAGACCAGCCTGGCCAACATGGTGAAAACCCTTCTCTACTAAAGATACAAAAAATTAGCCAGGCATGGTGGCGCATGCCTGTAATCCCAGCTACTTGGGGGGCTGAGGCAGGAGAATCGCTTGAACCAAGGAGGTGGAGGTTGCAGTGAGCCAAGATCGCGCCATTGCACTCCGGCCTGGAAGACAGGGTAACGTTCCATCTCAATAAATTAATAAATAAGGAAAATTAGCTAGGTGTGATGGCATGTGCCTGTGTTCCTGCTACTTGGGAGTCTGAGGTGGGAGAACCATTTGAGCCCAGGGCCCAGGAGCTCAAGGCTACAGTGAGCTGTACTCCAGTACAGGTTACAGAATGAGATTTTTTTCTCAAAAAAAAAAAAAAGTTTTTGTTTTGTTTTAAAAATAAAGACTCTATTTGAAAACGTATTAGCTATGTCAATAGTTTTTGAAAACGAAGACTACTGCCAAATGCTGTCAAGAGGGAATACTTAAATCATTATTAACCTTGGGTATATTTTCTTCCAGCGGCTTTAGAATTTGTATGCCAAACCTAAATCCTTAACCTTTTGATCTTGAGAAAGCTGTAGATGTATATGCAGTTATGAGAAATGATACAGAGGGGTACTGTGTTCACTTTACCCATTTTCCCTAAATAACATCTGGAAAACTATGGTACAATATCACAGCCAGGATACTGGCACCAATACAGCCAAGATACAGAACAATTGTATCACTAGAAGGAATCCTCTTCTTGTCCTTAAGCACTCCTGTTTTCTCACCACTACCCTTAACCCTGGAAAACACTAATTTTTTCTCTATTTCTTTGTCACTACAAGAATGATATACAAATGGGATTAAACAAAATGGAATATGTCCCTTTGGGGACGAGCTTTTGCTACTCCACATAATCCTCTGGAGATTCATTCAAGCTGTGTGTCTACTCATTTTTATTGCTGAGTAGCACTCCATGATATGGATGTACTACACTCTGTTTAATATACTGAAGAACAAGTGGGTTGCTTTCAGGTACTGGCTATGATGAATAAAGTTGCAATGAACATTGAAGTGTATGTTTTTGTGTGAAAAAAGTTTTAATTTATTTGGAATACATACTCAGCAGTGCAACTGCTTGCTGGCATGTACGACAGTTGCATATGTAGTTTTACAAGAAACTACTACACTGCTTTGCAGAGTGATTATAGTATTTTACACGCACGCCAAGAATGATCCAGTCTTCTTGAATCCTCCCCCAGCAGTTGGTGTAGTTACTATTTTAAGTTTAGCAGTCTGATAGATACGTAGTGATATCTCATTGTAGTCGTAATATCCATTTTCCTAATGATGTTGAATATATTTCCATCTGCTTATTGGCCATCTATCTATATATTCTGTTTTCTCACCATTTTACGATTATTTTAACTGTGGCGTTTTGACACATTTATATATTGTGGATTTGAGACCTCTTTGGGTACGCGCTTTGCAAACATTTTCTCTGAGTTTGTGCTTGTCATTTCATCATCTTAACAATAACTTTAATCACAATCTTGAAGTAGTCCAATTTATCAATTTTTCCTTGTATTGACAGTATTCTTATGTCAAGTCTAAGAACTCTTTGACTAATCCTATAGCTGAAGATTTTCTCCAGTTTTATTTTTCTAAAATTTTTCCAGTTTCACATTTTACGTGTTAATCCATAATCTATTTTAGTAAACTTTTGCATAAGGTAGAAAATTTAGGTTAAAGTTTATTTCTATGGATGTCCAACAGGTCTGGTATCATTTGTTGAAAAGTCTATCATTCCTCCACTGAAATGCTTTCGTACTTTTGTCAAAAGTTAGTCGTGGACATTTGTGTACGTCTATTTCTGGGTTGTCTATTCTGTTCCATCAATTTGTCTATCCTTTCACTGATACCATACAGTCTTGATTACTGTAACTATATGAGACTAAAAATTGGGAGACTGATTCCTCCCACTTTATTCCACTTACACGAGATTGTTTTAAGTGGTCTAATGTCTGTCTTACCATACAATTTTGAAATAATCTCTATGGCTACATCTATAAAAATGTCTTTCAAGATTTTGATAGGAATTGTCTTAAACAGCTTTTGATTTGGAGAAAAATGACATCTTTATTACTTTGAGTTGTCCAATCTATGAACACAATATGCATCTCCATTTACTTAAAATTTTCTCCTTTCATCAGTGTTTTATAGTTTTCATTATACATTCCCGTACATATTTTATTGGATTTACATCTTACTATTTCTTTTAAGACAGAAAAAAACATGAAGGGAGGGATGCAGGAAGGGAAAGAGAGAAGGAGGGAGAGAACAAGTGTTTATAAATAGTATATTATTTAATTTTAATAACCACTTGTTCATTACTAGTATATACAAATACAATTCAATTGCTTTTTAAATAGTTTTCTGGTGTACTGCAACCTTGCTCATCTCATTTATTAAATTCTAGAGGGGTTTTGTTTAGATTCCTTGGTCTTTTCTATATTCTATATATACAATCATGTCAACTAAAAAGAGAAAGTTTTATTTATCCATTTTGATCTCTATGTCTTATTTCCTTTTCTTTTTATTTATTTTTGGCTTTATTTCATTAGCCAGAATTCCCAGCACTGTGTTAAATAAGAATGGTGATAGTGCACATCTTTGTCTTGTTCCCAAAGTTAGAAAGAAAGAATTTAGACTTTAGCCACTAAGTACATTGTTACATTTCAGTTTTTAATAGATCTTCTTTATTAAGACTTGATAGTTCCTCGCTGTTCCTATTACCCTGAATCATTTTATTTCAAATGGGTGTTTAATTTGGCAAAATACTTTTTTTTTTTTTTTTTTTTTGAGACGGAGTCTTGCTCTGTGGCCCAGGCTGGAGTGAACGGCGCCATCTTGGCTCCCTGCAAGCTCCGCCCCCCGGGTTCCCGCCATTCTCCTGCCTCAGCCTCCCGAGGAGCTGGGACGACAGGCGCCGCCACCACCCGGCTAATTTTTTGTATTTTTAGTAGAGACGGGGTTTCACCGTGTTAGCCAGGACGGTCTTGATCTCCTGACCTCGGGATCCGCCCACCTCGGCCTCCCAAAGTGCTGGGATTACAGGCGCGAGCCACCGAGCCCAGCCTAATTTGGCAAAATACTTTCTCTGCATCAACTATTATGATAATTTTTTTCTTCTTTAGCTTATTACTATGTTGGGATTTTAAATACAAAATAAGCTTAACATTTCTAGAATAAACCTTACTTGGTTATAGTATATAATTTTTATATATTGCTGAATTGTATTTGAAATATCTTAAGAATTTTGCCTCTAATTCATGAGGAATATTGACCTGTAGTTATCTTCTTATTACTTTCTTTATCTAGTTCTAATATTAGGGCAATACTGGCCTCATGAATTGGGTAGTGTTCCTTCTTTTTCTCTATTCTGGAAGAAACTGTATTAAATTAGTGTGAATTCTTCTTCAAATGTTTCAGAAAATTGTCCATTGAAAATACTTGTACATGTACGTTTTCCTATGCTACATGCTTTTAAATTACAAATTAAATTTTATTAATAGTTACAGGGTAATTATAATATTTCAGATTCGGTGAGTTGTGGTAGTGTTTTTTTAGAAATAGATCCATTTCATCTAAATTACCAAATGTACGTATGTAGTTATTCCTAGTATTCTTTTACTATTATTTTGATGTCTGCACAGTGACATAAGTTAACAATTAAAGAGAAGGAAACTTTATTGTATTTAGCCATATTTTTACTCTTTTCATTTTTCCTTTTCTATTTCATGGAATTTCAATTAACCATTCTAGGATAAGTGTGCTGGAAATAATTTATTTTAGTTTTCGTCCATCTTAGAATGTCTTAATTTGCCCATCATTCTAGAAGAATATCTTTACTGTTTTCTAATTAATAAACTTGTAAGAAATATCTTAATGCACAAAGTATTTTTAACTTATAGTAGGCCTACAGCCTTAGAATAAATTACCTTATATTTAATAATTCAATGATCACGCTTTAGGACTTATTAACATAAGTACTCTCAAACTGTTTTCCAAAAAGCTTGCAGATAATTAGACACCATGAAAAAAAACTAAAGATGTGATCCCTAGTTGACCTCAGAAAACTCAACTCCACACTCCATGATTCTACATGATTCCATTGAAGAGGATCATTTATCATGTTAATTTTTAGGCAGGACAAAGAGGAATCAACTTTGAATGGCAGTGAGAAGTTTCTTTCGCCTTTGACATTCTAAATCAGGACCTGTTTCCTCACATTCCAGTTCACCTTGGCATTTTTGCTTCACTTTTCTCTCACAGATCAGAAATTTCATTGAGGATGCATATCCTATCCTGAATCTCCCTTTGTATTAAGAGGTTAGAAATGAATTTAGACCACCTCTCATATTACACATGTAGAGTAAGTCCTTGAAAAAGGAGAATTACTTAGTTACTTGCATACTTACTTGAAAAATTAAGAGTAGAGCTAAAGGTATTGATGTTCCTTTACCGATATTTGCTCTTCATAAATCTGCTCATCAGTCATTTTCTCAGCCTGAAAAACTGCTACACACCCAAAAAAGACACTGTACCTAATATACTTTTGGAAATCTTTGAACTTATATATATGAGATTCTTTTTAAAAAATGACTCTAAATTATATCAAAATAATGCAAACATGTAGAAAATTACTATATAATTTTGTCATCTATTGCAAGGAACATGTAATTTTCATTCATTTATTTTTTAAAAGGAATCTCTGGTAAAATCATCACTAATATTGATATATTTAGCATTTGTCTCTGCCCTATAAAAAGAAGAATAACAACGATATTTTGCAGACCCTCAGCATCATGGCTAAACTGTGCATGTAGTATCCATTCTGTAAAAAAAATTGTCCTTCATATTATCCAAGTCTTTATGAACTTGATCCAAGTTTATCTTGCAAATATATCTACACATACATATATGTTAAGATAATCTACGATTTTCTCACTTAGATGGAACAAAATGGTTTTATGGTCTTCTGCTATATCTGTCCATGTTGAAATTAGAATAAAAAGAAACATATTTCACATATATTAAGGGTACAACTATAGGTTATCATGCTAATTTTTTTAAACTGACAATTAGATTATTTATTTCATTTGAGTGTATATGTCTACATTTGCATTTTAATATAAATTGGTTGTTGATTCCATTAATCAAGAGAAAATAAAATGGGAGGTTGGAAATTATTTAACACAACACATCATTTCATGGGGGCTCATTAAAATAGAGGCTCAAATTATGACTATGTGGAAGAAAATTATAAAGCAAATAATTATGTATATAATTGTTTTAAAATTATCCTCTAGGTTGGAGACATTCACATTCAAAAATTCTTTAGGGACTTAATTAAAATAGAAAGAATTATCACTTTTCAAAAATATGACCAAGAGATTTAATTTTGGCTTTTCACATTTATTTTGACATTTTAAAATGCATTTTAATGTGAGGAAACAAAACACTATTTTACATTTGAAATGAAGTTTTTCTTTTTACTTTTTTTGTAGATCTCTTAGAGTAAAACTTTTCATAATAAGTTAAAAAGTGTAGCATTAAAATGTCATCACCATTAAAAAATATATAAATTTATAAGCTAAAATATCTCCATACTTTAAAAAAATTTACTTTGCAAATTAGCTAATATATTAAAAAATAAATCATAATTTTTATTTAAAAATATTGCTTTCATAAATTGCTCAGGAAAGTAAATTAAATCAATGATATAAAACATAGCAATTTAAAAGGCTGTCATATATAATAGCATGAGACGACTGAATTATTTTTGACATGGAAATAATTTTTGTGTTTTTTGAGACAGAGTCTTGCACTGTTG
The DNA here is from genome assembly GCF_024542745.1 of Macaca thibetana thibetana. Classification (NCBI taxonomy): domain Eukaryota; kingdom Metazoa; phylum Chordata; class Mammalia; order Primates; family Cercopithecidae; genus Macaca; species Macaca thibetana. The sequence goes on along the minus strand of NC_065579.1, from coordinate 188,601,669 downwards.
TCCAGGCTGGAGTGCAGTGGTATGATCTCTGCTCGCTGCACCCTCCACCTTCTGGGTTCAAGTGATTCTCCTGCCTCAACCTCCTGAGTAGTTGGGATTACGGGCACCTGCCACCATGCCGGGCCATTTTTTAAAATATTTTTAATAGAGACAGGGTTTCACTCTGTTGGCCAGACTGGTCTTGAACTCCTGACCTCGTGACCCACCCACCTCGGCCTCCCAAGACATGGAAATAATTTTTAATAACAAAAGCCAAAATTAATGGCAGACCATCTTAATATATGAAATTTAAAAAGCACTTGTATAAATACTTTTATTTTAGAAATAATTCAAATAGTTAACAAGCATTTATTTGAGAGCAAGCTTATGCTATGGAAATAAAGTCAACAGGCAAGTCACTGAAATGACATGTGGTCCAGCAAAAAGACTAAAATGGGGAGGATTTTTTTGGGAAGTGTACTTTATACAATATTAGATTTGTTTAAGTAGATTATACTTAAACAGTATTTAAATAAAAAGGGGAAGTCCTGACTGAGTTGTAATGAGGTGGCAGGGATGAATGTCAACCAGGCAGGAATGAGGATGAGGACAGGAGATCTTCTATGAAAGTTTCTTATAAGATAAGAAAGATACCTGGTCTTAAAATATAAGATAGTCCATAAAGCAAAGTAGAGGAGGGAGTGCATTCCAAATGAAAGGAAATGTCATGTGTAAAGTCACAGAGACTCAGTATATGAGAGGACAGCAACACCTAGGAACTCTGCAGGAAGACGCCAGCAGCAAGAAGGACCTCACAGAGGTGGGCCCCTGATCTTGGAGTTCTCAGTCTCTATCAGTGTAAGAAATAAATTCCTTTTCTTTATAAATTACCCAGTTTCAGTTATTCTATTATAAGCAACAGAAAAGACAGCACTGAATGTTTTACATTTGTGAGTCACATGTCCAATTTGCATTTAAGAAAGCTTACTCTGGTAACACTTTGGAGAATACATTTGGTGATGGATTGAGTGTATTCGAATCAATTGTCTCTCAAGGTTGCCTTATAATTATACCTCCTGCTGTGGCGTATTATTTAATACTATAATTTAATAGATTCGACCTAGAAAATCGTGGAACTTTTTATTGTCGTTACCATTTCAAAAAAGTTAAGTATATGAAAATGTAAGGAAATGGCTAAACACCACTGTCATTCAAACATTTTTGAGGGGATCTTAAGAGACTGCCCTCCTCTCGCTTTCAAAGAGCCCTGGGTGTGACTTAAGGGAAGTCACAGCATGCTTTGGTCTCCTTATAAGGCTGCTCCATAAGCCAAAATATTCAGCATCTCATCCAACAATTCCTCAGCCCCCAACAGAAAATTACTCCTAAGCACATCTTTTGCACTTACTATCCTTCTTCGGCTGTCCTGTACATGCTTATCCAAATTAGAATTCTCATGGTCTACTACCCTAATCATTCCTTTAGATCACTCTCCTAGTCCTAGCATAATTCCACCCTTAGTTAAATTTGATCACTAAGGAATCCTATCACATTGCCTTAGTGAACTACTCTCCCACTCTTGCAGTGGACAATACCATACTTCCTCTCACCTGGAATTTCCAATACCTATCCCTCCTTCACTTTCACTGGATGACCTTGCCTTTTATTTAAATGAGAAAATGGAAGCAATTAAAAAACATCAACACCCACTCATGTCTACCTCTTTCCCTTCATAAAACCAATGTATTTCACCTACTTTTTTATTGTATCAGATAAATTACCCCTGCATTTTTCTAGGAACCCTCTCTATCAGCTCAATCCCATCAGCTGAACTATCACCTACCTTAAAAGAAACTTTTTGACTTTTGACCTCCATTCCAGTTAACAAACCCACTTTTCTACTGCTTTTTAAAGAATATCCTCTCTCTATACATAAAACTTTCCCACACGTTCTGCCTTCACTTTCTTACTTTCCATTTTCTTCTTAACCCATCTGAATCAGAATTTCAGCCCAACCATTCCAACAAAACCATTTTGAGTCCAAATAAATGACCATCATGCTAAATCAATGGTCAATTCTCAATACTCATCTAAATTAAACTCTGCAAATGCAGTTGGCATTTTGAGCACTAACTCCTTCCAAAACATGCTCATTTAAATAGGTCCTCCCATTTCACCTGCATATCCTTCTTTATCTTCTTAGCTCCCAGCTTCTGATTTTCTTCCTGGCCTCTTTATATTAGAGTAACTTGGGGCTCAGCAGCTCAACCACACCTTTCTTCACACACACTCTTCAGATGATCTGATACAAGCTCATTGCTTTGAGTGCCTTTTAAAAACAGATGATTTCTGACTCAAATTGCCAGTCCGAACTGCTCCACTAAATTCCAAGCTTATATTATTATTATTATTATTATTTATTTATTTGTTTGTTTTGAGACGGAGTCTCGCTCTGTCGTCCAGGCTGGAGTGCAGTGGCGCGATCTCAGCTCACTGCAAGCTCCTCCTCCCGGGTTCACGCCATTCTCCTGCCTCAGCCTCCGGAGTAGCTGGGACTACAGGCGCCCGCCACAATGCCCAGCTAATTTTTTGTATTTTTAGTAGAGACGGGGTTTCACCGTGTTAGTCAGGATAGTCTTGATCTCCTGACCTCGTGATCCGCCTGTCTCTGCCTCCCAAAGTGCTGGGATTACAGGCGTGAGCCACTACGCCCGGCTAATTCCAGGCTTATATTTTTAAGTGCCTACTCAATATCTCCACTTATATAGCAAACATGCATCTCACACTTGTGATATCCAAAACTAACCTCTTGATTTTCCCCCAAATCCTTCTCCTCCCAGTTCCCCATGGATCTGTGAATGGCTACAGTGTGCCTTATGCCAGAAGTTCCATTTTCAGAGGCCTATTTACCTCTTGGTCAAAAACTTAAGAGTTAATTCCCCTCATATACAACCAATCACTCAGCAAGTTTTGTTTTGTTTTGTTTTTGTTTGTTTTTGCTTTTATCAGTTATACTTTAAACATGCACTCCATGTTTAATTAATTATTAAAGCCCCTGATGTTTCTGCACTGATCTAAGACAGCTTCTCACTGGACTTTCGCAACACAAACATCTTAAATCTGCCCACCAGTTGTACATCTGCCCAACATCGCTCTTCCTTCTAGAATAAAAAAAAAAAAAATGATCTTTTCAGTAATGTCATACCATTTCCCTGATCCAAATCTTTAAAAAGCTGTTAAAACAGCTCCCGATCAAACACAGAATAAACTGAATGAAACAGAAGAAAATCGTATCTCCTTACAAGGGCCTACAAGGTTTTATATGATCTGACAACTGCCAAATTCTCTGGAGTCTCCTGAAATTTTCCCTCACTTACCAATCTATATCTCCCTGGCCTTCCTTTCAACACACCCACCCCCATTCCCCCTGGGGGGACTTCACAATTGCTTTTCTCCTCACTGTTGGCTTATTCTCAGAATATGATATTGTACGTCACTTCATTCAGGTCTCTGCTTAAATATCACCTTTTCAGAGTGCTTATCTTGACCACACACCAATAGAAGCCACTTTACAACACAACACTGAATCTTTCTGGCGGGTTGCCTTTTTCTTCATAGTACTTGCTGCTACCTAGAAATGCACTTTGCATTGTCGGTCTTCCTCACCAAAGTATAGGGCTCTGAGGGTTGGTGTCTCATCTGTTTTCTTCACTGCTTCATTCCCAGGGTTCAGGAAGGTTGGGTATCCAGTAGGTCCTCAAACTTTTGTTAAATTAGCTAATTTAGCATCTGTCGTATGCCAGACATTATTATTATTATTATTTGAGACAGGGTTTCACTCTGTCGCCAAGGCTGGAGTATAGTGGCACGACCATGGCTCACTGACACCTCCTGGCCTCACTGCAGCCTCCAGGTTGCCTGGGCTCAGGCGATCTTCCTGCCTCAGCCTCCTGAGTAGCTGGGACTTCAGGTAAGAGCCATCATACCTGGCTATTTTATTTTCATTTTCTTTTATAAAGATGGGGTCTCACTAAGTTGCCCAGGCTGCTGCTCTTGAACTCCTGACCTCAAGCAATCTTCCTGTGTTGACCTCCCGAAGTACGAAAATTATAAGCATGAGCCACAGTGCCTGACCCAGACTTATTTTTAATATAGGATCTGTATTGGTCCCTTTTCATACTGCTATAAAGAACTACCCGAGGCTGGGTAATTTATAAAGGAAAAAGGTTTAATTGACTCACAGTTCCACATGGCTGGGGAGGCCTCAGGAAACTTACAATCATGGCAGAAGGTGAAGAGGAAGCAACGCACCTTCTTCACAAGGCGGCAGGAAAGAGAAGTGCCAAGCGAAGGAGGACAAGCCCCTTATAAAACCATCAGATCTTGGGAGAACTCACTCACTGTCATGAGCAAACATGGGGGAAACTGCCCCCAAGAGCCAATTACCTCCACCTGGTCTCTCCTTTGACATGTGGAGATTATGGGGATTGTGGAGATTACAATTCAAGATGAGATATGGGTGAAGATACAAAGCCTAAGCATACCAGGATTCTCACAAGCATATTACTTAGGCATCAACATTTGTTTATAAAGCCTCCTGCTCCTAACATGTAATAGTCATATATGTAATACAGAAACAGAGTATTTCATACCTATTTTTAAACTAAACCTCCCACTTGCACAGTCTAGAAATGTATATTCTTGCCCGATGTTAGGTGTGTTGAGATTATGAATTGCAGTTATCAGCAAAAAACCAAAATATTAAATAATATATGATCAACGGGTGTAAACTTTTGGACTTTAGATGTGATACACACACAGGCATACACACACACACAACATGTAAATAAATGGTAAGAAAATAACCTAGTGGATATTTACATGAGCTAGTTCATATCTGTAAGGTAACATAACACAATACAAGAAGCAGATCTCCACTTTCTACAGGATGTTAATGCATCCTCAAGAAAGAGTGGAAAAGAACCAAGTCTCCTTCTGGTTTGTTCCCAGTGTGTCTGAATTAGCTACATTTATGCTCAAATAGCCTAAAATATTCACATTTCTTAAGGAAACTTTCTAGCAGCAGCCACTTTTTTCTACCTGCTAAAATAATCAGTGCAGCAGGGAAAAGAGCCAACCACAGGGAAGACAAAGAGTAGGGCCCTGAAATAAAACCACGGCTACACTTTTCCTGACATACATTCACATCCCTCCCTGCCTGGGAATCCTGCCTGCCCTTGTTATTAGGGAGGGGGAGGGGGAGGGGGATGAGAGGGAGAAAGGGAGAGGGAGAAGGAGAGGGAGAGGGAGGGAGGCAGCGGAGGGAAGAAAAACAAAGAAACCAAGAATAGAATGCTTCACTCCTGCCTTGATAGGAGATATTTTCGGGTCTTTATCAGTTAAGAGAATACTATCTAAGACTCTAGACACTACTGATAGCTTATTCTCAGGATATTTGAGTCTGACATTCCTACTTTTGAATTGGCTAAGCTCTTTTAATATTTTACACTTCAATCACTGGAGGCACCTGGAGTCGGCAAATTAAGACTTTTAGAAAGAACATAGAGACAACTATTCCCTTACGTCTTTCTTAAAATTGATAAGTACCAATAAAAAATAAAATCCTCGACTTTTTTTTCTCTTTTTTTTTTTTTTGTTTTAGACTGTGTCTCACCCTGTTGCCCAGGCTGGAGTGCAGTGGCATGATCATAGATCACTGCAGCCTCAGACTCCTGGGCTCAAGCAATCCTCCCATCTCAGCCTCCCAAGTATCAAAGACTACAGGCATGCACCACTATGCCCAGGTAATTTCATTTTAATTTTGTTGTAGAGACAGGGTTTCGCTATGTTACCTAGGATGGTCTTAAACTCCAGTGCTTAAGCGATTCTGCGACCTCAGCCTCCCAAAGTGCTGAGATTACAGGAGAGTCACCACGCCTGACCCCTGACTTTCATTTTTGGTTTTTGGCTATCTTCTTTCAAATATCACAAAGCTTAGTCACCAAATGTACAGCTGATATCTATTGGAGTATGGGGAGAAAGGGAAAGGGAATGAGAAAGAATGAGAAGGAGAGGAAGAAAGGCAGCCAGAGAAACTTCTGATGGGCTGATGAGGAAAGGCTGAAATTGTGTTTATTTTAAAAAGTGCAATTACTGAAGCAGGTTGCACTATTATCTTCTGCTAGAGGAAATAACCATAAAGAGACTTCATTTCCTTGACTTGTATGTTGTAAATAAATAGTACTACATGTTGATGTTAGTTTAGGGGTGGTAAGATTTCAATCAAGTAAACAACAAAACAATGCCAGCACTGCTCAGTAAGGAGCAGCTCATAGCTCAGAAACAGCAGAGCCTGAATGCCAGAGCGCATCTATTCTAATTTCATCCCCTCACTAGTTCATGCTATCATCACTATATCTGTATTGGTTAAGGTAGTCGTAAAAAATTTCATTTTCTTTCAAGGACATAAGGTTCAAACAGGATATTCTTTACAAAACAAAAGTAAAATGACCATTAACAATGTTTATAGCACAGAATTTACATATGTACGCTTATGCAATGGAATAGCTCCTAAAGGTAAAAATCAAAAGAAAAATAGCTAAGTTGTAAGTATTTCAGAATATAAAATGCAAATACAATCACAGCTTTTAACTACAGATTATAAATAAGTGAAGGATAAAAAGAGGAAGCCTTGAGCAAGCATTCCCGACAAACTGATTTTAGACTGGTGAAGATAAGGAGAAGGGGCTTTTACACTGAGGACCAGAAAACAAACAGGAGATGGATACCAGGGAAACACTCCAGGCCAAAAAAAAAAAAAAAGCATGCACAACAGCCTCAGTGCAGGAAAAGCACTAGAGTGGCTAGAGCTTACTAAGCAAGAGAAAAAGGATGTCAAGATGAAACTAGAGCCAGATCCTTGAAAACCCCTTAAGCCATGTTCAGACTCATTTAAAGTGCTTCAAGGTCAAATACATTTGAAAAATGAAGTATTATTGTATAGCACTTACTTGGAGATTCAAAATGCATATTAGCTAATTAGATCCCAAGAATTTTGATTCTAAAGAAATGTGCTGAATTTGACTTAATGTGGGGTGTTCCAACTGTATTTGAGCACTGAACACCTTCATCTACCACACTTGCTGATTTCCTGCTGAACCTTCCTCCTTGGTGGATTATTTCCCGTTTTCCCAAACAAGTTAAATGGCACAAAGAGCTATAATAAACCAGGATGCCACTGTTATTTCGTGAATGAACTGAAACACCATTTTCTATATCTGCGTATAAAAGGACCTAAACTATTCAAAAAGTATTACTTCAAAAAATAATGGGCTTCATTTCTACTCATGTGGACAAACTTTTGACATTCTATTCTCTTGCAGGTTCTGAGGTACTTGCTTAAGGAAGGGGATTGTAAGATCTATATTCTAATTTGGAAGAACTAGCATAAATGTATTCATTTATTTATTCATTCAACAAATCTGTGTTTAAATGTGTCACGCACCATTCCATTCCTGAGGAATAAAGTGGGAAACAAGAGAAACATGGTCTTTGCCCTGCTGAAACTTGTATTATTGGCTTAGTATAAAGGAGAAAAGCAATCTAAACATGATGATAACGCAATCCAATAACTGGTATAATAAAACACATACTCACATGGAAGAGAACAAAGACTGGAGGTGAATAATAACAGAATTTTTAACACAGGTGGGGAGTAAGAAAGAGAACCTGGATTTGAAAAATCACGTGGAAGTAAAATAAAGAGGGGAGGAACTGTAACAGCTAAATGAATGTGTGTTGCTTATATGATACATCAATTCGAGCTCAACGGAGAAGTCTAATTTTCAAATAAACCATGGCAGTTAAAAGAAACAATACTAATTTTTATAATATGCCAAGAACTGTTATAAGAAAATTATATATTATATGTATATTTGCTGCTGTTGTTGTCATTTCCACTTTGTCACCCAGGCTGGAATGCAGTGGGCAGTGGTGTGATCATACCTCACTGTAACTTCAAACTCTTGGCCTCCAGTGATCCTCCCACCTAAGCCTCCAAAGGGGGCAACAGGCTAGGATTACAGGAGTGAGCCACATTGCTTGGCCATATATTTTTAATATTTTAAATCTTATAATAGCTCCATGAGGTAGGCATCCTTTAAATTAGTATTTTAAAGAAGCATCTCAGACAGTGAGAGTTTACGTGACTTGCCCACGCCAAATCAGAGATAGGGAGGGGCCATTCGTTCCAGAGGCTTTCCTGACAATTCCACTCCCCTTTCAGACTCAGGCGGCCCTCCTATATGTGTCTTCAACTATCAATACGTCACCCTGGGTTGCATTAGCACACATATTGTGTTTCATCCTCTTTAGACTTTTCATTTCCTGAAAAAGGGGCCATGTCTTTCTCTTCTTCAAGGTGACCAGGTGCAGCATAGTCTCTACAACAAAAAGGTACTGAATTCTTGAAAGAATGAATATCGTGGCCATGAAGGAGAACTCACGAAAAGCATACAGAGAAGAACATGAAGAAGACCCTAGATGGAATCTTGTGGACTCTAACAGTGAGGGCAAGAGCTCTGGGAAATCTGAAAACTGATTTATTCATGTGATCACTGGGGAAGAATGGCAAATGATAGAAATCAAAAATTCTGATCAGAGTTAGGCAAAATGCCAAAGAGCCAGTAATGAGTTTCTTCATTACTGCTAACATTGTTTTCTCTATGTAAATGATCATGTCATATTTACAAAATTTAATTAATGAAACTTCTTGGAAAATTCATGACAAAACTCAATTGAACAGTCTATTTCACCACATATTTATATATTCTACCCATCATTTAAGCAAATAGCCTACCCTTTAAAATATAAAGGAGAAAGAACAATTGCATATATATGTATATATGAACAACAGACTATCTTACTAAATTATTTATCTCATCTTAATCCCAGGATAACTAAATTTTATACAACTAAATCATTCATCCTAATTCACTTCTGCCTGAGTCATATTTGAGAGGTAAAAACAAGCCAGAATAATTACTTACATGTGTTTACTGGCTGACAAATTGGTGATTTTACTGATAGTTGTATAAAACAATTCTTGGCAATTGATTAATAATTAGTCACTATTTTGTTTAAGTTACATGTCTAATTTCTTGAGAAAGAGACATTTAGTACTTTTCATAAAACATATACTTTTTTAGTTTATTGCTACTAAAAGGGTTTATTGAAAAATAAAATGTTATTATAACCACCTAACTCAATAAATGGATGTAGTTTACCCAGTGTAATGATTACAAAGCCGTAACAGCAAGAGCCTTGCTATACCTGTGTATACCTGTGTATAGACTACTTGCTATACCTGTGTCATTCAATGCAATTCACATGGGGCTACTGAGCCCTGGAAACCTGGCTAAGGAGGCTGGAAAACTGGATGTTTAATTGTATTTTATATTGATGTAGATTCAAAAACTGACACTCATTTCCATTACTGCAAAACTTAAGTATGTTTGAAATAACTCAGGTAGGTGAATCAACTTTTTGCTGTAAAATTATGAATATTAAATACATATCAAGTATTTCTGATGAAAACTTAACATCCAAATTCAGATGTGCTCTAAGTGCAAAATATACACCAAATTTCAAAAACTTAATACCTCTAAAATATGTAAAATATCTTGTTTCTCAACTGATTTTTACATTTGTTTACTACTGATTCCGTGTTGAAATAATACTTTAAACACATAATCAATAGAGTTAAACTAGTCAATATTATAGAAAATAGCTTACGCATTACATGAAAAAAATTTCACCTAACTCCATTATTGAAAAAGACAAAAAATTTTGATTTAGAGTAAATGTTCTGAGAATAAAATCCTGTGGAAGACAGTGTGGTAATTCCTCAAGGATCTGTAACTAGAAATATCATTTGACTCAGCAATCCCATTACTAAGTATACACCCAAAGGATTATATATTTTGCTTTGTCCTGGCATCTTAAAAGAAATTTTGAACATTAAGTTTTTTTTAATGACTCAGACTCATTATCATCAATTATTACACTATATTGCAGTCTAACGATGCCCAGAGGGACAATTACACTATGCGGAGCTGTTTGCCGCTGCACCTAAGTGGCCTTAGAATGCTGTGCATTCGGTTTTGGTTTCTGACCTTGATGCATTTTCTCTTTCTTCCATTGTTTTTAGCAGTGACTTCTCAATACTGTTAGATGTTGATCACAATTGGTCAGTTCCACAATTGTTCTTAATTTGGTCCTTCTACCAAAACACAGCTTGACATCCTTTTAAAAATAGTGTGATACAACAATGAACAAATATCCATAAACATTATGGTACACGTTTTGGCTCCTGAAAAAAATAGTATTACTTGTTTTCATGCTTGTAGTTATGTTTCAGAGAATGAGGCTGGCTAGGAAGTCTGACCACAGATAATCATGACAAGGATATTGCGATGATAGTGACAATGACGATTACCACAACTAATTGAGACACTGGGGGAAGTGTGTAACGACCTCTTCACAATTATATGAGGTAGATAAACTACAATCTTATTAATATTTTACAGAGGGGGAAATTAAACTTGAACTTAGAAAGATTAATCTGGCTGTGGTTACATGCTAGTAAGTGGTGAACTGATACTTGAGCCCAGGCCTACACCGATTCTCTATACTGCTTGCAAGGTCAGTATCTATATTTATATTTTAAAAACAAATTAATGGCAACTTAGATGCAAAGCATTAAAAGAAACAAGGTTACCAAATTTTAACTATGTAGATTTATTTAATAAATTTGTATTTTGCTTTACTGAGCCTGATATTAAATGACGCTTACTTTGTTTATTCCTCTACTACTTAAAATCAAGGAGATATTATACAATTTTGCTAAGTGATATCATACTAATAGTTGAGGTTTATAAAATTATCACTGCTAATACAAACTAAATTGAGTATTAATACTGTATTTAAGCTATGAAGTTATAGTTGTCCTTATTAGATTTGACTTACTGCTTAATTTATTTGGTAGTTTGGTAGAATCTGATTCATTGTGTGTCTCCTAAGGCACATTCTGGAACCCAGACATAGCCTTAGTGACTGGTTTTTATCCATCCTGCATGTATGTTGCTTTGGTATGCACAGTGAATGAACACTTTAAACTAATTGTATGACATTTTAACATGTGAAGGTTTCATATAAAATGTGGGTTCCTGACTTAAATAACTAGAAGATGTGGCTCCATGGGTCCACATTCTCAACATGAAAGCAACTGACAATTGTATTCAAAATGGTTTGTGAATGGCAACCACCTCAGAGGAGATCCGTTTGCCAGGTTGCCAATAAGAACCATCTGGCCTGCTTCTCTCAGTTACCTCCCTCGTTTGCGAGTCCTGCTTTTATCCTTTAGTAAAACTCTGAAAGTATAACTCCAAACTTTCCATGATATTCTATATTCTAGCTTGTTGCACATTTTCAATTGTGTGATTTTATGCAGTCTGAACCACTGCCCTATGGCACATAAATAATAGCATTATGAGTTCTTTATACATGAAACTGAAACTCAAATGTGAGCAGCTTGTTTCAAGAGCAGAGAGGTAAATATCCAATTCTAAAACCACTCACTTTATATTGTGTATTAAATCATCAATTAATCTTAATTCTATATAGTATACATGATTATTGCTATTATTCGTGTTGTAATTAGTATTTTGGGGGAAAACATCTTGTGTGGCTTTCTTCACCGTATTCAGTACTAAAGAACAGGAATCTATCATATCACTTTGCAGTGTCGCCTCCATGGCAAGCATGATGGTGAAAAGTTTATGAGAGACTGAGCGACAGAGAAAAAGACAGAGAAAGAGAGATCAAGAGACAGGGAAAAAAGATAGGTATTTTACTTTAAATAAAATATATTCCATGAGACACAATAAATTATTAACTTTCCTTTCACATTTAATATGGAAACAACAAATATATCACTAAAATTAAAAAATAACTATTCCAAATGTCACATGGTGGGAAAGACAATGGAGAAAAGTTAGTGAAGGAACATGTGACAGGGAAGCACAGAAGGGACTGGATGAATTATTTTATATCAAGTGGTCTGAGAAGCATGTAAAGCACCTAATGCTTCAAAACTGCATGAATGAACGTAAGACAGTAACCATCATGAATATCATAATCTCACAAAGACAAGGGAACCCACCTGGACAGCTCATCGGCCTCCTTCACTACTCTTAACACAGTGTTAGGAACACAGCTCCAGTCTCAGAAAAGTTGGCTACCACGCTGTTTTGTTTCCTAAAGCACTATGAGAAAATGTAACTGTAACTGCCCCCAAGTTTTCCTGATGCGTTGAATAGACAGAATTTGAAAGGGTATACGGTAAAAGTCTTATCTTGGGGAGACAGTTAAACCCAGAAGTAGACAGAGAACCAAATCCTCTGGCTATCGGCTTCTCTTGCATATGTTGAAAGAAACAGAAGGAAGACCAAAGATCCAGGTTACAACTTAGTAGTGATGATTCAACATTATACAGTGTGGATGGGAAATGGAAAAGTTAGATAAAAATCTGCCTGATCACTAATCTAAGTTAATGGGAATAAGGCCCTCAAAGACGAATAATTTTATATTACTTATATATATATATATATATGGAAGCTTTCAAAATTATAAGAAATACCTACATTTTCTGAAAGTAAGTGGCTCAATGTAACATGAGTTATTTATTTATCTGCAGCATAACACTAAGGAAATCATTCAGCTAGAAAACCATGAAATACCTCTTCATAACTTCAAAACTCCTAGTCCATTCTGTAGAAAACAGACATGCTTAAACAAGCTGTTTTGTTACACACAGACAAAAACAGAAAAATTGATTTTTTCCCACTTTTAACCTGCTTATTTTAAAAGGTCATAAACAAAACCATTATTATTATAGATACCACATAATTCCCAGACTTAAATGGTAATCACTTGAATAGGAACCTTAAGACCATTTTCACAAGTACGCACCAACCATTGTTTCAAGTGAAAGAGAAGAAAACAGATGTTTTAGGGCAATGAGCAGCATTTAAACTTAAGGTAAACTACCCAGTAGAACTGTCCTACTTCAGCATGAGTCTGAATTTGAGAAGGTGAATGTTATAGGTGAGTCAGACATAAATACTCAAGATACTTTCAAAATATCCCTGTGCACCTAAATTTTAGGCTTGTGGGGCATAAATGAGGTAGATAATACCAGGAACCAAGTTTATACAAAGATGGTAAATCCTTACTCCTGTGCTACACTCTGCATCAATAGAAACTTTTCTGCTAGACTGAGTAATCTCATAAACCCTGTAAGAGAAGTTATATTTCTACTATTCAAACTCAAATCCAGACAGATTAGATTGATACAGCAACTTTCTTAATCTCTTTTACAGAAGAGAATTAGTCTGTCTGAATTTTGAAGCTACCTACTTTATTTGAAAGACTGGTAAATTTAACTGTTCTCATTAATCAAGCTGAAATAAAATTCTGGTTTTAACAAGGAATAAATGCTGAAAGGGAAAGAAAAAATACTAAGAAAAAAAGAAGACTTTTAATGGGACACCCAATACTCTTCAAAAGTTATTAACAATCATACTGTGAGATTATAATATTCTCAATGAAGAACAGGTTATAAGTTACTGCTTATTTTTTACTGTCTGACTCCCTTGGAATAGTTAGCTGTTTGCTAAACTATGTCCAAAATGTCTTTTAATCATCCATCATTTGTTTTCTGGCTTTTTTTTTTTTTTTTTTTGAAAAGGAGTTTTGCTGTTGTTGCCTAGGCTGGAGTGCAATGGTGCAATCTCGGCTCACTGCAACCTCTGCCTCCCAGGTTCAAGCAATTCTCCTGCCTCAGGAGATGGGATTACAGGCATGCACCACCACACCTGGCTAATTTTGTAGAGACAGGGTTTCTCCATATTGGTCAGGCTGGTTTCAAACTCCCAACCTCAGGTGACCGCCCTCCTTGGCCTCCCAAAATGCCGGGATTACAGGTGGGCCACCATGTCCAGCCATCATTTGTTTTTGTAAAGCATATAAGGCAGGTGTTTATATGCCTAAAAAGATGCTATATTACTTCAATTATAAAAAAAAAAATTCAGTGCTTTGAAATCTATCCAGTGAAATTAAAAACAAATACATTAGCTCTCCCTTATTTTTAGTAGATACAGTCCAAGACTGCTAGTGGATGCCTGAAACCATGGATAATACCAAACACTATATATACCGTGTCTTTACACATACATACCTATGATAAAGTTTTATGTATAAATTAGGCACAATAAGAGATTAACAATAACTAATAAAATAGAACAATTATAACAATATACTGTAATAAAATGTATGTGAATATCTTTCTCTCAAAATATTGTACTGTACTCACCCTTATTCTTGTGATGCTATGAAGATGATACAATGCCTACATGACAAAATGAAGTGAGGTGAATGACCTCATTGTGATGTAGCATTAGGCTACTATTGAAAACTAATCAAAAATTTATGAACTGATTATTTCTGGAATTTTCCATTTAATATTTTCAGGCTAACGTACTATGAGTAACTGAAATCACAGAAATCAAAACCACTGATAAAAGGTGGAGCCATGGCCGGGCGCGGTGGCTCAAGCCTGTAATCCCAGCACTTTGGGAGGCCGAGACGGGCAGATCACAAGGTCAGGAGATCAAGACCATCCTGGCTAACATGGTGAAACCCCGTCTCTACTAAAAATACAAAAAACTAGCCGGGCGAGGTGGCGGGCGCCTGTAGTCCCAGCTACTCGGGAGGCTGAGGCAGGAGAATGGCATAAATCCGGGAGGTGGAGCTTGCAGTGAGCTGAGATCCGGCCACTGCACTCCAGCCTGGGCGACAGAGCGAGACTCTGTCTCAAAAAAAAAAAAAAAAAAAAAAAAAAAGGTGGAGCCTACTGTACTCTGAAAGGAGTGATTTTTTTTTTAAGTCTATCTTTCCAAAATTTCTGACAAACAAATTCTCCAAGCATATATACTGACTAATGCATCATAGTATATATGTATCTCTACCTTTACCAAATAATGCCAAATTGTTTTCAAACGTGGTTGTACACATTTATCCTTTGTATGCTATTTTTTCTGTATTTTGTTTGTTTTTGTCATTGGGTGAACTGTTCTTTTTGTAATTCAATGACAAAATCAAAAAGTAGTGTATGGCTTAAAAATCTTCTTAAAAATATTTTAGAGTTTTCCATTCATGTCATGGTTGCTTAGTTTTTAAATAATCTTGCTAATCATGATGGTGTCATATACTCATTTGCTAGTATACTGATGCATAATAATCCTCAAATTAGTATTTGTCATTGAGAACTGATTTGGTCATGATGTAATATCACATATAATTATGCTAAAATTGTGTTTAGAATACTGGCATCTATGGTCATGAGGGTTTACCTCAGGAATGCATGACTGGGTTACCATTCTACCTCAATTCTAATTAACCATAGAAAAGCCATATGGTAAGATATCATAGAATAATTACCTCAGATACAAAAATCCACTCTGAGCAGGGAGAACCCGTTGAATTTCCTTCCACATTGTAATTTGTAGAAAACGCCTACCATAGTTAAGAAGCCCTAAATATTACATATAGTGTCTATACTAAGGGTACTTTATTCCACATACTTATGACCCTAAAGAGGCCAACTGGACTCATTTTTGTTTCCGAAAACAACTCTAGTTGCTCAAGAAAAGAGGATATATTTCAGCCTAATGGTTACCATATTATGAACTCAAGCTGATGAAATGTAACTATATTAATTTTGTGTCCAAACATAAGTTTAAGGAGGAAAAACATGAGCATTAGATCTACTTTGCTATCTCCTTTAGAAGTCAGTATTTTATCCTTGAAAGAAATATTTAACAAACAAAAGATATTCATTTGAAGATCTAGTAATGGTTATGGCATAATAGTTATTTAAACCTAACAAATTTTCATTGTCTTAAATGTGCATTGATATAGTGCCAGAGGAATATGCAAACAGAATTTAAAACTGGGGCCACTACACTATATTCATTATTACTAATTCTAGAAACTCTTGAAACTTATGGGTGACATACTTGTCAGAACGTTCTCTCTACCAAATAAAGGACAACCCAATCTCTGTTATGAACTGTCATTACTAATTTAGCAGAGCTAGAAGGCAGCTCAGCCGAGTAGACAGAAAATTAACACATGGGCAGCTCCTGATTGGAAACGTATTCATAGCAGGTAATGAAACAGCACAGTCAGGATCTCTGGTACTACTCAGAGTAAGAGATTTAATTCTGATAACTTTGATGATGGCACTTGAATCCCAGATTCTAAAAGGTGACAGGTTGTGACATATAGATAGGATAAAATGAGCATCAGTAGCATATCTCTACAGAAGCAATTCTATAACATCAATTTTTCAAACAGTAAATATAATAATTTCAAAAATTATGACAGAAGTTTTCAAAGAAGAGGCTTAGGTCTTAAGCAAGCCATGTGCCATATTTATGTCTATTTGTCAGTGGGCTATAAAATTAATCAGCCTAACAAATGTAAGGGGTGCAAATATTCATATTTAAAATATGAAATATAAATTGTAGTTTCTGATTTCATCTGAATAAGGAACAAACTCAAAATTACAGGCAGAGTAGCTATTTTATGAAGAGGGTGAAAGTGAAGGATTGGGTTATATATTTATATGCATGTAAGGAATATTCATTAAATGCATTCACATATAGCTAAATACAAGTATGCTGTTCACATTTTTTAAATATAGTTTTTTATTTTGAATTTTGTGTGCCTTTTTAAATTTTCTAATTATCTACAATGGCATTATTTTATAATGAAAGGTGTATTTTTTTTTAAATTGCCTATTTCAGACATAACTCTCTGATATTTCTCATAAGAGAAACATGGTTGAGTAAACAATATTTCCACATGAACAGGTATTTCAATACATCTCTTTTGAATTTGTAAAGCAGCATATTTGTTGTGTGTGGTTAAAATGACTTAACGCCCCTTCAAAGGGAGGGGTGTTAAGGAATTTTAAGGCTGTGTGCAAAAATGCTCATATCTAACAAGTTTTATTCGATAAACTAACAAGTTTTCAAGTTTTCTTGAAACCGTGATTGACCAGTAGCTTTCAGCAGAAATGGCACTGTGCCACGTTCTAAACCCAGACCATATAAAATGGCAGCTTGCACATCCTGTCTTTCGGGACCGTCACTCTCGTGAGAAAGCCCACGTTGTCTGTGGAGTGGGCTAGGCGGAGGGGAGCTGGGGTCCTCAACCTCACAACCAAGGCTGAGCTCCTAGCTGACAGCACCAACTGTAGGCCATGTGAGTGAACCATCCTGAAAGCAGATGCTCTGTCCCCTACATGAGCCACCCCAGCTGACACAAGGTGAAGAAGAGAAGAGCAGTCCACACTGAGGTATACCCAAATTGTGAGTTTGGGAACAAAACAGATATTGCTGTGAAGTCACTAAATATTTGGCTTGTTTATTAAGCAGCAATAAATAACCAAAAGAGCAAAGTAGGACTTTGATCATGAATGCTAAGACATGTTTGTTTAAATGAATTTATATACACCGGCTTTGGGGGATTTTATCCATATTGTTTAATAATGTCATAACTAATTGTGATGGTTTATACTGATTGTCAACTTGATCATTTTGAAGGATGCAATGTATTGTTTCTGGATACGTCTGTGAGGGTGTTGCCAAAGGAGATTAACATTTGAGTCGGTGGACTGGGAAAAGCAGAAACCCACCCTCGATCTGGATGGGCACCGTCTAATCAGCTGCCAGCACAGCCAGAATAAAAGCAGGCAGAGGAACGTGGAAAAACTAGACTAGCTTAGTCTTCCAGCCTCCATCTTTCTCCTGTACTGGATGCTTCCTGTCCTCAAATATCAAATTCCAAGTTCCTCAGCTTTTGGACTCTTCGGCCTTTCACCACAGACTAAAGGCTGCACTATTGGACTAGCTTCCTGGCTCTTCAGCTTGCAAATGGCCTACTGTGGGACTTCACCTTGTGACTGTATGAGTCAGTCCCCATCATAAACTCCACTTGATATATATATATATAGCTTCATAAATATATATATATATCCTATTAGTTCTCTCCCGCTAGAGAACCCTAATACATTAATAGTATAAACTTATATAGAAAATACTAATTCTATAAAATGGGAAAAGTTCAATATTGGTCAAATAGAATGGTATGTAGGATAATATAAATGCATTTTAAAAAAACTATATTTACAGAGGACTAAGCCTATATGACAGCAGGAAAAAAAAAAAACAAATAAAATGGTCACAATAAAAATTAAGTTAAAACCATATGATGCTTTATTTACCAAAAGCATGCACATGAGAAAGATTAATAGCTAATTCAATAAAAAAGAAGCCAAGTATTAAATAACAATGTTGAGTTTGTCTCAATTTCTGTAATAGAAATGTTTTGGAAAACAATGATGTATGATCCCTTTTGTTTAGAAAATTGGCTAAGTTTAAATGCACTTTGGTACAGCAAGGTACACTAGGATAAACACGTTCATAAAATAAAAATGTTGTATAACATAAAAATCCATCCACTTAATGTATTTCTTTTTAAGGTATAGTTCTACAGAATAATTGTTTTAAAACATAAAAATCTAACTATTTAATAAATATATTTCTTTCATAAGGCACGCTTCTACAAAAGAGTCAACCCTCATTCATCCAAATATAAACCAGAGAGTTCAATTAATTGAATTTCTACTTCTATAAGATTTACTCAATGATGTAATTAGTAGAGTTATGTAATTGCAGTTTTTTGCCAATAAAAGTAAGGACAAAAACCACAATTACTTTTGCACCAACCTAATATATCACAGAATTAATGCAGATTTAGTCTTTTTTATTTGCTATAAATCTGTGGCATAAAAATTAATGTTCAAAAGGTGACATGAATACAAAATACCTTATGAGCAAAATTATATTAGCCCCCAAACTCTGCCTCCTTCTATAATAAAAAGCCTGAGAATAAGAATGATTAATCAGTTTGTACCACAGTGAGGCTAGGCCAGGAACCCTGCTACCATCTTGTTTCTTTTCTCACCTATTACACTGCCTTATCTGGCATGAGTGTTTCCTGAATGGCTATGAAATATAAAATAATGTATGATATCCAGAAACAATGTATGAATTTCCTTTATATACAAGTCATCTAATTTAGATTGAAAAATGAGACTTCTTCATTTTATAAAATTATTTGCTGAGACATTTTTCTTTTTTTTTTTTTTTTTTTTTTTTTTTTTGAGACGGAGTCTTGCTCTGTAGCCCGGGCTGGAGTGCAGTGGCCAGATCTCAGCTCACTGCAAGCTCCGCCTCCCGGGTTTACGCCATTCTCCTGCCTCAGCCTCCGGAGTAGCTGGGACTACAGGCGCCCACCACCTCGCCCGGCTAGTTTTTTGTATTTTTAGTAGAGACGGGGTTTCACCGTGTTAGCCAGGATGGTCTCGATCTCCTGACCTCGTGATCCGCCCGTCTCGGCCTCCCAAAGTGCTGGGATTACAGGCTTGAGCCACCGCGCCCGGCCGACATTTTTCTATATAGCCTATTTTCCAGGTATATTTATATTTATGTATGATGCAACACTGGAAAGAAAATTCATTTATTTTTTCAAAAATACATATACATATATATAATTATATATAATATGTATATAATACATATACATATTTCATATATGTATTATAAAATATGTATATGCATTATAGAAATATGTATTATACATTACTTCATACTTTGCTATTTTTAATATGCTTGACATTTTCATTTTTTCACTTACAATAAATAATAAACACAAGTTCATGGTTTTTTAATTTTTCTTTTTAATTTTTGCCATAAGCTATATAATCACCTAAAACACCCTTCTCCTTAGATGTTAGAAGAGGTCAGAGATCTGTTTGATCTTAACAAATGGTCTCAACACTAAGCCTTAGTTTATTTATCTATAAGATGGCTATAACAATAGTGTTTACTACATGTAAGTAGAGTTGCTGTGCAGATTAAATAAGATAAAATAGGTAGCTAGTATATCTAAAACACTTGGCACTATACATGAAACATATTATATACTAGCAACTGTTGTTTTATAGTTATAAATTTATTTAGCTGTAATCAAAAGCATGAAATTTTAAGATATGAAGCAATGAAGTATGATTTTTTTAAATAGCCTACTTAAAACAATGTATTTCTCTAGTAAAACGAGACTGGCTATGATTTAAGTCAACTTGATAAAGTTGCCTTTTAGATATTAAAAAAAAATGATTCACAGCAAAATTTTTAAGTGACCATATAACCAATATATTTTACATGGCATAAGATATGTAAAATTGAAATTTAATGCAATATACATGTGCTATACAAAACAAGGTAAAATCCCCTGTACAACAAAAATAAATCCAATTAAGAACATTAAGTACCAGTGAGAGAGTACACACACAATGAATTTAGTGAAATTCTTAAAAATTAATCTTGAATGCAACAATAGAAAACATTTCTATATTGTATGTACCTACCTGGAGTAGGCAAACAATCTGCTATCCCAAAGATCATGAGTCCCTCTGGGTCCAGAATGAAAATAACAGGAATCTGTCCCATCAAACATATTCAATCCATCTGCTGAATTTTTTGAAGCATGGCTGTGTACCACATCTAAGAGGACTATGATACCCATGGAATGAGCTGTGTCTACCAGTTCTTTTAGCTCTTCAGGTGTTCCATAACGGCTAACAATAAAGAACACAGCAAAAACAAGATTACATCACATTTAGAGGAAATGGTCAATCGTGCATCAACTGCTTCACCATCACAGTAGTAGACACTTTAAATATCCAAGCAGCATGTGATATGATACTTGGATACAACTCAAATTTGCTTCATGTTTGATATTAAGCAAATTTAAAACCATTAAGTTAGAAAATAATTTAAATCAAATTATTAAATCGGGTTATTAAATGTAGATTTATACCCCAACCAAAATTCACATTTTGAGGATGTAAATAATAAAACTCTGCTTCTCTATTCTCAGAGCTTCCGATTTCCACCTGCAAGTAAGTCATTCCTGCTCTCATGTTTGCCCATTCCTTTCAGTGTGTACATTTGAGATTGAGGGGCTCTTCAATAATTTCTTTGAATATCCACAGTGCCTTGATTGAGGCTATCCCTCTTGCACTTATTCCAAAAATAGAATGCCCACAGTTACCAGTGGGCCAAGACAATGTGCCACGTTTGTCACCACGTAAATAAGATGGGTAGCTCACAAGCAGGTGTGTTTGTGTTAAAGGTAGCCCCACAGTCTGAATGAAATAGGTAACAAAAATTACTCACAGAACAAGGCCTTTCTTAACCTGTGTAAAATTTAGATGTTATAGTCATCCATGGCATCAACTTTGCCCTTTAGGCACCCTTGCCTTCAATTGTTTACTGTCTCTCTTCCTCACTAGACTATATGCTTCTTGAGGGCAGCAGCTGTTACTATCAGGCTCCTCATGATATGGTACGGTGCTAAGTATATAGCAAGTCTCCTGATAGCCAACTCCACTGAGCAGCAAGAGCTCTCTTTTTAAACTACAAATAAGATCATGTCACCTACTTAAAATCATACTTGTGCTCCCATTGATCCCAGAGTGAAGACCATTGTCCTGATCATGGCCTACTGCACCATCTACTGGCTCTTTCCAATAATGTTAATTATCTTATGACACTCTCCCACACCCTCTTTTTATTCCAGCCACCTGTCCATTTTCACACTCATTGAACAACATGTTCAATAATAAACAGCCTTAAAGTTTTTTTCATTCAGCCATTCACTCATTCCTTCATTCATTCCTTTATTTGTTTGCCAAATACTTACTAAAGTTATCTACCATGTGCCATGACATTTTCTATGTTCTGGAGATACACTATTGAAAAAAATAAACACCACTGACTATATGGAATTTACATTCCCACTGGGAGACAACAAACAAGGAAAATACGTAGAATGTCGGATAATAATAAATGTCCTAAAGAAAACAAAGAAAAGCCACTGGTGGGAAGGGAAGGTTTGCTATTTTAAAGAGGGTCATAAGTTAAAGTTCATGGAAAAGGCAATATTTGAGCAAGAAAAAAAGTAAGAAGCAAGGCATAAGAATATCTAAGGGTAAGAGCATTCAGACAGGAAGGAACAGCAGGTGCAGGGCACTGGGGCAGGGATGAGCTAAGAGCATTTGGAAAAAAGCAAACAGGCTACTGTAACTGGAATGATCACGAAAGAAAAGAGGTGAGCTCTTAGAGTCAGCCAAGAAGCACATCAAATGAGGCCTTGGGGACCAGTGTAATGTCTTTTGCTTTTATTCTGAAGGAGACAGGGATTCACTAGGGGTTCTGAGCAAGACAGCAACACGATCTGACTTTAATTTTTAAATGATTACTCTGGCCACCAGGCAGAAAAATTGACCATAATTGGTAGACCAAAGGTAAGAGAAGGGGAAAGAGAGCATGAGAAAATAGTGACCAGTCAAAGAGCTATTGAAACAATCCAGGTAAAAGATAACCACAAGTTGGACATGGGTGGTGGTAGAGTGGGGGCAGTTGAAGCAGCCAGATTTGGGATCTATTTTGAAGTTACAGATGGCTAGATTTTATAATAGTTAGCGTGTAGGGAGGAACAGAAAGGGACAAGTCAAGTATAATGCCAAGATTTTGGGCTTGAACAACTAGAAGATGAAAATGTCATTTACTGCAGTAGAGAAGATGGCAGGGGGAGGAAGCTTGAAGATCAGATCAGAAATTTAATTTTGGACACATGAAGTTCGATATAAGTATTAGATACCCCAACATCAAATATATACTTTCTGAAGTTCGTAAGATAGGTCAGAGAGACTTAAGTTTGGCAGTTAACATATAGCATATATTTAAGCTACAAAACTGGATGAGACTTGATGAGATCCTCCCACGTATTTCATACAGATGAAGAAGAGAATGGAACTAAGTACTGAGTTCCATTATTTAATGGTCCAATATTTAATGGTCATAAAGATAAAGAGGAAAGAGCAAAGGGAATTAACAGTAAGCAAGAAGTGAGGTGGGAAAAGCAACAACAGGAGGCTAAACTATTCTGGAAGCCAGGGAAAGAAAAAGGTTTCAAGAAGGTGAGAGTAACCAGCTGTGCCAAGTGGTGCTGACAGCTGAAGTAAGCTAAGAATTGCCCATTGTCCTCAACAATGTGAAGGTCACTAATACCCTTGACAAAAGCAACTTCAGTGAAGAGGCAGACAGCATACCTGGAGGGGGCTCAAGAAAGAACTGGAGTGGAGGATTTGGAGACAGTATTATAGATAACTTACTCAGGGAGAACTAATATAAAGAGAAACAGGTAAATGAACCAATATCTTTTTTCTATGCCTGGAATGTCACTTCACCCCTCTCCCCAGTTAACTCTTAGTTGTGTTTTAGATCTCACTTGCAGTATTTGTTCTGATCTATTCTAAACTGATCAGACTTCTGATTATAGCTCCCTGTCATTTTCATTTTAGCTTTTATTACGGTTAAAAAATAATAATCTGTATGAATGATGATAGGAGCAATGTCTATATGCCACATGTCATAAACTCCACGACACTGAGAGTGTTGGACTTCTTCAGTCTGTGGTCATTTAGATCAGCACCTCGTTAACTGCATGGAACCCCGTGGTGTCTTTTCCGTCCAGAGAGCAACATTCCACCCATTTCCGCCTGGAGGGAAGGGCCGTCCTTCCGTGAGTAGTAATTGTCCTGCCAAGGGCCGCTTCAGTGACCTTCCTAGATGAGTCAGTCTCTTTCCGGAAAACGACGTGCTCTCTCACAAGAATGGCTTTCATAGGACAAGATTTTCTGACTAAACCTTGGGCCTCCAAATATGTGACAATTTCAGCAGGTAACTGGACATTCTATATCACAAATCATCCCACGAACAGCAACATAAAATCAAGGACAATTTCTAAGGTGGGATGGGAAGAGAGTGTATGGCCTTAGTAAAAGAAAATGTTCAGTTTCTATTAACTCTGTTAACCCTAAAATGTTACAGAATGTTATATAAAATGTAAAATTTCATTTTATTTATTTAAATTATTTGCTCAAAATAAGAATGAACATAATGAGTCTTTGATTTTACCTTGAAGCTGCAAAGAAGCTCGTGATTTGGTAACCAAAGCTGGCATAGTAAGCATGCTCCATGATTGCCATCAACTGAATGCAGTTGTATCCTATGTAAGGCAATGGTCAAATATAAATTAAAAGCCACCTTTAAAAAAAAAGTAATGGGGAAAAGAAGCATCCTCATTCCCAATACATTAAAATTTACAATCTAGAAGCTTTGATCGTCTTGAAAAGTTCTACTACTTTAACATTTTTGTTTGACCTTCTAATAACATTGAATAGTCTCTTAGAGCTGTATTCTGACTAGCTATTTGATATACCTTCATTTTAACAAGCAATAAATAATATGCAAACTTGCTTAATTTGGTTTTAGCATATTAAAGATGGCAATCTCTATATGCTAAACAGCAGTTACATTTGTAATAGTCATATTGAAGATTATGAAACCTAAATTTAAAAAACCAATTGCATGACATATACTTTTTATTTTGACTCTTTCTATTTATTTCTATATATTTCAGTCCTTTTTACCATATAGCATAAGAAATAGCACCAAACTCATATTTTTCAGAGGTAGCTTTCTTTTTCTTTTTTTTTTTTTTTTTTTGAGATGGAGTCTCGCTTTGTCGCCTAGGCTGCAGTGCACTGGCGTGATCTTGGCTCACTGAAACTTCTGCCTGCAAAATTCTCCTGCCAGGCAATTCTCCTGCCTCAGCCTCCCGAGTGGCTGGGACTACAGGTGCATGGCACCATGCCTGGCTAATTTTTTGCGTGTTTTTAGTAGAGATGGGGTTTCACCATGCTGGCCAGGCTGGTCTCGAACTCCTGACCTCAGGTGACGCACCGCCTCGACCTCCCAAAGTGCTGGGATTACAGGCATGAGCCACCGTGACCAGCCCAAAAGATAGCTTTTATGCAATTAGCATTAATGCTTCTACTTTCCACTATATAATTTGCACCTATAAAATTATTTCCAAGTGCATATATGCATGTATGTGCACATACAAACACATCACCTTACTTTCTCCATCTGGATATGTTTTGCTCTAACAGTAAATAAAGTGACTCAAAAAAGTAGATATCGTGTTTTAAAAATCCATAACATTAAAAACATTCTAATATTTTTTAATATAAGCAAATAATCAGGGGGAAAAGTATTGGTCTTTAAAAAGCTAAGAAAAACAGGTTTTTCTTCTTGAAGTATAATTTGGTAAAATGATCAAATATGATTTCATTACTTTGGAAGTTACAGTTCTGTAACATACATAGAAAATATTCTTACTCTGCTCTCAAAGTCCAATTCATGCAAGCTTTATAATTTTCTTAAGGTTTATATAAGTTCGTTTTTAACGGCAGTTCATTTAAATGTGCAACTATACTTGTAAATGTACTTATAAACAAAGGTATTAGATTAGTTTCATTCTTCTGGGTTGGTATCTTGTATCAAGCACAAATTTATAGTTTTATTCTTAATTTTAATGGCATTAATCATTCCTGGATTCACTTTTATTCCAGGTACTAGGCTAGGGAATTCCGACACAAAGACGAATAAGAGAATCCTTGTGCTGAACGTTCTGCAAGAACTGGGTCATAAGCAATTTATTACTCCATAATATGAAAGAATATTTCAAATATAATAATTTAGCATAATATCTATTAATTATAATTAATACTAAATACTCTATATATTTAATTAATTTTGGTTTCTGGAACCTGACTTTACCATCACAGATAATCCATACATAACTGAAAACTTTAACCATGGCTTACAAATCTTTCTTCTAGACAAAATTTGGACTCCCTAGCAGAAGCAGTAAAATTAAATGTGCTTTATCCTCCTGCCTAGCCATTGAAGCAGGTGTTAAATATACTGTCAAATTATTTTAAATAGCATTACCTATAAAAACAACAGATTTAAAACACACTGAATCAATAATTCAGCAATATATTATTCACTCTCCTGTTGGTTATGAAGACAGGATCTGTGCCAGTACAGTTCAATATATGAATAGCTAGCAAAATGTGTCTCACAGAGATATTCTATAAATGTTTGTTAAATAAGTCATCCAGGCAGGGGCTATATAAAATAACTCTGATACAAAATGAGTTCCAGGCACATTACATATATAAGATTTTTTTCCTTAACAGACTAAAATGAACAGGTTATAATCAATGATCACTTAAATTGATAAACTTTTCCTCCAGCAAAAAAGTAATTATGCTTACATATTTATCTATAATTTTGGAAGTCATCCGTTCACATTACTTAAAATTGAAATTGGAATAATATCTTTAATTCTTATGCTCTATCTTATTCCATTTCTCTTTTCTATGCTATCACTATTACAGGGCAATTTGAGAAGCCTAAAATAAAATGTATTTCTATTACATATTTAATCTCCTAACACAAAAAAGAGACACTTGTAATTAGCTTTTCTAATAAGAGAACAGACTCATTAAAATTTTATCTGAATAAAAATCACAGTTATTACTTACCAAGGTCTTTGATTCTTGGTAGTACATTGCACGTAAAATGTTTATAAGAAGCTACTTTTCCTTCATGGGAAGAAATTCCCACATGACATTCATAAATTCTTAGACTTCGTGGCTTCTTTGGTCTGGAATGCTTAAACTACAGAATATAAATTACATATAGAATTAAACCAGGAATTCAGGGATGACACTACCTGATTAAGTATATTTTTAAAAAGTGGTGAATATACTTAAACACTTGGAACTATTCTCACATATAAAAGGTACGGGCTACACTCACTAAATTTTATTTTAGGAAAAAGTCCTTACAGTCCTGTTAGTGGATTTTAAAAGATAAATCATGTAATAGCTTATGCCTTATCATTGAGTAAAGATTATTTTTTGAGCTTAAGCCTCAGAGAAAATGTAAGATCCATGAAATACAGACGTAATTATCAAATGCAAAGTATATATCAACAAACTCCGATGATTTAAAGGACAGAAAGTGAGTTCAAATATACACAGAACACTTGTCAATAATATGGCGGTAAAAATTACCCTAGTTAATACATTCATGAGATGGTCTTCCCTATTCCATGTTTCTAAGGACATTTATCCTAATTCAAACCCATGACACTGAGAAATATTGCACTAAAGAGTCTCTGATAAATCAGAAATTGTAGTTAAAAAAAACAAACACAGTATCCCTTACAGATTAGTATATAGCAATTTAGTATTCTGTTTTCCTTAACCTCAAAAACAGACTACACAAAAACTAGCTTCTATATGTTATTGGCTACAGAAGACAGACTCTGATACATGCACAGTGTAAGAGGAATACTATGATGTAAAATACTCAACTGTCAGTGAGGAGAAGCATTGAACATTACTACAAAAGTTATAAAAGTAAAAATTAACTTTCCTAGAAGTGTTGGAATAATAATTTATTTAAAGATTTGTTGTTCTCACTTCATATGAGTGTTCTGGATCCCAGTGTAGCCAATCATAGTTCACATTAGCACCTTCACGAACCACATACTTCGCCCACGGTGAAATACGATACAAGATCTCTCCGCTTTTACTAGTAATAACTACCTAAAAAGAGAATGAGATGTTATTGCTTTAAAATACGTCCAGAACTCTGATAATACATAATGGTTGAGGAGTACTGCTACAAGTAGGAGAGGATGAATGATCTTAAGAATCTAGACCACCATACAGATGTGTGACCTTCAGGAACATAATTCTATCAATGTTGGTTTTCTCATCTGCTGTTACTATATCATCCTTAAAGTAACTTCCAGCGTGAACATTTTATGGCTTTCTGGCAATTTCCACCACTGCAAACTAGTCATGAGAGTGCTTACTTAAACGAATAGTAGATACTAAAAAGACAAGAATATTATTTGGAAGCTTCTGTCAATAAATCAATTAATGAGAGAAAATCATCCTACTCCATTAAAAAAAGGAATTAGTGAGTTATATAACCATCTATTTTGTTTCCTTTCTATAGCAACTAATGAAAACATGTTCAGGAAGCTTAAGAAGAACAGGTTTGATTAACACTTACAAAGTGCACACACAGACACATACAAATATTTTCCACGCCTTCTCAACTTCTTTTACCTCCTATTTGCTGTATTCTTTACCATACAAAACCAAGCATTAGCTCCTTTAATCATCCATTCACATATTTGCCAACAATACCACTACTGTTTTTGATAATAAAAAATAACAATAAAATTTATTTTTTTACTGAATCTACTATTAAGACTTAGAACTAAATAAATGATTTTGAATTTATCCAGCCATATAAACGGAACTTCCACATGATTGAAATGGTAGCTTTTTATTTATTTATTTATTTATTTATTTATTTATTTATTTATTTATTTTTTGAGACAGGGTCTCACTCTGTCACCCAGGTGGAGTACAGTGGTGTGATCACAGCTCACTGCAGCCTCGACCTCACAGGCTCAGGTGATCCTCCCACTTCAGCCTATCGAGGAGCTGGGACTACAGGCAGGTGCCACCATGCTCAGCTAATTTTGCGAGGGCTGGGATTTTTTTTGTAGAAATGGGGTTTCTCTGTGTTGTCCAGGCTCGTTTTGAACTCCTGGGCTCAAGTGATCCTCCTGTCTCAGCCTCCCAAAGTGCTGAGATCACAGGCATGAGCCAATGCACCAGGCTGAAATTGTAGCTTTTACACAAAGTTGTCTTTTTTACTAAACTTTCTAAAAGGAGGTAGAATATAATTTTTAAAATCCAGATTAAAAGCTATATTATGCCCTCATCATTGAGGAGAATGTATTCTTCAGTCTCCTCTAATAGACAAAAGCTTAAGTACTCACAATTCTTAGTAACTAAATATTTGTATAATGCTTTATAAAGACTTTTACATTCTTATCTCACTTGATTCCAGAAAATCTTTGTGACCCAAATATTAAGTGAGATTATGTAAGTTGCCAAAAATCCCAAAATAACCAAGTGGCAGAGCCAAAAGCTCAACACAGAGCTTCTAATACTCACTTCTCTTCTCTGAACAGGCTTCCCCAGCACTTCCTTCAGATGCCAAAAAATAATAAATTATGGTTTACAATGGAGAGGCTGGGTAAGTGGTGAAAGGAATATCTAACTTACATGAATACAATTATTTCTCCTTCATTATGCCTCCCACTTATTAAAGCTAATCATCACCAGGTGTTGCTATTATTCAAGCGATTATCACAAAACATGAAGCAATAAGACCAACCTACTTTTAGATTATTTTAACCTTAAAAAAAAAAAAAAAGTCCCTTAACCTACATGAATCTGTAGTATAATGTACTACAGTAATATGTTTGAGAAAGGGCCTTCTGCTCACTCATCAACCCAGAACAATGTATGAGGAAACAAAATACTATAAATCAGTTTTCAGTGATTACCACTTTGGCTAATCTATCCATCTATGCTGTCTCTGTTTTGTAAATGGCTTCTAAAAGGCAGATCATAAAAAATAATCGTTTCTGAAGGTGTCTCTAGGCAGAGAAAATACTTGCAATTTTAAGACATTGAAATTTTTACTTCATGCAGAATTTAACTCCCACATCCTTTGGAACACTAATTCCTTCATCTTGCTGTACGCAGAAATGTCTCCAGAGGCTGCTGAATGATGGGTGTTGAATGTTGAAAAGAACAGTCCCTGCATGGTTCTCGGATGCTCTTACATCTTTTGCTGGGTACACCAAGATGGCAAGGCCCTGACCACTGTTAATGGCAGCCATTTCTTAGGGCTGTCCTTCTAGTGAGCAACCTTCAAGGATAACAATGACACCCTTGAAGACACAGAGCTGCTACAAAAGAAGGGATTCTCCAGGCTCAATATTATCTAGCTATGTTGTGAACCCAATGTGTGAGCAGCAGTCATCTGGGTCATATAGTGTCACCCCTACAGGGTTTGGAGGACAAGGGGAGCCAATGAAAATATGATGTCTACTGTGCCATGAGTAATAAAATAATTTACTTCTGTTCTAGGAGTCCTGGACCAGAATCGATGGTATGGTAACAGGTTAACTTCTAAGTCTGTAGGCAGGGTAAAATCAAGTCACTGACCTGACAAAGGAGTGTTTGCTCATTCAGTGAATCACTTCAATATTTTGTTTCCAAAAGTTCTGTCTTCTCCTACTCTAAGAGTCGTTTCTACTAGGGCTGCTTGTTGGAGGGGAGCATTTTAATGTTCCCATTTTCTCCTTCTCTCTTATTAATGGAATTGCACCCAAATGTTAAGTAGAGCAAAACTTTCTACCAGATCCAGAACACTGACCTGTGATTGGTACATAATAAATATCTCTACTCTTTAGGCCTCTGAATTTTGCAAGCATTTTTTTTTACAGTAACTTAGGTTTTCCTTACTAGTACACCTGTCTATAGTAGCCATCTCACCTTGCTTTTCACTTTCTGTTCCTAAATTGTTGTAATCTCCATAGCTAAATAAGAGTATCATAACAAATATAAGTAAATTTAATTTGAGAGACAATCAGAGAGTAAAGACTACATCCTTTATGCACTAAACTTTGCTCACAAAACTCTTTTGGTGAGGGAGAGGGTACATCCTGCATATGTGTTATGCTCCAATGAGTTCAAATTCCAGTCGGAAAAATTTTTAGAGAAAACTTTAAGTCATTTAACTCACAACCTCAAAATGTCAGCATACTATGGAGCAAACTGAAAGAAAGAGCTGGCTTGATTGATCTTTCAACAAGAAGTCTGGTAGCTAATGTTTAAAAGAGTTCACTTGATACTGTCAAATGGGAGGTCTGATACACTGCTAGTGTGAGTATAAAGCAGTCCAAAATTTCTGAACAGCAATTTGACAATCTGCATCAAAACCTCAGAAAAATTAATTCCAGGTCAGGTACAGCGGCTTATACCTACAATCTCAGAACTTTGGGAGGCTAAGATGGGAGGATCATTTGAGGTCAGACATTTGAGACCAGCCTGGGCAACATAAGGAGACCTGGTCTCTACAAAATATTAATGAAAAATAAAATAAAATTAAATTAATTTAAATTAAACTGACATGATGATGCATGCATACAGTCCTCATTAATTAGGAGGGTGAGGTGAGAGGATCGCTTGAGCCAAAGAGTTCAAGGGTACAGTGAACTATGATCATGGCACTGCACTCCAGCCTGGATAACAGAGAAAGATCTTGGCTATAAAAAATAAATAAATAAATAAAGTTAAAAGAAAAAAGTAACTTCAATGAATCAGCAATACTAATTATAAAAGCTTGCCCATGGAAACAATCAGAGATGTGCCCCCAAAAACTATGTCCTTGTCTATTAGTCTTAGTGCTACTTCTATTAGCAAAGACAGAGTGACTGAATCATGTATAGTTGTTAAAAAATATACACTATTTAAGCATATTAAAGATTGCAGAAGAAATCTTCTAAGCTATATGGAAGAATATATTGTATCTTTCTAATGTAAATGCACAAAAGCTCACAGTCTAAAGTATTTTAAAAGATATAAAAATATCAATAAGGTTAAATATGGGTAAGGGGACTGTGAGTAGTTTTTATTTTCTAGCTATATGTTTTGATGTTATCACTTCATTTACTGGTATAGATTCTAGATTCCAAAAATATCAGCGGCTTAGTAAGGATTACAGATATCTGAATCATGTAATCACACATACATCTGCAGAGTATGCTCCTCCTTAGGGTGTACCTCTTGTGTACCTTAAGTATATTAACACATTAAGAAATACAACCTAACAAAATATATCAAATTACTTGAAAGAAACATAATAATGAAAATAATACCATAATAATACCAAATAATACCATAATAATCTTTTTTAATGAGCCAAATTATTTATTTGACTTACAGGAGGTTATCATCAAAAGACATTATTGGATTACAAAAGTAATTTAATAAAAGAAACTTCTAACTTTGCAATAGTCAAATTAACTTAATGAATGGTTTAGAGTCAAATTTTATTTAGAACATGTCATTTAAAACTCAAATACACAATATAAAAAACAGTGAATGATGAAGACAAAAAAGTGTGTGTGTGTGTGTGTATTCATTCATGCTTGGAATATATTTTAAAATGCTTCTTGCAAAAAGCAAATTTTCCATGTACTGGAAAATTACTGAGATAATATGTTCCTTAGGTGGCCAACAATTTTATATAAAAACATCAGATGTGTTCAGCTGGTTAGAAGTAAGTGTTAGCATACTCTGAAAGATGGTAATGAATGTAGCTTTAGGTTTCATGAAGGAAAGTGTAGCAGGCTAACAGAAAAGGCACAGTTACTGAATCACATAATTCAAATTGCCCCAATTATACTACAAACATCTCCTAATGTTGTGAGGAGGAGGTTTTCTTTAAAAAATTTTTGCTTAAAGCAGAGTGAAAAAAAAAAAAAAACATATTGATCAAGATAACTATCTGATAGGGTACAGGTCAAAGTGAATTATCAAACAAGTGATTTCTAATTTACAGAAAAATACTACTTCCACTTCTTTTTAATTTGACTTTTAAAATTTCAGCTTTATTGAGTTATAATTAACAAAAATTATATATATTCAAGGTGTAAAACAATGTTTTGGTATATGTACACATAAACCCAACATATTTTAACAACATGTATATTATATGTTTCCACCAATCAGATGAGATGATGGCCACAGAGTACAGGCCCCCTGATTTCCCAGCTGTTAATCCTTTAGTAGCTGAGTTGTCTTGAGTTCTGGAAGTTCTGTAAGAAACATGAGGGTGGTAGGAGTGGTACTAACAAAGTCCCTGAGCAGTACCTATATATCAAATATTAAAATGTATTTATTTTAATAAGTATAGCCATACCAGTGTACAATGCTAATTATCAGTATTCTGTGTGCATATATATGTATATGTGTATTTACAATGAGACTGAAACACACACACACACGCACACACAGAGACAGAAACAGGAATATACATGCATACATACATATTATAATTAATTTTTTTTTTTGAGACGAAGTCTCACTCTGCCACCCAGGCTGGACTGCAATGGCGCAATCCCGGTTCACTGTAACCTCCACCTCCCGGGCTCAAGTGATTATCTTGCCATAGCTGGCATTTATAGCCACAGGCCACCAGGTCTGGCTAATTGTTATTCTTAGTAGAGAAAGGGTTTCACCATGTTGGCCAGGCTTATCTGGAACAACTGACCTCAGATGATCTGCCCACTTCAGCCTCCAAAAGTACTGGGATTACAGGCACGAGCAATTGCGCCCAGCTTATAATTACTTTTTAAGTAATTTATAGAAGAGGGTGGAAGGAACATAAAAAAGGAAAAAAGTAGTCAAAAATTTGTAATTAAGTAGAAAAGTAAGTGATATTCCAGAGGAAAATCTAACAATTCTACCAATGACCTGAATCCCAAAGAAATAAATGTGTGAGGTTTTTTTTTTTTTTTTTTTTTTTTTGAGATGGAGTTTCACTCCTGTCACCCAGGCCAGAGTGCAATGGTGCCATCTTGGCTCACTGCAACCTCCGCCTCCCGGGTTCAAGCAATTCTCCTGCCTCAGCCTCCTGAGTAGCTGGAATTACAGGCACCCGCCACCATGGCCAGATAATTTTTAGTAGAGACAGGGTTTCACCATGTTGGCCAGGCTGGTGTTGAACTCCTGACCTCAGGTGATCCACTCGCCTCGACCTCCCAAAGTTCTGGGATTACAGGGATGAGCCACCACGCCTGGCCAAATGTGTTTTATTTAAATTATATATCACAAATATATAGTATAAACATTATTTTTAAATGCATAGAATTTGTAATCACTAAAACTTTAAAATAATATAATTTAAAGTAAAGCTCATGAATTTCATTGTAACCGAATTAATCTTTTACTACTTATCCTTGTTTTGTTTAAAACAGGACCTGTTTGTATAAATTCTATTCACAGTTCTATTTGTTATTTCTGCTGAGCCAATTTAACATTCATTAAGCTTATGTGAAGACTATATGGGAAAGAATCTCTTTGCCATTGTGCGAGGCTGAAAATGGCCTCCCAAAAAATATCCACATCCTACGCCAAGAATCTGTGAATGATACCTTCTGTACAAAAGAAGGTCTTTGCAGATTGCATTCTGAATTTCCTAATTAGGAAGATGAAAATCAGAAACACTCTTCATAGTAACTGCTAGTTCATTGTGAACTTTGAGTTTATATTTCTATTAATGGAGAATTAAAATAAAGACATCATTAAAATTATCAAGGTAGTTTTCTAATAATAATAGACCTTGATATATAAAGGACCAATTCCTGAGTGAATTTTTCTAAAATCGTATTAGTTGATTGGTAAGATTATATAAATTAGGGTAATATTTAGGCTACAAATGACATTATATATTATTTATAATGACATTATATAAATAATGACATTATATATTAAGCCTCCTATGGATACCAAATAAACATAACTGTTTTCTTGTAATTATTTTAATTTTCTATTAATTTTATCTGGATACTAAAGCTCATATATTTTAGAAATCTCTTTCTTTGCCTCATAATTTAGTTCATAGTTTTCAATTAGTCAAATAAACTTACACAAGACATATGCATATAAAATCATCCTTATGAGGCTCTTTACATCTACAACATTCCGGAATTGACAGAGGTGGATAGAGAGAGATGAAATGATTAGACTGAGGCCCTGAGCTCTTATGTTTTGCAAGACTGGACGCCACACAGGAGAAAAGAAGATATCCTTGCTAGTAGCTTAACTGAAAAAGGATCGAAATTAGTTGAACTTCTAAAGCAATAACCTATAGATAAAATTTCATTAGCCCCCATTGTTTTAGATTTCTTATTTTAAAACATGCCATCACAATGTATTATTTTTCTTCAATAAAAAACAAGAAACCTTTCCAAGGCTGAATCCATAGCAACAGCTTGAATAGGATAGTTAAAGAGTTTCTCTAACAAAAATAAAAACTTACTAATCATAATTTTAAAACTTCATTAAAGGAAAAGACTGAGCATATTAGCTATGAAAAAGAAATCTGTAATGTGATACAAATGAGTGTCAGATCAATTTATACGAAACTTTGGGATAGCAGACACCAATGCATAGAACAAAAACAGACTATTTTTGAGGTATAATACACATAGCTTCTTTGTCCCTGACAACACCAATTAAAGAATTAAAAATATATTACAAACTCATTTCTGTAATAGTTACACATGGGACAGTAGAAACTGCAGAATATTGTGAAAGTAAATAAAGATCAGGAGTCACTTCTAAACGCAGGCCCTGACTTAGAACGATTTCGAGAGACAGAAGCTTCTGCACCTATAAAAGGGAGTATTTTCCCCCAAGGTTTATATCCTAGTTTCCCTATCTTCTAGCCTAGTTAAGGAGTATTACAATTGTAATATGTTTTTCTTTCTCTGCTTTTCTACTGAGACAAATCTTTAAAGAAATAAAGAAACAACTAAGTAGGACTGATAAAGTGTTTGCTTCATTTCAAGTACACTACCTGAACAAAAACCTTACAAAGTGAGGTCGCTACAAAAAGACAAAGTCCAAAGGGATTATTCGAGATTTAGGAAGCAGGCATTGAAAACGATATCCCTGAACAAGTGAGAATAACCACTCCTAAGTGAAAAGAAAAGGAACAATGCTGAGATGTTGTAATCATGTAAAGATTGATTAGGTGTCTTAGACTAGAAAACGAATGAATTACACATGACACAAAATATGGGATTTAAACATCCAAGATATTGAAAGATCAATATCGTAATAAAAGAAAAAAGCTATGAAAAGGGGAAAAAATCAGTGAGTTTTCATTACTGAAAAAGTGTGCTTCAAAGAGACTCATCCATGTGCAGTGAAGGCTAGAATTCTATTAAGTAAACAGAGTTATAATTTGGTATAAAGCCAATAAAAAAAAATCTAAGAAGTATTTTCAGAAGTGATAGGATAGGGGAAGCACTATTGCAGGATGAGTTGAAGTTCTTTTAAAAATATTTTATTAAGTATAATTACAAAAGTCTATCTGGTGATAAATTCAATCATTTGAAGAAAAGAATATGATTCCCAAGCAATCATTCTTTTTTATATTTTAAAAATTTTTTTTGAGACAGTCTCGGTCTGTCACCCAGGCTGGAGTGTAGTGGTGTGATCTCGGCTCACTGCAACCTCCGCCTCCCAGGTTCAAGGGATGCTTCTGCCTCAGCCTTGCAAGTAGCTGGGACTACAGGTGCATGCCACCACACCCAGCTAATTTTTTTTTTTTTTTTTTGTATTTTTAGTAGAGATGGGGTTTCACCATATTGGCAGGTTGGTCTCGAACTCCTGACCTCGTGATCCGCCCGCCTCGGCCTCCCAAAATGCTGGATTACAGGTATGAACCACTGCGCCCGCCCCTAAGCAATCATTCTAAGTGCCATTGCAATGAAGTAAAATATACAGCATGGAGGAAAAAAAATGAAATAACCCCTAAAAGAAATCTAGAGAAATTCCAAAGATTACACACAGAATACATAATTCTAAAAATTATAGGATCTTTTAAGAAAACATACAATTACGTATTTAATAAACATGAAGACTATTACATCCAAGAATATAGTTAATGACTATTAAATAAACAGTTAATGATGAGATGAATTCCTCTTGAATCTTTAAATATTCTTTACAAATTAAGGTCTCACAGGTTGGAACACTATCATTCTTTTCTCTCCTTTCTTCTACAAAAAAAATCTGTCTTTTGCAAGGTATAGGTGATATTAGAGGAAAAAGAACTGGAAATAGATATGTATGTACAATGATGAAAGTAAATACAACCATTAAGAAATAAGAAAGTGATGAAATAGTTTGTATAATGGGAAAGAGATAATGACTACCAGCAGCACTAGATCCATTTGGATAATTTCTTGTCAACTGATTTTTTTTAACAGCATTCCAGTAAGTTATAAAAGATGGTCAAGAATTGGAGTGACCTTTAGATAAAGGACTCAGGCACTAGAGGTGGAAACAGTGATAATGAGAAAAACAGTGGTAAATAATAGGGTTCTACACAATAAACCTTTTTACTTTCATCCTTCCTTCTTCAGGTATATCTAAATCTTTAAACATAAATGCCCCTGTCTTGCGTAGATAAAGCAAAGGCACAAGGCAGCAAACTTGAACTTGATCTCTAAGTGTGATAGCCTCTCTGGAAAAGTAGAGAGAACTACTGAATAAACTAGTGAACATACTTCAGTCAATAAAGCACAGGCCTGGGAATTACTCACCTGACCAAAGAGTGAGGCATGGGGAATGTTCATAAGATGAGACGCAGTGACCTATGGCTGACTGTTTTAAAAAAATTGTATGTTCATGAGAAGATATAATTTTCAATTTGAGTATTAGTTATGTGGGGAAATGTAATGCTACTGACATATTAGGATGGATAAAGATGAACAAACTGAAGTGTAAAACACACACACACACAAAACCACACACTTTAAATTGAAGAAAGTTAAACATTAATTTTGACATTTAACATAAACTTAACTGTGGTATTCAATAAAAGCACCCAGCTTAAATGTAAATGTTTAAATCATGAATGAGATTGCATAGTATGCACTTTATCAGGAAAAAAGGTTATTTCCTGTAGGCATACCTTTATTCATTATTGTTTGGAGGCATACTTGGCCAAGGTGCAAATACTTTTATTAAATATAACCAAAAATAATGCCCAACTAAACAGTCACGAACTGTAATTTTCTTCCTTTTTCTGGCATGGCAATAAAAGATCACATATTAAACAAAAGCTGTCTTGAAAAAAAATTGGATGCTTACATAATTTAGAAGAAAAAAGCATGAAACACTTAAAAAAAAAAAAGTATTCCTAAAGAAAAATGTGAGAAAGTGCTCAATTTTCCAGACTTTATAATCATATTTAAAATATACTATGCACACATTGAAGAAAGAAAAAAAGTTGATAAAATACAACATATTTCACAGTACACAGATACAAGAAAAATAAGTTTGCTAATACATTTAAAGTATCCATGGAATCAATGTTTACATTAAGGGATCAATTAGGAAACAGAACTTTATGGACAGTATAATTTTTTAGATAATGGTAATTCATTTGTACAAGCATTAAATAAAATAGAGAAAACGAATGCTTTTTATAATTATTTTTCTGAAATGTATCCCATAACCACCTGTGGCATGAAACACTTGTTAAGATTGATTTGTATACTCTGACATGCCTGGAATACAAACATCTTCCCCCTTAATTCAGTAAGAAAATATTAGGCTTTTACATGTATCTTTGACAGCAGTTTTCAACCCTGAAAAGCAGTAGTAACTCCTGGGGAATACCTGAAAGATGCCTGAGCCTGATTTCTAACCACTGCCACCATCCTACCAGTCGCTCTTGATTCAGATTCTCGGATCTGCAGTCCAGGGCTTTAGGAGATAAAAGCTAGACCTGAGAAGGTAAAAGACAGTAGCTACAAGTACCAGTGTTCCAGTAATCAAATGATAGATCTGTATTTTAAAAAAGTAATAGATTATCATAGAGGTTTGAAAACATCAGGTTACAGGGAATATATTTCCTAAAACCCTGGGAATAATACTTTTGCAAATCATAAATATTTTGCAATACAATTTGTCTCAATCTCTGCTTTGCATTTTAAATGTATTTCTTATGTTTTAACAAAAATTTACAATTATATTTAATCCTTCATTGCCTAATCTTCCTACTAATTTACTTATTTTATTAATTTTATTGATTTATTTTTTAGACGAAGTTTCACTTATTGCCCAGGCTGAAGTGCAATGGCGCGATCTCAGTTCACCACAACCTCCACCTCCCAAGTTCACGTGATTCTCCTGCCTCAGC
The DNA here is from genome assembly GCF_024542745.1 of Macaca thibetana thibetana. NCBI lineage: Eukaryota > Metazoa > Chordata > Mammalia > Primates > Cercopithecidae > Macaca > Macaca thibetana. Next base: position 188,562,628 of record NC_065579.1, on the reverse strand, counting down.
CTTCTGAGTAGCTAGGATTACGGGCATGCCCCACCACACCTGGCTAATTTTTGTATTTTTATAGAGACAGGGTTTCTCTATATTGGTTAGGCTGATCTCGAACTCCCCACCTCAGGTGATCCACCTGCCTCAGCTTCTCAAAGTGCTGGGATTACAGGTGTGAGCCACCGCAACCGGCCCTTCCTACCAATTTATTATTCTCAAAAAATAAAATGTAAATATCTTTATCAATTTAAGTTAATCACATTTAAATCACTGAAGGCTTCCATGCTGGCTCAGAATTTATCCATTTGTGGTCCTGAGCATCCTTATGATTGTCCTTAAACTCACATCATTTACTTATGAGAAAGTTTCCACTATACTTGAGAATGCCATCAGAAAAGAGCCTGGTAAATTTACTCAAGCTTCTCATCTTGCCCTGTTGCTCTAACCCATCAACATTTTTTTTTTTAATTTCACAATTTCTATACTATGCATCACATCAATCATTTTGCCAAACATTAACAGTTTCGTAAAAAAAAAAAAAAAAAAAAAAAAAGTTATCAATGTTTCCTTAAATGCCATTATTAAAACTTGATATTTTTCTTCTCAATACATAATTTTTATTTTAAAATTGTAGCAGATACTGGCTCTTTAGTCAGTCAGACTGCCTTTCTGCATTCTTTCCTTGTATGAGAGAGTATGGAAAGCTTAAAACCACACTTCGCTCACTCCCCTGCCGCTAGATTTCAATATGGTAAATGAACTCATATAAGAAATGGAAGGAAGCAGCAAGTACATGAGGTAGATCATACAGGGATCAATCGTTTATGCCTGAGAATGCAGAGTGACGCTGAATCTAATAAAATCCCATTATCTACATAGTCACAAAGAGTGGAAAACTCAAAGGTAACTATCGAGCTGATGAGGGAGTGCGAGGAAGGGAAAAGTATGGTCCCTTTAAATAATACCGACGAGGGAAAGGAAGTGCTGGGTAGAGAAAGGTGGGTCCCTGGCTAGGGCTCGACCCCCACGGACCTAGGTGAGGGTGAGCGCTCCTGCCTTCCAGCCCAAATGTTGCATTTTCCAATACCACCCTGGCCCGCCATGAACCATCACGGGCATATAAAAACCCAGGACCCCGACGGGCAGACACACAGGTGGCCAGAGGACCACATTAGCATAAGCAGCTGGAACCCAGGAGGATGTGGAGGGGAATGCCAGCCGCAGAGCACCCTAACAGACACCAGCACGCCCACAGGCCCTACACTGAGGGACAAGGCGGAGTTTGGCCGGGGCAATCTGAGGACAGCCAGAGCCACTGAGGGGCCCACCTCCAGGGGAAAACCATCTCCCTACTAGCTCCCCCAGCAGCGGAGAGCTACTTCCACTCTATAAAACCTTGCACTCATCCTCCAAGTCCAGATGTGATCCGATTCTTCCAGTACACATGGGACACAGAAAACCCTCTGTCCTTGTGACAAGCTAGAGGGTCTAACTGAGCTGGTTAACACAAGCTGCCTATAGACCGCAAACTAAAAACACATGGTAGCACACGCCCACTGGGGCTCCAGGAGCTGTAAAGGTCCAGCCCTAGCCACTGCCGTGGGGTTGGAGCCCCACAGCCTGCCCCGCTGCGAGCTCCTGCAGGGGTTTGAGCAGCGGGGCACTGAAGTAGGGAGCCACACCCCCATCGCACACCCTGTGAGGGGGACAAGGGAACCTTCCCATTTCAATGTCACCACTAATTAGTTCATGACACTAATAATTTCTATTTGTACCTTCCTACACATAATTATGTGCACATTCTGAATCAGCTTTTTCATGAGAAATAATCATAAAGGGGGCTGTGCATGGAAAAAAAAAATTTCTCTGTGCTTTTGGTTTCAAAATTCAAATTTTAAAATTTATTTTTTATAACCAGAGTTTATTACAGTTATCATGCAAAAAGAAACAGAAGTGGCAATACCTAGGATCGCTCGGGGCAGAGAGGATAAAGAGGAGGGGGGTCTGTATTTCAACTAAGATGAGAAGCAGTACTCTTTTTATGAAAAATAAGAACATAATTTGACTTAACCTAGGACATCATTTCAGAAGAACACAACACATCTGGAATATCAGAAAGTTTGGAATCAAAGTGAGTTTTAGAAAAGAACTGGAATAAGGTACACATGAGCAAAAGCTGGAGGCAAAATCTGGACTGAAGCCATAAAGAATGGTAAGGAAATGGCAGAGCCTGGAAAATTAAATGGCAAAAACAGAAAACTTGAATGTGTCCCAAAAAAAAAAACAAAAACAAAAACTGCCAGCACTACAAAGACAAATAGTACAGGTATGTCCAAACCTGAGAGCATCTGGGCCTAAAATGCCTCAACATTTTGAAAAGAAAAAGAAAACCAACAAAATTTCTTCAGATGTTAAAATTATTTTTATATAATAACTCATTATTAATTTTAAAATGAGTTCATGTCTCAAGATCAATGGAAAGAGCTCCTACTCAGCTGAGAACAATGTGTTCATGAGATTGCTTATAGTTCTATTCACATGAACAGATATTTGCAAAAATCAGCCACTGTAATTACCAGTGCAAAACATTACAGATTATTATTTCATTATTATTATCACTTCAAACCTCTCAACATGACTGTAAATGTGACTTCTTAAGTCAATGACATAGAATTAATTGGCAATCACAAACTAACTATATTTAGCATAATGATGGAGTAAACCCTGTTTAATATAAATATGCAAATGTCAACGGCATTGTTATTTACAAAGACAACAAACAAAAGCCATCACCTGTATATTCTTCAGCTTATATTATTTCATTACATTCTAATTTGTATATGAAATAATGCCTATTCTGAGAGAATTTTTTAATTCAAAGGAAGTTTGCAACAGTGTTTCATAATAGTAACACATATTTATATATACGCATGTATATATTCACATATATTATTATACTACACATCCATTTAATTTCTGTAGGTTGAGGTAGTGTTTTTAACCTCTTAGAAACGCTGATTAAATGAGTTCTTTAAGTAATTTATGAAAATTAAACAAATGAAAATTACTAGATTGATGTTAGACATGAGACTTGTTAAAGTAAAATAACCTACTGTTGGCTCTTGTAAACATTTTCTTCCCACATTACATGCAAGTGGTCTTCTTGGGATATGTCAATGGCTAATTTTTAAATTTTAAATCTGAAGCACTTCTCCTTTATAATCTGTAGGCAAAGTTACAAAGGAGTACACAATAAAAACAAAAACTATATCCAGCAAAATACTCAACATTGTTGAACAATTTACAGGGTAAATTCAGAGCACTTCTGTGGCCCAAATGCAGGAAGCAAGGAGGGTAGAAAATGAACATTTTGTTCTTCTAAGCAGTGGTAATGAAGGTGGAGCCCTGATTTTAATACCTCAAGAAAGCATACAATTGTTATAAAATTATGTTAGCTTTATAAGAAACAGACTTGAGTGATCTAGAATAAGTATATTAATAAATTTTATTTCTTTTTATAATAGTCATTCATATCAAAATACAATGCTTAGCCAGAATAAATATTAATTTATACCTTGTAGACATCACTCTATTAATAATGTGTATGGACTTGACCCAAGTAACTCACATAATAATGTACCTTTTGAGATTTTCATGATATATTGGGAGGGGTGCAGCAAACTGAAGACTAATAGGCACAGTATAAATCACATTTTTATGATAATAAAAAGCATATAAATACAGGGAGGCAGAGGACAAGGGCAAGGACAGTTTATAAATGCCTAAAAACAGATTAGGAAGAATACCCATAAAATCTATCAAGAGTGGATGGTAGCCTAGAGGGCTAGGCCATTAATAATTATAAGAAGGGCTACTTTTCTTTCCATTTTTTTAAAATTAGGTCCTATTTTTCAAACAGACATTATGAATCATGTTGCATAATTACAGAAAAAGTAAAACTGACTCTCTTCAAGTAAAAATAAAGGCATTTCAAATATCAAAATAAAAAGTTTTCCTGGGTTGAAACACATGTCAAAAGTCCTATCGTTTTCTACACATCTAAAGAAATATACATGTGCATATATACATGAAAGTTTAACTTTTTATTAATGTAAAAAATTTCCAAGGAAAATCTATTCCAGAGAAAAATATTATTTTTAAATCTGTATGTTCAGGAAATTATATAAACTGAAAATATGAAAAGAACAATTTAAACTCAATCAAAACGCCATTCCTTGGCTTTCCAAAAGAGGGAGATATAACTCCACTGCCACAAACATACCAATTTGATACATAAATGATCTATTCAAATACACAACTTATCAAGAAAATAATTTTAAGGAAAAACTCTAAATTATGTGTTTATTTTAGCCTTATGATTTTAATTGCCTAAAAAGCACAGTTAAATCCATGAAAAATATCATGATCTACAATAATAAAATGAAAGCTGTTCCAGCTCCTTTACAGAAAGCTCAATAGTAGAATAAAAATGTGACAAAAGGCCGGGCACGGTGGCTCACGCCTGTAATCTCAGCACTTTGGCAGGCCGAGGCAGGCAGATCACGAGGTCAGGAGATGGAGACCATCCTGGCTAACACGGTGAAACCCCGTCTCTACTAAAAAATACAAAAAACTAGCCGGGCGTGGTGGCGGCGCCTGTGGTCCCAGCTACTCGGGAGGCTGAGGCAGGAGAATGGCGGGAACCCGGGGGGCGGAGCTTGCAGTGAGCCAAGATGGCGCCACTCACTCCAGCCTGGGCCACAGAGCGAGACTCTGTCTCAAAAAAAAAAAAAAAAAAAAAAAAATGACAAAAGACCAAAAGTACTTATGCTATTTAGATTTTGAAAAATAGGTTTAGAGATGACAGATGTCAGTTACTAAAATTTGTACCTCTGATTGTTATTTGAAAATTAAAATTTAGTATTTTTCTGAACTAGAGACAGAATGCTACCCATTTCTTACAATGATTATTAAAATTTTCTCTCCTTGAGCAGTGGTCTGTTGCTCCCATTGAAGAGGTCCTTCGCATCCCATTAGCTGTATTTCTAGGTATTTTATTCTCTTTGGAGCAATTGTGAATGGGAGTTCATTCATGATTCGGCTCTCTGCTTGTCCATTGTTGGTGTAAAGGAATATTTTCGCACACTGACTTTGTATCCTGAGACTCTACTGAAGTTGCTTATCAGCTAAAGGAGTTTTGGGGCTGAGAGGATGGGGTTTTGTAAATATAGAATCATGTCGTCTGCAAACAGGGACAATTTGACTTCCTCTCCTCCTTTTTGAATACCCTTTATTTCTTTCTCTTGCCTGATTGCCCTGGCCAGAAGTTATATGCTATGTTGAACAGGAGTGGTGAGACAGGGAATACTTGTCTTGTATCAGTTTTCAAAGGGAATGCTTCCAGCTTTTGCCCACTCAATACGATATTGGTTGTGGGTTTGTCACAAATCACTCTTATTATTTTTAGGTATGTTTTATCAATGCCTATTTTATTGGGAGTTTTTAACATGAATGGATGTTGAATTTTATCAAAGTCTTTTCTGCATGTACTGAGATCATCATGTGGTTTTTGTCTTTGGTTGTTTCCATGATGGATTACATTAATTGATTTGCATATGTTGACCCAGCCTTGCATCCCAGGGATGAAGCTAACTTGACCATGATGGATAAGCTTTTTTGATGTGCTGCTAGATTTGGTTTGCCCGTATTTTATTGAGGAATTTCACATTGATATTCATCAGGGAAATCATTCTACTATAAAGACACATGCCCACATATGTTTACTGCAGCACTGTTTACAATAGCAAAGACATGGCACCAACCCTAATGTCCATCAATGATAGACTGGATAAAGAAAATGTGGTACATATACACCACGGAATACTATGTAGCCATAAAAAGAAATGAGATCATATCTTTTGCAGGGACATAGATGAAGTTGGAAACCTTCATTTTCAGCAAACTAACACAGGAACAGAAAACCAAACACTGCATGTTCTCACTCATAAGTGGGAGCTGAACAATGAGAACACATGGACACAGGGAGGAGAACAACACACACCAAGGCCTGTTGTGGGGTGGGGGTGAGGGGAGGGAACTCAGAGAACGGGTCAATAGGTGCAGCAAACCACCATGGCACATGTATACCTATGTAACAAACCTGCACGTTCTTTGGTGTGTGTCCCAAACTTAAAGTCGAATAAAAATAAAAAATAAAAATAAAGCTATAGTAATCAAAAATTATAATAACTGAGATAACAGGTATACACTGGTACTGTTCAGGCAAAGCCAAACGTAGGGTGAGCCAGTAATAATAGTACTTACTGTATCAAGTTCTTGCAATGAGTCAATGACAAAATATATGTAAATTAGTTAGCTATCAATGGGAAACATTCAATAAGTGGTAGCTGCTTATGTTGGTATTTTTCATGCCTCCTACTTTGGCTAACAAAGCAAGAAAACCAGTGAGCTGTTTATTCTTATCTTTTAATAGATGATGCTGGGTCTAGTAATGAGGTAATGAGTGTTTAACAATATAATCATACAGATCCCTGTTTGAGAGGGAAAGGAACTTTATGTCTATTTAGTTATGTTTATTATAGTGATTCTCCACCCAAAGGAGGAAAATCTGTTTTTCCAATTTAAAAACTTGAAACAGCCCATCGTGCCTCTTCCACAGACCTAGCTCCTTAGCTTGGCAGTTACTTCCACAGGAAGCCACTTCTACTGAGTGGACTGTGTCTGAGCTCTTAGGCTTATTGGAGCAGATAAACATTAAAAATAACTAATGTATTAGATTATTTCCTTACAGGAAGTAATTTTTATAATTCGGATTCCCTGTGCATATTACAGTAACAGGTACATAGAAGATACTCAATACATATTTGTTGAACTAGTGAAACTATGAATAAATAGAACTCGGCAGCTAAAAATCAACCTTATGAGGTGATGGCCTGCAACCAAAGCTCCACCATGATTGGGAACTTTCCTGTGCTTCAGCTAAAACATCTGAGGGTCACAGAATCAAGGAGTTCAGGGATTTCACAGCTGCAGCTGGTGCCAAGCAGCTGTTTGTGATTTAGATTGGTGCCTTTAGTTAATTGATTGTAATAAGTAAAAACTCAGTCAAGTTAATCTGCTAATTATCTCAAAAAAAATAAAAAAGAAAATGGCAGAAAAAATTTCCGCAACACTTTTTAAAAAGTAGTAAGTTCAGTTCTTAAGAAAAAGTTCCGAACCTAAAATAAAGGTTAAAAATAAAACAGCCATTAAGACCTAAAGCAGCAATGAAAACAATAATAGTTGCCTTGCCACAGTTTCTGTAAAATTAGCCCTTACGAACTATCGAAGAATCAAATTGTTTGATTTACTCCTTCGAAGACTGGGTCTCAAAATGGCTTTAACACTCAATACATTTTTTTTTTCGAGTGTCTACTCTGCCACGCACTGTTCAAAGAACTGAGAGTATACAGGAGAAAAAAAAAACAACACACAGCAAAGACCATGCTTTCATGGAGCTTATACTGACATGGAAAGGGGATTATTTATATTAAATTTTAATTCCTCTTACCACATACTATCGGTATTTTTCTCTTTTTCACTACAGATTAAGAAGAACCTTGACTGCCATCTCTTGTTAAACGTCTTCTTATTCCAAACAATATTCTTCTCTGCTTACTATTATTATGTGTGGCAATATCTTACTAAATTTTATATACACTTATAATTTCATTATTTATAAAATATTTTTAACAACCTACAAAATAAACATACTGTGCATTTTGATTTAATATATTTAAGTAACTCTGAGTTAATACTGTTAAATAACAAATGCCAATAAAAATAACAACTCAATCATAGGATTTACCATGGTAAATGTCCGAGGAAGAAAGAAACAAGGGACAAGGAAATATTATATAATTATATGACCATGGAGTAAAATCAAGCAAATGTGGAAAGATTTAGATCGCTTCTCTTGTAAACAAATGCCTTAAATCTGTAATCCAGACTTTGGAGCCCATCCCTCAGACATCCCTTGATGAGACAAGAGCGCCGACTCTAATTGCTCTGCAGACCTTGAATACAAAACCACATGGTCAACCAAGGCAGAGGGAGTGTGGAGGACACTCAGCCTGCCTCCAACAGAGAGACCCCTGGGCTAATTCAGGTGGCATTATCACAGAAGAATATGATAAACAAGACCGCACCACCACCATGTCAGAGGCCAGAAAGAGGAAGAACCAGAAGAAGCAGTCTCCAAAATGCATGAGCGTCCAACACAGCATCCCCTCCCACATCAATTTCATCCGACTTCTTTACAGATAAAAATCCTCTCTGCTTTGGCTGATTTGAAGACAGGTTTCATTTTTCCATTAAACTTTCTGTTTCCCAAGCTAAAGTTTTACAATTACTCAAAATCACTTTTAATATATCATTTCTTATATAAAGTTTCTAAACTTGTGATAATAATACAACTAAGTTTTGTTCCCTACCAGTCAAACAATTCTAATCTAACCCAATTCAACTCAGCAAGACCCTCTCCTAAATTTTCCTCCATTTGTACATTTAGACTGTTTCTCCCACACTTATCCTTCATCAGTTACACATTCTAACAGTTTAAATCAAACTTGGCAAACAAGATAAAAAGAACATGCTAAGTCCAGGAAAAAACAGGAGGGAGGAAACTACCTTTAATTTGGATCCATGAGGCACGAGTTCAGATTTATTCTGCTTTGGTGGAATATACAGCTCCCATTTTCCATAATCCAGTTTTTTATATGGGTATGAAAATGGATTCCAACCATCTAAAAAAATAAAGAAGATCAGTTAACAACAGCATGAGAGGACGAATAATTAATGAATTTCAAGAAAAACAAAATACTGTTTTACTTGCACAAAAAATCAAATTGTCTAAAAAATTGTTTTCTAAAGTTTTAATCAAAATACTAGTGGTTTAGAAAAGGCAGGTTATTCTTAATTTACTTCTAAAATATGCATTTTGAAGTCTGCTTTTGCATTTTATAATTAAATTAAGACTATAACATTTTCAGTTGTGGTTTCAACTCTAATGCTTCTGTCAATAAACAGAATGCAAAAGAAAACGATGGATCCTTTTTTTAGAAAACACCATCAACAAAAAGACACATTATGAACAAACAGAAATGTAGATGTCATGGTAGAAAAACAATGAAAAACCATTAAAATCATATAACATTTACTGAATTTCATAAGAGTGTGACAGAGTTGACATAAAATCTAAAGAAATGCCTTAAGCAAGAAAGACAGAAGGTCATATAAAGTGTCGGAAGTAAAGAAAAGGTGGAATGCAGGATGTGGAAGAAAGTAAAACAAACAAGAGCAGACCCACACACACGGAAATTAACATATCATAAGGGAGGCGTTAAAAACCAGTGAGTCAAGGACACACTATTAAATAAGTCGTGCTGGAACAACTGATTATCCTTATGAAAATAAAATAAAACAGATCTCCACCAACTAGTATGTCCCCAAATCATTTGAACATAGATTAATATTTATACATGATAGGCAGAACCATAAAATGCTTAGAAGAAAACACAGAGAAATGCATTTACAATATTGGAATATAAAAGGTTTTTTAAAGGAAATATTTTTTAAAACTATAAAACTTTAAGACTGGTAATTCTGACCATTAAAACTGTAAACTTATCATCATAAATAGATGAATCGACAGAATGACAAGACAAGCTATAAACTGGGAGAATACATTTGTAATGAATATACCAAAAGACAGAGAGCATCCACAATACATGAAGAACATTGTAAGTCAATGAGACAAAGAAAACAAACCAAGAGAAAGATTGACAAAAAATTTATTCAGGAGAGGACACTTGAATGGCCAATAAACATATGTAATGATACTCAAGCTCACTGTTTAATCAAGCAATCACAAATTAAAACAACAATAAGATACCGTTTCGCACTCAGGGCATTGGAAAAAATTAAAAGTCTAAAAATATCATCTAGTCAGCAACCATATAAAACATCGCTGCTGAAGGTAGTATCATTGGTAAAAACAACTTGACATCATATGTGATGCAAAGTTAAAGACATCTTAACCCCATAGCCCAACAATTCTGTTCCTAGGAAATAGCTTAGAGGAATTCTCATAAACGTACACAAGAAGGCATTCAAAATTATTCACTGAAGAATCCTTTGCCATAGCCAAAACACTGGAAGCTATCAAAATTTCAACAGCCACAATATGGGTAAAACTTTGCAATATAATTAAACAACTGGATGCTATACAATGGTATAAAATGAATGGATTAGAGTACCAACATATGCAAATATCCCACATACAAAAGTTAATTTTAAAAGGGTACAGAAGAATAGCATTTATATCAAGATCAAGAACTATCAAAACATTATATGAAACTTACTGATATATATGTATGTAGTAAAAATATTAAATCAGAAATAGGAATATGAAATATCAAATTCTATGGTGATTCCCTGTGGGTAGAAGAAAGGGAACAGATGAAGCTTCAATATCTGCAACATTCTTGTTAAAGTGAGTTGTATACACATAGATGTTTATTACATAATTTGCTATTTGTTTATGCTAAAATATTTCATGGTATTAAAAAAATCAAGCAGCCTTGTGGCATATACTCTGTTGCTAAGAGACTACATTCTCAACTAAGGACATAATAAAGGAATAATCAGGAAACTCATCTTATGCCATGTTTTCTTCCATTACACACCAACATTTTCACTCTTCTCTCTCAGCCAGTCTGAACAATGGGGGTAAAACAGGAGTAAGAAATAAGATTTAAATAAAGGTTCTTCTAAACAGTTACCTATTCCCCATCATGAAGACAGTCTGAAAATGTCTAACAGCAGTTTGTCTTCAAGGGCAGCTCTACAAGTTTGGTGCTGTTATACTCCTCTTCACCTAAAAACCTCAAATACATCGCACCTAAATACGCTGTGACATTTCATTACCAAAACAAAGAGTTTAGTCCATAATTAGAGGAAAAAAATAACAAACGTTTGGAATATAAAAATCTAGGTAATAGAACACTATATGATTACTGCATTTCTTTTTAGCTAATAACTTAAGACAAACAGCAGATCTTTTCCCGGTTAGGTAGATCTGAAAATACAGGGTACAGTTCATTAGTTCATTCATTCATTCATTAAATATGTATTGCATGCTTAATGCAGGCCCTGTTCAATGCCAAACCAAATTTAGCATTCCAAATTAGTCCTATCTCATAAAGAAAAGGTTAAATTGGGCTATAACAGACCAATATAAATGAGAAGTACAATGGTATATCCACTAAAAATTTATTAAAAGATTCAGATACTTTGAAAGTGAAAATTCAATGATAGGTGAAATTTAGATATGCAGATTTATTTGTAAGAGCTGTTTCCCCACTGTGAAAATGGCTTCCAATATCAGTTTTTGAAAATTGATGAACTAATTCTTCAGCTTGATATCAACTATTATTTTAAGACTATTTAAATAAGCAAAGTATTAATATTTGGTAAAAAAAAAAAAAAGTCTTTTACTATGTCATATTTTTCTTTTATAATAGTGTAATGATACAAAATCTCCAAAAGCATATGCTGATTATTTGTAATTATACACTGTGAAAAACATGTTTTCTTTGCATCTTCAAGAGTTTCATTTTAGTAATGCCCTTCTCCTCATGGGAATTCAGGTGTTGGCTTTCACTGCAGGTACTCTTTTCTGCCAAGCACAAATCTTTAAAGCAAGACTGAGAACAACTTCACATATTTACCCCCACCCAAAAAAAACCCAGTACGTTAGCCATCACAAGCTATGTAGAGCATTCTAAAGATTTTGTATGGGAGAGAAAGAAGGTTTGCAAGCATATACGTATGAAATTACTTAAGATTTTTCCATTACTCATTTTTCTCTCCAAATAAATCCCTCTTCAGCTACCCTACCATCAGATTTTCCATCTCCTTGACTCTTTCTTTAGTCATTGCAAAGCCCTAAATTCTTCTCTCTCATTCCTTTATTAGTGTTTGTTTCTTCTTTCCATTAAAAACATGGGCACCAACCAAAATATCCACTTCTACCATACTACATCACACAAAGGAATTTTTCCAGTAAAACCAGTTCCTGCCTAATATGAGTTTCTCAAAATACCCAATAAAAACAGCTTAACTCCACAGAATACACATGTCAATATCCAGAAACAGAATAATCAGGAAAATCACTGGATTTGGATCTGTGCTTATAAACTTAACATTAAACACTTAGCTAAGAAAGAAGGAACTATCATTAAGATGTATCCAGGTGTGATATTAGGAACCAATCACGGAAGCACAGTTAAAAATAAATACATAAAATTCAACTTCAAATTGTTGGTATAAAAATTCTGAAAATTGATTTTAAGTAAAATTGGATTTAGAAAAACACAGAAGGCAAAATAATATAAGCTGGTAGACACATTTTAGGGAAATGCATGTCTTGTGAAATAAGTCATGTGACTCTACTACAGAATATAATTGAAAATAAAGTAATAATATTAATAACAATAATAAATTGTACCAAGCCATATCAGAGCCTATCTAAAGACATTTATAAAACAAATCAGGTCACTCAAACATTTTTCATTTAATCCTACACGACTTATGCTGAGTACACGAGAGAGAATTAATTATGTAATGCAAAGAGTTTGCATTGCTATGCAGACCTGAGGATAGAAACAAACATGACTTCATCATGTGTGACAATTATTTGCTTCTCTACCAAGCATAGAACTACACATAGAACTAGAACAGTCTCTATCTAGGTCAGTGGGTTCTCAAACTATACCTCACATGAGAATCACATGGATTTGTTAAAATACAGATTGCTGGGTCCCAGTCCTAGAGTTTTTTATAGAGATCTTTGGTGAGGCCTAATAATTTGCATTTCTAAAAAGGTCACAAGTGATGTTGATGCCAGTGGCCTAGGGACTACAGTTTAGAAACAACTGCCCTGGTTAAATCCACTTAACACTTTTGTGAGTAATTTTCTAGATGAAGTTAAACTAAAAGGCTATCAAATAATATAATATATCAACAGGTCAAGGGACTTCTGAAATCAAAAATGTCATAAGTAATCCTTTGAGGTAAGTGTTAATCACATGATATATAGGATTTAAGATTTAGGATTGACTGGGGTTATAAAGCCCAGGAAGGGTGACCAGGGAGAATCAGATTAAAGACGCAATTTCAGAGATCAAGGAATTTAAATGTATTAATGTGAGGGAACAGAAATGATAATGAGAACATGAAAAGACAACATGCATTAAAACCATTATTGAATATACTATTATTAGTGTCTATAGATAATATTTTCTATAATATTCACAACAAAACATAACTTGGTTAAAAAGTATAAGCAACTGATAACAAAATGAATAAAAAATTAAAGGTTTATTTTTCCCACAGAAAAGTGATATTAAACCTTTTAAATGTTAACAATATTAACTCATATTCCTGTCTACTCTCCATTATCTACCATAATCTAGATATTACTAGGCTCAAAGTTAGGTACCCCCAAAACAAGGTGTGCTTATTTTTTCAGTTTTGGTGAAATTTTAAGAACATGTTCCCTACATTCATAAATTATTTTATTACAACATCTGCTAAAACATTTGATGTTTATTGAGTACAGAAAACCTGATACAGTTCTGTTTTAACGATAAAATGTTAAAATTTATTAAAACTTAGGTACACAAATAAAGACCATACAGGCGCTATTTACAATTGAGATAAATGTAAACAAATATAAAGACCTTTATGATGATCCACTTTCATTAATGAATAGTAAATATATTTTGTCATGATTTTTCCTAGTAACATTTTCTTTCCTCTAGCTTACTTAGTTGTAAAAACACAGTATATAATATACATAATATACAAAATACATCCTAATTATTAGTAAGGCTTCTCGTCAACAGCAGGATATGAGTAGCTAAGTTTTTGGGGAGTCAAAATTTATACTCAGATTTTGAGTATGTGAGGAGTAGGCACGCCTAGCCCCCACAGCGTTCACAGATCAGCTGTATAGTCTTGGAGCAACATTTAGGAACTCCAAGAATGTAGAAAGGATTCTGATACTCTTATGCCTGTCTAGTTTCTCTTGATAGAAACTTTTGGAGTGGCATATTAATGTTTTTGTTGAGATAGTGACTAAGTAGCATTCTTGGAGTTCAACATATTTTAATTTGCAGTCTTAAGTCTGGAATAAAGGTAGATTTTAATTATAAATTAAAGTAAAATATTTCTAGGAATCACTTGGCAATTAATATGTACTAATTACTCTTTTAAAATAAAAATACATACAAACATAGTATTTGAACCTCTCTTACTAAAGAAGGTCTTATATAGCTAATTAACAATAATTAATTTTTTTGGCCTTCTGTATTTTTCTTTCTTTTTTTATATTTTACTTAAGTACTGGGATACATGTGCAAAACATGCAAGTTTGTTACATAAGTATATGTGCCATGGTGGAAAATCTGATATATTTCTAAACCAAACATTTTAATAGGTATTTTATTATTAACAGGCTTAAATTCATCATATGTGATGAGGCATAAGATTCTATTTGTCCACAGACTCAAAACAAGCTGACAAAATTTAAATCGAGATACGGAAAAGAAACACTGTGATGCACAGTTTAATATGAACTGCAAACACACATTCGGCAAAGGTGATCAAACATTAACTAAGGTCACTGTATCAGGCACACAAACTCTGTGTTTATCTCATACCCAACAACCTTTCCTTTTCAAATGTACTAATCCTCACATAAAATTCTCAAATGTCAGCTTCCTTCAAATATTCCCAAACTCTTTGATTCACAGTGGAGTACCACTCTTCATCAGCACTTAGCCACTTCATTTCTGCAGCGTTTTTAAGTTTAATATAAATTTTCCTTATACATGACTGAAATGGTTCCAACTTAGTATGTAGGGTCTTCCATTTTTCAGGAAGATTCCAATGTGCTAAAGAGTTTGGTTCGCACTTGGGCCAATCCCTGCCACACCCAGACAAGCAGTGAGGTAAGATGCCTGGCAAATGCAACAGGCAAGGCTAATATACAAAGGCTAATATAAAGTCAGTACTAGCCCATATGGCAGATATCAATCCCATCCCATCTGAAAGGATATCCTCAGGACAAAACAGTTGTTAAATATTTGGAATATCACCACTTTGGAGCAAGGAAACATCCTTCCTCGCCATATGATGTCATTTAATTACTTTGTATCAGGCAGAATGTATAAGAAATTATAATGCAAAGGCTTATAAAGATTGAAGTTTGGGGACTTTGCTTGTATCAAGGAAAATCTTGTCATAAAGTACAGAGCTGGAATTTCCTATGGCATTGTTCTTACCCAGCATTATGAGGGAACCACACAGTGTCTGGTGGGTGACAGACAGTAGTCCTTTCTGACATATAGCCCTGTGCTGTTTGACTTTCTCTCTTCCCCTCCAGATAATTCTTCCTCCTCTCAGTTGGGTGCAAAGGAGTCATCCTTCTTCAACTTCTGCTGGCAGCTAGTACCCTGGGAAGGACTGTAATAAGACACTTCCCCTCCCTATCACTATTACCTTGGGGAAACTACTCTTAACACTTATTAGTTTAGCTTAGGTGTGGTTTTCAAGAACAATCTCTAAAGTATACCAGAGTGCCACTAAATTCAGAACCAATGGAATACTAATATCTCATTATTTAAAGAAACAGTGCTCAGTCATGTAATCTCCAGCTTTCTGGAAATTAGAAAATAAATCAAATACAGTAATTTGTTCATTACTTAACAATGGGGATATATTCTGAGAAATGTTTCATTAGGTGACATCATTATGGTGTACACATTATAGATTATATTTATGCCACCCTATATGGCATAGCCTACTACACACCTAGGCTATATGGTATAGCTTATTGCTCCTACACTACAAACTTGTATGACATGTTATTGTAATGAGTACTGTAAGCAGCTATAACACAATGGTGAATATCTGAGTATCTAAACATTAAAAAGGTGCAGTCAAAATATTATAATCCCATGGGACCACCTCTGTATGTGCAGTCCCTCATTCACCAAAATGTCATGTAGCATATGACTAAGAGCTAGAGCTTCACTTACTAAATTGTTATTTAAGGTATTTATGGGAGAAAAGAATTTTATTATCAAAAAAGTGTGGGTTTTAAATAAAAGCATGTTTCTTTATTTCTAAAATAGTATTTACATTATGGTACTTTCTATGTAACAAAGGAGATGATAAATGGATATACATCATTGCTTGTAATTTTAAATGAAATTAATAATGTTTCATCAATAAACAGTATTTATACTATGATTCTTCTTATGTAAGAAAGAGAGTGATAAATATTCTTGTTTATAATTTCCAAAAGCATAAAATACAGCAAAGAATGAATAGAAATTACTCTGAATATGAGAATATGCACAGATTAGTAGTCTTCCAGGATTGTACTCATTATATTTTGACTCAAAACCATGTAAATAATTCATAAAATGGGAAAATGTAGTAAGTTAAAAAAGAAAAAATAAGAAAAGCCCTTAAAATATAAATAAACTGAAATAAATGAACATAATTGCATTATCAATAGTAGCATATCAGGCAAATCTGACTCCAGACTGAAGAAAGTATTGATAATTTTATTAAGGATAAAGTTACCATGTTACCAAAAACATCTACTGATAGTAAGAATTGCATAGGCCAGGTGCGGTGGCTCACGCCTGTAATCCCAGCTCTCAGGGAGGCAGAGGCGGGAGGATAGCTTGAGCCCAGGAGTTCGAGACCTGCCTGGGTAATATGGCGAGACCCCGTTCTCCACAAAAAGGAAAAAAAAAAAAAAAAAAAAAAGAATTGCATAAAAAAGTATTAATGACAAAATTGTACACTGCCTCCAGTTTGGTTTAAATTATGGAAAACAAAACAACTAATGTACATGAGGCAAGGGAAGCGATGAAACAACACTAGCTAACTATTGATAAGTGTCAAAGCTGGGTGAAAAGAATATAGAACCTTATCTCTATTATTCCACAGAGTACAATATTTCTGTAATAAAAATTTAAAAATGAATGTTATGAGGTCTCTGTGCACAAATACGTGTCCAAATCTCTTTTCTTGCTATCAATTATAAAAAGTGATATTATAAAGCACAGGGCATAAGGTTTAATATACTTATGGTTCTGAATACAGATTAACAAACTACTTTCTGGATAGGTAGTTTCCATTAATACACCAATCAGCCAGATATGAGGATGTTCAACTACCCATAACCTCATCAACTCTGAAAATTATCATCTTAATAACAGGACATACCTGCCTTGATCAATCAGGGTTCACTAAGAGAATTAAGCCCTAATGTTTTAAGAATCCATTGTATGCAATAAATTAACTCCCCTTCAGTGCATCTAGAATCGTATTAGTTACATATAGTCATTGCAATTTGGAAAACAGGCACTCAAATAATTTTCTGTGTTCTGTGGATCAGATGCAGAACCTCTCATTATTGTTCTAACTGTAACCAGTAGCTTTCGATACAGTTTTCATTTCTTTTCAAAACAGACTATAATTGTAACTCTGATTATTCTCTCCAATACTATTGTTATTTGTGAAAAACTGTATGGTGGGTATTATATTTTCCTTAAGATTTTTTCATTAATTTGTAGTTTTAATGAAATGAAGTTCGTCAGGAGGCTTACTTTGTAGTTCAACACAGGGGCAATCAAACCATTTACTTATTTACCAACCTATTTACTTGCAGGAGTAGAAACCATTCAATTATCTCAAAACAGATTTTATGGAGAACTCCAACATAAAAACTACGCAAAGCATATAAAGGCAGAGCCGAGCTGGTTGAAATGCCTCTATCTGGCCGGCTTTCTCCTCATTTCTTACCCTCCCTCCAGAGCCCACCACATGGAACTCAGTTCTAAAAAGTGCTCCAGTGTATAATCTATCTTTGTAGATGTTTCACAGATCCTTGAAAGTATGTAATTTCATTTTATTCAAATTCTCCATTTATTTTCAGTTTACTTGACCCGCTGCAAGCTAACAGTATATTAAATACTACCATGACAAGTGAGTTTGAAATGTTATCCAATTTCGGCCGGGCGCGGTGGCTCACGCCTGTAATCCCAGCACTTTGGGAGGCCCAGGCGGGCGGATCACCAGGTCAGGAGATCGAGACCATCTTGTCTAACACGGTGAAACCCCGACTCTACTAAAAACACAAAAACAAAATTAGCCAGGAGCGGGGACGGCACCTGTGGTCCCGGCTCCTCGGGAGGCTGAGGCAGGAGAATGGCGGGAACCCGGGGGGCGGAGCTTGCAGTGAGCCAAGATGGCGCCGCTCACTCCAGCCTGGGCCACAGAGCCAGACTCCGTCTCAAAAAAAAAAAAAAAAAAAAAAATCCAATTTCACACAATTCATGCCATCTATAATTGACCAAAAATAAACATTATTTAGGATCTAAGGATAATGACATTTATCTTTGCTGTGCCTTGCATTATTGATCGCTTTTTACCTAGTATTACGGACTGAAAATTTGTATGCCCCCCAGATTCATGTTAAAATCTTAACCCCAAATGTGGTAATATTTGGAGATAGGGACTTTGAGAGGGAATTAAATCATGTGGGAAAGCCCTCATGAATGGGATTAGTACCTATATTACAGGAAACCCAGAGGCTTGGTCATGTGAGAACACACTGTGAGAAGACAACAGTTTGCAGCACCGGAGAGGCCCACACCAGAATCCAACCATGACGGCACCCTGATCGCAGGCTTCCAGCCTCCAGAACTGCAAGAAATAAATGTCTTTTGTTTATATGCCACCCAGTCTATGGTACTGTGTTATAACAGCCCAAACCCACTAAGATACTTGGGTTTGGTTTGGGTCTGAACATGACTATCCTTTCATTTTGTAATTTCTCAGTAAACCAGAAGAAAACTAATGGGTACAGCTGTAAAGTGAGACATTATTTGCTTAGAAAGAACATAGAAAGGATAAAGTAGGAAGGAGAAGAAATGTAAGAGACTTGTGAATGCCATTTGGTCTATAACCAGAGGTAGCAACAGTCATCCTGTGGGCCAAGAATGGCTCTCAAGTATGTTTTCAGTAGCTAGCTATCTCTCCATTTTCCCAAACATTTGGGACCCAGTAGGGGGACTCTTTTTAGACAGGGAGCACACTCTAGTTCCCTGTTCGATGCCATATCACTATCAACTGCAACTTAACTGATTCATCACTTCCTTGGTTTCAGCATGTATTTGAGTTTAGGAACTCTCCTCTATACCCTAAAACACAATCTTCTATCTTAAGATGCCCCACCTGACCCAGTCCATGGTGTGGGAGCATGGCAATGGTTTACAGTAATCAAGAAGGGACCTACATAGATCTCCCTCCTAACCCTATAGCCGCATATGAAAATACACCAATAATGTTAAAATAATGGTTTTTAATATAGCTAGCAATGTAACAGATAAAAACTCATGTGTCTCTGGCCAACTGGTTTTCAACAAGGATGACTAAGACCATTGAATGAGAGAAAGAATAGTCTTTAAAACCAATAGTTCTGGGACAACTGGATCTCCACATAAAAAAAGAATAAATTTGGATTCCTGTTTTGAAGCATATACAAAACTAACTCAAAATGACTCATGTCAGAACTAAAACTAGAAAACATACGTCAATCTTTGTAATTTCTGTTCTTTAATATCACACAAAAAGTACAAGAAACAAATGAAAAAACTGATAATCTGACATCTTCAAAATTAAAATTTTTGTATGTCAAAGGACATTATCAAGAAAGTGAAAAGGCAGTCCACAGATTGGGAGAAAATATTTTCAAATCATATATTTGATAGGGGACATGAATCTAGAGTATATAAAGAATATTTAACAATTAAAAAAGACAATCCAATTTTTAAAATGAGCAAAGGATCTGAATAGACATTTCTACCAACAAGATGCACAAATGGACAATAAGCCTACAAAAGGATATTCACGGGCTGGGTGTGGTGGCTCACATCTATAATCCCAACATTTTTGTAGGCCAAGGCAGGAAGATTGCTTGAGGCCAGGAATTCAAGACCACCCTGGGCAACATAGCAAGACCCCATCCCTACAAAAAATAAAACAGCTGGGCATGATGGCACACACCTGTAGTCCTAGCTACTCAGGAGGCTGTGGCAGGGGGGTCGATTGAGCCCAGAAGGTCAAGGCAGCAGCAAGCCATGATGACACCACTGCACTCCAGCCTGGGTGGGAGAGTAAGGCTCTTTCTCAAAAAAAAATAATAAATAAATAAATAAATAAAAATAAACATAGTAATAAAAAAGGGTATCCAACGTTATTAGTCATTAGGAAAATACAAATACAAATCAAAACCACAATGAGATACCACTTCATGCACACTAGGATGGCTAATGGATAGTAAGTGCTAGCAAAGACACGGGAAAATTTCAAACCTCAGGTGCTACTGGTGGGAAGATAATACGGTGCAGCCCCTTTGAAAACGCTGCAGTTCCTCAAAAGCTAAGGCAGAGTTATCATTAGACACAGCAATTCCACCCCAGCCAAGATACCCAACTAAAATGAAAACACACGTCAACACAAAAACTTCAATACAAATGTTCACAGTAGAATTACTCATAATAGTCAAAAGGTGAAAACAATCCAAATGATCATCAGTAAATGAATAAACAAAATGTTGAATATTCATAGAATGAAATATTATTTGGTCATTAATAGGAATGAGGTACTAATACACACTACAACATGGAACCTTGTACACATGCTAAGTGAAAGAATCACACCCCAAAAACATATATTATATGAGACCGTTTATATGAAATATTGAACACCAGCAGATTTACAGACACAGAAAGTAGATCAGTGGTTGCCTAGTGCTGGGGAAATGGTAGGATGATGGCTAAAGGGTATGGCATTTCTTTTGGGGTGTTGAAAATGTTCTAAAATGAACTATAATAATGGTTACACAACTCTTTCATTACATATACTAAAAGCCATCAAATTGTACACTTTTAAATGGTGAGCTATATGCTACATGAATTATATCTCAATAAGGCTGTTAAAAAATAAAACTTTTTTAAAAACTATAAAATTAAATAAATATATAAAAATTAATATTAAAATATTAAAATAATAAAAATATAAAATTTATATATAAAAATTAAATATATTTTAAAATTATTATATAAAATATAAAATATATAAATATTATATTAAATAAATATAAATAAATGTCAGGTAGCCTTTATTCATTCACTTCCACTGAGCTTTTGCCCTAGAATAAAATCAGGTTCTGTTGGAGATACTGTAAAGGAAAAGACCACATAGTGAGACATATAAAAATTTAATGCTGAATGGTTAGCGTGGTCAATAAGTAGAATTAAAGACTCAGGATGGATAGCTGAAGACTCTATGAAGAAAAATGATTAAAAATTTCAACGCTTTGCCAAGGTAGAACAACTTAATCACATTTGAAACTACAAACAACAACAGTCTCTTTACTCTTCTCAAACCCAGATTAGTTAGTGGTAGCTTTAGAGGTGATTACCAACTTAAGCTAACGATGATGATGCAAGAACTTATCTTTTACTCTGAATGAGACCTGTAAGGAACACAAATCTATAACTTTTAAATAGCACCCAAATGTTTTGCTCTCTGGACACAGGTTTGGTAACCAATGGCCTATGTTATTATTTAAGAAACCTGACAAAGAATTGAGGGAGGAATTTTCTTTCATTTTACATATACATTTCATATATATTTGAGGAAGGAGAGCTGTGAACAACTTTATATCAAATAATATACTCCCTTTAAAAAAAAAATTTGAGCAGAGGCCATCTCAAAACTAATTATATGGAAATGAAGAGTCTTATTGTGATAGAAATAACAAAATCATTACAACAACAAAAAATAGGAAGACGTGGTGACACTGATTCCAGTAGCAGTAGTTATGGATTGTCCTTAGTGCTTGACTTTCAACATCTAATTCAATTACCTCAAATGTCCCATAAAGTATTACAATTTTCATCTGATGGATGAGAAAATATGCTCCAAGAGGGAGAGTAACAAAGACCAAATCGCAGAGCTATTACATGACAGGCAGTATGTGAGTCATGTTAGTCTGACTCCTGCTTCTGTCTGTATGTGCTCTTACCCTCTACAACACGTATACAACAATCTAGATCCAGCCCAGCATCTATCTACTGGGTAGAAATGTGGATAATACCTGTCCTAGACAACTCAAGCTGCTATAACAAATACCACAGATTGGGTCACTTAAACAAAAAACATTTATTTTTCACAGTTCTGAAGGCTTTGGAAGTCTAAGATCAGGGTGGCAGGACAGTCCAATTCTTGATAGCTGTCTTCCCAACTTGCAGAGTACTGTCTGCACGTTGTCTCACATGGTGGAGACAGGAAGCCTCTCTCTGGAGTCTCTTATAAGGGCACTAATTCCATTCATCAGGGCTCTCCTATCAAGATCTAATTACTTCCCAAAGCCCGCATCTGCATATTTCATCACATTGGAGATTAGGGCTTCAACACAGGAATTTTGAGGAAACACAAACGTTCAGTCCACAGCAGAAATTTAACTAGATTTTATGTTTGCCCTCTCAATTAAAGCCATCCAGGAATTGCATGCTTTAGCAATCCAAATTTTTCTATGGAATTTTTTTTTCATAGAAAAGCTCACTAGTACATTTTTGCAAGCCCTGAAAACATCAGGCATGTCAATATAGCAGCTATGCCAGAAAGAAAGCTACATCAGTCTGTCAAAACACAGGATCCCCTCAACCACACTGCTGGGATAAGTCACCATCCCCAGCCAAGTAAGTGACAAGAGCATGATTCAGGCCACTCTCTGGATATTCCACCTTAAATGACAACAAAGTGTTTTGTTAACGTTTACAACATGCCTAGCATTAATCTTGGTGTTATAGCCTTGTGGAGGATAACAACAAAAATATCATAAAAGAGAATGACAGCAAGATAGACAGATAGAGGAAGAAAATAACAAAAATAATTCATTTTACCAAGTAGCTTCCAGTATCTCCACAGAGAGGTAGACTTGTACACTCTACTTCCGTGCAGCAGCAGGTCTTCTATTTCACAGAGAAAACTGGAGCCAGGAGACAAGAACTTCCTCAGCTTTCCACTCTCAAACCTATGAACTGGTAAGTGCAGGCTCCTTTACCTCCTTTCCTTCAGTCTGTGAGAAAGACATGTTTTTCTCGTTGTTGTTTTGTTTTAGTTTGTTTGTTTTTCTCTTGTTCAAAGCTAATCATTTGATTCCATTCTTCTTTTTTTTTTTTTTTTTTTTTGAGACAGAGTTTCACTCTCATCCCCCAGGCTGGAGTGCAATGGCAGGATCTCAACTCACTGCAACCTCCGCCTCCCAGGTTCAAGCAATTCTCCTGCCCCAGTCTCCCAAGTAGCCAGGATTACAGGAGCCCGCCACCATGCCCAGCAAATTTTTGTATTTTTAGTAGAGACAGGGTTTCACCATGTTGGCCTACCTGGTCTTGAACTCCTGACCTCAGGTGATCCGCCTGTCTCGGCTTCCCAAAGTGCTGGGATTACAAGCGTGAGCCTTCGCGCCCAGCCGATTCCATTCTTTTCTCTTTTGTACAATTTTTTTCTAATGTTCTGTTGTTTTCAAACATGCTCTCAACTTCTTTATTCTCAGCATTCAAATATGATGCATTGATGCACTGGCTTAAAGAACATTAACACACTGAAGAAAACCTGTCTTTTTGATTCAAGCCATTCTCTGGCTATCCTGCCACTGACAGGCCGATCTCCTGACTGCCATCTCTACTTCCTCGTCTCTCTTCAGCTGATACGATGTTTCTGAAATACTCTGGCAAAGCTCACCATACACTTGTAAATTTCCAGTCCCAATAGTTCTCTGCCGACTTCAAGTGGCATGCATTTTCACTGGCATTTGAAACTCCTGGTTCCTCCTCCTTGGGCTTCAGTGATACCCACCTCAGTTGGATCTCTCAAACAACAACAATAAAGATGGAGATGAAAATGAAGGAGTGCATTTGAAAGCTACGTCACAGTTAAATTTGGTAAGACGACTGTTTGGTTATTAGGGGTGGCAGAGAAAAATAATGTTTCGCTTGCGTGGTTCTTTAAATGGGACAGAGAATATAAAGTAAGAGAGAAGGGAATTGTAAGAAACTAGAAGTAGTCATCTACAGCATCTACTACAACATCTACTACTGCAGGAAGATAAAGGAAGAAAAGATACCTAAATGGAGGAGGGAGGGAAGTAAGATAAAATAGCGAATGCAGGTATGTGGGGTACTAACCTCTACCATTATTTTTGTTTCTTATTGCAAAACAAGGATATATTCTGCATACAAAAAAATATATAGATAAATTTTAAAGACACTGGCCAGGAGCGGTGGCTCACGCCTGTAATCCCAGCACTTTGGGAGGCTGAGGTGGGGAGATCACCTGAAGTCAGAAGTTTGAGACCAGCCTGGCCAACACGGGGAAACCCCATCTCTACTAAAAATACAAAATTACCCGTGTGAGGTGGCGTATGCCTGTAATCCCAGCTACTCTGGAGGCTGAGGTAGCTTGAACCTGGGAGGTGGAGGTTGTGGTGAGCCAAGATCACACCATTGCACTCCAGCCTGGGCAACAAGAGTGAAACTCTGACTCAAAAATAAAATAAAATAAATAAAATTTAAAGACACAAAAACATACTCAAACCACATCCACCTCTACATTATTAATGCCTTAGTATAAAATCTCCTCATTTTTTATTACATAGGTATTTATATGCATATGCATGTGTCTATATAGTATAAAATATATATAAAAGTATATACATACTTCTTTTAACTTACAATTTTGTAACCTTTTGTCACACACTACACAGTCAGTGTCACCCGTATTAATACATATTCATTTATTACAGTAGTTCCCCAACCTGGTTATCTTTAAAAGTTCAAAAACAATAAAGACTGTACTATAGATCTGTCAATCAGATCCAGGAGTGGATCTTTACTTTTATAAGCTCCCTAAATGTTTGCTATTCACACACAGGTTTTGTAACCAATAGTCTATGGTATCATTCTAGAAATCTGACAGAGAAATGAAAGAGGTATTGTCTTTCATTCTAATATATTTAGAGAAGAAGAATGATGAGCAACTTTATATGCAGAGGGAAATAAAGCAGCAGATGGAGAGGCTGAGGGGAGAAGAAGAGGTAAACAGATGTACAATATTAAGGACACAAAAGAAAATGGGATTCAAAGTATGGATCTGTGACAGTAATTTCTTCTACCAACTTTTGAAAGCGCAAGGAAAGGATAAATAGAGACACACAGACGTTTTTCAGAAAATGATTGGAAAGTCAAAAATCTTCCTTTCTGGTGGCTTGTCTTTTCTCTGAGAAGTCAAGGCAACTATTATGTGAATGAAAAACGAGGAGGCAGTAAAATCAGGGATTCTGAGGAGAGTAGTGAAACTGAAATAGCTACCATGGAGAAAGTTAGAAAGAGCAGGCTCGGGGTGTGCAAATGATATCTGTGAAATGTTGATGGCCATGATTCTGTAGAGGCAGCAGTTCACATCTCTATGTGATTTCCCTCACTGTTCCCAGAAGCTATGCAAAAGCAGAGAAAAAAATCAGACATTACAGGTTTACAAGGTGAGCACGGTGGAAGCTCAAAGTTCAAAAGAGATGAAACGTTCAAAAAGAGATCAAGGGGTCTGGAGTAGCATCAAAGTAAAGTAGTCACGTCACGAAACATCATAGATGGAGACGCCCCATTCCGTCTGGAGTATTTAGCATCACGGAGTTTCAAACAAAACAATTCTGCCATAGCAATCTTTATACCTTTCACACAATAAAGTTTGATAATGCTTTCCAAAATTCTCCTCATCACTCACCAGCAGCCTCATTCCACACCAAAAAATCTTGCTTGCTACTCCATCACCCTTCCTAAGCATATCAAAACCTCTAAAAAAGCAGAGTCATTCTAGCAGATCCGCAGATGCATGAGTGGAAAATAAATGTTTACTATTGTTACACAAAGTGTGGAAATAGTGTGCTACTCAGCACTACTGTGGATATCGCCAACTCGTGTATCAATGAAGAGTGATAACTCCCTCTGAACTCCCACAGTAGCCTACACCTACATCTACCATAGCACTTACTAACTACACTTAATACATTTGCTTATATGTAGCACTTACTACATTTGTCTATATTGATTTGTTTTTCCCTTCTTTGACTGCCAGCTTTCTGAAGGTAGGCATCAAGTTTTATTCTTCTTTGCACCCCAAAGCCTAATACAGAATCACCCACAGAGTAAGTACCCAACAAGTATTTACTAAAATAAATGTTCACCTTTTTATGCCAAATGAAGATCATATTAAGCTAACTTGGCAACTGAACATGTAATAAAGAATACAATTCACCCAAAAAAACCATTTCTTTTTAGTTCTGCAAATGAGCATAAATAGTATTCTTTTAATAAGACTCCATTATACACTAAGATTACATTAATAAGAATTATACCTGGGTTTAGCAAATAATATAAATGATTAAAATGCACAAAAGATCTAGGTGGTTCCTTTTGTTAACCTTTTCAATTAGTATGGGTCACTAACCAAATTATGTTGACAGAGATTTAAAAGCAAAAGTACAGTAATTTTAAAAAACATGAATGACATGAATGTATTTACTTGTATTTTAAAACAGATCTTAATTTTCTTTTATGTCCTAAATGCCAAAAATAATATATATAATATATATCTAATACTATATATAAATTACATATGCAATTACTATTATGTATATGAACTATATCCATTCAACATATTAAATATCACCATTTTAAAAAACAAATATTCTAAAATGTTCAATATGCTATTAATCTAAAAATTCACAAAATGCCAAATTATCTATGCCCAAACATTAGCAGCATCTAAAATAAACCTCTATATGTAATTTCTACATTTATTAGACATATAGGACATAATTTATTAGACTATGTTCCTTTTTTTCTGAAATCTAAAATCCAAGAAAATTGAATCACTTTTAAATGAACCAACGTGTTTATTAGATCTGTAGGGTGTAAGAAAACTTCAATTGCTACTCTGTGTCATGCTGATACAGGCATAAACTCTCAGGTTAAACTTCTCTCTTTGTAGTACAAGTTTCAATTTGGATTTCAAAAAGCTTGAGGCCATCAATTTTCACATCTTTCCTCACTCCCATTTCAGAAATCAGGGACCCAATTTTAGGAAAATACTGGCAACTTATATGGAGGCTTAACATGTTCAAGAACAAATCTGACTGCCATTAGGGCAATTCCATTAAAACAAAGAACATTTAATGCACCAACAATTGTCATGTTTTCTGTCTTTAATGTAATAGCCATTTGTTTAAAGTCGAACAAAGTGAATAGTCATGTTTTCCTTAACTACTCCACTGATTAGATTTTAAGAACGCTTAAATTTGAAACAAAATCATTAAAATGTTTTGTCACTTTTAACTACTTCATAGAATAGCCCGCAAGGCCCTACGTCATCATCTCACACACAGCCTCCCATCACTGGCGGGCGAGTCCACTCTACCAGTTGTTGAACTAAGCTTCTTCCAGCCTCTCTTGACCACTGGCCATATTGAGGCAGCCAGCGGGGAAGGGGTCCCCAGAGAAACTCCCACCAGTCTGCGCCCTGGGAGGAGTATGCACTGTGGTATGTTCCTGCTGGGATGTTGGTGTTGTTTGCAGTGGGGAGGAGCCTGGCCCCTCCTCTTCCTGGGTGGAACCTGGGATTCAATTCAAAGCACACCAGCAGGGATTCTGGCTTTGTGGAGGATCCCTGTTTCCCATTTTTTCCCTTTTTACCCAATAAAACTGTGCCTTACTCACCCTTCAAATTGTCTGTGAGCCTAATCTTTTGTGGCTGTGTGACAAGGCCCTGTCTTTAGCTGAAGTAAGGAAAAGTCATGCAACAAGAGGTCCACTACATAAACGTTATAAACTGAATGCTCTAGAAACAGAGAACTCTGTGCGTCCTCTGCGCCTACCCCACGTTTCTAAGGAGCACAGTAAGATCTTCACAACTATGAAGTCCTGCCAGAAATAACTGTGGCCTCCAGAAATAACGTGGACTTCAGTTCTCTGACATCAGCTAGACACTCAACACCAACCAAAGTCATATGTACATCCCCTCGGTGCTAACTCTGTGTGTGCATACTTCGTCTCTAAATTCCTCTTATTAAGCTTCCCAAAGAAATGAATAAACTATATCTCAGTTGTAACACTATCAATCAAATAGGACAGGAAGAGCTAGATACAAAAACACCAACCAAAAAGCAGTAAGACAGATACTCCTCCAGCTCTGGTACTGGGTCAGGCACACAGCAAACAATAAATGTGCATTAAATAAACAGTTACCAGAACTACTCACTATTTTATAGTTACATGTACGTGCCTGTTTAAAACTACAATAGTAAATTTTTCCAATATATTTATGAAACATTTGCTAATCAATTAATTGGGATATCATTAGCACTTATCCTAACAGAATTAATAACCCAAGCCATTCCATAACAGCATCATCACCATGAAACACAAATTTAAATGATGGAAATCCTCTTTTTTGCTGTTTTGTTGTTTAATAAAAGGGTTAAACCTTTTATAACTGTCTTTATTGTGTTTCTATTTTATTCTACTTTTTATTATCTTTATCATCTTGCCGTTTTCCTTATTGTTGTCTCATTTTATTTATGATTCTCTTTATTGTCTTGCTATATTATTGTCCTATGCTAGACATTACAATTGTCTGTAAGCATAATTAAGTCCTACTAACACAAAGCAAAAATGAATTAGTAAAGAAACATTTATGTGAACATACTAGATTCTAGGAACTATGCTAGCTCTAGCACACAAAATTTCATTTCATTGTATTTTGAAGCACTGCACACAGAAAGCTATTCCTATATGGCTGATGATGAAGATTGGCAACAAAATAAAGTCCAGATGAGGATAATCCATCTGCTTGCAACAACAATGGATTCCAGTTTTCTGTATGCCTAACATGACCATGCCTTCTTGTTCAGCCTCTGAAAGTGAATGAATCTTGATCTTAAATGAGAAAAGATTAACAACTCTGTAACGTTGCAATTTCCTTCCAGTTAATGATAATATATTTACAGGAGATTTCAGTCTGTGATTCCTCACCCTGTGAAGAGGAAGAAAAAGGAGAATAAAAATGGACTATTTTATAAAAAAGCTTTTCCTTTAAAAATGAAATGAAAATTATAGTAAATAGACTTAACTTTTAACAGTTTATTTTGGTTTAATATGTGCAATTACTCTGAGATATGTTATGCTAGTCAGCATGACCTAATCGTTAAAAAATTAATAATAAAATTTGAATTCTAAAGTTGGTTGGATGCAGTGGCTCACACCTATAGCCCAAGGAGGCCGAGGCAGGAGGAAGCCGGGAGGGAGGGTCACTTAAGCCCGGGAGTTCAAGACCAGCCTAGGCAACATACCAGGACACTCCTCTCTATAAAAAATAAAAATTAGTGGGGTATGGTAGCACGCCCCTGTAGTCTCAGCTACTCTGGAGGCTGAGGCAGAAGAATCGCTGGAGCCCAGGAGTTGGAGGCAGCATTAAGCCGTGGTCATGTACACCTTCCTAGGTGACAGAGCAAGACCAGGTCTCAAAAATAATAAATAATTAATTTTGTAAATAAAATAGTACAGTTGAATCAAGCACCTAAAGTAGTATTATTATTCATCTGGGTAGATCTTAGGCAAAAGTAAACCAATAAAAGAGAAAACCCTACTTCTGACTTAGTAACTCTTAGAGGAAGGGATCTATAATGAGTTGATGGACAGTAGCCAAGGGTGTGATCATAGATTGGAGCTGTGGCAATTGCTCTGAAGTTTATTACCCATGCCTACTCCTATGACTTTACTCGGGTGGCAAAACTGCCATGACCCACACAGCCCAGACTTCAGCATCTTCTCACAACAAGGGAGACCCACATCCTGAAACCAGGTGATGCAGAGCCAGGAGTACAGTGAGGACTGGTAGTTGGCCACACATCCTTCTACATTCATCATATTTTTATTTTTAATGCCTTGGATTAAAAGTGCTCAATCAGATAGGATCACAGAGTAAGTTTGGAGCCCTCTAATTTCTTCTAATTAACCTAAAATGATTACATAAAGGGGAAGTTTGCAATTTGGCCAACTAATGTGCACCATATACAGTCTCATTTATGTTTGCTTTTCAACCTCAGTAACTTCATGCTTCATATGCTTTCACTTCAGAAGAACAATGTCCATTGGGCAGTATTATGAATAAAAACCCACCCCATCTGGTGAAAACATTAAAACACCAGGAAATATAGCTATGTGTGCTAACGAGGTGTTAGGAGTTGAGAATGCAGAGCCCCCTTTTGCTCTCAGTTTTTAGTTTGGTTTGCTAAGTTTGGTAACGTTCTCCATCAGGAAAAAAGTGAACCATATTTTGATCCAATATACTGTTATAAAATGCTTTCAGAAACTTTCTTTATATGTTCATTGTAATAATTCAATTAAAATGTGCCTTTTTTGGGCTAAACTTTATAAAGAATTCCTATTAAAGGCAAGTACTGAATACAAGTTCAATACAAACTAACTATAAATTTAATTTAAGATTTTAAACCTATTTCTAACTTAAAGAAAGGTTAAAGCAATCTACTTTTAATTAAATATATCTATGGCAACTTAATTTTAAATCTTAAGGTTTTGCAACCCAATTTTTCACGATAAGAATATTACTAAAACTCATCTGCATTGAATGACAATCTTCCATTCCTCTCGGCTCTGACTCTATTATCTCTCTCATGGGAATGAATGCTTTGCTATGACTGATGATGAATAAGATATATAGGACAAATGATGCACTTTTTCATTTAAAAGACTAAAAAGGAAATTCACTTTAGTCTCCTTTCTGCCTAGTTTCATTAAAATCTAAATGCAGCTATTCTAAGAGGTTTTTTCTAGCTCAGATCAGCTTGACAAAAAAGGTCTCATGTATCATTTAAATCAATTACAGATTCTCTGGAAATATACCTCAAACTTTCAGTTCAACAGTTTTGGTTTAAAAATAAACACATAAAATATTACCAAAAAAAAAAAATGCAATCAAACACAATCCTCAAAAAACAGTGTCCTAAAGGAGTATATGGTTTATAATTATTATTAAATTATATTCCAAGATTTATTTTTTGACTTTAGAAAGTACTTAGGAAAGTATCCATTTAGAATTACTTCCTAACATATCTTTATAAAATTGTATCTATTTTTATATTAAAAAATCATATAATGGCCACAACTACTTATAATAACATCAAAATTTCAATTTAATGGTATTAATATATGAGCTCAGGCAATGACTGCTGGTTAGGAAGAAACCACCCATTTCCTCTGCTAGGTGAGAAGGTTATTGTCCCTCTTGTGCATTGCTTGAATTTCCAAGACTTACTTAGCACAGTATTTGGCACACAGAAGAGACTCAATAAATACTGTTACTTAAGAGAAGGAAAGCAGGGGTAGATGATAAAGAAGCTATTGAATTTAAATTCTGGATCTTTCATATAGTCTTCTAATACCAAGAACCCTAACAGATTTTTGAAACACACAAACACACATATACAACCACCTATATATCATATATATATATATATAAACTATATGTATACTGAATTAGATGTGAATATCAACACTATTTGGAGGAAAATACAATTTTAACAGAGTAAGCACTTTATTTTAAGATTATATTCTGTAACTACAGGAAAAAAGGAACAGAATAAAACTTTGATATTACTTGTCTAGAGTTTAGGTGTACTGGTAATCATGTATAAATTGTTTTAGATATTTCAGAAGTCTGTGATAATTGCTACAAAGTTAATTTCTTGCTTCATGTGAATTAAGAAATAAAGTACCATCTTCTTTTCCCTTAGAACCCAGAGCCTTTTTGTAAGCCTGAAACTCTTTTTAACACTAGTTACCAGGCTTGCTGAGGATTAAGATGATCAAAGCGATATCTAAGAAAAAGGAAGGATGGAAGGGAATGAGGGAAGGGGGGAGAAAAGGAGTGGGAGGTACAGAAGGAAGAAAAAGAGAGGAGGAAAAGGAGGAGGAAGGGAGGGAGAAAGGGAGAAGGTGGGAGAGAGGAACAAATGAACCAAAAATGTTTTCTTCCTCTTTGAAGAGAAAGATACATAACAGGATGTACAAATGTAGCTATTTAAAGAAAGCAGAGGTCACTTGGAAGCAAATAAAATCAGAAATGGCTCTGGTGATTTATGTTCTTTTGACACAGCTGCTTCAAGAGGCACAGCCTTACTCTAGATTGCAAGAGTGAGCAAAGGAGGAGGGGAGAATCCTCCAGCTCCCCCGCTCCGTCTACTCTCCAGTCTTCCACTAGTGCTACCCACTAAACCAACTCAAGAGAAGCAGAAGCCACGGGAGTGCGGCTTGGAAATGTGGAGAGGACGGCAGAGAAGGATGAGTGAAAGGATCACAGGGCAAATGAGGAAATGACCAACACGGCAAAACAGATGAATTTGGAAAGAGCATCAATAACCAAGACAACCCAAGAGAATCAAAAGTATATTGTTACCCAGTGTAATGCCCATGTGACATAGCTGAATTTCTACCCTGCCCTAACTCTGCTTATCCTTAAAAAACAGGATGCCTACGATACAGTTTCCTTTGTAGCCAGACTAGCTGACACTGGTTAGGACCAAGACAGCCAATGGAAGGACGTCAGAAAGACTTCAGGCTTCCTTATAATCTCATTTCCATGCTAAATGGCACTCCCATCAGTGCCATGACAGTTCACAATCGCCACGACAATGACTGGAAGAGGCCATAAAAGGACAAAAAAGGCAGCACTCCAGTTCTGAAATGTTCACCGTCCACTTCCAGAAAAATCGTGAATATTCCTTTTGCTTTTAATGTCGAATCCCCTCATTAGAAAAACACTACATTTTAACCCCCTCATCCTTCACTAGTCGAGAAGTTGATGTGTGAGCCAAGCTCCCTCTTCTCAATTCCACAGCCACTGAATAAAGCCTGTACTACTTGACACCCACTTTAAGTTTGCATATTGGCTTGGCAGCGCCAAACATGGAAAGACTCCATTTTTGGAGGGGACTGGCCTTGTCAGTAACCACATATCCACACAAAAATGTGTGCACACATTTGCATAACAGTATAATTCACAACAAACAATAGAAACAACCCAAATGACCATCTCCTGAGGAATTAATAAACAAAATGTGGACTACCCATACAGTGAAATTTTATTTGGCCATAAAAAGTACTGTTACATGCTACAAAATAGATGAACTTTAAAAATATTATGCTAAATGAAAGAGGCCAGACACAAAACCCACATGTATGATTTCATTTATATGATATGTCCAGAATAGGCAAAGCCATA
Organism: Macaca thibetana thibetana; assembly: GCF_024542745.1. NCBI lineage: Eukaryota > Metazoa > Chordata > Mammalia > Primates > Cercopithecidae > Macaca > Macaca thibetana. The sequence goes on along the minus strand of NC_065579.1, from coordinate 188,529,076 downwards.
GAGACAGAAACTAGATTAGTGGTTGACAGGGACTGGTAGGAAGAAGAGGGGAACTGGAACTAATACTAACGGGTATGAGGTTTCTTTTGGGCTGATGGAAGTGTTCTGAAACTAGACAGTAATAATGGTTGCAAACATAAAAAGTATAGTAAAAACCACTGAAGTGTGTACTTTAAAGGAGTGAATGTTAGGTTATATGAATATCCTTTAACTTTTAAAATATTAAAATGAAAAAGGAAGAAACAAAATAAATACAAAAAGCGAGAGTATTAACAGGCCTGCAAGATTTGGGTTAAAACTCACTTATGTGTCCATGGTTGTTAAAAGGCAATGGCATCCATATTGAAGGTCATTCATTCTTGCTGAAAAAAAATGTGGTATTATTTTCACCTTCCTAATCGCTAAATAACACATTTGAAGCAATTCTGCCACTGATTTACAAGCGAGTAAGATGGCTAAGTCATTTTTTCAGGAGTCCATAATGGTGGGGGGGTCTCTGGCAGTCATAATTAAAATGAATACTTTCATAGTTTTACATGATGAACTGGCAAGCTATAATACAAAGAAGCAAAAGTTTCCTTTTTTCCCCCCAAGATCTATTCAAGCTTAAAAGTACTTCTAGTTTTTTTCTTAAAAGAAAATAGTTCAACAGGGGTTGAAAATATAAAGAATACAAGACAGTAATAGGGAAAAGAGGAAAATAATTTGAAATGAAGAGAGAGCTACAGATTCAAAGCTTGACAATAAACCAGACCAAGCGTCAAGACTAGTCAGTGAATTCCAATTCACCTGCATGAAACAACTGCCTGGATGAGCAAAACAAACAATGCTGTACACCTGTGACAGATTTACCACATTTCTGTAAACCTCTTCACAATGCAAAATGATACTCAGATAAGCTACCCGTGGCATAAGAAAGAAATTATCAACAAATTAAATGGAAACTGCCTTAAACGTCTATCATAAGTGACAGCTTCTTAGAATAATGCAATCTGAACTTAAAATGAATAGTTTTGTTGTGATCAAGATACAAAAAATGTTGATATAAGTTGTAATCAGTCACACTTGGGGCTAGATGTGACTGTTATAAAATAGAACATCACTTCTCTAAGAAAACATCTAACTTGATAAGAGAATATGAATAATGCACTTTCTTTGTCTAAGTAAATGGTGAGTTTCACAAAGCCAACTTGATAGATAAAATGATGAAAAGTTAAAGACAACTGCTAAAGAACAACCATAAACAAGGTAGTTTTACAGACATTAACTACAAGTGAAATACCAAAACTGAAACCTAACAAAAAGCCCTGTATTATCTACAGAGCAGAAATTTTGAACAGAATATTTTTAAAAAGCAATATGAGGCTAGAAAATTTATATTTATGTTACACGGTTCAAAATCTACTTTCTAGCATTAAGGTCCATACCAGGAAAAACTCTCAAACCACGTTTTTCCTGTACTCTGACACCACAACAATCGTCAACACAGAAGACGACTTCTGTGACCAAAGGTGTGGGAATTTCTCCCCACCATCAAGCAGCAGACACCAACTGGGGATCCTCCAATTCAATCCTGACACAATCTACCAGGAGACAGTGTCAGATCCCACATGCTGGGGGCTCAGTCCCCAGGGCTGCCCCTCACACCAATAAACACCAGTCACAAGCCTGGGCCTCTGGTACTTCAAGTTGGGATTCCCATGGTCCCCTCTTTGGGTTCAATTAGTTTGCTGGAGTGGCTCACAGAACTCAGGAAGGCACTTACTTATGTTTACCAGTTTTGTATAAAGGACATTGCAAGGATACAGACAAAGACATGCATAGGGTAAGGTATGGGAGAAAGGGCAGATAACATCTTTTTTTTTGAGACGGAGTCTCGCTCTGTCGCCCAGGCTGGAGTGAGCGGCGCCATCTTGGCTCCCTGCAAGCTCCGCCCCCGGGTTCATGACATTCTCCTGCCTCAGCTTCCCGAGTAGCTGGGACTACAGGCACCCGCCACAATACCCAGCTAATTTTTTGTATTTAGTAGAGACGGGGTTTCACCGTGTTAGCCAGGATGGTCTCCATCTCCTGACCTCGTGATTTCGCCCGTCTCGGCCTCCCAAAGTGCTGGGATTACAGGCGTGAGCCACCGCGCCCGGCCCAGGGCAGACAACTGCTATGCCCTCTCCGGGCAAGCCACCCCCAGGTGTTCAGCTCTCAGGAAGCTCTTAGAATCCAGTTCTCTTGGGTTTTTATGGAAGAATGCCCCCCCAGGGTATGAAGCAGGACCCTCTCAGGGTAGAGTCTTAGCAAACACAATCAGAAAGGTGGGGAAAGATTAGAGTCCTGCCTTGGAGTGGGTGGAAGGAAGGCAGAAGAAAGGCTAAACACACCCAGCATTTTAACGAAAGACTGTAACAAGAGATATGGGAGTTATGAGCCAGGAACCATGGATAAAAACCGAATATATATAATTATATATTATATTTTAGGTATGATATCTTAGGTATGATATCTATTAGGTATATTACTATTATATATTATATATATAAAATTTTATATCTAATATATATTAGGTATATAGAGATATAGATATAGATATGTATATATATCTTACAACACCACAAGATCTCTAACAGCAATCTCCTAAAATCCCAGAAGGTAAAGATGCTTTCAGTAAAAATAATCCCATTAGGCATTATAACAAAGCTCCATGATCCAGCACAATTGGGCCCAGAAGTTGGTATCTATGTTGAAAATATTAGTTAAAAGAGGGAATAATAAAGTACATACATACACAAAACAGTAAACATGTTATTTTAACTTAAAACATAAATATAAATATATATTCACCCATCTTGTCACATAAAACTAAAGTCTGGGTCCTCTGATAAGGATTTTGTAACATCCTTTCTTGTATGAACATACATCTCCAATGCAACATTTATAATTCCCAACTCCCTCTGGACAAAAATGAACGAAAACAAAAAGACTCATGTAAAATAATCTACATGTAAAATTCAATTAGGTTTGTATCTTTTTTTTAAGTTCACTTAAGCATACTTAATTCAAAATACTTTTTACAACTTATCCTTACTGAGATTTTCCCAACATGCAGTAACTTTCGTTCCTGTTACATTCATAGATCATCACTTTATGTAAAATTGTTATAGAATTATAATGTGAAAAAATAGCATTGATGGGATTGGGGGGAAAACTGATACACAGTATAACTGGTAGAAGCAGAACTGTATGGGAGAAAGTAGTAGTAGACTATAGTCTACTACCTGTGCTCAGTATTCTCTGGGAATCAGTCAGCAGCACTTACAATGAAATCTGTTAAGCAGAAGTAAGTTCACTACGTCTAGTAAACAGAGATTGGTTAAGTAAACCTCTGTTGTACATATACTCCATTGAAAGTGAACAACCCATTAGGTAAAACAGATTAAGGTGGTGAGAGCAACAACATCAGGCTGGAAAGCCAAAGGAAGTACTGAAAAACCTTCTACAAAACAGTATTTGCTGAATACTTACTTTAGGTTCACATATGTCAATGAGGTCACTTCTCAGCATAGGTACTGGTTTGGTTAACAAACCTAAAGCCTTCTTTTTGCACCTTGTAGTTTGCTACCACTGTGCCAAAAGAAACATTATCTAGAATTCCAAGACTGCCTCCAAAAACTTTCTTTCTAGGAAAAATTTCCAATAAACCTAATTGAAGGGAAGCCACACAACAAAAATGCATTCACAGAGAACCCATGGGGAGTTGAAAATGTCTATCGAATAAAAGTCTCCTTGAAGATCATCTGAGTTCACAAGTCAAGAAATCTTCTCAACAATCCGTCTGGATCACTACCCTGCCAAAACAACTCTCTTCCCACAAAGACTGTAAGATATTTAGAATATCAAAAAATCTGGGAAGCTGACACTGTATATTACAAAGATGGGTCATACATTATTATTCCCAATTTTTCATGAGCCTTATATTGGTCAGGGTTCTCTTAGAGGGACAGAACTAATAGGATAGGTATATAAAGGGGAGTTTATTAAGTATTAACTTACGCAATGACAAGGTCCCACAACAGGCCGTCTGCAAGCTGAGGAGAAAGGAGAGCTAGTCCAAGTCCCAAAATTGAAGAACTTGGAGTCTGATGTTCAAAGGCTGGAAGCATCCCGCAGGGTAGAAAGATGTGTAGGCTAGGAGGCTAGGTTCATCTCTTTTTCGCATTTTTCTGCCTGCTTTATATTCACTGGAAGCCGATTATATTATGCCCACTAGATTAAGGGTGGATCTGCCTTCCCCAGTCCACTGACTCAAATGTTCATCTCTTTTGGCAACACCCACACAGACACACCCAGGATTAAAACTTTGTATCCCTCAATCCAATCAAGTTGACAGTATTAACCATCACAAGCCTCCCCATAAAAGATGATTTGGCTTCCATGCCTCATTGACATAAGGCTTGGCCATGTTATTTGGCTAATGAAATGTAAGTGCAAATCACATATGTTACTTCTAGGCTGATGTTTTCAGAGCCATCCCAGAGTTTCTTCATTGCTCTTTCTCTCTCTCTGATGTTATCCGTGTATCCCCATATTGGGATTACTCCATTAACCTGTATTGTGCAGTGAATTTGAGAGTTGTCGGAGAGCCACAGCTGACAACTACAGCCAACATGAACAAGCAAGAGGCCTTTGTTGTTGTAAGCCATCAAAACATTGGAGTTGTTTGTAAAATGTCATGCCACAGTGAAAGCTGACTAACAGAGACACAAAAGATTAGATGAAGAAAGAAAATCCAAAAGAAGCTGGTATCAGAATTACACCCCTGAACCAGAAATGGCTTTAAACCAATAAATAATGATCACTAATTTTCATAGCAGGGTTTCTCAGACCATGATTATGTACCAATTAACTTTCTTAAAACACTTTAATTTTACCATATACTAATAATTATGTAAATAAAATTAATTATTCAAAAACTGAAAGAAAAAAGTCTTAAAACTCAAGCCCAAATTTTTGTATTATAATTATTAGATTCTACAGAAATAAAATGACCCTGCCAAATTTGCTATCAACATTCCTAAATGCTTATTCCCAGTTTCTGATAATATCACTGAAAACAGATTACAGTTCGTAGAACCCGCTGGTCCGCAGAGCACATGTTGAGTAGCACGGTTTCAGAGCAAGAAGGATTAAGAAATATAAAGGCTTTATGACACTGAAAACTTATATAACTGAAAAAAAAATTACAGACAAAATTGGCCCAAAAAAACAGGTAAAAACTTCTTGCTATCTTTCCCGCTCTGCAAAAATATCAGTGGTTCCTTTTTCTGTAGGCATAAAAATCAGGGTTTATTTCTTTTTTCCTTTCTTTCAGTCTATCAGTGATAGACATTTAGGTTATTTGAAAGGTGCCTAGCTCCCAGACTTAGTAATTTTAAATGAAATGCTTTCCGTTATAGCAAACAGGAACCCAATTATTTTATATTGACATATGTAGTTTACTGCCTTTCTCTCTTATTATCATCTAGATACTGGAAAGCAGCTAGTTATTTTCAATTATTTAGCAACCTGCAATAAACATGATTTAGAACCAAAACTCCAAGTATATTTTAAAGCACATCTAATTTTCTAAAGAATGGGTCTTTGCTGTATTGCAGATGATTCAAAGTTTTAGAAATTCATCTCAGCCCTTTAAAGAAGTTTCTAGTTTAACCAGAAATACTTTTTCAGTGGTAAGAGTCCAATCCTGATGAATGTCAATATATGTACACCATCCTTCTAGGTTGCTGCGGCAGCTGTTAGTTAAAAAAAATAGTTGTTTAAAAATGACTGGAAGAAAAAGAAATGATTGTTGTATTTTCTCTCAAATAAAGAAAAATATATGTACTATATTTAAAGTGAAGCTGTTTTCCAAGTAGTGTTTTAAAATGTGGATGGCAAATCTGCCTGAGTTTTGGCAAAACACACTATTTTATTTTTGCAAGGCTCAACTGCCTTTTGAAATTAATAGTAATTTTCTGAAACAAATAAAAAGACCTTTGCAAATAAGAGGTTTTTTTTTTTTTTAAATCTTGCCAATTAACATTTCTGTAGCACTGATTAAGGTACAAAATTTCTCACATTCACAATCTAGTTAGGAGCAAACTAGTTATGCAGTTAAAACAAATATCATCACATTAAACCCCAATGAGCCAGAGGAAGAACCATTGTTTAGAGAACTCAGCTGTGTTTTTGAACTCTAAATCCCATGATGTTTTATTTTACACACCAATTCATGAAGATTTATTTAGTTTTTTATTTGTATTTATTTATTTTCTGGTAAAGGGTCTATCTCTGTTGCCCAAGATGGTCTCAAACACCTGAGTGATCCTCCCACCTCAGCATCCCAAAGTGCTAGGATTACAGATTACACGTGTTAGCCACTAAGGCCAGCCGGCAATTTATTTCTTAAATAGCATTTGTCTTTGATTATTCTAAGTACCGGTAACTAAAATAGTCTCAGGTCAGTAGGCACAAAAAAAAAAAAAAAGGAAAAAAATCTTTCTTTTTGCTCAACCATTATTAGGAAAAAATGGATTTTATGTTAAGGGAAAAATGAAATACAGAATCCCTGAAGTGTGTGTGTGTGTGTGTGTGTGTGTGTGTGTGTGTGTGTGTGTATGTGTGTGTGTGTGTGTGTGTGTGTGTGTAAGGCATGGTTAGTTCAGTTGTCAAAGAGTATATTTTCGCGTAGGTTGTCATCACAATAAAAATTCTGTGTTCACTAAAGTCATACTGACCCATGTGTATATCTTTTTTTTACAAAGAAACCTTCTAAATGCATCATTGGCTCAGAATTCAGACTCCACTCTCAATTTTCAAATTGTTTGTTTGTTTGTTGATTTGTTTGTTTTTGAAAGTCAAAGCCCATTAGTGAAACAAAGTTGAGATCCCATTCCCAAAGAGACTCTGAGATCCTACAACTTTGGGCATAAAAAGAGACATCTTTTCATGTAAAAAAGAAAATAAATTAGCTATTTAAGTTTTCCCAGCATACTGCCTGTCCTTAACTATTTTCCATCACAATTTCATTTACTGTAGTCTTTTCTTATCTCTTCAATAAAAATAAAGGCCCACTGATTACATCTGCTGCTTGTCATGCCGTTAGTTACTAAATATTTGTTGACTGAGAATCATTAAATGAACGTTATCACAAGGATATGGAGAAATTTTAAATGACGCAATACATCTTTATACAGAGTGGAATTTTAAAAATCAATGTAAATTGGGAAAAAAAGTTAACAGAGGACATTTTTGCAATAAAAATATGGGCCAGGTAATTTTAGTTTTCTATTTACACAATATTTTTTAAATTACTGGACTTTTAACATTTAAGCATTAAGTCCAAGAACATACAATTTTTAAATGCAATTCTACAAACACATACAGCACAACTTTCAATAATGAGCAATAGTCATTATGACAGTTCACAAATCTAGTTTTCATATAGTCTCTTTTCTATATTTTTATATTTATAGAAACTGTTAATCGGGTTTCATCATAAATGTGGGGGTAGGGAGACCAAATGCAACTATCAGATATTAATGGTAGTTCTTATAGTAGTTGGGTATCTTTACATAAAAATTTAACTTAAACATTCTCAATATCCTCAACCTCTACATGGAATTTTAAAGAAGAAAACTAGTAAAATAGAATGCCTTGATTATAGGCAGATTTCTAAGTGGTCTAGTAACAAAAAGTCAAGGCAGTGACGGGGAAGTACCTGTGTTTATGTAAAAGAAAAAATTATTAATAACAAACATTATTTAAGTGAGTAGTCTCTTATCCTCAAAATACGTTGAATAATTACCACCACATCAAGCTAATCTGAATTATTAGATCTCATGGTCTTTTACAAAAGTGTCCATGAAATTTTCCAACAACTTCCCAGACACTTCTAATTTTGGGACTACACCATGAATTATTTTCAGTCCTTAGACCTGTACTTTACAGTAAAGAAGCCAGTAGCTACCAGAGGTGATAGAGCACTTGAAATGAGGCTAGTGCAACTTAGAAACTGAATTTTATATTTTATTTCATCTTAATTAATTTATTAAATTTAAAATTTAAAAGTGTTATTCAAGTCAGTTACTGGAAACCTCTTAATTTTGTTTGGAAAAAAACTGGGTATATGAACATACTTTTAAACTGAAAATTTTATTAAACTTTAAATTAAGTGCAGTCCGCCCTCAGGTTGCACATCTACTGATTCAACCAATCTTAGATTGAAACTATTTGAAAAAGAAAAATGGATGGTTGCATCTGCACTGAACACTGAAACAGCCTTTTTTTCTTGTTATTATTCCATAAACAATATAGTATAACAAGTATTTATACAACATTTACATTGTATTAGGTACTGTAAATAATCTAGACATAATTGAAAGTATAAGAGAACATGCATCTAGGTTATATGCAAATACCACATCATTTTATACAAGAGATTTAAGCATCCTTGGATTTTGGTATCCACGAGAAGTTGTAGAACAAGTCCCCTAATGATACTGAAAGATTACTGTATTTGCAATGAAAACTTACTATCTGAATTAAGACTTGCTGTACCCAGATTTCAAAGATGTGGTATAATAAAAGAATAAAAATCTCATCAATAAAATTTACATTGATTAAATATTAAAAAGATAATATTTTTATATCCTAGGTAAATATAATTTATTATTATTAAATTTTATTATACTGTTCTCCTTTCACTTTTTTAATATTGTTACTAAAATTTCTGAATCACATAAGTTGCTTGCATTTTATTTCTGTAGGACAGTGCTGTCTTAGACAACGCATATTAATGTAAAACCCAAAGTTTTGTTAAGTCAAGTTCCTTTAAGAATAATTTACATTGCATCAAAATTTGTTCTATATACATGTACAGTTCTATAAATTTTGATTAATTCATACAGTCAGGTAACTAGCACCACAATCATGATATGAAACATTTTCACTATCCCCAAAAGTTCCCTCATGTCCCTTTGTAATCAACCTTTACCCACCACCCCAATCCCTGACAATAATGATCTGTTTTCTGTCCCTACAGTTTTGCTGTTTCTAAAATGCCATAAAAGTTTAATAATACAGCATATAGACTTTTGAACCCAGTGAAATCAAATTTTAAATATTATACCATTCTATGGTATTAAAGGATTATGATCATTTTGATATTCCTTTTCCTTGTATCAAGAACCTTTACCAAGGCCTGTTTTTTTCCAGTTATTCCACTTTCAAAACTGAACTTTCTTCCTTGTCATCATTCTAGTAATGTATTTACCCTTCAAGAATAAAACCTAGTAGATTGTATTACAGTTATTTACATTACAGTCCTTCCTCCCACCAGACTCTAAGCTAGAAACCTGACTTTGCTTTCCATAGCATTAACTCTGTCTAGTGCAGTTAACAGTGCAAATGACGAGGCTGAGAAGAGATTTCCCATTGTGTTCTAAAACAAGGTAAAGGAAAAAAAGAAATGAGTGATGGAGGTTACTCACCAGATTAGCTATCTCCGAAATTTTATTGAAGTCTCCGAAAAGAGTATAAGGCTATACAGAGGATCCAAGAACTATGATTCCAGCCAGCCAGGTGTGAATGCTAGTGGAGCTTTAACTATGCCAGTATTTTTACCTGGATTGCTACTTGTTTTGTCATAGCTTGCTAACAAAGTTGAGTAAATTTGGAGTTGTCTTCCTAATAGCATTTTTCTCATAAACCTTGTTATTTCTAGTACATGATTTTACAGAACAGAAAGTCAAGAATACACGTATCATATTATAACAGAAACAGCTGCACCACACAAAGAGCTTAATAAATTAGAAGGTTCTATCTGAAAAGTCTGATATTTATTTGCAATCATTAATGTCCGTATGGTTAAATATATGAAATATAAGAAATATATGTATTAAATAGTTAATAAGATATCACTATTTAGTTCAATGCTTTCAAGTACTTACTAAAATCTCCAGTAAGAAAAACTCCTTCTGCTCCCGGGGCCCATTCTTTGCAGTATAAACCACCATCAGCACATCTGTGGACGCCAAATGATTCATAGCCTCTGGAAAACTTATCAATACCACCTTCGTTTTCTCCAATGTTGTTCAAAATTTGGCTAAACTGTTTATACCTTTGAAGAAGTGTGAAAGAAAATAAGTTAGAAAATTAAATAGTCTTCTAGAAAAGCTACTGTAATTAACTGCTTTAGTCTTACTTAGGGAAAAAAAGGACATTATTAAAGAGGAATAATATAAATAATTTCATTTATTAGTAGAGGTTACCTGGTAGGATAAAATCACTCTTATTTAAAATAAACTGAGCTAATCTAACTAGCATTTTTGGTAACTTCAAGCACTGGTATGAGAGACGAAACATGATGGTTATACTATTTCATGAATTTTTTAAAAACTAGCATTATAGCAACTTCCATGTCAAGACAGTGTAATGAAACAGAATCTCTACATCTCTCTCCTCTGATTCCTAAGGAAATGAAATAACACAGTCAAAATTCAGCAAGAAAAATAAAATTAGCCTACTGCAGGGTTTGGCAAACTTTTCCTGTTAAGGGGCAGACGGCAAATATTTTAGGCGTTGTCAGCCATATGGTCTCTGTCACAGCTACTCAAGGATGCCTCTGAAGCATGAAAGGGGCCACGGACAAAAAGTTAATGAGTGGGTGTGGCTGTGTTCCAGTAACACTTTATTTACAAAACCGGGTGGTGGGCCAGATTTGGCCTGCAGCCTTTTCCTTCCCTAAAGCAACTGAGCATGGCAAGAACATACATCATATCAAAGTACAAAAGCCAGTGGCCACAAGAAGAAATCACAGATTCCTAAGCAGGACCAAGAACAGCGCATGCCTGCTCCTGATCCTTTCCCAGTTCCCCTATATCAGGTACCGGTACACCAAAATTACTACCCTATTTTCATTGGTATCCCCTATATCCAGTAAGAAACAAACTAGGAAAAACTTGGTAAAACTGGAGAACTAAACCATGTGGCTGGTGCTCTATGTCAGAAGTGAAGGTTCCAGAACTATACAAAATTGTATACAATATTATATACAATACTATACAAGCCAATAGGCTTCTCTATACCTCCCCATACCCTCAGGGCTAAGCAATCTTGCCCTGAAAGATGGCAGGAATCTAGGTACGGGATATCCAGGGAATATACAAAATTTGAGATGCAGAATAATGAACAATATCTCAACTTAGCTACATAGAAAATTGACCTTTTTACAAATGTTTCACATTATACAACTTAATTAAAAATAAACTCAAAAGAATAAGAGCTGAAAGATTATACGACAAGAGAATGAAAAGTAAAAGACTGTAGACTTAACGAAATAAATGGAGGAATAAAGTATATCAATAGATAATGATGAATAAGTTTAGACTCAGCAAAAAAAAAGTACATAGTATAGCAAAAATAGCAAATTATTAAATGAATAAATAACTGAGAATTGAAATAATTTAAGAAAAACAATGAATTTGAATATATTAAAGAGAACCTAAGAGACACCCAACATAGACAAAAAAAATATGATCCAAATATGGATAGCTGCTGACTGAAAAATAAAACTAAATAAAATGAATATAGATGGAATAAAACTGGAAAATTTTCCTAAAGAATTAAATCCACATGTTAAAAAGAGCATACAATTTTTTAAGAAAAGTTTGGGAAACAAACACACACAAAATATATTCCAATTTAAGCAACTGAAATTCAAAAGATAAAAGAAATGAGTCTATAGACAACCAGGCAGAAAAAGGCAACATCAATTAAAAACCAAAAGATAAAACCAACTCCACACAATTCTAAGAAGGAAAAGTAGTAATCTAGAAATATCCTAGGAGACAAGTTTCTATTCATATCTAAAGAATTTTTTAAAATACTGTCAAATTTAAAATTGAGTTTTAGTCAATGACACTAATGAACCATTCTTGAAGAAAAATAAGCTACTTTCCATTTTTCTAAATGGCAATTAAAAATTAAAAACAAACACAAGAACGAACAGTTATTGTAGGAGTGTGTCTAAGAACTGACTCCTTAAATATAGAACCTTGGCTAGACAATCGTGGAACTGTGTGAATGTGATCATGAAAAGGGATCTCAGCTGACAAAGTAAAAACATTGTATTTAAAAAAAGAGATGAGTGAAAGGAGGATGAAATTTTATAGCAGAGAATCACTCAACACAGAGTAAAATTTAAGGTTGTCATCATTATACTCTTTCATGTCTTTATTAATCTTAGACGAGCACTGAAATAAAACTTTACAGTAAAGAAAGTTGTATATGAATTCCAATAATTTCTTCTTTTCATTTCACTTTAATTTCATTGTTTAAATTAAAGTTAACAGACATTTATTTTCTCATGTCTCATTATAGTATTTCTATCAAGCATTTTCTCTAACCTTCCATCTAAAGATAGGCATATAAAAATATCAAGAATTATATACCCTTAATATCAGTGAGGATTATTTTGGTGACGTTTCTTTTTACTTTCTCCATTGCATTGTTCTAATTATGTATAACAAATAACTACCATTTAAAGAAAAATGAAGTACAGTTTTCCTAAAACTATAATTTTTCACATAATTAAAACAGCAACATAATTTTATATAATAGTTATAGGAATTTTACTGAGTATGTAAAACTAGGTTTATAAAATTTGAGGAACTTAAATCATTTGAAATAGATCTATGGAGCAAATCCGAGTTTCTGAAAGAGTATTAAGCCGAAGTAAAAATTCAATATGTGATGAAAGGGCATTTCAAAACAGTAAGAAAAGGATAGCTTATTCAATAAAATATTGAAATCTATAAGTCTGTCATAAAAAGTAGATCTCTAAAACAAAATAACTTACAGAGAGATCAGACTTGTAAACTTTAATATTTTAAAAATAAGTCCAAGTGTTCATGGAAAATGAAGCACAGGTAGCCAATAAACATTAGAAACAATGATCAAATTCATATATAACTAAAGAAGTGCAAACCTAAACTTCAAAATTCAATTTTCCACCTAAAAGACCCAGAAACATATGATAGTCTATACGGATGGGATATGGTTCAGGAGAAAAGACATTTTCAAATGCTCTTGGTTGAAATATCAATTAGAAAACAATTTGACAACAGCTTTGAAAATTTCAAAATCACACTCTTCAAGTAAGTAACTCTATTTTTAGAAATCTGTCCTTTGGACATACATCACACAAAGATGCAAAGACATCTATGTATACAATACTATTTATTCTTTATGGCATTATTTATAATACAAAACCATGGAAAATAACCTACCTTTGCAACAATGGGAAACTAGGTGAATGAACTGTGGAATATCCAAATGATAAATTATATGACAACCATAAAAATAATGAAGTAGGGCAAAATGTGCTGATATGGAATCCTGCCCGAAATAATCCCAGTCTCACAAGATAGTTTTTATTCAAGGGGACATAAACTGAACCACCCAAATGAGCCAGGCCGGTGTAACAAATATGAGGAGCTGACAACACACAAGAAACACAAAATTGCAAAGTTGATGATAAAATAATTAAGGAAAACAAAGCAGAAACTGTTGAGATGGAAAGTACAAGCCTCATCTAATAGCACAGCCTCTATTTAATAGTTACAGCTCATTGTTACGTAGCGTATTTTGTCCAATCATGTAATTATTCAAGAATATTAAAAAATACAGATTTTTCTATGAAGTCTTCCTAATGTAAACAGTGGCAACTGCTTCAAAATACTTAAAATACTTACCTAGACAAACAAACTAGATATGCAGGCCTGATGGAACACCATATGCAAACTCTTTAAATCATATGAGAAAATGTTGTGTGTGTGTGTGGTTTTTTTAACCTCTTCCAGATATCAGTCAGCTATACTTCTTGGAATATGGAAATGATAATCCATATTAAATTATATAAGTAATAACAGGCAATAAAATGATCAAACAATGTGGAACAATCAACAAAACAAAAATTGAACTTAGGGTAAAAGATATACACACACACACACCCTCATAATAAAAGGAAAACTACTGATTTTCCAAAAAGGTATAACATTGGGAGGGTAAACAAATGTAATCATTTTACTTTCAATGTTGGTATAATACCTTACGATAAACTTTCAGATTTATGTAAAGTTGAAGTTTAAAAAATAATCATTTTCTAAAAAAGTTTCTTAAAGTATTTTCAAATGTCCCATTTAGTAAAATTTCAATGGAAACACGATTATAGCATTATATTACTTTAAGTATCTTGACTTCCCTCAAGGTCAGCCCTACAGCTTCTGATACAGAAATACACATTGCACTTTGAAATCACTGTGGCTCAAAAAGGAAAATGCCTGAGGATACAGCAAGCTCATCATGCCTGTGCCCTCTCCTACTATAGTCATCTCTCTTAATATTTTGCTATGAATTTAGAGGATATTTAAAAACTAGGTCAAATTTTTGGTAACCAAGAAGATAAAATGAAATTAGTATAGGAACTAGCATTTTGTATAGATATAAAGAACTGTTACAAAAATTATCAGATGTGACCTCTATATCAATGTTTTAAACCCTCTGTTACATAGGAAGAGACAGAGGCAAACATAAATAAATAAATTGTCCAAGATCAAGAAGGTAATAAGCAATAAGGACATCACATCATTAATCACAAAAGGTAGATTTCAAGTTAAATCTCAAATTAAAAGTCATATTTCACTTTTAAAGAAAGTTATTTATGTTTTACTCTTAAGGTAATTAATCTTATAATTCTATTTAATCTTATATTTAATTAATTTAATCTTATAATTAAGAGAATCAGGGGTAGCTGATATTAGCTTTACTTCCAGAAATAGTCTACTTTCAAGTCCAGACTCACATACACCATATGTGACTCTGAACAAGTCCCTTCATCTCCTTTTTCCTGATTTTCTTAACACATTAACTGGGGGCTCGAGGGAACCTCACAGATTGTAAGGAATCAATGAAACACAGTAGGAGCATTCCCCACAGCGTTCAATAAATGGTAGCTGGAACTTTTCTCCACCTTGAAGTGGTAACACTATAGTGTACTTTTACTTTATCAATTTTCTTTTACTTATTACACTTGCTTAGATTTTAAAACACATATTAGCTATTAGCTACGTTACGATTTTTCCCCTCAAGTTCCAAAACTGTTTAAGAATGCTTTCCATTTTTTTCCTGGAATAGAAAAACACAAATATAAATATACCAACACATAATATATATCACACACTCCAAATTCATTTGAACATATGAGTTATGGAAAGGTTGGAAGAAAATGAAGTTGACTAGACTACCCAGGGTGGGGAGGAGGGGCGGGGGGCAGTTTAGATAGTTATGAAAAAAAAAAATGAAACAAGCTAAAATCTTTGCTCTCCTGGAAGGCAGCTGGTTCATCCTAGATCAGCACTGAAGCTCTAATTTCAGACAGGGCTGTGAACACAGGAGATATGTCAGTGGAGATGGATAATCCCTTCCCTGGAAATGTATTGGGTATAGAATCCATTCTCAAGTGCTTCTGAGCGGGACAGAAACCCAAGAAACCCATGAAGAAAATTCTTTTCTTAATAGCTTATTTTTAAGATTTTACTTTGTCATTTGCTTCCTATGGGAGACTTGGATTAGAAGAAAAAGCACAAAAGTAAAAGTTCAAGAGAAATTTTTAACAGCTCAAAGGGAGGAAATAGGGTTAAAGGAGTGGAGACTTGAGAATCTTTGGAAGGATAAAAAAGCTCTTCAACTCAGTCTTTAAAAATACTGCAGGTGTCTCGCAGAAACTTTCTTAAGTGAAAAGTAACCAAAATATATAAAATTATTCATATATTAAGCCTGTCAAATCAGGGTTAAGCATTAGAGACTTTAAAGTGAGTATTTTATATTCCTCAATCAGGGCAATTATTCAACAAAAATACCCTAACATACTTATTGCAGGATAAACATATTTATTGTGTGCTAATAATTCAGTTACATAAAACAAGATCCTTCTTGTAAGGTGTTCATCTGTGCAGTGGGAAACACTGTGCAACTCATGACAGGATAGGCCTGAGATAAGTAAGTGTTCACAGAAGAATGAGCAAGACCAGGAAAGAACGAGTGATTTTGACTGGAAGAAGAGATTGGGAGAAGGCTTTAGGGAGTAGCTGGCATTTGTGCTGTATCTTGAAGGATGAGTAATATCTTTTGACAGCTTGAGAAAAGCCAGAGAAGGGCATTACATGTGTAAAAACTGGATGCTTCTTGATGACATGACGACTGGCTGTGTGTTGTCAGAGCAGGAGAAAGTGGAGTATTCCAGAGGCCAATTGGGATGAAAAAGATTGTCTGCAATCAGATAATATGTGGAATAAAAAACAAAATCCTTAAAAACTTTACAGAGGAGATAACTGACGTGATCAGAGACATGTTTTACAGGGAGCAGTTTGAAGGATGAATTTTGGATGAGTTTTACTAGGCGGAGTCCATAAGTTAATAAAGTATTTATTAAGTAGACTATTAAGCACAGATACTGGCAGATCCTCCTGTTATACAAGAGTGAGCAATGAAAAGATTTTTTTAAATGACATCATGGTACACATGGTTTCTTATTTTTGAAAACTATTTCTTATTTTTAAAATGTAAATGTTATCAAATAACCAAATGCATCTATTTTCAAAATCCTACATAAATTTTCAGTGCCATTTCCAATCTGTATTCAACTTGGCATACACTCTTCACTTCATCTATCAGAAAACAGTAGAAATGAAACTGTTTGAGCAAAGGTGACAAGGAATAGTGAAATCCATCTATTTATTATATAAGCATTACTGAGAGTCTACTGTACATCCAGTACTATGCTAGTCACTGAGAATATAGAGATAAAGGACATTACAAAGTCTATGACTTGAAGATATTCTCTGTTACATATGGGAGACCGTAGAAGAGAAAGCAAGGAGTAGGAAAGCGTTACATAAGTTATTGATAAAGACAATCAGAAAACAGAATGTAATTCTGAAGTAATTCTTTCCTTTTAACTAAACTAAATGGAATTCTTTGCTTTGAAATTGTACAAAGAGTGGGAAAATTATCTAGTTTGAACCCTAATATCTTCCTAGTAACTAAAATATTGGCACATAGTTAAGTATTCAATGAATAAATATTTAGTGAGCACCAATTATCTGTCAGATTCTTTCTAGGGAATGGTGATAAAATGATTAGAGTTAGGTTTAAGATTATAATTACTACGTTTGAATTTGAATCCTAATCCTACTGCTCCCCAACTGTAACTAAATTTTCTAATCTGAAATAAGAATAATGGAACTTACCTTCTAAGTCTGCTTTGAAAATCAAATGAAATAATGTTTCTAATCTTTTTATCATAATATCTTTCATGTGAAATAATGAATAGATACACAATGTATTCAATAAGACTGATGGAAATGAGATAAACAGAAAAATTAATAGACTATTAGAATATAAAAAAGATATAATTCCTGTAACTGTATTAGACATAATATAGGTGGCTTCCTGATTTACTCAGTCCCACTGGCTCTCCTTGTACATAGAGGTTGTGGCTTGCAAGCAACTATCTGAAGAGGCCAGATACTGCATGTCTTGATCAGCTTGAACTGTTGTAACAAATTATCATAGCCTGAGTGGTTTAAACAGCAAGCATTAATTTCTTACAGTTCTAGAGGCTGTGAAGTCCAAGACTGAGAACCAGCAGATCCAGCGTTTGGTGAGGGCACTCTTCCTTGTTTTCCGATGGCCACATTCTCATTGTATCCTGACATGGTAGACAGGAAAGGCAGGAAACAAGCTAAACACACCCCAATCTCTTCTTATATAGCCATGATCACGTCAGGAGAGGGCCACTCTTGTGATCTAATGAATCACCTCCCACAGGTACCATCTCCAAACATCATCACATTATGTATCAGAGTTTCAACATTTACGTTCTGAGTGGATATAAACATTTAGTTCATAGCAAAATAAAATGAATGTGTACACGAATAAAGGCTCCAAAGGACAAATTTTGACTAACAAGAGACAGAAAATGGGAAGAAGTCCTTAGATAAATTCCTCACTCTTCCTCTTTAACATCCTGTGTGACCAAATGATCAGCTATAAAAGGAGATAGTATTCTCTCAGTTGAGAATTCAATTCATCAGCTTGGGTGTGTATCAAGATCAAATGTATACAGATCTGCACAGGTGAATAATAAACTGGGGATATGATGACCCACTGGAGACCACCTGCTTCCAGAAGCGAAAACACAAACCTCTCACTGTTCTTTAAAATGACGGCAAACTACTCTGTGCAAACAACTCCTGATTAAAAGTGAGATGCAGACAGTTAATTTCCACCCTTTCACTTCTGCTCAAACTGCCGGTCTGTGGTTTTTCACTCAAACAACTCTTCTCACTATTATAATCTTTATCAACGCCTAGGTTCATGAGATTTGAAACTAGCTATCAAATGAGTTGTTTCATATGTCTAGGACTAAGTGGTATATACCACCTACTACGTGCCAGGCATGGTACTACACAAGAAAGAATAGATTTAGAAAGAAAAGACTGAGTTATATTTCTAGTCCCCTTAGCAACTGACCTTCAATTCTCACTTAATAATCTCAGAATTTCTGCTTCCTCATTTATAAAACGGAATAATATCATTGATGTCAAGGTGGCTGTGCTTATATATAACTAGATCACAAAAAATAGATTATTTTATGAAATGTTACATCTTTCCTTTTTAAAAAAATAAAAAATGAAGATCTCATTTAGTTGTAAATTATTAACTACTTTCAGCAAATCATTAGTCTTCAATTTCTAAGTAGAAAACTTAAAACCTTGAAAAATTTGGAATTGTTCTGCTATGCTAATTTTCATACAAAAATAAAATTTAAACATTAATCCCATTACAAGCATACACTGTGTGATTAATTTTAATCTTTTTAAATTTTATTCACATTGTACCATCTCTAAAACACAATCAAATGCATTGTGACCAATCCAATAAACACATCCTCAGTCCACATTTAAGAAAAAATTTAGTCTCTTATTTTCTGATGTGAAGCAATAAAAGCTAATTAAGTCATGGTTTTGTTCTTAAAGTTAAGTGCAATGAAAATTCGCTACTTTCAGTCTCAGATTAATAAAATATATAGAGAAGTTATGGTTATAAAGAGATCATTAAGTATTTGGGGGGGGGAGTATGAGGTAAATTCAAAACTATTATCTTCTAAAAGTTGCTACTATTTAAAATAGTATCCCAAAAGTAAGTAGTGGCTATTACTTGTTAAATATTCTTTCTTAATTTCTGGCACTGGGCCACAGATGTGAGGGGTCAAGGGAGACCATTGCTAAGATCTTTCTAGGTCTAAATCCTATAAAATCAAGAAAAGAAAAAGAAATGTTCTTATTCAATTAACAAAAAACCAGACAAAGTCCATTTAGTGGTGTCATTTAGAAATCCTTAAAACTCTCCATTTCTTTTAATAATAAAGTATTTATTTATACTACATTATTCTACTTTCAGAATCATGGAAATACTATCACGTTTAATGACACAACTTAAAGAACCTACTATAAAGCCATTAATATAAACATATTTTGACTTAACAAATTAGAATAAATTTAACAAAATATAACTAGAAATTAATTTTAATCACTGTGCCTTGTCTCTTGGTTACAAATAAATTAATAATATATTGCCCTTACAGTTTACTGAGGTATGATTAATGGTCAATATTAAAATTTCTAGAGTCTTCTGGCAAAGTGAAAACCTGACTGCCTAACAGACACATATACACACACACATCTGAATACAATAAATCAGAATTACTGAAGGTAAGCCCTGAGAGATGGCCCATCTGGTCAGGCCTGGAAGTGTCAAGTATTGTCCCAAGCACTTTAAGCTGCCGGCCTCTTTATCAGCCACTCTCTTTCCAGTCACGCTCCTGTTCAGGTCTTTGCTACATGCTCTGCTGATTACCTTGGAAAAGGGCAATGCTGTAGCTGTTCAACTGACCTTTCAGTTTATTTTCTCTTGTGTAATATGAAACATGAGCTAACACAGTCTTAATCTGCTGATTTCCAGGAAGAATTCTGACTTAATGTTTCAACAGCTCCTGGCTCAAATAATACTCTGCTCTTCTGTATTCAGGTTTCTCTTTTTGGAAAAATTATGTGGCAAAGACCAAAGGTAAGGGCTAGAGAGACAGAAGCTTTAGGCCCTCTGCAGAGTGGACCACACCTGCACAGTAGTATGCTCCTGAGAATGTATGGTCCACTAACTTGCTGAGAAGCAATTCCAATCTTTTAAGTCATCACTAGGATATTGTTCCAAATGTGACTTTCATTGTAACCATGAATAGTTTTAAAGTGAGGATGCTTATGTCTTTTCTGTCTTTCAATACGAATGCTACAGTTACTCGAACATTGTCAAAAATTTTATACTCACCATGGGAAAAACAAAATAGAGAGGGAGGTTAAAGAATCGAAAGATACACATTCTAGACCCAATTAAGGTACTAGCGATGTGACCTGTGGAAAGATAAACATTCAAAGTTTCAGGTTCTTCTTCTATCAAATGAAGAAGTTGAATTGAAAGGTTCCATCCTATAATCCATACTCTAAACTTCTTTGATTCTTAGTTGGGTACTAAATTTTCCCAACCTAGGAAGAAAAAAAAAGCACCTCAACACAAAGGTTACTTTGCACATTTCCCACATAAACCAAAAGGTGTATATATTTTACCATGAACAAGAAACATAATGTTACATTTATATTTTTTCTTAAAATAAAATGCAGGGTATAAACCACATATGAAATATAACAGACACAGGAAATTTTATTTTATTTATTTTTTATTTTATTTATTTATTTTTGAGACGGAATCTCACTCTGTAACCCAGGCTGGAGTGCAGTGGCACAATTTCTATTCACTGCAACCTCCACCTCCTGGCTTCAAGCGACTCTCCTGACTCAACCTCCCATGTAGCTGGGACTACAGGCATGCACCACCACGACTGGCCAATTTTGTATTTTTTAATAGAGGTGGGGTTTGACCATGTTGGCCAGGCTGGTCTCAAACTCCTGATCTCAGGTGATCCACCACCTGCCTCGGCTTCCCTAAGTGGTGGGATTACAGGCGTGAGCCACTGTGCCTGGCCAACACAGAGAATTTTAAAAAGAGATATAATATGGACAGAAAAAATAATAATTTATAAATATTACAAATTGTAAATTACAATAATCAGTACCTTATGGAGCACTTACTACATTCCAGACATTGTTCTAACTTACAAATGAAAGCTTATTTAAACTCTCACAATAACCCAACATCGGGAAAAGTAGTATTATTCCTATTGCACAGATGAGAAAACTGAAGACATTAAGCAATCTTGCTCAAGGTCACACAGCTAGTATGTGTGTGAAGCTGAAATATAAATCCAAGATTTTACCTCCAAAGCACTGGTCCTTGACCATTCTTAATATCACCCCAATAAGTTTTTTCATTTGTTTGTTTTGTTTTGTTTTGTATTGTTTTGTTTGTTTTTTGAGATGGAGTTTCGCTCTTGTTGCCCAGGCTGGAGTGAAATGGCAAAATCTTGGCTCACTGCAACCTCTGCCTCCTGAGTTCAAGTGATTCTCCTGCCTCAGCCTCCCCAATACCTGGGATTACAGGCATGCACCACCACACCCAGCTAATTTTGTATTTTTAGTAGAGACAGGGTTTCTCCATGTTGGTCAGGCTAGTCTCGAACTCCCAACCTCAGGTGATCTGCCCACCTCAACCTCCCAAAGTGCTGGGATTACAGGCATGAGCCACCGTGCCCGGCCCACCCCAATAAGTTTTGCAGTTTACAGTTTCCCAGCTGACTTAATCTTCTATACTAAATTTAAATTACTTGTTACTTAGCATGTCTTAAATAATGTTAATAAGTTGAACCATTGAAGAAAACAAAATTCTGCTATAGGTGTGATACAATTGGTCAAAAATAAAACTGGTAGAAAACTCACTTGAAAAACATTAAAATACATCATTTACAGTACATGCACAAATTCACAACTATTTTAACTTTTCTTATTTTATTTTTGGGATTTTTTTTTTTTTTTTTTTTTTTTTTTTTTTTTGAGACAAGGCTTTATTCTGTCTTGCAGGCTGGAGTGCAGTGGTGTGATCCTGGCTCACTGCGAGCTCCTCCTCCCTAGCTCAAGCGATCCTCCCACCCTCTCCCGAGTAGTTGGGATTACAGGTGCGTGCCACCATGCCCAGTTCATTTTTGTATTTTCAGTAGAGATGGGGTTTTGCCATGTTGGCCAGGCTGTTCTCAAACTCCTGACCTCAAGTAATTTGCCTGCCTCGGCCTCCCAAAGTGCTGGGATTATAGACATGAGCCACTGTGCCCGGCTTTATTTTATTTTTTAAAGTCAACAGAGAGAAAGAGATACATATGATTTTAATTGCCCAGAGAATTTTTATTTGGGGAGTGTTCCTGTCACAATGAACTTGAATTAACTGACCTGAAGCAAGATCTGGAAACAAATACTTTTTGCATATATAGTTTAAAACATAGTTTGAAGTATTGTTTTGATAGGTAGTTTGAAACTATAACAGAGATATAAGAATTTATATCTTTATGATAATAGTTTCAAACAAGATGGTTATATCAATTGTAAAGTAAAAACTAACACTAATTTTTTTACCAAAAACAATAATCAAAGATCAGAAAACTTATATAAATAGACACTTTGCAAATCAACAAACCCAATCACACTTATGAATTTATTAAATATAGCCAGATAGCCATGGATGTTAGCTTTGTGAATGTTTTTATATTAGAAATAGGATAAATGAATCAAGTTATCACTTTGACAAGGGTATAGGACACACTATATTAATATATATTAAAGAATCTCAGGAGATAGATATATTTCCAACAAAAAAAATCCACATCTTTTGGACTAAATAGTGGTGAAATATCAAAGATCTATCAAACACTCTGACAGTTCTTTGCCTTTACTGAGAGAGACAAAGGTTTCAAAATTCTGTCAGGCACAAAACTACAAAGATCATAAGAGCTTTCACAGTGATTGCCTACATTTGGCAAGATCTCTTTTAATTTATAAAAATTCAAGACATATCTATATCTATCTACACATATATCACATTGTATAACATATGCATACACACACATACACACACACTGTATATATATCTATATATAGAGAGAGAGATATCTATCTTATACACACAAACCCATAGATTTTACAGCCAATGACCTAACACCGATGAAACAGAATAGGTCTGAAAGCACAGGTACAGTCTGGCAAGTACAGTGGTCCTCTGCATTGTGTGCATGTCTCAATTTATTACATCTTCTCCATCGCATATTTTACTCTTTTAACTATTTACCCAAACTGAAATTGAGATAAGGTATTTAAATGTTACTGGGCAACTCTACTCTGTAGGTCTTGTAACGATGTAATGTAGGAATGTAAAGTAACATTTATAAATTTCACTTGCCATATTACCAAGTTCCTCACCAAATGAAACTACTAAAACCAAGAGCATAATGCTACAAGCATGTTTAAAAGAAAACCCAAAGTTAAATTTCATGTAAGTACAACTAAATCTGTGTGCTAATAATGTCATACTGATACTTAATTTAGGAGCCTATTCAACATCAGTAAAATGGAAACTTTAAATTCACCTAAGCCTTGTATTGCTTATGAGGAACAGTTTTTCAATTCTCTGATCCCAACGTACTCTGACCAGACATACTGATACAGATAATTACTGTTTTGGCCTATTTATAATTAAACCAAGTGAAACAGTGAACTCACACAGGCACCTCATTACTTCTGGGTCAACCTTTCCCAAGACTGAGTTCACGGAGAGCTATGGTCAAACTGCCCCAATAGTATAATTATACAGTATTATAAATTTCTCTGCTGACATATTTTCCCTACCAGATTATAGGTGCCATAAAGCCAAGGATCATGTTTTGTTTAATTTTATGTCCTCAGCATCTACTATAGCAACCATTAAGAAACAGAGATTGAAAAAATGTTTCTCTCAGCATGTTTCACCATGAGATGCTTGTAAGAGTAGAAAATTTCTTAACAACCTGGGGTGATTTCAATAACTGATACCGATGATTGCATTGACTATATACCTAGCATTGTGCTAAGTGCCCTCCAAACAATAGCTAATTCTTTCTATTCTGTATGTTAAGAATTCTGTACTTGTTGCACAAATGAGGAACCCAAGAATCAGAAAAGTTAAGTTACTTTACTAAGGGCACTCAGCAAGTTATTAGCAGAACCAGAATTTTAAAAGATCTTTTTATTTTAAAGTACCTTAAAAAGAGTCATCATCATCATCGTAATAACTTGTAACAGTGGCTAATTCAACACAATTTCAAATCCCTTTTAAGAATTCTCAAAATTCTTATAGGAAAACTTAGCCGTCAGAATTAATACTCATGTACAATATCTTCAAATTATTAAGCACTGTCCATGCATATCATGGATATAATATTATTGACTATGTATGTGACATTCATACATTTAACATTGAAGTGTTGGATCTACATTTAGTGACAGAAAAAGATGTTCATAATACACTAAGTGAATAATCAAGTTTAAAGAGTTTTCTGTTGCCCATTTAATTATGGATGTACACTAAGATATAGAAAATTTATCTGATACATTGTATATCAGAATGTAACTATGGTCTCTTGATAATGGGGTTAACAATGATTTTTCTTTGCTTTTATCTATATTTCTCTATTTTTTCCTACTATAAACATGCAAAGACAAAATATTAAGTAAATTATGAAAGGATCTATAATATTACTTTAAAATTTACTGTTTAAAAATAATTTAAAAGTTTTAAGGTAGAACATGTTTAATCAAATTGTCTACTTTAACGAAAGTTTGAAAGTTTATTGAAAAGTAGATGAGGAAGAGATGAAGACAGCCAAACAATGAAAACTTATATCTCATTAGCAATTCTACTGTTCAAATCACTATAATAGTAGTCATAACTGTCCTAATCCAAAATATGGCCAGCTAAACTTGACCATTCTGCTGAAATGGAATGTATGAGACCCTTTAAGGCTTCGATGATTCTGTCTATATTCAGTTTTACCACCCCCTTTCACCCACTTATTAACTCATTCCAAAAATGTTTAGGCTCTAGGGTATATGCATGGACACACACATGTGTGTGTGTATATATATGTACATGTACACATGTACAAGTATATATATGTACATGTACACATGTACAAGTAAATATATGTGTACATATGTACAAGCAAATATGTATATGTACATATATATACATATGTAATCCCATACTTGCATACATATAATCTATTCAAATCTCCAATACCTAAACAGATATCTAGCAATAGTAGGCACTCCTGAATAAAATATCACTGGAACAAAATAAAAATGAATAAAATGTGGTACCTGTCTTCAAGAAATTACAGGTTGGTAAGGCTTCTCTAGTGTTATTTGCTCACAGTATCATATCCTCAAGGATATAACATATCTAAAGCTTTCTGATACTTCCTTATTCATTTTCAAAATGTCCACCCCACCCTATACCAGAAACTGACATATATCCTTGATATTAAATGAAACTAATTTTTAAAAAGAAGTCTGCAATATCAAAGATGCCATATTTAAATAAAAACTACCACAGAAAGGATAGTAAGATAAACCATTTAATTTTTTCACCTTAGATTTTTTTCTTAAAAAAAAAAAAAAAAGTGAAATACATCTTAAATTACTTCACTGCCTGTTGCACAGAGA
Source organism: Macaca thibetana thibetana (assembly GCF_024542745.1). NCBI lineage: Eukaryota > Metazoa > Chordata > Mammalia > Primates > Cercopithecidae > Macaca > Macaca thibetana. The sequence continues at coordinate 188,503,229 of NC_065579.1, read as the reverse complement.
GTTCCAGTGACAGATCTCTTTTATTATTGTTTGCTTCAATACCTATTTTCCTTCTTTCTTCTTACTTCCAGCAACATTCTCAAAACCATGCTCGCAAACAATAAATACTAAAAGCAGTGGCACTGAAGCATGACATACTCATTCTCTGCTAAGGCTGGTTGCCACCAAAGCCCAAAAGTCCAGCTCTGCACCCTCCAGAGCAACATTATTTCTATTTAAGAACTCCCAGAGAAGACAGAGGCAGCCATGTAATGACGTATCTGCAGCCACTCTATCAGCTTTGCTTCCTGCTCACGGCCAGTATGCAGTACTAGGAAAAGCATTAGTCATGCGGCCTCAAAAATCAACTTCAAAATCAAAGCTTGAGCTTTGGTCCTGTGTTTGCTTGTTTTGCTTTCTTTGTTTTTGTTTCTAATCCTTGGAAAACACAAGGTTTCAAATTCCCTCCCTTTAACTTGCTACTAGCATCAACACCTAAACAATAATTGTACCCCATCAAGAACTGGGCAGCTCCACAACTGCTGAGAAAAGTGTATTTGACATTTTTCTCCACAAGACTCCATTCTCAGTTCCTGTACTGGTTCAGGGAACATGGCTCTAACTGAGAAAAGCCCAAATGCAACAAAAGATTCATTCCATAGGAAATATATATGTATATCTTTAAAATATTTTATATAACTGATTGTAAGGAACTAGATTTGTCTCCAAATTCACATTAAAGATCGTATTTACAAGTATTATCTTATTAACATTCTAAATTTAAAAGATGGAAATGCTTCCCAATATGATAATAAGTACACTAAGATACTGTTCACCAATTATTTCCTACAGTTCTACAGTACCAATATGTGTATTAAAATTATGATCTCTAATCAAATTCACCCCTGCTCCAAGATCTTTCTAGTCAATAAAAAGAATCACAGATTTTTCAGGAAGGAAAAAATCTTTTCTGCAGAAAAATAAATAAATAAAAGCTCTAACTTACTACAGAGTATTTCAAAATTTCTATTTCCAGTTTCCACAGCTCCTTTACATCATTCTAAACCCCTTTAATAGTCACAATATCTTAGGTTAACAAACAGTGATTTAATGATTTCATTCTTATACATGAAAATGTGATGTCTTTCATTGAAAGAAAAAAATTTTCATTCACTAAAAGCAAAAATTAGTTTTACTAAAAATGCAAATCTAAAATTTGAAAAAAGTAAAAGATGTCTTCATATCTAAACACTCTAAAATAAAATGCTAATTACATAAAGTCTGTAAAGCCAACAACTGCATTTAAACTTACATATTACTCTCAAAAAGTGTGTTTCTGTGTTGTCCATCTGCATCTCACTCAACTGAGCTATTTGTCAAAATCAAGATTTCTGAGATGCTTGCCAAAATGCCTGTTACTACACTCAATTTCTGGACATAAGGCCTACAAATAGGCATATAAACAAAAACCTTTTCATATCAATAGTATGTACACTAAATTCTTTTAAATGTCTGCTGGTAGACGTGTTGCTTCTGTACCCTACTAAAGACTTTATAAACACTGTCACTTAGGCTACACTAAATTTATATTTAAACATTTTTTATTCCTCAGTAATAAACTAGCCTTAGCTTACAATAACTTTTCTATTTCATAAACTTTTTAATTTTTCCTTAACTTTTGGACTCTTTTGTAATAATATATAGCTTACAACACAAGCACATTGTAAAGCTGTACAAATATATTTTCTTTCTTTATATCTTTATTGTCTTTCCTTACATCTTTTGGCCTACCCAGGGTCAAGATTATCAATATCACTGTCTTCCACCTCCATATCTTGTTCCACTGGAAGCCTTCAGGAGCAGTAACACACATGGAACTGTCATCTCCTATGATAACAATGCCTTCTTCTGGAATCCCACCTGAAGAGCCTGCCTGAGGATGCTTTACAGTTAACTAATTTTTTAATATACATAGTAGTAGTACACTCTAAAATAACAATTTAAAGTATACTATAATAAATACATAACTGGTAACATTTATTATCATTATTAAGCAGTATATACTGTATATAATTGTATATGCTCTACTTTTATATGACTGGGAGCACAGTAGGTTTGTTTTCATCAGCATCTCCAAAAACACATTAGTGCACTGCACTATGACATTATGATCGTGATGTCACTATGTGATAAATATGTTTTCAGCTCCATTACAATCTTATGGAACCACCCCTGAAGATGTGGTCCATCACTGACTAACAAATCTTCAGTGGGTCATAACTGCATACAGAAGATTCTAAGCCACACTGGGGCACGACATGAGCGGTGTTTCAAGCTTGTACCAACAGAGGGATTCTTCCAAATGTTCCAAGCAGTCATTCCTTAGAGTTGATGATGCTCTCTTGGCTTTGAGCACCCAACAAAGTGATGCCCGAAACGCTCCCGTATTGCTTCTTAATGAAGGTTACCTGAACTGGTAATCAATAGGCTTTTTTTTAGTTTTTTAGAGGAATATGAACCACATTAACAACTCCGTTTTACCTGGTGTCCCAAGTTTGGTAAAATTCAAATATATTTATTTTTCAGGTAAAATTCAAATATATTTATTTTTCATAAGACCGTATTTCTCCTCTCAGGATTATAATCTCTAATAATACATCCCCCTTCATGATGTTGCTCTGGAGGGTGCAGAGCTGGACTTTTGTGCTTTGGTAGTAACTGAACATGAGTATGTCATGCTTCAGTGCCATTGCTTTTAGTATTTATTGTTTGTGAGCGTGGTTTTGAGAATGTTGCTGGAAGTAAGAGGAACACAGGAAATGGTTATTGAAGCAAACAATAATAAAATAGATCTATCACTGGGACTCTCTGTGCAACAGGCAGTGAAGTAATTTAAGATGTATTTCACTGGTTTTTTTTTTTTTTTAACAAAAAAATCTAAGGTGAAAAAAATAAATGGTGTATCTTATTGTACTTTCTTTCTTTGGTAGTTTTTATTTAAATATGGCATCTTTGATATTGCAGACTTTTTTCTCGAACTCCTGACCTTCTGATCTGCCCGCCTCAGCCTCTCAAAGTGCTAGGATTATAGGCATGAACCACGGCACTCGGCTGATATTGCACATTTCTTTTTAAAAATTACTTTCACTTAATACCAAGGATATGTGTCAGTTCTGGGGTGGGGCTGACACTGTGACTATGTGTCTATGTCACAGTGACTTACTTAAAGTTAGTAGTGAGGGGTGGAGGAGGGTAAGGGGTCCTGTTTCCTTCTGTTCTCTTCCCTAAGGCAGAAATGATAGCCATAGTAACATCCAGTCAACCTAATGTCCAAACTGAGATAGTTCAATGTCCAGGATACTTGATATTCCTTCATAAAAATATGAAAATGCAAACATGCTTAATTCCTGGGCAAAATTCTCTTCACAAGTCCTTTAATCATGCAAATGTTACACATTTTCTTCACTTGATGTGATATTTGTAAAACTTCCTAAAAGAGATCCACGGATCTTATCACTATTGAAGAATAAACGAGAGAATAAACGAGAGACACAAATTACTAATCTACCATGAGAAAGGGGGAAAAAATTATTAATCATATGGCATCAGAAGATCTTTAATCCAACAGATGGGAATTTGACCAAGGCATTCCTAGAACAGCTACTTTTTAAGAAGGGTTATCAATCCAGACTTGTTAAATTTCTATACTTTTTTTTATTTGAATTTTTATAGATTTTGGAGGCACAAGTGCCAATTCTTCCATGCGTATATTGCACAGTGGTGAAGTCTGGGCTTTTAGTGCACCGATCAAATTTCTGTAGTTAAGTGTTTACAATTAAGTAATTCTGAATCAGCTGTCAATTAGCATTCATTGCATAATGTAAAGCCAAATGTCTCCAGTGAAATTCTTCAAATTATGAGAAACTTCAACAAATTTCAAGCTAAAGTACAAAAGAGAATATGAATGTCAATATAAAATGAGACTCCAAGTAAAAATAGGAAAAAAAGTAGGCAGTATATTTTTAAGCTTCTTTTGGAAAATAAATTCATGCTGAATAAATTGAAGTGACATTTGGTTTCTCATAATTCCAGCCTGTCCTGATGGCCTCCAAAGTAACAGATTCTTAAAATGTAGCCTTCTTTCTCTAAAACTGACACCTAGCCAGAATTGTCAAGGCAAAAGATTATTTTTAAAGCTGTTCCTATAATATTATTTAGAATCAAATTATATAATTATATAGAATTATCAATTAACCCTCCCAATTACCAAAAAGTTAGCAATAAAAATTGGTTGCCTGGCAGTACCTATTTTATTTGTATACAGATTAGCTGTTAAATCATTAACATTATAAAACATGACAAATGAACCAAAAGATATAATAATACTGAGGGGAAAAAGGAACGATGTCAAACTTCCTGAATTTAAAATGTCTTGAGCAAGAATCTGTCTCATATACATATCATAGAGTCAAAAACGTCTGTCATCCTAAAGATAAGTAAATGTATTGAAAGTAATTTAAACTCTGTAAAAGGAAATACAAAAAACTGAGTAATTTCTGAAGTAGGACTCCTACAGAAAGGCATGAGGAGGAACTTTAATAATGTAAAAAATGATATAAGCAAATTATAGTCATATACTATCTAGTTACTCTGACCACAGATCTATCCTAACAGAGACAGATAACAAAAATAATACAAAATCACATCATCCGATTTTTCCTCTAAGAGCCAAGAGAGGCAGGTAATAACAGAAAAGAAACTGGACACAGTCAATGCGCTAGCATTGGATAACCAGTCTAGTCTAGAGCTGAGACCTTTAGTTTAGCCATATACTGCAATGGATTATACAACAAAAATATATTGTAATTACTACTGGAAAGAGAGGAGGAGGAGAGAGGGGAGAAGAGAGAGTGGAAAAAAAGACAAGAAGAAAAGGAAAAGAAATAAATATCCCTGACCAAAAAGAGTACAATGTGAAAGATCAATACAATGAAATTAAATCAAATTCTAATCCCAAATCAAATCACTACTGCTGCCTTCTTATACAAAAAGACGTATAATAACAGAAAAGCTAATTAAATGTTTCTCATTAAAATTCTTCAGTGTTCAAAGTCTATCGAGTATCATCCGTTTGCCCCTCCAAATTCACCCCTCTTTTTTTTTTTTTCCGCACACCACTCTCTGACTCAAGAAGCTGGTATGTGGGGACTGCATTAGAGTATCCATGCTTTTCTCTGTAGACAGCTACTCTCTCTCAAAGGCAGTTTTTAGCTTACTAGGTGCTAGTAGAGATTAATTACCTGCCCATTAAATATTAAGTGACTATTTAAACTGCCTGTTTGGAACTGAGCATTATCTGTTCTATCAAACAAACCCTCAAAATGGACTTGCAAAATGAAATTCCACTATAAAATGGAAGTAGTATATACAAGACCAGACCAAAGCATGTTTAGAAGGCACAAGTAAGCTAAACCACCCAAAAAAGTGACTCGGACTCCAAAGTCATTTGTTCCTACTATGTTTCCACCTCTCCCTTAAACCCCCAGGTTTGGTGTCATGGGCCGGTCCCAGTGGCCAGGAAGTTAGGAAGGAGAATGCATGAGCCTGTAGAACAGCTCCATCTGCACAGTATGCCTGCGTAAGCTAAGGGTGAATTGTAAGCCCACTCAGTGGCAGCCTCTCCAATGAGCAGAACTAGGTTGTACATGTGGTTTTCCACTTTGGAATAAAAAGTAAACTAGAAGTACAGTTCTGCATTGACTTATGAGCTAGTAAGTGCAAGTTCTGGCAAACGGCATAATCTTGGGAAGAAAGTAATTTAAAAATCAGTGACAGATATTGGCCTCTAGGAAGAAGTACAGAGTAGGATGACATTCATGCCCATATAAATATCCATCATAGAACACACAGGCAGGAGTGGCCTCTTAGACATCAGATGAACACTGATGGTCAGTTCAGTGGATGTCAGTCAGCCAGTTTCCCCAGTCAATACATGCTTTGCTTATGTACAAAGTTATTAGGGTGGCAAGAATGGATGCTATACATGGGTTCATGGTCTTTCTCTCACCATATCTGACTACCATATATGCTAAGTATGCAGCTAACAAAGAGCAGGATGACCCTATAAACCCTCAGAATGCTACCATTCTATGGATTGATCAGTCAACTACCTGGGATCAAGCTGATACCACTGGATACCCCACATGAAGAGAAGGGGAATATTTGTGTCCTCACAAGAAGAAATACTTATTCTGGGTGTAGATTTGTCTTTGTTGCCTACAGTGTTTCCAACACCATCAACAGACTTAACTTATCCTTTGTCAACTGCTGTGTTACATGACACAACAGCACCTGTGACCAGAGGGCATACATGATGAGCTTACACTCAAGTAATTCACTGGTATTACTATGTGCTCCATCACCCAGAAACAGTTGGCTTTATAAAATGGTAGAAGAGTCTGCTGAAGTTTCAATTATAATGATATTGGGTAGGAAACAGCTTGAGGGGTTGAGGTTCAAACGAGTAAGATACAGAATATGCTTCAAACTAGCAGCAAATATATGGTGTTATCTCCCCATAGGAAGAATGTGGGTCCAGGAATGAAACAAGAGGTGGGACTAGCCCTTTTCACTGTTATAACTGATAAGCTACTGGAAGAATTTTGCTTCACTCCCCAGTTTTAGGCTTGGTGAATTTGGAAGTCCTCATGTTCAAGGAGAGAATTCTTCCACCAAGGAACATGGTCATGTTTTCAATTAATTGAAAGCTAACACTACTCTGTGGCCATTTTGTGCTCTTCACGTCACTGAAGCATGGAAAGAAAAAAGCAACTTGGGTGGCAGTTTCACAATAGAAGCCAGGAGGACCGCTGAGAATCAGAAAATATAGCAGGAAGCCTTTTACTTTCAGTAAAGGAAAACTGTAGCAACCTAATAAAAACACAGCTGAAGACTGAGATCCTGTAGGAATGAACCTTCTAAAGGTTAACTTCATAAAGAACCCTGTGCAGCCAATAAAGCAGCAGCTGTGATTACAAACTGAGCCTTGTGACCATCTACAGACATGGAGTCTGTAGCAAATATGTTTATATTACTTAAGTTGGTTATTTTTTCTTTGTTGCTGTTCTACCTTATATGAAGAGTACTGGTGGTAGTCAATATGTTGTTTCAGGTAAGGTATAACTGGTTTTACATCACTTGATAATAGGGTAGCTGATGGGACTTTGTGGATCACCTGAGTCAGGATTCCAAATTTTTAACCCTGAAAAAGGGTAACATAGGCTGAGAGGCAACAGAGAAAGGCTGTACCAGACATCTTTAATTTACACCTTCAAGCCCATTTTCCATCATCCTATACCATTTTCTGCCCTGGGAACACAACCTGTACAGCCTATATCACAGACCTCCAGCCTGAGCAGGGTTTGGCTATTTGAAAGGTCCAGGAAGAGATCATGGAGAAGTGGAGTAGATCAGGACACTTATTCTCCAGGTCCCTCCCTGCAATTGAGTTGACTGTGTCCTCTGAACTAAGATCATTGCTACTCTCAAAATCGGTGACTGTACATGATTTTCTTGTTTCACATTAGACGGATGGCTCTTTCTTTTATTCCTTCAGGCCTACAGGTATCAGCAACTCAAAAGCTAAGCCACTGGCACTATCCACCATGGTTTCCCTATTACCATATCTTTACCAATACTCACTTTATAAATTAATACTCCTTAGATGACACTATTTTGATTGTCTTTTGCCTCCTGTTGAAGCCTGATATGGTTTGGATTTGTGTACCCACCCAAATCTCATGTCAAATTGTAATACCTAAGGTTGGAGGAGGGGCCTAGTGGGAGGTGACTGGATCACAGGGGCAGATTCCCCCTTCCTGGTCTCGTGATAGTGAGTTCTCATGAGATCTGGTTGTTTTAAAAGTGTGTAGTATTTCCCCTTTCACCCTCTTCCTCCTGCTCCAGCCATGTAACACGTGCCTCCTTCCTCTTCACCTTCTGCCAGGATTGTAACTTTCCTGAGGCCTCCCCAGCCATGCTTCCTGTACAGCCTGCAGAACCATGAGCCAATTAAACCTCTTTGATTTATAAGTTACTCAGTTTCAGGTATTTCTTTATAGCAGTGTGAGAACATACAAAGCCCTACATATATAAGTCTAAAATCTCTTCTTAATCCCCCCAAAAAGCACTAATTTTTGTTTCTAATTATTATACAAAACTACCGTAATGGGAAAAAATCAAAACAATAACAAACAAAAACTTCAGACAATGATTACAGCCCATTAAGACAATTGTCTGCTTTGTTTATTCCTATAGCCCAGCACCTAACACAATGTCTGACATATACTAAGCATTAAAATATAGTTGTTACAACAATGAATAGACATAACATTATGCGAATTACATTAAGCCATGTCAAAAAATAAAATGAAATAGAAAGCCTGCTATTAATCAAGATGACTGTCCCTCAAAAATGTGATATATTAGACTATAATACTATAATATTTTATATTAGGCAAACATATGCAGCATGTCCACATCCAACTAAAATCCCAGATTCAAATATATTAAAAATATTACAAATAAATGTGGTCTTTGTACCTACAATCTATGAGATTTATACATTTAAATCTGCAAGTTATAAATATTGAGATCCAAGTTATAGTACTGTTCCTATAACTAACTAAACGATAACTCGGCCCAGGTCACTTAAATTTTTTCCTATTGTTCATTCCAAAAACTTTGAAGTTATCCTTGATTCTTCTCTTTCTCTCACATCTAATCCATCAGGAAGTGCTTTTGACTCAGCTTTCATAATACATCCAGAATGCATTCAATTTTATAATTTCTTACCATCGCTCCTAAGATACTGATTCAAGCCACCACCATCTCTCATTTGGATCACATAATGGCCATAACTAGCTGTCCTGTTTACATCCTTGCCTCCTACACTCTATTCTCAATACAGTCACCCAGAGTAATCATTTTATGTGATAAGTTCATGTCATTTGTCTTCTCAAAACTCTTCAGTGGCTCCCCATGTCACTCAGTAAAAGCTAACCAAAGTCTTTACAGCAATCTACAAGTACTTGCGTCATCGGGTCCTTCCTCTCTTACCTTTCTGAATGTCCTCTCTTACTGTTCTGGCCCTAGCTCATTCTGTCCCATACAAACTCTCCTATTTGCTGTTTCCTGAATACTCTAGGTCAGGGGTCCCCACCGGTCCATGGCCCGTTAGGAACTGCGCCACACAGCAGGAGGTGAGTAGCAAAAATAAACACAAAGAAGCTTCATCTGTATTTATAGCCACTCTCCATTGCTTGCATTACTGCCTGAGCTCCACCTCCTCTCAGATTAGTGGTGGCATTAGATTCTCATAGGAGAATCTAATGGGGTTCGCATAGAACCCTATTGTGAACTGCACATGCAAGGGATCTAAGTTGCATGCTCCCATGAGAATCTAATGCCTGATGATCTGTCACTGTCTCCCATCACCCCCAGACAGGACCATCTAGTTGCAGGAAAACAAGCTCAGGGTTCCCACCAATTCTACATTATGGTGAGTTGTATAATTATTTAATTATATATTACAATGTAATAAAATAGAAATAAAGTGCACCCAAAAAAATGTAATGCACTTGAATCATCCCAAAACAATCTCCCTGCCCCCCCATTCATGGAAAAATTGTCTTCCACAAAACCAGTCCCTGGTGCCAAAAAGTTTGGGGACCCCTGCTCTTGGCAAACCCCTGTGTAGAGGCTTTTGCACTGGCCATTTCTTAGGTCTGGTACACTCTTCTACCAGACAGTGCATGACTAATTCCCCTAAAGGTGTTTCCACAAATGTCAGCTTCTCAACAGTTCCTAACCTGAAATACGCCATTTAAAACTGCCCCTGCACACTCAATTCCCACTTTTATTACATTCTTCTATGTTTACTTTTTGCCATAACATTCATCATCCAATTTTTGTGATGTTTATTGAGTATCACCTGTCTCCTGCTGCTGCAAAGTAAGCTCCTCAAATGTATGAGCTTTATAGTCTCCTCGTTCACACCTATATTCCAAGTACCTATAACAGTACCTGGCACATAGTAGATACTCAATAAATTGCTGGCATGAATTCTGTTTCTTCACTTGAACAAAAGGTGAGAGTTGTACAAATTTGCCTTTCCTATCTTAAAGTACTTATTTTCTGAAGCCATCTGTTATTTTGCTAAATATAAACAAGATTTTATTTGATTAAGAGCATTAGGTATAATCAATCACAAATAACTTGAAGGCAGAAACTCTGGTTTATTTCTAAAGTTTTCCAAAATAACTTTTGTTCTTACTTTTATATACAGAGCATTAAACTACAGAGTTGTATTTTTAAATTTATGTTAACTTTTACATATGAATGCATGTGTGTAAAATAAATACACTAAATTTCCTAAATGTATTTTCCAGTTGAAAAACTTCAATTAAAAAAATCACCATTCAAAAATAAAGCTCGAGTCAAAACGCTACAGAGAAATTTGTATTTTAGAGGTTTGATACTGTGTAAGTTGTTCAAAGAAAGCATCCTCTTTTCAAATTACTATCAAGTTCTTTGTGTTTCTTTATTTAATTAAACACTAGTCATTTTGGGGAAAGAACCTATAGACTCAATAGTGTTGAACCGATATTTGGACACAGTATTAAGTTTTGCAAGATTACCAACTTGAGAGCATAGAGTTTATCATCCAACATCTGGCATGTGTGAGTCCTACTAAACCACCTAGGCTACGTGCTGCTTCCTGATCATCAGATTCAAAAGCATGTTTGCTTTAGGGTACTAGTTTGAGATGATATTGTCTACGTATCTAGATGATCAAGGTCTCCATGAGCCATATGATGACAGAGATCAGAAGACTTTTATCACCCTGCCCTAAAACAATGAAGGTGCTCAGTTCTGCCCGCTAGCTGAAGACAATGCGCCTCTAATCTAACTGGCACAGCAAGAAAAAAAAAAGATGCCATACCAGTTGTGGCATTCCAGGTGCAAAGGACTACAGGAGTCACCCACTTTCTGCAGTTTCAGTTACCTGAGGTCAATGTGGTACAAAAATATTAAATGGAAAATTCCAGAAGTAAACATTCATAAGTCTTAAATTGTATGTCATTGAGAATAGTGTGATGAAATCTCATACTGTCCCACCTCCATCTCACCTGGGATCTGAAGCACCCCTTTATCTGATGTATCTACACTGTCTATTCTACCTGCCAATTAGTCAATAAGTAGCTACCTCAGTTATCAGATCAAATAAATAGTATATAAGGGTTCAGTACTATCTGCAGTTTCAGGCATCCACTTGGGGGCCTTGGAACATATCCTCCGTGGATACGGGGTGACTTTTGGAAAGTAAAGCAACTAAGAATCACTCTCTGATTAGGATTACGTTACTCCATAGTTGATCTCCAAGATCCATTCATCCAAGATCCATTCGTCCAATCAGCAAATCCAAACCAGATGTTATATTCTCCACTGAGATTGAAGTCTCTGAAGGCAGCCCTACTCTGTGCAGTCTGTAGGGATGTAGTACTGCTTCGGGTTTTGTCTTTTGTTAGTGAAGGACAGTTTCAGGGGCTTCCACTTAGTCTTCCTAAATAGTCCTCACTCCACAAGGGGTCAATGTGAAAATTCTGCCAATTTCCAGGCTTGATGAAATCAAGCACTCAGGAAGTAGGAAAATCATATATTAGTCAGCCAAGCCATTGGACCCACAGCGATGCAGATGCAGCTCGAAGTCAATTTACCAGGTGACTTCCATAAGCCTTGACTCGAACTGATATGCCACAGTGGCACTGCGGTCCCCCAAGGATTAATCCAGGACCCATTTTTATTAATTTTCAAAAGTCTGGGCTTTTTCCCAGTAAACAGCAAGTCCCTTTAAGAAAGCCTTGGAAGATTTAAAGTATATATTAGTGGTAGTATTTCATGTCCTTTCTCAAGGGAAATCAGTCTCACCTTAAATCAAAGGGCTCTAAAGGGCTCCTATATCAGTAACAAATGTCAAGTTTCTGCTCGACACAGCTAGGATTTCCCCAGTTACAGAGATGAAGTAAAAATTTGGTAAATGGCCAATTTATTGTATGCTTAAGGACATTATAACCAATTACCACAACCACCAAAGGCTGCATTTCAAAACACTGACTGCCACTCCACATCTAGGCCTATTATGAAAATGACAGCCACCTTATCCATGAAGCTAAAGCACTGCCAAAAAAGCCCTTTGCCACTCCAGAGCCCCATGATCCCCCCTGAAATCAATTCTAGCTCAACGGCGGCATATCCCAATGAGATTTCCCAGCTGAGAGATACCATACAGGTCTGCTCTCCTCACCAATACATTTCTCAGTTCTTAATAATGGGTATGTCCTCTGGAATCTAACAGGGTTGGAGTGAGGAGGTACAGGAGAGGACTGCCTATAGTAAATGTATTCTGCCACTTCACCTTCCTGTGCCTTCCTCCTGCCTGCACAGCTAGAGATGTTAAGGGATCTCAACCACATTGAAATGTCAGCCATTGCTGAACCCAAGTTTGAATCAAATAACCAGGCAAATTGCTGGAGCCATATCCAGGTGCTGAAGTTAACACATTAAATCCAGACTCCTGTTAAGAACACTCCTATACATAAATTTGGCTCCATCTGAATTAAGTACACACATATTTGTATGTTGCATCCTCCTTAGTCTACTTAGAATCCAACCCCACACATTACTTCTAGATTGCTGCTAAAACAAATTAGCCTGCTACCTGATATGCCAATCATCCCCATGAAAGACTGGGATCTGGTTCAGTTTTAAACCAGAAGGAAATGAGAGGTAAATGTACAGTTAGAGCACTAAGGGAATAGTATCCTTTTGGCTACAGAGCTTCGTAAATAATCTCCAGCCTCTGATTTATTCCTTCTTAATCTTAATATCTGGCAATCTCTCAAATTAGAATTTTTAGCATTTACACAACCACCACCCCAACTAAGCTATTAAACCACCCATCTGGAGTACTGCCTCTTAATGACTTGAAAATGTAATTGCTACATACCATTCACCCAAGGAAACTGTAATTAAAACATGAAGCCAATAAAAGGTTATAAACAGATTTACATTTTTAGAAAACTCATTCTTGTAACTCTATGCAGAATGGAAGGAAGAGGATGGAGTAGTGGAAGCAGGAAGGCTGGTATTAAGTTATATCAGACGATGGTAGCTTTGGACTAAGAAGCTAGCAGTGAAGATGGACAGAATGGCAAAATTCAATAGGACATAAATGATGGATTGGTTGGACAGGTGAGGAGGAAAAAGAGATAAAAATAACAGATTTCTACTGAGTAGAAATAACGCCATTAGCTAAGAGAGAGATGGTCATCTCCACATGTAAATCGAAAGGCCAGAGAAATGGTCTGGGGTATAGATATAAATTTTGAAGTAAATGAATATATATATTTCATATTGATATTTAAAGCAATACTAGTCAAATGTGTACCACAGACCACTGCTGAGTCGCCAACTGTTTGTCACTGGTCCATGGCAACATAAGTACTGAAACTGAGAGTAAGCATTTAGAAACTCTTATAGCAGTTTTACAGAGAATTTTTATATCTGTTGAATCTAATTTAAAATCGGGTACTTTTATATGTCTTCTTTTTTAAGTTAATTTTTCTAGTAACTCATTTTTGTTGAATTTTATATAAGTATCAGTCTCTTGTAGATTAAAAACGTTTTTGTTTTCTTTTAAAAAAAAAAAAAAAGACTCTTCACCACAAGTTGGAAGGCACTGACTTAAAGCTATTGTAATGAATGTAATTACTTGCAGAGAGAAATCTAAAGAAAAATTCTTAAAAAATTCCATACCCTGGCATGTAATTCCTTGGGTCATTTTACTGTCCATATCTCCTTATCACAACTAATAATACTTACAGAGCACATACTTCTTGCCAGCCAGTCTTTACATGGATTATTCCATTTAATCCTCATAAAATGTCAATAAAGCTGGTATTATTATCCTCATGTTATAGATTATAAAATTAAGGATTAGGAAAGTTAAATCACCCATAGTGTCAGTCCATTCAGGCTGCTATAACAAAATACCTTAGACTGGGTGGTTTATAAACAAAAGAAATTTACTGTTCATAGCTCTGGAAGCTGGTTAGTCCAAGATCAAGGTGCCAGCAGGTTCCATGCCTGGTGAGGAATCTCTCTTGTTTCATAGTTGGTGCCCTGTTGTCGCTTCTTCACGTGGTGGAAAGGGTAAATGAGCTTCTTCATGCCTCTCTTATGAAGGCACTAATCCCATTAATGAGGGTCAAACCCTCAGGATCTAAACACCACCCAAAGGCCCTGTCTCCTAACACTATCATCTTGGGGGTTAGGATTTCAATCTATAAATTTGGGCAGAGGGAATACAAACATTCAGATCACAGCACACAGTGAATAGTTAGGGAGCTGGGATTTGAACTCAGGCCAGCTGACCCAAGTCTCAGCTTTTAACCACTGCAGCCTACATTGTCAGCCCCCCATCAGTGATCTGATCTATGTAAACCAAAATATTTCACGTGAAACTCATCAAAACTTCTAAGTGTGCGACGTCCAGACCCAGAAATTTATTTTGAGTGTATAACATCTTAGTTATCAGGTAAATTTTATATACTATCATTTATCACTGGATTATTCCTATTACCTCCAACTAGCCAGTAAATTACTCAAGAACAAAAGACAGGAGTGTACTTTCTAGAACATAATATATTGCCTGGCAAATATTGAGTGAGTTAATGCCTGTCTCAAGAACATTGGGACCTAAGAATTTATCTTTTCTTAATAGAAAAATAAAATAGCTTACCCTGTCCATCAGCTTAGGTAACACAATAACATGGTCACAGATTCTCCAGTTACCTTTTTTTATTGAGAGGTTTCATTATTGACTTGAGTTTTCCCACGAGGCTTCCAAAACTGGTTAAGTTTTTACCTTGGCTTATCATCCTTTGAAAACTGACGTATATTCTATTCCTTTAGAAAGTATTTCTGCTAATTTTCTTACATTTATTTTTAACCAAAAACATATATCCAAACATTATATAAATTACACATGGCTTTTGGTTAAGTTTCTACAATTCCTTTCCAAAGCCCATAACAAACAATTAAAAATAAAAATTGAGCCAGGTGTGATGATCACACCTGTAATCCCAGTGCTTTGGAAGGCCGAGGCAGCAGGATCACTTGAGCCCAGGAGTTCAAGACCAGCCTGAGCAGCATAGCAAGACCCCATCTCCACAAAAATTTAAAACTCAGCCTGGAGAGGTGGCATATGCTACTCAGGAGGCTGAGGCAGGAGGACTGATTGAGCCTAGGAGTTCAAGGCTGCAATGAGCTATGATCTTGCCTCTGCACTCCAGCCTGGGCAACAGAATGAAATCCTTTCTCAAAAAAAAATAATAATAATAATAAAATAATACATTAACCAATACACATTACATTGTATTGGTTATTATTTAATCTATTCTTTTCCACTTTTGTCTAACTCACACCTGAATTTTGTCTTAGCTCCAAGAAAATAAGATTTTCAGCTATACATAGAGGATTTCTTTTTTTTAAAAAAAAAAAAAAAAGCTGATATCTACCCATATGTAAAGCTGGCCTGTAACAAAAGCCAAAACAAAACAAAACAAAAAACAAATAATCATGAACTACACGGTCACATGTTGGAGACCACTTAACTTCTAATTACTATTTTTCTCATAAACGCACTAGGGAGAAGAGAACTAAAACTGAGGGAAATGGCAACAATAACCAGCAAAGGCCAGTCAATAAGGCCCAGAATTGAAAATGAGGAGTATAAGACAGCTAAAGCCATTATGAGATTTTGCTGTCTTTCTCCAGCTATATAAACTGCTAAGAATAGTGCCTCCATATCACCTGTCTGGTGGCTGAATCTGGAAATTACAACAAGCTCCTACTGTATTGCCTAAGAATGTTGGAAAGCACGCACGTGCACCCACACCCGCGCACACACACACAATTTATTTAAAATCAAATTTTGTCTAAAAGAATCCATCACAAACATTAAAAGCTAAAAGGAGTCTTAGGGAATTCACCTTCTCAGTAACCGAACTGAGGTCCAGACCACGAATTATTCAGCCCCAAAATCTCTCTCTCACACACACCCATACAGAAAACGCCAACTGACAGGGACTTAAAAGCTT
The DNA here is from genome assembly GCF_024542745.1 of Macaca thibetana thibetana. Lineage (NCBI taxonomy): Eukaryota > Metazoa > Chordata > Mammalia > Primates > Cercopithecidae > Macaca > Macaca thibetana. The sequence goes on along the minus strand of NC_065579.1, from coordinate 188,487,030 downwards.
AAGAAAAAAGAGAACGCAGAGCCAACATAAGTGATACAGCACCAAATCTGGCTATTTATGGCTTATTCAAATTTGTAGTATTTCCTGGATTATAATTGAACATTAACTAAAAATCAAAATAAAATTAAACCACAATGTCATTAACAAATAACAACAATAACATCTGTATAAAAACATCTTTGATGCCATAAAATATTAAGTGTCTAAAACTTTAACATTTATCATTGTATTTTCAGCCAGATCTTTCCATTAATGCAAAAATGGTTGTTAATAATGTATAATAATCAGTAAGGTTGCAAGCTTAAGAAATATTTAGTTCAACAAATCGTTTGATTTTTTTTTTAAGCCAAAGAAAAAGTATTCAGACCTGGAGTGAATCACAATGTGATACAGCCTTGGTTGCATTTAAAAGTGTAAATTCTGTTTTAAGCATTTCCACTCCACTTGAGAAAGAGCAACCACAAAATTCCCAAATGTCAACACAGATGGAAGTCGAGAGGAACAGCAATGAAATTTAAAATGCAAACTATAACCTAAAAAAGAAGTACTCTTCCGTTCTCCTTAGTGTTATGATGAGTATCCCCAAAGAGAGGAAAAGCCCCATTTTCTCCCATGTTTGTACACAGAAATCAGCACAGTTAATGGGAAAACATTCCAAATAATACGAGGCATAATAATATAAAAGCCATGTATACATCACACGAGTTATATGTATATGTGGCATATATGCAACACAGATATACACACATAACATGTATGATACATAAAAATGCATAATATTCTATATAATATAGAGTATTTTATATATATAATATATATTATAACCAGAGTTCTAATTTTAGTTTAGCCCTCCATCTTCCCATCTACATTCCCTAGAATCGCTTGAAAATCTTGATATTATAAAAAGATATTTCAAAACATACCTCAATATAAACCAGTAGTGCCTTAAAAATAAGACAGCGAAGGCCTTCTCTTGTATGTTTTTGTTTGCCAGACTTCCCCCCATTAAGAACCTAAATCCTTCTAGATGATGTCATTAAAACCAACTTCAGACCCAAAGAGTAGCTTCAAGAGCCTCTACTTAGAATGCTGTCTCCTCTCAACCCAAGAATCATAACTAATTCACATCCATTTGGGATAGAAAGGCAGATAATCTGTTTCATTCACTTTTAAAATATGACTTTCAAAAGAGAATTTGCAACCTATTAAATGAACTGGAATTTTTTTAAAAAAATCAGCAAATCTGTCTCTTATTCTAGTGTGAATACTGTTGTTCAGGAAAATGCTATGAACAATTTTAAAAGTTCAGGTGGACAATTAAAATTCTATTCATTAAAAAAAAGGATGGTTTAGGACATAACAAATTGAAATAGATTTGAAATAAATATGAAAACTGGGCATGTCTTCCCCTTAGTAATAAAAATGAAATAATATTTTTGTGAACCAAATAATATCAAAGGCGGCATAGGCACCTCATCATTTGCTATGCCATAAACACAAAAAGGAAACCCTCTTAGGAAATTCACGTCGAATTTTAACAGTGAAGGTGAATGAAGCCAGGAAGGACAGAAATTACTACTGGCCTGGCTGGAAAAGCATGTTGGGCCTGAGGCAAAAGAAGTTTTTTAAACAGGAGAATGTTCTGAAATAGAAAGCATGTTAAACAGAATTGCCCGAGGACTGTTAGGAAATGAAAAATTACACTAACTGCATTGGGAACAGCAACCTGATAAAAGCACAATGCACAAATTACAATCTTCTTCACGAGCAGTATTAGACATGAGAAAGGTTAAGCTGTATGTAAGACAGGTTTTGCCCACCACAGGCCACTACATGATAAAAGAATTACTCCCAACCATTTCTAGGGACCCTCTAACAACTACAGTAATAAATATTTCCAGATTCCTAATATTACAGAACAAGCTAGGCCAGACCCCTAGTCAATATATATTTGCAAAACACCCCTGAGTGCAAACCTCTATTCTAAATTCTATAGAAAACATCAAAAGACAATAATGTGTTCCCTAACTACATTCTTCTCTTCTTAAATTCAAAACACACAGCCAGCGTCCCAGAGATGCTCAGTGAGTCAGCACATACTAAACAGCGTACTGAGGAAAACACAACGTGGCTGAGAGCAGGAAAGCAACATTCCACTGGAAGAATGTGACTGATTGCTCACGAAGGCAAATACTTTTACAAACGGCAATGTGTTTACTATGAGTACGAGGTTAACTATTAAGTATTTAAAATGAGATAAGCAAATATAATTAAAAAGTATAAACACTGAAGAAACTATCACCTAGCGAGAACAAGAAAAGCAAGTCATGAAGAAAAGAATATAAAAAGACACAAGGCACACACATAATCATGAACACACACGCGCCCCCCACAATATTATCACTAGTTTTCAGTTTAGCAGAGAATCAATGTTTCCAGCCTCCCTCTCTTACAGGCAAAGTCCAACTCAAAAATAATGCAAGTCACAATGAGTCACCTCACTTTAGCAAGACTCTTGGGACAACGAAGTTAGGAACAGCTGTTAATTTGGGCTGAATCCAAGTGAAGTTGGAATGTCCAGAAAGGTCTAGGGCTATTAAAGCAGACAGCAGTCACCTGATCTCAGTCATTTTATCAAGAAAGACCAGATTTACTTTGGCCCATGTTTTTGTTTTGTGTTGTTTGTGTTTTTGCTTTAAAGGATGGACATGATACAGTTAGCATTAGAAAATGATATAAATAAAAATTACCTCAAAGAAAAGGTCAATGTGGACTAGCCATGCCAAATAACTTAGGGCAAACATGACCACCTACTTATCCACAGTTAAGTATGCAGCATATCTCCATGTTTACACTTAACATATCATCTATTTATTTACCTTCAAACATAAAAAAGCCACTAGTCAATCATTGCTGAGTCTCTATCTTAGGCTAAGTCAGAATCTCTTTGTGTCTGATTACCTCTGTTATGAACACAGGGCTGACAGAACCATTCTCCCTCCTTAATCTTCCCCTTGAATCTCTTTGTGGAGTGATACCAACTCTTTTTCCAAAAGTTTTTATTTCAAATACCCACCTGCACTGTCTAATATGGTAGCCACCAACCAAACATTGTTATTAAGCACTTGAAATATGGCTAGTCCTAACTGAGATGTGCTATAATTGTAAAATACACATCAGATTTCAAAGACTTAGTACAAACGACAGGTAAAATATCTCATCAGTAATCTTTTAAGTTACATGTCGAAATGATACTTTGCGTACATTAAGTTGAATAGTGTAAAAATTAGTTTATTTCTACCTTTTTTAATGGGGCTACTAGAAAAACTTAAATTACCTGTGTGATTTACATTACATTTCTATCAGATAACATTGGTCTGGGCAGGACACTTAACATGGGATCAGGAGGAGCATGAGCATTCAGTACTCACTTGCTTTCTGGAAACCTCCTCTCCAGACAACACTCATAATGTCCCCCTGACTCATTCAGGAATGCAGCCACTTAGCTTACTCAGGAATTCCTCACTCCCATTAAAAACAGTCCACTATCCCTTCCAAAATGGGTTTATCTGTTATAGAGAAACATGTTGCTGTGTTTTCAGATATGATTTACAAGCTATTTTAGAGGCTTCAGTGCTCACATAATGTGGCAATTCTTAAACAAGCACATTTTGCAGCTGAACCAATTTTGCAAGTAAACTTTCACTTTAAGTAACCAAAGCTGTAGAAAAGTTCAAATGATACCTTCACTAAATGTTTTAATGAAGATTAATGTCTTAGCTATTACAAAACTCACAGACTTCCACATTCTTAAAGACTCGTTCTAATTTTAATAGAAAAATAACTTTGAGAACTTAAAGCAATTCAAAAGAACTTCTTTGTCATATATGTATTCTCTCCTTCCTTAATAGAAGAAGATATGCTTTCATCTGTACTACACTGAATTTTGTGACGAAATATCTGCTCTGTGTTTATTTGCCTAACTGAGCTCCTGTTAGGCAGGAAGGCTATCTTACTCATATTTGTTCTGCTATCATACAGAAAAGTGTCTGTGCCAAAGAGGGTGTTAGGAATAAATTTCTTACAAATCTGCAACAGCCAAACTCATAGTACAGATGTAAGAAAAAGCAACTTTGATAATACTAACAATAAAACCCTTTTTACCTACAATAAGAGTTAGAAAACTTACTGTGACCACCAAAACATTAAGTAACTTGGTTAACCTCATCAGTATATACATGTATTACTTATTTTTAAAAATTTGAAATACATACTTATAGCTTACATATTTACAGAATAAAATTTAGCCCTTTGCTAACTCCATTTTGAAGAGAGGTATGGGACCACCTGCTACTGAAAGTATCCTCTGGGAAACGGCAGCACCAGCATCACCTGGAAGCTTCTTAGAAAGGCAGACTCTGACCCTAAGGCACATAAAATGATGTATACATAAATTGTAATAATAATCATTGTAATGATGGTGATGATGATGATAATTATTATCAGTACAATTGGTAGAGATCACTTTTGGATGTTCAGTGCTTCAAATTCATTATAATGAGTTACAATTGTAGAATAAATATTTCCTCAAAAACTTAGCTCAAACGACAGGTAAAATATCTCATCGGTAATCTTTTAACTTACATGTTGAACTGATACTTTGAATACATTAGGTTGAATAGTGGAAAAATTACTCCACTTTACCTTTCTGTTTAAAGGTGGATAAATTTTTAGCTGTATTATTCATAAATTTTCTAAATTTTGCCAAATAAACGTACAAACAACCTCCATCTCTCAACAACTAATCAATTTCTATTTGGAAAGTGGCATGCTATGATTTTTGATACATTTATGGGATAATGAACCCTGATAAACATCAAAGAAAATATTAATATTGGAATAAACTGAAGGCCAATTTCATTTAGATAAAATAAACTAATTTTGTAAAATACTGACATTAGTTAAGATTTAACCAATTCATTCTTACAAATAAAATCATAACACAAAATATTAGATTTACTTGTCATTTAAGTCAAGTAAACAGACAAAATGAATGAAACTTATTTTTAAAAGTAATAGGTGTTTGTTTTTCCTCTGTACTTCAATGGATATAAATAAAGGCAATCGTTTTCATAATGTAGAAGTGAAGACTGATACTGTGAAATGAGAGGGTTCCAAGAATAAAACATAAAATTTTTTTGGTTTTTTTTCTTTTTTTTTTTTCTGAGACAGGGTCTTGCTCTGTCACCCAGGCAGAGTAGAGTGATACAATCTTAGCTCACTGCAGCACTGACTTCCCGGGCTCAAGCCATCCATCCACCTCAGCCTCCCAAGTAGCTAGGACTACAGGTGCTTGCCAACTACACCTGGCTAATTTTTATTTATTTTTGGAGAGATGGGATCTCACTATACTGCCCAGGCGAGTCTCAAAACTTCTGGGCTCATGCAGTCCAACCACCTCAGCCTCCCAAACTACCGGGATTACAAACATAAGCTACCACATCTGGCCAAGAAATGAAGTTTTTATAAATAAAAAGTCAAATTAAAATGATAACCACTTCAGTTATGCAATATACATGAATGCATACATTCATACAGATTCATATGAAGAAACGTTTAGAATATAAATCAGCAATGTTGTGACATGATAGAAAAAATATGAAAGTTAAAAACTGAAAAGAAAAAACCTTAACACGAGACACCTACTTGAGAATAAATTACTGCATATATCACAAATTTTTGCCTGGCTTTCTAAAGTTTTGGGTTTGTCAAAGCTTAAAATGAGATCTCATAAATAAGAAAACTGACAGTTTGTTACTATGCTTTCAACAAGCTATAATATGTGTAAAAATTATCACTGCTTGTACATTTCAGTGACGCCTGATTAAAGATGAGTGTAATTTTGGTCAGGTCACTTCTCAGTACAAGTTTGTCAGTTTATGATCATTAAAAGGAAGCAAACACACATAAGCAATAAAGTAAACCTGGACTTAAACCTAAAACATTACAGAAAAAATTAATGCACAATGGAACACACACTTAAACGTAATATGTAAAACAATAAAACTTTTAGAAAAAAAAATACAGAAAATGTTCAGGTCCTAGAGCTAGGCAAAGAGCTCTTAGACATGGCAACAAACACATGATTTATTAAAATAAATTAATGAATAAATTGAACTTTTTAACTTCACTAAAATTTAAAAATTTTGCTCTGTGAAAGACTCTGTTTAGAAGATAGAAAGACAAGCCACAGACAGAAAGAAAATATTTGTAAACCACAAATCCAACAAAGGATTTATGTGTAGAACATATAATGAATTCTCAAACCACAAAAATAGGCCGGGCTCAGTGGCTCACACCTGTAATCCCAGCACTTTGGGAGTCCGAGGCAGGCTGGTCATTTGAGGTCAGGAGTTGGAGACCACACTAGCCAACATGGTGAAACCCCACCTCTACTAAAAATACAAAAATTAGCTGGGGCGTGGTGGCGGCGCCTGTAAGCCCAGCTACTAGAGAGGCTGAAGCAGAAGAATCACTTCAAATGGGGAGGCGGAGGTTGCACTGAGCTGAGATCACGCCACTGCACTCCAACCTGGGCAAGAGGGCAAGACTCCATCTCAGAAAACAAAAACCAAAAAGTTAAAAAAAGAAAAATCAATCTGGTTAGAAAATGGGCAAAAGACATGAATAAACATTTCACCAAAGAGAACGTACAAATAGAAAATAATGCTTAAAAGATTTTTCAATGTAATTAGGTATTAGAAAAATGCAAATTAAAACCACAATGACACAGCACTACATACCTATTAGAGTAATTAACATAAAAACTAGTGGCGGCTGGGCACGGTGGCTCACGCCTGTGATTCCAGCACTTTGGGAGGCTGAGGCGGGCGGATCATGAGGTCAAGAGACTGAGACCACTCTGGCTAACACAGTGAAACCCCATCTCTACTAACAACACAAAACATTAGCCGGGCGCAGTGGCGGGCGCCTGTAGTCCCAGCTACTTGGGAGACTGAGGCAGGAGAATGGTGTGAACCCGGGAAGTGGAGCTTGCAGTGAGCCGAGATCGCGCCACTGCACTTCAGACTGGGGGACAGAGCAAGACTCTGTCTCAAAAAAAAAAAAAAAAAAAAAAATAGTGACAATACCAAATACTGGCAAGGATACAGATCAACTGCATCCAGTGGAATGCAAACTTGTACAGACACTGTAGAAAATATCTGGAGGCCGGGTGCGGTGGCTCGCGCCTGGAATTCCAACACTTCGGGGGGCCAAGGCAGGTGGATCATGAGGTCAAGGGATCAAGACCATCTTGGCCAACATGGTGAAACCCCGTCTCTACTAAAAATATAAAAATTAGCCGGGCATGGTGGTGCGTGCCTGTAGTGCCAGCTACTCAGGAGGCTGAGACAGGAGAATTGCTTGAACGAGGGAGGCAGAAGTTGCACTGAGCCAAGATCGCACAACTGCACTCCAGCCTGGTGACAGAGCAAGACTCCATCTCAAAAAAAACAAAAAGAAAAAAAAGAAAAAGAAAATATCTGGAAATTCCTTATAAAACTAACAAATGCTTGCCACGTGACCCAGCTATCACAGCATTCCTGTGCATTTACCTCAGAGAAATAAAACCTATACATAAATATTCATATATTAGGTTTATTGCAATATTTGTAATAGCCAAAAACTGGGAACAATCCAAATGTCCTTCGACAGGTTAATAAATAAACAAACTGGATGGATGGTACATCCATACAATGGAATACCACTCAGTGATAAAAAGGAACAACTTACTGATATATGCAACATGGAGAGATCTCAAGGGAATTATGCTGAATGAAAAAAAAAAGCCACTGTCAAAAACTTATATATGATTTCATTCATAGAACACTCCCCAAATGAAAAAACTTACAGACATGCAAACCATATCACTCACTGGTTGCCAAAAGTTAAGGATGGGTGGGGGAGGGGCAATTGTGAGTATAAAGGAATAGCAGGACAGCATTCCTTTGTCGTGATGGAACAGTTCTATATCTTCAATGCAGTATCAGTTACATTAATATATACATGTGATAAAATTGTACAGAAGTATAGACACACACAAATAAGTACATGTAAAAACTGGAGAAATATAATTAAGGTCTGTAGTTTGTACCAATGTCAATTTCCTGGTTTTGATACAACCACTGCAGTTATGCAAGATATTAACAGTGGGGCAAACTTAGTGAAGGGTACAGGAGCCTTCTCTAAACTCTTTTTGCAACTTTCTGTGAGTCTGTAATTATTTCAGAATGATTCTTTTTTAATACAGTCTAACACGATTTACAATTGTCTAAACAATCTCCCCTATATTTTCAGATGTCCTCTGACTTTATAGGTACTTGGAACCTGCTAAAACCAACTCTTAGGTTTGATAGTACTCTTATATCTATATACTTCCTGTTTACATGTTGTATTTGTGAGTAGAGTTTTGCCTAATACTGCATGGGTACCTTATAGATTTTAATTAAAGGCACTTTGGACAAGTAAAGCAAAAAGAGATCTGTTAGTTTCACTACACTCCTATCACTAGTAAGCACAACTTAAACCACAAAAATAACACTGCCAATCAAAATGGTCAGGAGGATGGAAGACTCCAAGGTGTAAGCAAAAAACAAACAGGCAAACAAAAGTGTCAGAGTATTTTAATGCAGAAAGAGAAAAGCTGAGACAAAATAATAATAAAAAGCACAGAAATGACAACCATGAAGACTGATACTTACACATCTTACGCTTTAAAAACAAAAGCACAGAATGATATAATGTTAAAGGCTCATAAGCTTGTGTGTAGTTAGGTAAAAAATAATTCATGCTTTACTTTAAAGACTGAGCATAAATTAAGGGACATTTTAAATTTTGTTCTCCTTTCCTTTTTAATCACACAAATTTTCTATTCTCCAAATAACTGAAAACTGATCATTTTTTCAAGAGCCCAAGATGAAAAAAGTATTAGTAATTAACAAACCAATTTCATCTCAAAATATTCTTATATATATATATTTTTTTTTCCGAGACGGAGTCTCGCTCTGTTGCCCAGGCTGGAATGCAGTGGCATGATCTTGGCTCACGGCAACCTCCACCTCCCCAGTTCAAGAGATTCTTCTTCCTCAGCCTCCTAAGTAGCTGGGACTACAGGCGCATGTCACCATGCCCGACTAATTTTTGTATTTTTAGCAGAGACAGGTTTCACCATATTGGCCAGGCTGGTCTCAAACTCCTGACCTCGTGATCCACCCACCTCAGCCTCCCAAAGTGCTGGGATTACAGGCGTCAGCCACCGCGCCTGGCCACATTCTTATATTTTCTAAGAATATTCATGAAAGTGAAAAAAGAAGATAGTGAAGCTAGGGCCAAGTAGCTGAAGGGACTGAATCAGTTTAAGCCAGAGCAGTGAAAAGTCTCTGTATTCTCCCTCCACCCCACCCCCACCCCGCCAAAAAGAAGAGCCCAGAAAAACAAAGATCAGGTCTAGCAAAGTCAAATCCATAACCAGAGGTTGGTAATACTGAGGGGTGTTACTATAGACTCCTCTCGGGGAGAGCAGGAATGCCTGGATCCTGCACAGAATGATTTCCGCGTAGATGTGATTTTAGAGGACGACAACATGATCTCACTGGGGCTTTTCATCTTCTGCCAGATGTAGTTTCCTCTCTGGAGAAAGGAAAAGAGTCCTGGGAAGTTGTGATGGATGAGACAAAAGGATACATTTCAGGAAGATGTGCGTGCAACTGAAAGCCTTGATGATCCAGGCTCACTTTGAGCTAAGGATGACGATGGGACATTTCTGATCAATAACCTGTAAATGGGAAGAACTATTTGAAGTTTACAAGAAAGCTAACATATGCTTCACTAAAGTAGACATAGTAAGCTAGCACATGTCCCAGCTAGAAACATGGATGTGGTGCCAAGCTGTGTCCAATCATCTTCCAAGCATAAGAAAGGAGACCATATGCTAAGGGTAATATGCTAAGTATATGCTAAGGATAATATAGCAGAAAGATAAAGAAGGATGCGTTTATGCTAAAGCCCAAACCACTGACCTTCACTTTTCTTCACAAGCCTCTACTTCTAGAATTCACTGCTTGTGGAATATTCTGTTAATTGAAAGTGTGCTGGGTTTTCTATAACATGAACCTAAATGCATAACTAATTTTATCATGTTTCTGTAACAGTGTGTATATCTGTATTGTGTAGTTATTCATAATTAAATATAACCTGTGGCTAGGTGTTATTTATGAAAACAAAAACAGATTGATAACATTGAGTATCATGTGATATCACCGGTAAAACAAACAGTTAATTCTTTTTGCTGGGTATTTGGAAAACTTCAACTTCATGCGAGAAATACATTGGTATATTTGGTTTCTGATTATCATATTTTGAGTTGCAGAACTAGTGTATAAACCCAGAGATTGTGTCCCATTAAAATTAATCATTCAATGGATCTACTAAAATACATATGAATATTCATTTGTTTTATGCATCTTATGGCAAAATCAAACATATTGAAAATAACTGCAGTCATCAAATATCAAAAAGCAAGGGAGAAAAAAAAGAGAAGGCAGAACACTGGATTTAAAATTTTTGTAATTAATATGCACATACGATATGTTCAGATACCACTATAATAATTCTTTCATTTTCATACTTTTATGCTGCTATTATATATTTTTTCTTCTTCTACATTAGTCTTATTTTCAAAGTTACTCCTGCTATTAGTAAACTCAGTATGACCATTCCTCTAACCATCCACAGTTCAGGAGGAAGAAAATCCCTGCAGCTGTTTGATGCCCAAGAATATGAACACTTAGCAGTCAGATGAAAGAAGAGAAAAAGACAGAAAAGGAAGATCAAGAGAAGAGTGATTTTGAATTTCTGCAGGCTAACATTTACCTCTCTCAATAAAAGGAGCTTTGTGTTCATTATATCCCAGGACTCACCTTGCCTTCAGCTTATAGTAAACGGGCAATTGCTTTATCATTTCCTCTCTAAATTAAGGATCAAAGTTTAAACATATTCTTTTCCATCTCTATTAGATTATGATTAAAATTACCACCTGCCTTACCTCATTCACACAATCACTCTTACTAAGAAAAAAAGAAGGAGCCCCCTAAAGTAAGGCACAGTTAACTAGTAAAACAAAGAGCTGTAGGGAATTTCTGGTCATGGTATTTATCTGATAATTCATTTCAGAATATAGTGTTAAAGAAGCAAACAATAAAATCTTCTGAAAATAATACTCTAGTAAGTATTTAACGTGATATATTAGTTTGCTAATATTATCATCAAACTATTATTTACTGAGCATCTTTATATATATTCCTAGTCCTCAAGACACCCTACAAAGTAGATTCCATCCGTCTTTTATAGATGAAGAAACAAGTTCAGAGTGGTTGATTAACTTTCCCTAGGACTCAAGGCTATTTAACAGTTATAAGAGCTAAAATGTAAGCCTCATCTTGCTTTTACTTTAGAACATGGTCATTCAGCAATATTTTGTGTATACAGACACACACACACACACACACACAGAGATTTCTACACATGAAGAAACTAAATTTAGAGTCTAAATTATTCTCATCATTTACACATCAAGTTTTATAAGTTAGTTACCATAACTTAAATCATGTCAAATAAGCTACAATGGAATTGTATAATAATGAATGTAAGATGTGTAACATATTTTACAACTCTACATAATAAATCAATGAATGTAAGATGCATAACATATTTTACAATGTAGAGTCCTACCTCTTGTCAAGGTACAAACAAAGCTGGGAGCATCACACTACCTGGCTTCAAAATTTATTACAAAGCTACAGTAACTGAAACAGCATGGCACTGGGATAAAAACAGACACATAGACTAATGGAACACAATGGAGAATTCAGGTCTAAATACGTTTGCAACCAACTCATCTTCAACAAATGTGCCAAGAACTTAAAATGGGGAAAAGACAGTCTATTCAATAAATGGTGCTAGGAAAACTGCATAACTATATGAAGAAGAATGAAACTAGACCCTTAGTATCTCATCATACACAAAAGTCAAATCAAAATGGATTAAATAAAGACTTTAATCTAAGACCTGAAACTATGAAAATAGTAGCAGAAAACACTGGGGAAATGCTCCAGGGCACTGGTCTCTTACAAAAAGATTTCTTGTATAAGACCTTAACATGGGCTGTCAAAGCAAAAATAGACATGAGAGTATAAATCAAGCTAAAAAGCTTCTGCACCACAAAGGAAACAATCAACAAAGTAAACAGACAACCCACAGAATAGGAGAAAATATTTGCAAACTATCAGATAAGAGATTAATAACCAGAATGTATGAAGAACTCAATCAATCAGATAGCAAAAAAAAAAAAAATCTGATTTTAAAATAGGCAAAAGATCTGAACAGACATTTCTCAAAAGAAAACATAAAAATGGTCAACAGGTATATGAAAAAATGCTCAATATCACTAATCATCACAGAAATGCAAATCAAAACCACAATGCAGTATCATCTCACCACAGTCAAAATGGCTTGTACCAAAAAGATAGGAAGTAACAGATACTGGTTAGGATGTGCAGAAAAGGGAACGCTCATACGCTATTAGTGGGAATGTAATTACCATAGCCACTATAGAAAAAAAAAAAAAACAGTATAGAGGTCCTTCAAATAAGTAAATATAGAATATGATATGATCCACCAAAGCTACTACTGGGTATATAGCCAAAAGAAATCAAATCACCATGTTGAAAAGACATCTGCACTCCCATGTTTATTGCAGCCCTATTCACAATAGCCAAAATATGGGATTAACCTAAGTGCTTATCAACAGATGAATGGATAAAGAAAATACAGTATATAGATACAATGGAATATTATTCAACTATAAAAAGTAATGAAATCCTATCATTACAGCAACATGGATGGAAATGGAGACCATTATGTTAAGTGAGATAAGCCAAGTACAGAAAGGCAAGTATCACATGCTCTCATTCATATGCAGAAGCTAAAAAGGTGTTTCTCAGGAAGACAGAGCATAGACTGGAGGTTACCAGAGGCCAGGAAGGAGATTGGGGAAGGGAGATAAAGGAGGAAAATATACATACATATATTTATTACCACTGAACTGTGGTTAAAAATGATAAAAATGGTGAATTATGTATGTACATTTTACCTCAATACATTTTTTTTTTTTAATTTCTTGGGGTGGTTGCTAACATACCAAATCCAAATTACTTTCTAATTCCAATTAGATACCAATGTGAAAATTATTTTATTTCTAACCAAGTAGAGCTCTTCACTGTAATTGTAATACTTAACATTGGCTCATAAAACCCCTTCTCCCATTCTTGCACACACAGCTACAACTTGACATCAGATTCTCTCAAACTGACTATTCCTTCAGAGATTAAACTTTTAGTCTCTGATGAGTATGAAAGTATCTGATAAAGAAACTATTTTCTTGCTTTATTCTGGCCATCTTTAGCTCTTTAATTGAGTATATATTCCCCTTCCCCAGATTATCACATGAAACCTCTAGTAACTACTCCTGTTCTCTGTTCATCTACCCAAGTAATCCAGACATTTTTAGCTCCAGGTGAATTGACCTTAGACTCACTGGTATGCCACAAAGGAAAAATAAAGTCAGAAGACATTCAGTCAGCCACTGGCTCATTCAAATATTATACTAAGTATTTACCGTGAGGCAGGTCCAGTTCTACAGACTGAGGACTACAACGGTGAATAAATAATATAGACATAGTACCCATTCATGAGAGCAAACAATCTAGTGGGGGATACAAAGAGTAGAAAGACAACTATATTACGGAGTGGATGAGCATCCATAGGATAGTGGTCCAAGGTGGCAGAAAAGAAGAGGGACCCCTCAACCAGCCCGGAAGAAGCTTCAAGATAGGGCGAAGTCAGAGAAGGCATACAATATATCTCTAAGCTGTGTCCCAAAACATGTACAGAAACTATCCTAAGGTAGAAACAAAGAATGCTTAGGCAGAAGCAATAGCATGTACAAAAGCACAGCTTCACTGAGAGTTAAACCAAAATATGTGGCATCTAAGACAGCATAATATGTCATCACATTTTCCAGCTGATACTCAAACATTTGTTAAATGTTTCTCTTTCATGGGGTAGAGAAATTATTTTATATTAAGAAAATATTAAATACAGGAAAAGATTCACTTATTTAACCCACTCCTACTAAGCTAAAACTATCACTCTTCTGATAAAGATCAGAAAAGCTTTCTAATTCTTCATCTTTCTTATCTTTTATTCAGTGATTTTTTCCAGACACTCCAATTTCTTGTGTGTGGACAAAATATGAAATGAAAATCTTCAATATTCAAGAAAAAAGGAATGCATGTGGAAAATGGATACCATGTTTCTAATTTATTTTACTGGTATTCTAGTACCTTTATAGAATGGTCCCCAGAGATCCGAGCTGCCCCTCTCCCTTTACGACCCTCTGGTTAGATGGTACCGAGCGGGAGGCTGAAAAGGTCAGCAGGGACCAGATAATGCAGAATCTTGTAAGTTATGGGAAGGAGGCTGAACAGAACTCAAGAGAAATGAGGAATGGTTGAAAGGGTTTAATTAAGCAGAGGAGTACCATGATCAGATTTGTTTATTTCAAAATCCATTCTACTTAGTCTGTTTTTGAATGAAGAGGAGTGGAGAAATTAGAATGGAGTGCAGATCTGGAAAAAGAACAACCGCTATGAAGCAGTTTCTGTAAACCATACTAGAGATGCTGGCAACCTGAACTAGGATAGCAGCAGTAGGAAGGCGGCATGGTACATACTTAAAAGAGTCAGGGGCTACAATTGAGTAGACTCAGAGGTATAAGGAAAGGAGGAGAGGGGAGTAAATGAGAAATCACTCGTTACGTTTTAGGTTCGGAATCTTGGTAGAGGAAGATTCCGAACACCGTGATTCGGTTGACAGGGACAAACCTGTTTGGAATGAAAATCTGTTAAGTTCAGTTTTATACTTGTTGAGGTTTGTATTTATAAAACATCGAAATGAAGATATAAATAAGTCCAAGATAAGGAGAAAGATCTAGAGTGGAGACAGATGTGGGTAGCCTCAGTAGATAGATGGAATCCATGGGATGGATGAGAACGCCTAGGGAGGAAATATACAATAGAAATACATAAAGGATCCCAGGAAAGTGACCTAAAAATCTCTTACATTAAATGGTCAAAAAGAGGCTGAGAAAATGAAAGAAAAGCAAGATCATGGCTTCAAAGAGCCAAGAAATAGTCCAACATGTACAATGCTAGAGACAAAGAAGAGTAAAGAGGTATCCCTACATTATCATGAAGTTATCTGTGAACTGGTTGAGAACAGTTTTAGCAAAGAAAGATTAATCACAGGTGCAGCACTTACTTATGCCATGTATGCTCAAGCCCATCACTCAGTTTCTGCACCTGTAAAACAGGAAAAATGCCCACCCTGTCTACCTCATGGTTTTGTTATGAGGATTACATTAAATACCATAACTGAAAGCGCTGTAAAAACATTAAACAGAGGGTATAAAGTAGTATCATTAACATTGTGTTGTTCTGACAGTGTTCACAAATGCCAATCCTCTGTTTCACCCACATGGCAAGCTGACGTGCACTGGCCAGAGTAACATTATCAGCAGGATGGACTCACTGCTAGGCAAAAGCTGTAAGAAATAGTGCATAGTTCAACATGCTTCTCTTTGCCCTGCCACTACTTCTACAGAAGTAGGTTTCAAAACAAATCCTTCATAAGCCTAGACTTTTGAGTGACTGCCATGAGGACAGTCCTCTGGCTGACTCATGCTGACATGTAATATGGGGACAATTAAATGTTTTAAAGCACTAAAATTTTGGAATTATAACAACTAATTGTAGTGTAACAAGAAGTAAACAACTAAATAAAAGGTAGAAAAATCAAGTGGAAAATGCTATTTTGGGAGGTCATCAATGAGACAACATGGAGGTAGTCAGTCAGTCATGCTAATAATGTACTAATTTTTATTTTATAGCAGAGTAACTCATTAATCCTCTATACTTGATTCAAAATTCTCACAGGTACAGAAGGTGATAGAACAACTAATGAAGGTGATATGGTTTGGCTGTGTCCCCACTCAGATCTCATCTTGAATTCCCATGTGTTGTGGGAGGGACCTGAAGGGAGGTAACTGAATCATGGGGGCAGGTCTTTCCCATGCTGTCTCGTGATAATGAGTAAGTCTCACTAGACCTGATGGTTTTAAAAAAGGGAGTTTCCCTGCACAAGCTCTCTTCTCTTGTCTGCCACCGTGTGAGACACGACTTTCACCTTCTGCCATTGTGAGGCATCCTCAGCCACTTGGAACTGTAAGTCCTATAAACCTCTTACTTCTGTAAATTGCGCAGTCTCAGGTATGTTTTTATCAGGAGCGTGAAAACAGACGAATACAGAAGGGGAGAAGGCCAAGATAAACAAGGGAAGGAACATCTGAAACATCCTAAGGGAACATCCAAAAAAATTCAAATGAAAAGATGTCTGCTGGGGAAGGATGAGACAGTCCATCAAAGAGAAGTTTCCTTCTTCATCAATATTGTTGTTGGTACCTCAAATTTTCTTCACTCCTTAGTAAGCATACTTTGCACCTAAGTGTTTGACTGGTTATGTGTCTGTGTTAGGCCAAAGACACACAGTCCAAATGGATTATCAGAAATAAATGGAAAACTGGACAAGGAACTAAAACCAGACTGTATGAAGGAAAAATGTTTTATTCTTCGAGTGTTAACAATAGAAGTTACCAAATAGTAACTAGATACCAAATAGTAAATAGAAGTTACCAAATAGTAATGCCAAATTACTATTTGATATGCTTAAATGGAACATGTGTGCTAGCAAATGGCCATTACTCAGAACCAAGGACATAAGTAAAATCCAGATCAGAGTGAGGCATGAGGGCCCACTGGACGAGACTTTTCACCAAGCACACTGGATTCTCTTCCCTTCTTTATCTTGGCCTTTGTCCCCTTCATTAGTTTTGGCAAACCATGAAAGAAGATTATAAATGCTTCAATCCCAGTGGAGTTGGAAATAAAGTACATGAAAGAAACTTAATAAAGAATGTTTATCTGTGTGTGTCATTTTAAAAAGGAGGGAGGTGTAGATAAAACATTTCCACAACTCTTCTTTAATAAATATCTTAAGTGTCATTTTACAAAGCACACAAGTAAATTAACGTCATGGTTACAAGGACATCAAAAATATATATATATATCTAACCACTACCTTTAATCACTATCTTTTTCTCTAAAGTTTTTCTATTTCTAAATCAAATCCAACCTTACACCTACGACAATTATGTACTAAGTTTCTTTGAAAGTATATACTGTAAATTCTGAAAACAATTTCATAAGACTGCTCCCCAAATGGTTTATATAACAGCACAATCATCTGATTAAGTGAGGGACAGCTCAAGGTGATTATTTCACAAAGGGTTCATTCATTACCATATACAAGCTCAAGAATGCAACTTCATATCCCTTACAATCCCTAGGGCAGTGTTTTATCTATAGCACTTCCTCAATAAACACTTGCTGATTTGAATGCATTTAATACCTGAAAATGCTAGGACACAAACAAATTGCTGGGCTTTTTTCAAACTCCAAATCAACCCATTTTCATTACTCTCAACGCTCCTTCATGCCAGTTAACTAGATGGATGTTTTCCATCACTTGAAAAATTGGCCATGTATATTCTATTGCCAGGATAGTTTCCATTCTGCAGTGTCTCTCCTAAAAGGCTCCGGAGAAACTATTAAATCAAAATGGGGTAACCTCACAAGTATAACTATTACAACTTGTAAAATAGCTCTTTTACTTAAAACAACAACAACAACAACAAAGACCTGTACCTTTTTAGTGGAACTTATTAACAGAATCATTAGCCCAGTAACTAAACTGGTATGGTACACAATGGTAGAAGACAAGCTAAAACGACATTGGCCTGTAAAAGTTTTACTTTCCTGACCTTTCTCCCTCTTCAAGATGGCAAAGTCAAACAGGAACAAATGTTGATGTACACTGAAGTTATCAATGTTAGTCCAAGGGGAGAAAAAATTGATCAATGTAGGTGTAATCTTCCCCTAAATGAGGAATATTCGCAAGGAAAGAACTAGTGCAAGGATATGGTGTCTGCCTGAAGGAATCCTGTTAGATATAAAATCACAATATTTGCTATGAAATAAACTAGAAAGTTTTAAATGCGTAATTACACGTGCCAGGAGTTATGCCCACGTGACTCCACGGGCCCACGCTAGTGCGTGCCAAAGTCAGAAAACCTGCAGGGGCGTTGAGTCACTCCCCAGCTGCACTAGAGGAATTCAGTGTTGGAGCCACAGCACGTACCCTATGGCGCAAGACCGCTGATTAGAACAGAAGGGAAAGGGGATGAGGAAAGAAGTTTCCCAAACGCCCGCTCCGGGGACCGGAGCTGTCAACCTGCCACTGCGGAAGCCACAGAACCCGGTTACCGCGTCACCCCGAGCCCCGCCCATTCAGGTTCCTCCCCGCCTGGGGCGGGGTCGGCGCTCCAGGGCCGAGGGGCTGCCCGCGTCCCGAACCGGCTCCTGGGAGGCGGGCTGCCCGTCTGACTGGGGGTGGTGGGAGTCCGGCGGTACCTGCGCTGGAAGTCCACGGCGTAGGGCTTCAAGTACGGGTCGACCTCCAGGAGTCTGGCCAGTTCGGGCACGTCAGCCAGGGCGGCATTGAGCGCCGCCTCGGAGTCCTCGGCCCGAGCCGCGGGAGTCACCGGAGCCGCCATTTTCCACCGCAGTCCAAGTAGCCGAGGCCCGAGAGGGTCGAGTGGGGCCTGAGCGGGCACTGGAGCTCGAGCTGGGACGTGGCGGCTGGGGCTGGGGCGGAGCCGGAGGGCGCCTAGGCGTGTCGCGGCGAACCGAGGCGAGCCGCGGCAGTCCGAGGCCCTTTATAGCCGGGGCGGAAGGCCGCCTGCCCTTTCTCCCCCCGCCAGCGGGGAGGAGCGGATCCCGGGGTGATGCCTGGACGCACGTCCCGAGCGGGTAGGAGGCACCGAGGCCTCTCCGCCCACTCACGCTGCTGGCACCTGGAGGCCGCAGGGACCTGCCCTTTCCTCCCCGTAACGGTTTTTCCTGCCGGCGGAGGTCCTTCTAGGAGGTGGGTCCCGAGCTGACTTCGCTCAGCCTTGGCCTTCCTCACCCCGACCTGTTCTTGGCTCCGGAATAGATTCCGCTTGTAAGCACCCACTTAAACACCCACTGACAGCGCCCCCTTCAAATTGGACATACTGGGTTTTTTTTGGAAGCGACCTTATTTCTCAAAGTTGTGAGACTTTTGGGGGGCAGTATTTCACACATACAAATTCACAGAGAGGTGAACAGTCAAGTGTAGCTAGAGTACTACTGCTGAAAATGTGAGTACCACTTACAACCAGGGCTGTCCTAAGCTTGCCAGGTCACGTGAATTTAGAATTAAGACACAGAATGCTGGAATGCCATTGTAATTCTGCTGTTCTGGTACTATTGTCTGCATTACCAACAGCTAAGAATTATAACCATGGGAAGAACTTTTCTCATTCTCCGTAAGGCCAAAAAGGAAAAGGCATTTGCCTGTGTTGGTAATTGTTACAAGGTTTTCAGCGATTAAACTATCTTTGATAACACAAATGATATCATTGAATTGGAACTCCATTCTGCCACTTACAGTGATAAGGCAAGAAACCGCTCTTCCTCCTGGCTTGGGAAGCTCCCACTTGGAATTCCCTTCTTTTACTGCCATTAACTGACTGGCTTCTATTTCAATAGTTGGTTTTTAAGAATACAGAATTGGACACCAAGAGAGGTGGACCCACCAACCCAGGACGGTCCAAGCTGCTTTACACCTAGAAACGAGAGGATTGAGGACATTTTTCTCTTTAAAACCTAGGACTGGAGGATTCCAGGGGATATGGAGGAGAAACAGTATTAATCAGCTTTGGGCCTTGAATTTTAAAATATTTCAAAGGAAAGTTTTTATAAGGGGTTTAATAGACGAATGATAAGTGGATATGTAGACAGACCTCAATGTGAAAAAGTGAAGGGCTTGAGCGACTTTAAGGTGTGCCTTCTTTTCCATAAACATGACAAAAAGCATGCAGATATTTGTAACATATAAAGCACTAAAGGAAGAAAATTAAAAAAAAAAAAAAACGAAGCAGGACAACTGTTACTAACAGACCCGCAGATCTATATCTCCAAGCCTAAACTTTTTGCAGACACCCAGGCTTGTATCGCTGCCTATCTACTGAGATCTCCATTTAGCTGGCTAGGAGACCGAAACCAACTGTCTGCACAACATAACCTACAATCCGTCTTCTCATCCTTTCTGCTGTCCCTCTTATGCAGGCCACTGTCATCCTTCACTTGGACCATAACGTAGCTCTGTAATTGACTTCCCTTCTTCTGCTGTTTCTCACCTCTACTCCGTTCTCTGTACCAGTGCTGCTCGCACTTTAATGTGCATACAAATCACCTAGGGATCTTAATTCGGTTCTGGAGTGGTGCTTCGGATTGCATTTTTAACAAGCTCAGAAGTGATTCTGATGCTGGTGACCGGGGGCACAGTTTGGTTAGGCTCTACACTGAGTAAATCGGATGATGTCATTTAGCAAGTTACATGGCATACTATTTCACTTAGGGGAAAATAGAAACAGCTAACCATTCTCTAACAAGGCTTGTATAATCTGGACCCTGACTACCTTCCCAGCCACTTTTCTATCATTTTCCAGTTTTACTATGCTCTAGTCACACTGACTTTCCCGGAACTCAGTGAATTTGTTGTGTAATAGCCTCTACGATTATTTGCTTGCTGTTCTGTTGGAAATTCTCAGGGAGCTGAGCTCTACTTGCTTAATTTTTTCCCAGCCTTCATTCCAGCCTCAGCATAAATGTCAGCTCATACCTGAGAAACTTCTGATTATAGACCCCTCAGTGTCTTCTACATAACTTCAATCTCTTCTGTGCAACAGTTAACAGAATCTAGGTGTTTGTTTTTCTCTTATTTATTGACCTTTCCCTTTAGAACCTAGGCCTTCCACGAGCAGGATCCTAGTCTACATATCTGCCTACCTGGCTGGTTCACCATTGAGCACATATCTATTGAAGTCCCATGTGCCGACCATTTTCCCACATACTCTAGATAAATGATAAGACAAGTCCCAGTTGTCATACTCTGTTGGGAGTAGGAGGGAGAGGAGACACAATTACCGGTGAAATACATAAAATAATACAAAACAGTGTCAGATAGTGGTAAGTGCATTGTCGAGAATTAAAGCTGTGTTGGTTTTGGTAGTCAAGAAAGGCCGTTCAGAACTGACATTTAAGCTGAACTGTGATGACAAGAAGAAATGAGCCATGAGAGGAAGAGCGTTCCAGAATGGCAGAGTTCGTGCAATGGAGGAATTGAGTTGGTCTTAAAAAAAAAAAGAACAGTCTAGCATACCTGGTGTGTAATGAGGAGTAGCAGGAATTGTGGTGCGAGAGCTAGGCAGGTGTTTGATCATACAGCCCCTTTAATGTCCATTTAAGGGATGCTATTGGAGAGTTTTCAGCAGAACACTGATGTGATATGGTTTCATTATTAAAATATTCTGTGTGGCAAATGAATTATAAGGATACAAGGATGGCAATAGGGGTGCCCTTCTTGTGGGAGACAAGGAAGACAATTAGGATGTGATTAACATTGCCTAGGTAAGAAATGATGATGGCTTGGTCTGGCGTAGCAGAGAAAATGATGAAATAAAGATTTGGGATGCATGATATAATGATGAAGTCATTTAGTGTCTGTATTAGTTACCTAGGGCTGTAGCGATTAAGTACCACACACTAGCTACTTTAAGCAACAAAAATGTGTCACCTTACCCTAGTTCTATGGGCTGAAAATCAACGTGTCCACAGGCTTTGTTCTTTCTGGGGGCTGTGAAGGAGAATTTTTCCATGCCTCTCTCCTAGCTTCTGGTGATGGCCAGCAATCTTTGGCATTTCTTGGCTTACAGATGCATCATTTGGATCTCTGCCTCCATCGTGACATGGCATTTTCCTGTGTCTCTGTTTCTTCACATAGTGTTCTTTTTATAAGGTCACCAGCCTTACTGAATGAGGGACACACCCTATTTCAGTATGACCTCATCTTAACTAATTATATCTGCAATTATTATATTTCCAAATAAGGTCATATTCTGAGGTACTGTTAGGTTAAGGCTTCAATGTATCTTTTTGTGGAGAAATACAATTCCACCCATAACATTTTTGACACACCAAAACAGAGGAAATATTTGAGAAATAGAATTTATAAGATTTGGCGACTAATTGGATATGAAAGTGAAAAGGGAATTATAGATTGAGCTTCTGAGCCTGGGGGAATTCTGTCTAGCAAAAATAAAGAAGTCCTTGAAAGAGGGAGAACTGAGTTCAAGGCGTCAGCTCCTGGATACCCAAGTCAATATGGCAGCTGGAAATGTAATTCTGGTGCCTAATGGATCATTCAGGAATGAAGATAGCAATTAGAGAATGACCCATGTGTGGTTACTAGCTAACAGTGGCAAATAGGAGATGCTCAATAAATATTTTGAAACCTCTTCTTCTTGATATTTGAGTCTCATGTCACATGTTTGCTTTTCAGTAGTTTGCATTATAAAGCCAAAGAGTTATTGATAATGTGCTACAACACAGTTGAACCTTAAAAACATAGCAAGTGAAAGAAACCACTCACAAACGACCACATATGATATGATTCCGTGTATATGGAATGTTCAGGATATGCAAATCTACAGAGAAAGAAAGATTTTTAGCTTCCTAGGGCTGGAGGGCAGGGGAAATGAAGAGCGAATGCAAGTGGATGTGGGATTTCTTCTTGGGATAATGCACATTTTCTAAAATTGGTTGTGGTTATGGTTTCATGGCTCTGTGGATATATTAAAATGACTTAATTGTACAGTTTAAATGAGTGAATTGTATGTGAATTACATCTCAAAGCTGTTTTTAAAAAGATTCTGAAGGATAAAATAATAGTAAATATGCTTTTTAAAAGGCAAACGATTTATACCAACTAAAGATAAACTAGACTATATAAATATACCTTTTAAAATTACATATCTCCCTCATTGAAAATCATTAGTGATGAAAAAGAAAATCAGAGAGCTAAAAGAAAAAAGAAGTAACTTTTTTTTTTTTTTTTTTTTTTTTGAGACAGGGTCTAGCACTGTATGTCACCCGGGCTGGAGTGAAATGGCACGATCTTGGCTCACTGCAACATCTGCCTCTTGGGTTCACGCGATTCTCCTGCCTCAGCCTCCTGAGTAGCTGGGGTTACATGTGCACACCACCACACCCTGCTAATTTTTTGTATTTTTAGTAATGACAGGGTTTCACTATGTTGGCCAGACTAGTCTCGAACCCGTGACCTAGTGATCCGCTGGCCTCGGCCTCTTAGAGTGCTGGGATTACAGGCGTGAGCCACCGTGCCCAGCCAAAGAAGTAACTTTTAAGAACAAGGTAATGGTGATAAAGGAGAATGTGGCTTCTAACAAGAAAAAGGAGAACTTTCAGAAAAAAAGAGAGTGATCAGTGATAACCCTACTATCTTTTGCAATGTGATGGAGGACACAGGTTCTGTGGTTGTTTCATTTTCTCATCGTATATGCTTTTGACCTCAAGTTTGTCTCCTTCTGGTCATAAAATGGCTGCCACAGCTCTACGCATCACTCCCCCATAAGGCCACAGAAAAAGTAAAGAAAAATGCATTTCTTCTTTGTCTTTGCCAAGAGGAAAGCTTTTCCCAGATGTCACTATCAAACTTTCTTGTATCTCTTTGGCCAGAACTAGGACACATGCCTGCCCTGAAACCAGTGGCATAGAGTAATGTAACTTCTTTGAGTAGCTTAAACTAATTGTGATTCACTGCTTGAGTTGGGACAGCCTTCCATTACTATCCAACATATGAATAAAGTGGTGGTTCTGTTCCCATGGAAAAAAAGGGATGGCTAATCAACATGTGTGCCACATTTTCCTTTTCTATTAATCATAGATTCCACTACCCATGAAACTTGCCAGTGCTGTTAACTAAGTTGTCCCCTTGTGATTTTGCCATAGTCACATGACAAAACCCCCGTCTGGGACTAATCAGTTTGCCTTCTCCATTCCTGCAACCAGAGTGCTATGAATGTCACACAGACACACACACTGTAATTGTAAGAACTAATTTCATTAAAAATGTACCTTAGCTTTAAAAATCCTTTCCTCACACAAGGCCCCTACAGTTTTACAGGCCATATACTACATGAGGTATGCCCAGCAATTGAAAGCATTCACTCTACCCCCGCCACACCACAAAAGTGCATCCTGCTTCTCAAGCTATGAATTCCTTAGAAGTATATTAACCTGCCAGATGTGGCACCTCATGCCTGTAATCCCAGCAGTTTGGGAGGCTGAGGTGGGTGGATCACGAGGTCAGGAGATCGAGACCAGTCTGGCCAACATGGTGAAGCCCCCATTTCCACTCAAAACACAAAATACAAGAAAAAACAGGCATGGTAGCACGCACCTGTAGTCCCAGTTACTCTGGAGGCCGAGGCAGAAGAATCGCTTGAACCCAGGAGGCAGAGGTTGCAGTGAGCTAAGAACACACCACTGCACACCAGCCTGGGCAATAGAGCAAACTTCATCTCAAAAACAACAAAAAAAATGTGTTAACCAAGAGAAGGCACCTTTTCCTAATCTACACAATGGCGCAGTGTAGGTGATAGTAGCCTTGTCCTTCTCTTCCTTTCTCTCTCTCTCTGTCTCCCTCTCTCCCTCCCTTCCTCCCTCTCTTTCTCCTCTTGTTTCCTCTCTTGCCCCTCTCCCCTTTGCCCCTTAATGATAACACTCTTCTTTCTTCATTGCCAGGCATGTGAGATATTATCCTGTTCCAGTTTTTAGTGCACTGCGGGCTGTCTGGGCTGTGGCCATGCACGGCCACTGTGAGATAGGATAAAGAAAACAAAACAGAAGATTCCTGAGCAATGGGGAGAGCCCAGCTGAGACTGGACATCAATCACCTCAAATAGTGCTGTGTGGCTGAATCACTAGATTTTGTTTGGCATTGCTTAATAGATTGAGTATGTCAACTCAAAGTATAAATATTTGAATGAAACTAGGGTTAGAAATGCACAGGATGAGTACAGCAGAAGGTCAGTAGGGCCGAGAAACTTCTGACACTCGTGAACATGCCATACAAATGCTTAGTCATGGAATTCAGCTAGTAAGGATGGTTAAAACAATAAAGGAATTGGGGAAAGTCTTTGTTAGCACTGGACATTGATTTAGCAAGGATGAGAAAACTGGTTGGTAAAATGAAAGTTGTTCTTAGATGTCAGCGAAGACTCTGGATCCAGACTGCCTAAATTCTGATTAGCGCTTCATTCTTTGCAACCTTGTCAAGTTACTTTACCTCCCTGTGGTTTCGCTTTCTTAACTGCAAAATGTGGTAAGGATTAAATAAGAATATTTAATAATTTAATAAGTTCTTAGGATAGTGTCTAGCATATCGTAGATACTATGTAAGTGTCAGCTATTATTATTATTAATGGACTATGAACTTACTTTAAAAGGAAACGTGGCTTTTTCAGCACTGCATATATAACAGACACTCAGATTTGCCTATAATAGTGTTTAAATTTATTCAGTGATTCTGGATATGAAATACTTAAACATGAAGGAATTATGAGGATGGATAACTTTATTTAATATGAAGTACTGCATACTTCATATTAAATACTAAATGAAATATTTAAGTGCCTACCATGTATATGGCATAATGTTAAAGCATTATGATGATATAAAGACCTGTGATATAATCCACTAAGGTATTCACAATATTAGACATTTTGTAAATAAAATGTCTACAATGACAGCTCCAAATACTATACAGTTGTATTAAAATGGTATTTAAGGTTTAATCATATTTTTAATCCCATTATTTTCTCTCTCTCTTGCTCTTTTGTTCCCCCCTCTCTTTCTCAAATGTATTAACTTCTTTGAAATTAAATAATTTGAGTATTTATTCCTTTACATTCCTCCATGAAAAGGTCTAACATTGGATGAGGCAATGGTTACACAATCTATAAATTTACCAAAAATCCTTCAATTAGACATGTAAAACAGGTGAATTTTATGTATGTAAATTATACCTCATAAAGCTATTTTAAAAATTTATCCATAAAACTGTATCTCAGAATCTCCATTGGAAAGTAGATTTAATGCCTAGTAAGCGTTGCTTCCCCATCTACAAACAAACAGCCACTTATTTTCTTAATTCAGCAGAGGTTGTGACTACCTAACTTCCCCTCTAACCTTCCCCTCTAGCACCTACCCAGCTTCTCAAGAGAACCCTGGGGAAGGAGACTGTCATTCCGTCTTGAGACCTCTTCACCCTCTAACATCTCTACTTAGATGGCCAAGTGACGAGTGTTCAGGGTGATGGGGATTTTTGCCACCTGAAAGCCAGAGTAAAGCAAACAGCCTTTTCCTGAGATGGTACTGAATAGTTTTTAAATGATAATGATTTTCAATTACTTTTGTCCTACATTGAATGAGAACCAGTAACCTCAAGGTGAAAGGGTCTGACTGGGATGACAGATCCTCTGAGCGTCTGGTCCGCTCCCTTAGAACAGAAACAATTTCCCTGAACCTCAAACCTACCTGAAAAAAACTGGCAATTTTTATTTCACTCAAAGTTACAGGCTTCCTTTATGCCTCTGTTATCTCCAGTGATTATTTTATATCTGAAATTTTAAGTACTCCTTGGTTGTTCCTACTTTGAAATATTTGCAAACATTTTAGGCATAAAATTATGTAAGAATGGATTTGATAACTGAGCTTATCAAGATGAAGTTATTTTGAAAGAAGACTAGAGGGACTCTTTAGAATAATAGCTAATAATACACAGTGTCTTCTACAGTCTGAGCACTGTTCAACTGTGTGTGTGTGTGTTTTAATATAAAGTTAAGTGTGTTTTTGTGTATTTTAATATAAAGTTATATTTGTGTGTATTTTAACATAAAAGGGTGTGTGTGTGTGCGCATGTGTGTAGGTATGTGTAAAATCCTATGAGAAAGGTACAGAGTCAAAGAAAATTGCATAAAGTGGTGCACCTAGCAGGAGTCAGGATTTGAACCCAGGCAGATCTTTTGCACAGTGCATGCTCTTAAGAACTGTTTTATACTGCCTCTCAGAAAGGTGAATATGAAAGATAATAGCATGTTTGCTAAGTATTTAAGACAAAAGTCAGACAAGCAAAATTTAAAAGACTATGAATCTATTAACTTTACCTGAGTGAAGGCCAGCTCCCTGACAAACTCAACCGATCCGGAATAAAGCAAAGATCCAAGAAATGTGGTGGTGATGGTGTACTTGTGTGTGTGTTGTTGGGGCGGGGGGGCGGGGGGCAAATTATCACATAAAATTTAAATCACGAAGTCCATGAATGAATTAAATCTCCATTCAATGTACTAATCAGAAGATGCTTCCAACTATTGTCACTCATTGTAGTAGCTGGAATGATGGTTCCCCAAAAATATATCCACGTTCTAATTTCTAGAACCTGTGAATGTTACCTTATTTGTTGGGTTAAGCCTCCATGGAGTCAAATTCTTACCTTATTTGGTATAAAGATGTAATTAAGTTAAAGATCTGGAGATGAGGAGATCATTTTGGATTATCAGGGGTGGTCTAAATCCAATCACAACAGAAGAGACATGCAGAGGAGACAGATACAAAGAGGACTAGGAGACAATCAAAGATTGAAGGAATGCAGACACAAGTCAAGAAATGCCAACAGGAACCTGAAGCAAGAAGAGGCAAAGAACAGATTCTCCACTAGAGTTTCCAGAGGAAGTGTGGCACTGATAGCACTTTGATCTCTGACTTTTTGCCTCCAGAAGTGTGAGAAAATATGTTTGTGTAGTTTGTTCGGCAGCCTCAGCAAACTTAACACATGTGTTTAGTCTTTTTAAAATGAGCTCTCAGTGGTTGTAAGACAATCAGTAGAAGTGTACCAGCTCAAGGCAACTCAGTGAATGTAGGAGGGAAAAGCAGAGTTGCCCGATTGGAGCTATTAATATATCTAATAAAAGTCATAGCAAGTAATCTTCTTCGTCTCTTGCTTCACCCCAATAGGAGGATTCGATGTAGTGCTCTAATTGGCCTGCTAAAAGGACAAACAGCTCTGATAATATTGAGATGAATTATAATTATGACAGATTAAAATGTGTTAGAATACTGCTTCTGTGAAAAATGAATCACAATCGTCTTCAGAATCAACTTTCGAACATTCCATTTCTAAATTCCACATAGCTTATAGTAGTGTTTTGCTCAAGAGAATTCTTTTTAAAACTATATTATCACTGGAGTGGAGAAACAAAAAAAAGCTGACCTAAGTAAACTTTGGAAAACAGTGTTTTGACTGGATACTGGAAAGCTAAAAGCAAGAAGAAATGTACATAAACACTGTATTCTAATTGGCAAATTTAGTTTTCACAGGGCTATGGGCTAGGAATTCAGAAGCTACTCTTCAAGTATACTACAGTTGGACAAGTAAGATAGGCATGACAAATAAGCAATAGGAGAAAAATAGTATAAACCCTGTGGTGCTAAATTAGAATCACATAGCTGTATTAACTCGCATACACACAAATAGGTAAATACAGAATATGTGTGTGCATGTAGGTGGATGGGTGGGTGGGTGTGGCTGTGTGTACACTGGTTTGTATAATAGGAATATTTCTTAGCTCTGTCTACTGAGACAGTATAGAAGCAGTGACAAAACAGTGAAAACAAGTGTACCCAGCACCCAGATCTTTACACCATACTCTATTAGAGGAAATGGCTAACTCTAGGGCTAGGTAAGGAAAGTGAGAGATGAGTTTGGATTTTATAGTGACAGAAAGTAAAAGTAAAAGGTGTTTATACATATTTATGTATCTATTCCACATGCACACATGGGGCATGAACACAAGAGTCAACCCAAAAGAGTCCCCGTGGCCTAAGCAGAAATCATTTGAGCAACAAAATAAATAACAGTAGTATTAGATTATAGCCCAAAGAGTAAAGTAAATATGTATGAATATATTCTAATATAAATAATAGATTAAACACATAACTAAATGGGAGAGAAAGAAAAAAATTACAGAAAAATTCCAAATGTATATAGAGCCTCCCTGTTCAGGAAACGGAGCTTAATTCTCCCCTCACTTGACTGTGGGCTGGACTTAGTTATGTGCTTCCAAATAATAGAATATGGAAAGAGAGAAACAGTAACTTTATAGGGGAGAAACTTGTCAGACTCACCTTAACCAAATGTCAATATTAACAGCACCAGTGATAAGACATGATATGACATAACCTTTGATGTGATGAGAAACACATATCACCTCTGAGATATTCTCCCTTGACATTCATTGATACTTTTTTTTTTTTTTTTTTTTGATACAGAGTCTCCCTCCGTTGCCGAGGCTGGAGTGCAATGGCGCGATCTCGGCTCACTGCAACCTCCACCTCCCAGGTTCAAGCGATTCTCCTGCCTCATCCATCTGAGTAGCTGGAACTACAGGCGCGTGCCACCACACTCGGCTAATATTTTGTATTTTTTAGTAGAGACGGGGTTTCACCATGTAAGCCAGGCTGGTCTCGATCTCCTGACCTTGTGATTCGCATGAGAAAATATCAGACAAAACCAAACTGAGGGAGATTATGCAAAACACATAACTAGTACTCTTAAAAATAGTCAAGTTCGGCCAGGTGCAGTTGCTCACGCCTGTAATCCCAGCACTTTGGGAGGTCGGATCAGGAGGTCAAGAGGTCAAGACCATCTTGGCCAACATGGTGAAACCCCGTCTCTAATAAAGATACAAAAATTAGCTCGGCGTTGTGGCGTGCACCTGTATTCCCAGCTACTTGGGAGGCTGAGGCAGGAGATTCGCTTGAACCTGGGAGGCAGAGGTTGCAGGGAGCTGAGATGGCACCACTGCACTCCAGCCTGGCAACAGAGCGGGATCCCGTCTCAAAAAAAAGAATAATAGTAAATAAAAAAAATTTTAAAAAAAGGTCAAATTCATGTACGAAAAACACAAAAGACAGAAAATGTCACTGATTGATGGAGACTAAGGATGCATGATGAGTAAATGTGAAGCAGTGTCCTGAAATGGATCCTGGAAGAGAAGAATGGGTTAGTGGTGAAATATGAATAAAG
Organism: Macaca thibetana thibetana; assembly: GCF_024542745.1. Lineage (NCBI taxonomy): Eukaryota > Metazoa > Chordata > Mammalia > Primates > Cercopithecidae > Macaca > Macaca thibetana. The sequence continues at coordinate 188,456,706 of NC_065579.1, read as the reverse complement.
TCCATAGTTTACTTGATAATATTGTTCTGATGTCAATTTCTTCATTTTGACAAATGTTTAAGGTGCTAGCAGAAAAAAAGTTGTGTGAAGGGCATATGGGAACTCTGTGCTATGTTGCCAACTTTTCTGTAAATATAAAGTTATTCCAAAATATATTTTAACCTATAATATTAACTATGATAAAATCTTAATATGTATCAGTTGTAGAGAAAATACATGCAGGTTTAGAAAAATATTATTTCATGTATTATTCTATACTTTTTTCTTAAACAAAAGATATTACAATACTAATTTCCTCCTTTTCCAATGATAGTTTGTCCTTACATAAACCTTAGTTAATATTTAAATGAAAATATATAATAATATTTTAATAATGTCATAGTTAATCAAAAATTTCTCTCTTCTAGTGGAATTAAGTGTAATGGATTTTCTGAGTTTCTGTTAACTCTTTGCATTTACAAGGCTTCCACTTAGTTATCTGGTGGCATAGTGTTCTGAGAAATTTAAAGGAACTGCTACAAGTACCTAATTAATCCTTACAAAGTTGAGATAATCTGATTCATTAAAAGAACAATGTGTGCCTGGCACTGAACTAGAAATTTTTAATTACCATTTTGTACTTTGCCGATAACTTGATCTTCAGTGAAGGAAAGCCACTGTCTCTGGGTGATATACCAAAATGTTTAAGGTGCTGAGCTGCAGGAAATAGAGCAAATCACAGGTAAATGACCTAAATTTTAAGAATTTATTTTTTACTTGTTGAAATTGTATTCTTAGGCTATTTGATTCTTAAGACACTTTGAATAAGAACTCATTCTACCTATCTTTTTAAACAGTTATTTCATTTTAATAGTTGACACAAAATTTTCATAACATTGAATCACTTAAGTCATTGAACAATTTGACATTACTTTCGTCTGAATTAATTCTTCCACTGTTTGCTTCCACCTATTTTCTTTAAAATGTTTTCATCTTTTCTAGAAACACTTCTCACTTTTTAAGATTTTTTTTTTATTATTAGCAGTTGTAATAATGCCTTTTAAACTTGAAAATATTCACTGTGCTCAAAGAGAATGCAGTGAAAACTAGAATATTGGGCTTGATATTGAATATTAAAGGGTTTTTTCCCCAAAGATTCTGTTCTTACATAAAACTAACAATCTAGGTCTAAATTTACCTATATCAAAACTTCTTTCAAGAACTTCATCAGAGATCATTAATTTTGCAGATATTCCTGCATACCCTACATTTAAAAACACCTACCAAATTAACTCTTATTGGTAAGATAATATTTCAGAAGAGGGCTTATCATTTTACCTGACTCAATATTCTATTAGTTACACTGTACTTTTGAAAGAAAAAAAGTTTGACAGAGGAAGGTTGAAACTTTTCCTCAGTAGGATGAAGTCAGAAAATTCTGTAAGATCTAAGAATAGCTCTCATATAAAAGGATTGTAGAGGCTGGATTTGAGGTACACATTTCTGTGAAGTTCTCACTACTTATTAAATGACAGATGCTCTTATAGTATCTGTTTGTTCTTTCTTTCTTTAGTTAACAGGATTAAATTTCTTGCTCATTAAAATTGATACTTCACCAGTGTATGGGATTGTAGTTTAAATTTTAAAAATACATATGTGTATATATATATGTGTTTTGTGTATGTAGAAGTGTATGTAGAAGAAACTTTGATTCAATATTTTACCATAAGCTGGATTTTCTATAGAAGAACTACATATAGAGTGTCTTGATCTGCCTAGAGCTCATTTCCATTATTAAGATCATCTGAGACTTCAGCTTTCAGTCAAGATGGAGTAACAAGGACGGGATTTATCCTACTGCATAAGGAAACAACAACAAAAATATCAAATCAAGATACTGGGCATCAGACAACCAAAGACTGTGATTTCTGAGGATGGAAGACAAATGAGGTGAGTTGTGTCAATGTCTTAGCTTACTACAGTGAGAGGATTTCAAGCTACCATTCAGGGAAGAGGAACATAGGGAGAGCCTGGCCTGATGAAGCTAAGAGTTCAGAGAGAACAAGCTGACTACAGTTCATAGGACAGACTATCAGAAAGGAGAAAACTTCACAGAGAAATAACCTGAGAGTCATGCAGAAGGTACCCACTGAGTATTCAACATAGTACTGATCACTGTATTCATTTGAGGAAACTGCCAGAAGCTGTGAAAGCACCATCCAAAAGAATTACAGAGAACAGTGCTTAACATTCACACAAGGCCAGACAAAGCACCTGTTCCCGACAGCCAGACTGGAGGATTGGATAGAGTACTCAAAAAGGTCCTGTCTCAGTAGCTGAAAGTAATTTGCTCCAGACTGGGTAATATTCTGAACCCACCAAACAAATCTTAAAGGAAGTCCCTAAAGGATCTGCTTCCATGTAACTTAACTGCATATAAGTTATAAAGTTTAAGAATATTTATAGAAATATAAAATATCTACTCAACAAATGAAATCCACAAGGCATGACATTCAATCAAAGATTTACACACCTACAATTAAACAGGAAGCTATAACTCATATTGAGGAGGTCAATTAAAAATGACAGAGGTATAAGAATTAGCAGACCCAAAGACGTAATTATTATACCTGGTTTCCATATGTTTAAAAAATTAAGTAGAAATATTGAAGACAGGAAAAAAGTCAAACTTTTAGAGATGAATGCTATAATATGTGAAATGAAAATTCAGGGTAGCAAAGAAATACCAGTAGAAATTATCCTAAATATAAAACATAAAAATAATAATAAAAAAGAACACAAAGAACATAAGTGAGTGTAAAACAACTTTCACTCATGTATACAAGGTGATATGTAAGGTGATATATATATGGTTGCTTAAAGTTGTTTCACACTCCTTCAAGTTCTTTGAATTCTTTTATTATTATTTTTATGTTTTAAATTTTGGATAATTTCTACTGCTATTCACTATCCTGAATTTTCATTTCAGATATTGAAGCATTCATCTCTAGAATTTTGACTATTTTCACATCTTCAATATTTCTGAATATATAAACATATATATATATGCAGACATGCAATAAAATAGGCATATATATATCCCTTTATATACATATATAAAGACATGTGTATAAGCCTTTATATATATAAAGACATATATATACACACACACACATACACACACACACACACATGTAATTGGATCTTTGAAGGAGGGAAAAGAGAGAGCACACAAAAAAATAACTGAAGAAATAATGGCCAAAATTTTCTAAATTTTATGGAAATCGAACACACACATTCAAGGAAGGTAAATGAGCCTAAACACAAACATCATGACATAAACTACACGAAGGCACTTTATCATAAAATTACTCAAAACCAATTATAAAGTGAAAATTGTAAAAGCAGCCAAGGGAAAAAAAAGATATATTATGAAGAGACAATGATTGGGAAGACAGATTTCTCATCAATAAAACTTAAGCAAGAAGACAGCGGACCAACATCTTTAAAGTTGTGACAGAAAATATTGACAATATAGAATCTAATGTTCAGTCAACATACTGTTCAAAACTGAATGTAAAATAAAGATAACTCAGACTTACAACAACCTAAAACATTTATTTTGAGAAGACCTACACTACTAGAAATTTTCAAAGAAATCTACCAGATGCATGAAAAGTAACACCAGCTAAAATATGCATTGAAAGCAATGAAGAGAACAAGGAAAGGTAACTACATGGGTAAAAAAATAATAAGACGATTTTGTTTCTTGTAGTTTAAATTTCTTCTAAAGATAATTGAGGCTGGGCATGGTGGCTCATGCCTGTAATCCCAGTACTTGAGAGGCCAAGGCGGGCGGATCACCTGAGGTCAGGAGTTCAAGACCAGCCTGGCCAACATGGCGAAACCCTGTCTCTACTAAAAATACAAAAATTAGCTGGGCGGCAGCAGGCACCTATAATCCCAGCTACTCGGGAGGCTGAGGCAGGAAATCGCTTGAACCCAGGAGGCAGAGGTTGCAATGAGCCAAGATCATGCAACTGCATTCCAGTCTGGGTGACAGAGCGAGACTCCTCTGTCTCAAAAAAAATAATAATAATAATAATAATTGATTGTTTACATAAAATATTACATGCAATTGTTAAAAAATACTTAGTCCAAAGGAAGGCAGTTTATAACAAAGAAATACAGAACAAGAACAGATAAGACATGTAGAAAACAAATAGAAAGTGAGAGATTTAGACCTAACTCTGTTAATAACCATATTCAGTATAATAGGTCCAAACATTCCAATGAAAGCAATGTTTGTCAGATTGGATGAAACAGGAAGACCCAGCTCAGTGCTACTTAACATGAATTCACTTTAAATATAAAGATACAAAAATGATGCTATACTAACGCTATTCAAAAGGAATATGGTTTTTAAGAGCATGGGTTCTGGCCAGGCACGGTGGCTCACACCTGTAATCCCAGCACTTTGGGAGGCTGAGGCAGGTGGATCACAAGGTCAGGAGTTCAAGACCAGCCTGGCCAACATGGTTAAACCCAGTCTCTACTAAAAATACAAAAATTAGCTGGGTGCAATAGTGCACACATGTAGTCCCTGCTACTCGAGAGGCTGAGGCAGGAGAATCACTTGAATCTGGGAGGCAGAGGTTGCAGTAAACTGAGATAGCACCACTGCACTCCAGCCTGGGTGACAGAGCGAGACTCCAGAAAGAAAGAAAAAAAAAAAGAAAGAAAGAAAGAAAGAAAGAAAAAAAAAAGAAAGAAAGAAAAGAAAAAAAAAAAGAAAGAAAGAAAGGTTCTGAAATCAGATTGTCCAGGTTTGAAAACTGATTTCATCTTTTAAAACTCTGGCAACTGTGGGCAAATTTTTAAATCTTTCTATCCTAATCCAATGGGGATGGTATAATAATAACTATATCATGAGTTCTTGTAAAGACAAAGTAAAAGCTTATCACATTGTAAGAGTTGAATAAATATAAGCTATTATTAAAATCCATACATCCGCTTGAGAAATTTGGCCCTGAAAGGCAGGAGAAAAATAGAAATATTTCTCCTTTTTTCTGGGTCACACAGTTACGGAGAAATTTAAGGACTTATGATGTTATAGTAACAGATATCACACCCTAATTAGAATTTTTTACAACTGAGATTAGTACTTCACCAGACTCCTTCTTTTCTGTCCCTGACTTCTGAATCAGGAGGAGAAATTTATCTGTTGCCCAGGTGCCTCACCAAGTTGCTATCCCTGCTGGTCCCAACCCTACACATGGGTGCCCATGATTCTCATAATTGCTGACCACCAAGATAAAGGCATGCAGAATGGAGGGTATGAGGAGGCTGTACTAGTAAGAGCTTAGTTTTGAATATAAATATTCCCATTAATATATATCATTTTCAATAAGAATAAGTCTTGGAATGGAATATACTCTTTATTACTACATTTATTAAAATATATTCACAAGAGAAATATATTTATAAAAGAATACATTTATTGTTTTGATTATACTATTTTTTGCCCCTCAATCTTTCTTTGCTTTTCACACTCCTACTACAGCAATAGAGATAAGAACAGAGATAAAAAATAAACATCCTTGAAAATACTTTGTGTAGTTGAAGTGACATCTGGCCAACTAAAACTAGAGTTAAACAAGCACATTTGGTAAGTTAATCAGTAACTTGGATTCTGGACAGTCGTGACCCCTGACCTTGGGTTTGTTGAGATTCCTTTGCATACTGTTGTGAAATTTCTTCTTTTTACCTAGACTAGTTTGAAGTGATCCTTTACTACTTGCTTTCCAAAAAAGCTAGGCTGACACACACTCTCCTCCATCTGGCTCCTTTCCATATGGGTGTAAACATGTTTCACATCTTCATTTTCACTGAAAAGCTTCTTAAATGAATTTATAGTCTATAGTTCCATTCCCACTCATTCTCAGTGGTTTTTGCCTAAACTCACTGCCAAAACCGGCAAGTGAGTTCCCCATGAAACCCCCGAGAGGTCCATGACAATAGCTGTAGTAATACAGTCCCAGTTTTCATCTAGCTTAAATTTTTTTTCAGCAGTATTTGACAACATTGACCCTCACCCTGAAAACTCTGCCCTTAAGTTTCTTTAATAAAAAGTTTTCTGCATTTTCCTTTTCCTGATTTGACTGTACTTTCTTGTTCATCTCCTCTGTCACCTCTGTCTTTCCTAACTGATCCTTAAATGTCAGAGATCTGGAATTTCTTCCCCTTTTTTCTTTTTTTTTCCCTGCTTTAAAATTTTTTTTCAGATGATATACCACTGTATTAGTCTGTTCTCACACTGCTACGAAGAACTGCCTGAAACTGGGTAATTTATAAAGGAAAGAGGTTTAATTGACTTACAGTTCAGCATGGCTGGAGAGGCCTCAGGAAACTTACAATCATGGCAGAAGGGGAAGCAAACACATCCTTCTTCACATGGTGGCAGGAAGGAGAAGGGCCAAAAAGGGAAATGCCTCTTATATAGCCATCAGATCTCGTGAGAACTCACTCACTATCATGAAATCAGCATGGGGGTAACTGCACCCATGATTAAATTACCTCCCACCAAGTCCCTCCCACAGCACATGGGGATTTTGGGAACTATAATTCAATATGAGATTTGGGGGGGGGGACACAGCAAAATCATATCATGCCATCCCTGACCCCTCCAAATATCATATCCTCACATTTCTTTCTTTTTTTTTTTTTTGGATGGAGTCTAACTCTGTTGCCCCAGGCCAGAGTGCAATGGTGTGATCTCTGCTCACCCCAACCTCTGCCTCCCAGGTTCAAGCGATTCTCCTGCCTCAGCCTCCTGAGTAACTGAGATTACAGGCACCTGCCACCACACCCAGCTAATTTTTGTATTTGTAGTAGAGTGTAGGTTTCACCATGTTGACCAGGCTTGTCTCGAACTCCTGATCTCAGATGATCCACCCACCTTGGCCTCCCAAAGTGCTGGGATCACAGGCATGAGCCACTGCACCCAGCCATGTCCTCACATTCCAAAACATAATCATGCCTTTCCAACAGTCCCCCAGATTCTTAGCTCATTCCAGCATTAACCAAAAAGTCCAAGTCCAAAGTCTCATCTAAGAGAAGGCAAGTCCCTTCCACTTATGAGTCTGTAAAATCAAAAGCAAGTAAGTTACTTCCTAGATATAATGGGGTTACAGGCATTGGGTAAATACACCCATTCCAAATGGGAGAAATTGGCCAAAACAAATGGGCTAAGACCCCATGAAAGTCCAAAATCCAATAGGGCAGTTATTAAACTTTAAAGTATCAAAATGATCGCCTTTGACTCCGTGTCTCATAGTCAGGTCATGCTGATGCAAGAGGTGGGCTTTCACGGCTTTGGGAAGCTCCACCACTGTGCAGGGTACAGTCTCCCTCCTGGCTGCTTTCATGGGCTGGCATTGACTGTCCGTGGCTTTTCAGGGGACACCGTGCAAGCTGTCATTGTATCTACCATTCTGGGGTCTGGAGGATGGTGGCCCTCTGCTCACAGCACCACTAGACAGTGCCCCAATGGGGACTCTGTGTGAGGGCTCCAACTCCACATTTCCCTTCTGCAGTGCCCTAGCAAATGTTCTCCATGAGGGCTCTGCCCCTGCAGCACACCTCTGCCTGGACCTCCAGGCGTTTCCATACATCCTCTGAAATGTAGGTGGAGGTTCCCAAACCTCAATTCTTGCCTCCTGCATAGCTGTAGGACCAATACCACGTGGAAGCTGCCAAGGCTGGGGGCTTGTATCCTCTGAAGCAAAGGTCTGAGCTGTACTTTGGCCCCTTTTAGGCATTGCTGGAGTGTCTGGGATGCACAGCATCAAATCCAAGGCTGCACACAGCATGGCGGCCCTGGACACAGCCTATGGAAACAGTTTTTCCTCCTAGACTTCTGGCCCTGTGATGGGAGGGGCTGCCTGGAAGGTCTCTGACATGCCCTGGAGACATTTTTCCCATTGTCTTGGTGATTAACATTTGGTTCCTCCTTACTTATGCAAATTTCTGCAGCCAGCTTGAATTTCTCCTCAGAAAATGGGTTTTTCTTTTCCATCACATCTTCAGGCTGCAAATTTGTCAAACTTTTATGCTCTGCTTCCTCTTGAATACTTTGCTCTTAGAAATTTATTCCACCAGATACCCTAAATCATCTCTCTCAAGTTCAAAGCTCCACAGATCTCTGGGGCAGGGGCAAAATACTATCAGTCTCTTTGCTAAAGCAGAGCAAGAGTGACCTTTACTCCAGTTCCCAACAAGTTCCTCATCTCCATCTGAGACCACCTCCACCTGGACTTCATTGTTCATATCACTATCTGCATTTTGTTCAGTGCCATTCAGCAAGTCTTTAGGAAGTTCCAAACTTCATCACATCTTCCTGTCTTCTGAGCCCTTCAAATCTCTAGGAAGTTCTAAAGTTTCCCACATTTTTCTGTCTTCTTCTGAACCCTCCAAACTGTTTCAACCCCAGCCTGTTACCCAGTTCTAAAGTTGCTTTCACATTTTTGGGTGTCCTTACAGTGGTGCCCCACTCCCGGTACCAATTTACTGTATGAGTCTGTCCTCATGCTGTTATAAACAGCTGCCCCAAACTTGTTAATTTGTAAAGGAAAGAGGTTTAATTGACTTACAGTTCAGCATGGCTGGAGAGGCCTCAGGAAACCTATGATCATGGCAGAAGGGGAAGCAAACATGTCCTTTTCCACATGGTGGCAGGAAGGAGAAGTGACAAGCAAAGAGGGAAAGCCTCTTATAAAACCATCAGATCTCATGAGAACTCACACACTATCATGAGAACAGCATGGAGGTAACTGCCCCCATGATTAAATTACCTCCCACTGGGTTCTTCCCAAGACATGTGGGGATTATGGAAATTGCAATTCAAGGTAAGATGTGGATGGGGACACACCAAATCATATCAACCATGTACTCAGTTGCTCAAAAGAGAAAAAGCATACATGACTGCTTTTTTTCATTGCCCACGTAAATCTTAAACCTACTTCCAAATCACTCTCAGGCTTATCCACTTTTCCCAGCTCTACGGCCAGCCACCCTACTCTGATTCCCAGTGTCATTTTCTCACCTGGACTACTACAATGGCCTTCTAGTAGCCTACTGTGTACAACTGATCTCTTTTCTAATCAATTCTATACTCTCCAGCTAGACTGTTCTAAAAGGAAAACATGTGTTTAATCACATTAATAACTTTCCATTTCTCTTCGATTTAAGTCCACATTTCTTAAATGCCTTAGGAAGAAATGATTTCCCACAATGTGGATGGTCCCCACCTGTATCTTCAACCTTACCCCTTATGCATTTCCCTCTCTGTGTTTTATTCATGTTTACTCTTTTTCAGCTTTAGCCCATAGGCCAGAGAGCTAATAGTAGTAGTATGGGACCTCCAATGGACTGATTCTTTCCTGAGCTTGGAAACTACAAACCATTCCCACTTTTCCCTAGCTAATATGCACCCACCTTTCAGGTCTCAAATAAGATGTCATCTCCTTGATCCCTGCCAAACACTAGGCGAGGTTCTATAGCATCTTGTGCATACCCTTTATAATACCTATAACACATAAGTATCTACTTAATGTCTGTACTCTCTGCTATATTATAAACTCCGTGAGGGCAGAAATCAAGTCTATTTTATTTCTATATTCGTAACATTGATCACAGGCCAGGTTGATATTAAAGCTAAAAACTATTAACTGAATGAATAAACAATAAATGACTTTTTCCCCATCATCTACTAGATGACTAGTATAAACATTTTGAGATTAAGCAAATGCTTTCCCCAATTCTGGGCTGGTTCTTGGCATTACTGGATTAGAGTTACAACTGTATACTGTGGATAGATATAAGGCCCACCTTTCCCCAAGTATCTTACCTGGTAACCTGTCAAAACTTCTTTTTCTTGCTGTTTGTTCTAATACTTACCTGCCTCTACCTACAGTCACCTGGGTTCCCTAATTAAAGGATAAAAATATTAATTGCCTTCCGAAAAACCAGTGTTAAGTGCATGCCATTTTTTTTTTTTTTTTTTTTCCTGGGGGCAGAGTCCTACTTCCCTTTCTTCGGCCAGTTGGAAGGATTATATTATGAGATTTGCTAATTGCTAAACTACTAACCCTGAGAAGATCAGAGAAAGACACACAGCGATTAGTAAGGGCTGTGGTCTTCACCTAGAATAATAAGGCACCCTCTAATCTTTGCTGCTTTGGAATATGAAGAAAATTGTTCATCAGAAAGAGAGATGACACTGAAGACTTTTCCTCCTTCACAATTTTGTGGAAGTAGTCCAAATGTGTTTAAAATTGATAGGTATTTTTGGGATAATCCTTTTAACCTGGAAAAACAGAGTGGTTCCAAGATATTGAACCCATATGCTAGCTTCGCTGATATCTGTTGTTCCGTATCACTGGCCAACTAAATGCAGAATGAATGAGATTAACTCCACAGGAGTAAATGGTGCCAAGTTCTATGACACAGTTTGGAGGGAACCCAAACACAGGCCTTAAGCTACATCCTAAAATCAAGGCAGAATTAGCAGAATTACTTGCACATACATTTGATTTGAAAAAAAGTAGAGAGAAAAAAAGGCAGTAAAGTAAATATAAAATTCTTGATAGTTACACTAAAAGTAATAGAAGGGGAAAAGGCACATAAATATATATAAGCTAACCATACTTTATCAGCTCTGCGGTGCTCGCCTTCTCCACATTTTTCATCTGTGAAATTGGAATGCATGTTACAATTCATATTTTGTCCAATTTAATTAGAAACATGTTTTCTTTCTTAGTAGTACACATAATGGTGTGTCTTTTAATCAATGACATCTTAGATTGATGAAATACAGTATTTGCTTATAAATATATACTGATAGCATGGGCTCATTACCACATTTTCAAATCATGTTACAATTGGCCACTTTTGTGTATTTGGCAGACTTTCTGCATAAGTTATAGCCTGAGAAAGAGATGAGAAACTTATATAATAGGTATATCTCATGGAGAATTACACGATGCCAAAACCTCCATGGATAGCAACAACCTAGAAAAGGATAATAAACTCTGCAGCATCAATCATCATTGCGTAGGTTAGTAAAGACCCTGTATGCTAGAGAAACAAGTCATTGAAGAGACAGAGATAGAAACAGAGACAGATGGAGGTTGAGATATGGGGTTGGGGTGGAAGGAAGAGAGGTGGGTGGGGAGAGACATACAAAGAGTGAAAGAGAAAGAGAGTAAAGAAGAGAGAAAAAAACACATGATTTGCAGATATGTAAAAGCACAAATATACTTTTCTTCTATTTAAAGATGAGAGGAATATCTATGTCGTTAGGCAGAAGAAATTCAAGGTTTTTTTTTTAACTGAGGACTTTCTTTTTTAAAGTTTACATTGAGTGATAATGTAATTGGTTGAGTGGGAAAATGCCAAATGAAAATGAAAATCCTTAGAGACTTAAATGTTAGACCTAATACCATAAAAATCCTAGAGTAAAACCTAGGTAGTACCATTCAGGACATAGGCATGGGCAAAGCCTTCATGTCTAAAACACCAAAAGCAACGGCAGCAAAAGCCAAAATTGACAAATGGGATCTCATTAAACTAAAGAGCTTCTGCACAGCAAAAGAAACTACCATCAGAGTGAACAGGCAACCTACAGAATGGGAGAAAATTTTTGCAATCTACTCATCTGACAAAGGGCTAATATCCAGAACCTACAAAGAACTCAAACAAATTTACAAGAAAAAAAAACAAACAACCCCATCAAAAAGTGGGCAAAGGATATGAACAGACATTTCTCAAAAGAAGACATTCATATAGCCAACAGACACATGAAAAAATGCTCATCATCACTGGCCATCAGAGAAATGCAAATCAAAACCACAATGAGATACCATCTCACACCAGTTAGAATGGCGATCATTAAAAAGTCAGGAAACAACAGGTGCTGGAGAGGATGTGGAGAAATAGGAACACTTTTACACTGTTGGTGGGATTGTAAACTAGTTCAACCATTATGGAAAACAGTATGGCGATTCCTCAAGGATCTAGAACTAGATGTACCATATGACCCAGCCATCCCATTACTGGGTATATACCCAAAGGATTATAAATTATGCTGCTATAAAGACACATGCACACGTATGTTTATTGCGGCACTATTCACAATAGCAAAGACTTGGAATCAACCCAAATGTCCATCAGTGACAGATTGGATTAAGAAAATGTGGCACATATACACCATGGAATACTATGCAGCCATCAAAAAGGATGAGTTTGTGTCCTTTGTAGGGACATGGATGCAGCTGGAAACCATCATTCTTAGCAAACTATCACAAGAACAGAAAACCAAACACCGCATGTTCTCACTCATAGGTGGGAACTGAACAATGAGACCACTCGGACTCAGGAAGGGGAACATCACACACTGGGGCCTATCATGGGGAGGGGGGAGGGGGGAGGGGGGAGGGGGGAGGGATTGCATTGGGAGTTATACCTGATGTAAATGACGAGTTGATGGGTGCAGCACACCAACAAGGCACAAGTATACATATGTAACAAACCTGCACGTTATGCACATGTACCCTACAACTTAAAGTATAATAATAATAATAATAATAATAAAAAAAAAAAAAAAAAAGAAAATGAAAATCCTAAGACACGCTATATGTGAATGTCTCAGGAAATTCTTGCAGATTCCTTTTCCTTCTCAAGCCGTGTATGTCAGTGAATTGTGCCTAAAGAGAAAACTATCAAACTGGTGGCACCAAAAATAATCAAAATATGTCCAATGGTGCTTAAGAATTTCAGAGGAAGGAAGAAGAGCTTTTTGTTTAAAAAAATAAGTTTTGAAAAAAACCTAATCTTTTGATGAACACAAAACAAGAACTGTTCACCAGAAAAACCCCTCTATGTTGCACTATCACAAACGTTCCTTACAGTGCAGTATAACGTTACTTTACAAGTTGCTATTGATCAAAAGTCACTTTCAGTAAGGTGTGCTATAGCTGACAAATGGCTTACCCTAGTAGATTCTTGGTTATTTGTATATATTTTTTTTTCTGAAAAATAATGGCAAGATTCTTAAAATATTTGTTTCACATATTGCAGAAAGCTCCAGAATAAGGCAGAGGAATTGAGTCCAGGGGGAAAAAACGTGCTTTTTTCCAATCAGATTAGATTAAACACTGATTATAAGCCTTAAAAAAAATAAAGACTCTGTTTGGGATGCAGAACACCAAAAAGAGAATGATGGTACCTGCTGTTCATTATCCCTAATGTCCGCCCTTTGTTTGCAATGCATGATACTCCAATGCATGAGGCGTGGTCTTTGCCTCACTGTGCATGTGGCTGGTGATTGCTTTGCTGGCCATAACTCCTGTTGGACCAGCTGCTTGCTTGTAGTTCATTAATTTTTTCGGTTTTTCAAAATAGCTAGATCACCCTGTATGGATATCACTTCCTGACCAGGAGAGCAGGATTCCATTTTGGTATATACTTGTAACCCTAATTTTTCTCACTGGAAGAATGGGCTTCTCTTCACATATTCATCTCCCAGAATGTTTTAGGTAGGAAATGAGGGGTCAGGTGCGGTGACTCATGCCTATAATCCTAGGACTTTGGGTGGCTGAGTTGGGAGGATTGCTCAAGCCCAGGAGTTCAAGACCAGCCTGGGCAACATGGTGAAACCCTGTCTCTATAAAATATACAAAAAGGTAGCCAGGTGTGGTGCACGCCTGTGGTGCACACCCATAGTCCCACCTACTTAGGAGGTTGAGTTGAGAGGATCACCTGAGCCTGCGAGGTCAAGGTTGCAGTGAGTCATGATTGTATCTCTACACTCCAGCCTAGGGAAGATGGGAGGATTACTTCTCATTGGCTTGTTCACTAAGTATTATATAAGTATTAAGTATACTTATATAAGTATGCTAAGTATTATAATAACATTTGTTAGAAGTGAAGCCCTTAATTTTATTTGTTGTTTAAATTGATTTATCTTGCCCAGTGAAACAAAGTTTAGGAACATTAGCAAATAGAATATTCTTTGTAATCAGCCTTTGTCAACCAATACAAGGTTGTTACTTTTTTTTTTTTAAATCAAAATGCTTCTTAACATAAATGCTATCCATAACAGTTTGGTATATATGTTCTCTTTTTCTCATGTTTATCAAAGAGATAACACCAAAAAAAGTCTTAAAATCCCTTATATAGATGTAAATTTTAAATTTCAAATGTGTTAGCATCAATAAAGGAAAAAATGCCATCATTAAATTTCATAATTTAAGTGTTTTACTCCACCAAGATGCTTAGTACAAATGTTAAAGAAAAAAACAATTTAATATGTGTGGCTACTTTTTATTAGAAGTAAGAAGGATGACATATACCTTTTTAGAAAAATTATTTTTAATGGCAATTAGCCCCAAATCATAGTTAATTCAGATGAAATTGTTGTGACATCACTTTTCAACTTGATAGGCTAACATAATAGGGGCCAGCTTACCTTCAGTCAACTTTTGGAATTTTACTTGAAAACTCTGGAAACTAACCTAGCCCTTTGATTGTCACATCACCTCCATATTAGCCTCCAGGATTTGCTGAGCTAGTGTCTCAGCAGACCTACTCTGTAAACTGTTACTTCTCCATTTCTGAAAACTAATGTTCTTGGCCAGCACCATATGATATAGATTAAGGATTAGACTCAGCACCCTCTAACTACCGTATATGTAATACAGCCCTTAGTTGGCAAATCCTGCTTTTGACAATTGGAAACACAAACATAACAAATAGAATAATAATACACACAAATCAATTAAATTGATTTGAGCTTGCAAAGTTGATGCATCATTTAGTTCTTCATACAGATATCCTTAATCAGACAGTGCAAGAGCATCTTTTAGTTCCCAGTGAACTTTTTCTTAGAGCACTGAATCTCAAATATACTTTAGCACTACATTCATTTTAATAGTCATTGATGATGCTTGGATTTAAAGAGTGCGAGCATTCAGTTGTAATGTTCTCAGTAATTTAAAAGGGCTTTGCGATTTTTGCTTTTGAAAGGAGGAAAGGAATTTATCAGAGCTGTCACAAATCTTTCATACCCTGATACCCTACCCACTTCCCTTCTCCAATCCACAGATCTGTTATTAAATTCTACTACATAGGAAATATGAATAGTCATTGAAACTGTTTCACTGCCAAGATTTGAAAGCTGATGCACTGAGAAATGTTCTCAGTGTATATTAAATGAACACCAAACTCCCTGGCAATAAGGGGACTGATATGAGACTATGACACAGTTAAATTTAGAAACAGGGTTAAAAATAGTGCCATGGTTTTCATTTCCAGGTCATTCACAGACACATTCTCAGAGCCCTGTGGATTCTATCACAGTCAGATTTCATTTCACTTATGGGTTGTCTTTTATCTATTCAGATTATTATGACTTTTGAAGATATATTTTTAAAAACTAATATTTATTAAGCCTCTACTATATTCCTGAGATTCTGCTAAATGTTTTTCTTTGTATCTAATAATAATAACAGTAACAATATGAGAATAATAATATTTGCTGATATGTTTTGGACACTGGAGAAAGACAATACGCAAAGTGATTTCCATTCCTAGTTACACTTTCTCTCACCAAAAGCTTATGAGTTTTGCAAATAAAGAAATTCATGTTTACAGAGGTTCAGTAACTTGTTGAAAGTGACTGACACCTTTACTAAATGGCAGAGCAAGATTTGAATATCAGTTCCTTTGTCTCCAAAGCCCATATCCTCAAAAGAATGTCAGTACAAACATTTTGGAACCAGATTGTGTCTGAATGCCTTCATTTGTGAAATGCTGATAACAATAATACCGACACCAATAGATTGTTGTCAAAATATAATTCTGGAATACACTTAAATTTTTTATAATGCTAATGTGTGGCACATGGTAAACATCCAAGAAACATTGGCTATTAGTATTTTTGTTTAATGACAAAAATAATTATTAGGCTATTGCATTTCAAAAGATGGTGATATTGTCTTTACATCCTTATTTTATAATCATGTAGCACTAAAAAAAATTTTAAAATATTTTATGTCATTCTAACTTCCAAATACTACTTTAAAGTAGTAGCATTTGCTACTTTCAATTAGCCAAGTTTGGAATATTTCTGCAAATATTATTTAATTTAATATTTCTTGGGATCTATGGCCTGTTGTGTAAAATCAACATGTCATAGATACAACATATCAAAAGCAACATCCACTAAAAGCTTTGCCATTTTATCCTCAAAACACTATTTCATTTTCAAAATTTATTCTCATTCTAGAGAAAAGGGGAAGTTAACTTAAGGCATCCTATGGAACTCTGCTGTTAGTTCCTTCCATGCAGATAATATGCCTGAAGTTAACACAATACTGTATTTTTAAAGTTATCCCTCAAGTCCATTTCTTTCATAACCTTAAGGGGAATTTGTTTCAATATTAAAGACTTCAGTCTGTTTATTTGTTAGTTATACATTATATAGTAGCAGCCAGACAAAAAGGCATTCTAGCAGAATAGCTGACATTAAAACGGCTAAGTTTTCAACGACATCTTGATAAAACATCTTTTAAGGCTGAGATCATTCTCAATTTAAAACAACGATAACAATGTGTAATACTTGCTATTCCCTTCTCCAGACTTTTGTTTCCCAGTAGAGCTGACCGCTTGCCCATAGCTGACGACTCTTGCTGAAGTGTTTTTGTAACTGGCATCACTCAGTCACTTAAAATACCAGTTTTAATCCAACCTTACAATTAGTAGAAGGCTTTTGAAGTGCACTGAAATGTTAGCAAGACATTCCAGCAGAAGGTGGTTTCTTTTACTCTGCTAAGTCAGGAAAAGTGACCTGTTAATACTACTTTTTAGTGATGGTTGTGTTTCAAAGAGATCAACACTAAATGAATTATTCAATCAACACCAGTTGTCTTTAAAATAGTAAGGTTGATGCTATAGTACAGAGCAGAAATCCTCAGTGCTGTTCAGCAAATATGTCTAGTCTTTGGCTACCTACTAGAATTTTCTTTCCTGCCTTATTTACTTTTGTTTGTTTGGTTTACGTAGTTGAGTCCATAGGACTAGTTCTGACTCATGGAGTCATGAGCAAAAGTAATATGGGTCACTCTTGGGTCAGAACATTTAACTGTCAGAGTAAGAGCCCTCATGAACTGTCTTTCCGGCTTCCACAGTGATTGACAGTACTCTAGATTGTGCATATACTATCCATCAGCCTGGTTTCTCAAAAGCACTGAACAGCAAGACCCTCAAGCGACCTGCACTGGAAATATAGAGTGAACAAAACAACAAACATTTGTGCTATCCACTGAGACTTTCAGGGTTGTTTGTTACCACAGCATAACCAGTCCTATCCTGGATGATGCACACGACAAGAATTACAAATGAAAAAATTGTGATAATTCAAATGGAAAAGGTAAACTGACACTTAAGAAATTACTTTTATAGTCTTGAATGGCATACCTATCCTTGTCGGCAATAGGCTATCAATTTTGTTTCACAGAAATTTAGATTCTAAAATTGGATCCATGATTTATGAAGTCAATACTTGAGTAATCACTATGAAGCAAGCACTCACAATGAATGCAATATCTTAAACTTTATTTTTAAAACATGTTTAACTTCGTCTTAAATATACATGTGATTATAACTAAATTTGAGAGTGAAGAACTAGAATGAATTGTTATGTAAATCAATTATAACATTGCACTGAAATTAGTATTTCTTTAGATTATTCATTTTCATCTTGTGAAAACTATTATATTGTCATAATTTTAAAAGAAACAATAGTGAAAAATTATTCTTCATCTGTGCAAAATTCTATCTCTGACAGGGACACCAAGTTATGGTTGCTCTCCTTGCTTT
Organism: Macaca thibetana thibetana; assembly: GCF_024542745.1. Lineage (NCBI taxonomy): Eukaryota > Metazoa > Chordata > Mammalia > Primates > Cercopithecidae > Macaca > Macaca thibetana. The sequence goes on along the minus strand of NC_065579.1, from coordinate 188,438,790 downwards.
GATCAGAAATGTACTTCCTTCAAACTTCTCCATTTTGTGCAATAATCCAATTGTGTACTATCATTCATCACATATCTAAATATTGCATGAATTGTTTTGTATTTTTACTATGTGGTACCTCCTAAGGATGATGAGTTACCTATGTTTGAAACTTTACTATGAAAAGCAGTACTTAAAAATGTTTCTTGGCCGGGCGCGGTGGCTCAAGCCTGTAATCCCAGCACTTTGGGAGGCCGAGACGGGCGGATCACGAGGTCAGGAGATCGAGACCATCCTGGCTGACACGGTGAAACCCCGTCTCTACTAAAAAAAAAAATACAAAAACTTAGCCGGGCGAGGTGGCGGCGCCTGTAGTCCCAGCTACTCGGGAGGCTGAGGCAGGAGAATGGCGTAAACCCGGGAGGCGGAGCTTGCAGTGAGCTGAGATCCGGCCAGTGCACTCCAGCCTGGGCAACAGAGCGAGACTCCGTCTCAAAAAAAAAAAAAAAAAAAAAAAAAATGTTTCTTAATATTATTTTCTACTTGTCATCTAATTCTACAAGTGGGTCTTCTCCACTTGTAGATTAATTCCGTATTACTACTTGCCACATTTTAATGTATTTCAAACTACTTCCCGTTTATTTTCTACTTTCCACACCTAAGGGCACAAATATTCATAGCCACTCAATTGTGATGCCATAGTCATTTTGAGCTGCTATAACCAATACGGTAGGCTGGGTGGCTTGAACAGCAAACATTTATTTCTCACAGTTCTGGAGACTGAGAAGTTCAAGATCAAGATGTAGGCGGATTCAGTTCCTGGTGAGAGCCCTTTTCCTTGCTGTATTGCTACATGGCGGAGAGAAAGGGATCATCTATCTTGCCTCCATTTTTTATAAGGACACCAATCCCATTATGAGGACTCCACCCTCTTGATCTAATGACCTCCCAAAGCCTCACCTCTTAATGCCGTGACAATGGGGATTACAGCTTCAACACATACATTTGCTGGGGATTGGGGGGAGGTAGTATAACATAAGGCGTTCACTTCCAATCCTGCATCATTTTCAGTAAAACATTCAAAAAGTAAACAATGACCAAGTTTCAAAAACTGTAGCTCATAATGATGCACAATTATGTTATGTATGGGAAAGAACCTATGATTGTTAATTCTAAAAGAACTCATAATCATTAATTTTATAGTTTTGTAAGTCCTTTTGATTTAGGCAGTATTTTCATAATGACCTTTACTAATACTTGCCCTCAGAAAATATTTTTTAAATATTTAGTTTTTCTCTCCCATGCATATAATACATGAATACATGATTTTTTTTTTTTGTCTGCAAAGTGGCATAACATAAAATGTATTAAGCCCGCATTAATACATTTTATGTTATGCCACTTTGCAGACAAAAAAAAAAAAATCATGTATTCATGTATTATATAGAGGGGGGAGGGATTGCATTGGGAGTTATACCTGATGTAAATGACGAGTTGATGGGTGCAGCACACCAACATGGCACAAGTATACATATGTAACAAACCTGCACGTTATGCACATGTACCCTACAACTTAAATGTATAATAATAATAAATAAATTTAAAAAAAAATAAAAAAAATTAAAAAAAAATGTATTAATGGATTTTGCAAATTACTATAACCCATAGTAAGGTACACACTATGAAGAAACAATCTTCTGGTTGTTAAGAAATGTGGTGGGCGCAGTCACTCACGCCTGTAATCGCAGCACTTTGGTAGGCGGGGGCGGGCAGATTGCCTGACCTCAGGAGTTCCAGACCAGCCTGGGCAACACGGTGAAACCCTGTCTCTACTAAAAAAATACAAAGAAATTTAGCTGGGCATGGCAGTGTGTGCCTGTAATCTCAGCTACTGGGGAGGTTGAGGCAGGAGAATTCGCTGGAACCCAGGAGGCGGAGGTTTCTGTAAGCCAAGATCGCACGACTGAGACTCCCTCTTCAAAAAAAAAAAAAAAAAAAAAAAAAAAAAAAGAAAAGAAAAGAAAGTGACTTCACCTTGGATGACTCAACTTCAATTGTGTGAAATTAACTTATTTAACAACTGAGGCCAGGCGCAGTGGCTCACGCCTGTAATCACAGCACTTTGGGAGGCCGGGGCGGGCAGATGGCCTGACCTCAGGAGTTGGAGACCAGCCTGGGCAACACGGTGAAACCCTGTCTCTACTAAAAAAATACAAAAAAAATTAGCTGGGCATGGCAGTGTGTGCCTGTAATCCCAGCTACTGGGGAGGTTGAGGCAGGAGAATTCGCTGGAATCCAGGAGGCAGAGGTTTCTGTAAGCCAAGATCGCACCACTGAGACTCTGTCTTCAAAAAAAGAAAAGAAAAAGAAAAAAGAAATGAAGTGACTTCATCTTGGATGACTCAACATAAGTCGTGTGAAATTAATTTATTTAACAACTGAAGCCGGGCACAGGGGCTCACGCCTGTAATCCCAACACTTCGAGAGGCTGCGGTGGGTGGATCATCTGAGGTCAGGAGATCGAAACCACCCTGGCCAACATAGTGAAACCCCGTCTCTACTAAAACTACAAAAATTACCCGGGCGTGGTGGGTCCCTGTAGTACCAGCTACTCGGAGGCTGAGGCAGGAGAATGGCGGGAACCCGGGAGGCGGAGCTTGCAGGGAGCCAAGATGGCGCCGCTCACTCCAGCCTGGGCCACAGAGACACTCTGTCTCAAAACAAAAAACAAAAAACAAACAAACAAAAAAAACCCTGAAATTTGAAGTAAAGTATCAAAATTTAGTGTTTTCGTGGAAGAGTAAACAGTGATTTCTTTCAGAATATGTGTCTTACTTTGATTAAAATTCTTCTGTTATGCTGCACAGATGAAAGTAACAACTATTTTTGTTGTACTTGATGCTAAAACTGAGCCTAGAAGATCAGATACAGATTTCAAAGGATAGTACACATCTGTGCACTAATGTTGGTTCTTAAACCTCCATACCACAAGGTCATATGAAAGTACCAAATTCTATATTCTGTTCATTGTTGTGTGAAAAAACAGACTGGCAGTGGCTATTAATATTTCCGCAGTTTGTTCCTATGCAAATTTAAAAGCATATGCTAACTACAACACAAATGTTATGTTGAAATATTGACTCATTTCTGCTTTTACCTGATTATTTTTTAAAAACCCACACATCTATCCACCTTTATTATTTTTTAGTATACTAAAATAATCCATGTGTATAAAAAATGATACCTTATACATATTCAGTTATCACCTATTTAGGATTTTAGAAAGTTGAAGCAATGTAGACAGTCCACACGTATTTAAAATAAAAACCTTGTATGTTTTAAGTAGGGTGAAGTTAAATTTTATTTATATAGCATATGCCAAATCTGACAAAATGAAGCAATTCAGAAAGGTCCAAGATAATCAGCCATGCATTCCAACATTTTCCTCAGTAATCTTCAAAATAGAGAATCTTTGTGTAAATAGTCATAAGGTAGTCATTAACCCATGTATTTTAAATAATTTTGAGGTGGCTTGTAATAAAAGCATAGGGAAGGAATGCAAGACCATTAGTCCAAAATTAAGAAGAAAAATCAAATTGTAAAAGATTAAGAAGGGGAAATTAAGCAGAAAAATATCTATGAAATAACTTCCAATTAATTTCCTAAAGGCTTGAATATCAACCAAAAGATTGACAAGTAAATGTATATTTATGTTTTAAGTTTAAAAGCTATTCTTATTTATGTATGTAATATTTTATAATTTCCATGTCTTTCAAAAATTGCAGTCAACCAACCAATAAGATCCCAATTGTGTAAGAACAAGAGGGTAACCAGTGTACTGAGAAGTGGTGAGGGGGGAAAATAGTAGCATAAAACTTAGTTCTAAGCAGAAGTGAATACACCGTGTAGCTAATAAAGCTTAAGCTTCAAAGCCCTGAACTTTTATGAGGCTCTTTCACAGCCTCGTACGTAATTTTGTATTCATAATTTTGAAGTTTTATTTTCCCAAACACAGCTCCCCAAATTGTAAAGACTTGAGGTTCCATTAAGCTAAGATTGGCTTCTGGCCTGTCAAGAAAAAATGTAGTTGATCATAGAACTCTCAGTGCTTAATAGTAGGAAAATCCCCAGTTCATAATAATGAACATTTTTCTAGTTGATGTTCTCACAGAGAAATTTAATATTAGATGCTTTATGTGAAAAAGATGGAACACTATAACAGAGTATAGACCCTTGTCAATGATGTTACAATATGGCAATATATCACAGAAAAATGCAGCATTATTCTACATACAGTGTGTCTTTATGTAAGCAGCAAGGGCATGCTACTAAAGTATATTTCACAAAGTGTGTGGGTTTTTTTTTCAGGATGGCACAAAGGGACTCTGGAATCGGGTTTGGCAGGAAAGTTTGTTATAGGGCAGAGGGTGGATAAAAGTAATAGCAAATGTCAGGGGGACAAGAGACTACAGTAGAAGGAGCTAAGCTAAACGAACAATCCAGCCACAGTAGAATAGAAAGATGAACCATCTTGTGGAACTGTAAGATTCAACAATTTATGTAAAATTTTTCATTGTCATCATGCATAAAATTAGAGCAATAAAGCATTATTAGTAATGAGGAAACTGGATTTTCAATGCAACTAACTGACAAGATGATATGAAGGTAATTGGTCATGAGAATGTTTAGCATTAGTAATGGATTGTCTATTTTTAAAATTGCCTTACCATAATTAAACTACAAAAAGTCACTATGTTTCACTGCAGAACATTTTTACATACCATATTAAAGAAAGAAATAACCATTTCCAATGAAGTATGGATATTATTTCTCAGTAATAAGCGTTAAAACCAGGATTTGTTCATTGCTTTATCATTGGCACCAGCATATACCAGACTCTGAGTAAATATTTTTTAGTAAATAAAAAATTCACATCTAACAGCCATAAAACTCTAGAAAAATGTATGATACTGCAATTTTATGCTGAAGGGTACAGTATGGGTATAGATATACTTATTAATCACAGTAATTATTAGAAAGAACTCAATATGCAATAAGCTATATATACATAGTAAAGAATCACAACTTTGTATTATAAATTTAATATGTTGAAAACTATTAGCTAATCAAAATAACCATGAATTATACAATGCAAACGTAAATTACAAAATCTATAGCTTTTTAAAGATTACTTGTTGTGGGGAATAATTTTTTTTTTTTTTTTTTTTTTTGAGATGGAGTTTCATTCTTGTCACCCAGGCTGGAGTGCAATGGTGCAATCTCGGCTCACTGCAACCTCCGCCTCCCATGTTCAAGCGATTCTCCTGCCTCAGCCTCCCAAATAGCTGGGATTACAGGTATGTGCCACCATGCCTGGTTAATTTTGTATTTTTAGTAGAGACAGGGTTTCACCATGTTGGTCAGGCTGGTCTCGAACACCTGACCTCAGTTGATCCGCCCGCCTTGGCCTCCAGAAGTGCTGGGATTACAGGTGTGAGCCACCGCGCCCCGCCGGGAATGATTTTGACTATTTATATCACTTTCAAAAGCTGTCCAAGAAAGTTTATCTGCCTTCACTTTCTCATATAGCAAGTAGAAATATTTAGATATCCACTAGATTCTATACAAGCACTAACGTTTGGGACAACTTTTATAGACTTAACTATTGATGTATTTAAGCCTTCATGATGTATTCATTTGGGAGACTGGAGAAATCTTTCTTGAGGATGTTAATGTTCCTTTTTCTTTGTACCTCTAGACTCCTGAAGAAAAGCCTTGAAGGGTAAAAGACCTTAGGAAAGAACTAAAACTACTTCTTCTGAAGTGTGTGTGGAAAGTAGAAACATAATGGCACAATCATATTGTGGCGATGATTGGTGTTTCTATGCTCATTGTATGGTTTTGTTAATGCAAACATTCCCTGAAAGAGCCAGTTTCTTATCCTCTGTTCTCTTGCTGGGTCCTTGTTTAGTGTCAGCAGCTTGGAATTCTATTTTAGACATTATGAAATAAATTAAATGTAGAGTTAGTTATTTAGAATGAATCAGTGGAGATACCAGAGACTTTTAGTTATGATAATTAGTTCCTATTTAAAACTTTTATACTCTAAGGACTTACTCTTCCAGCCACCCCTTTTCTTTCAGGGCTGGAGAAAACCTCTAGATGATATACCAAAAAAGAGAAAAAATATATAAACTATTTTTCTCATTTTTATATTCCTTTTACAGATTAAAACATTTAAGATACCAATATGTTTTTTTTAAGTGCGAAAAACAAATTCATTGATTACCACCTGGTTCAGCCATCTGAACCTTTGAATTTAGTCACCTTATACCTGAATTTACGTTTTACCTAAAGGACTTGTACATCTGCAGCAGTTATCTGACTATACTTTTCTAATTTTGAGTTATGGCAGATGACATATCTTTAAGTTGTGTAAGTGGAGCCTGTCTATTCTTGTTCATCTTGATAATTAAAACTTTGGAACATATTTTATAAGGGAAATTCTAATTCACATTATTTTAGGGAAAATTATAGATATTTAGAAACAAGAATATGCAATAACAAGAGGACTGGCTATATTTGACACAAAATGTTTCTAGCCTGAATCAGAAATAGAGCTACAAGTGCATCATTCTGTATATTATTGGGAGATAATTGGTGAATTTTGAAGTGCAAGACCAGACAAAGAAAATTAAAGGAAATTATTAGCTAAAGTAAAGTACTACTTAGGTGCAAGGAAAGGACATAAAAACACAAGAAAAAGCATAGATAGGGCAGGAAGTGCACATGTTAGAAATAATCTAGGGGCTAAGAATAGGTACTTTCCTCAAGCAAATACAGAATTAATCAAAAGAATGACATCTAATTACAAGAAAGTCCTGGGCTAACAAATATAGAGGCCTAAGAAAAATAAGAAAATTAACATTTAATCTGAAAGGGTTAACCTTGGGCATGATTATCTTAGAAATTGAAATGGAAGTGTTTCTTCCTGGCCATAATGAATCAGTCCCGAAGTCCTAAGCTGTTCAGGACCAAGGACAAAGGCAATTCAATATAGCCATGCAGATTTTCTCATCCCAATTGTTGGAGAATCATGTGTAATTATACAGCTGGAAATGACTGCAGAAGCCATCCAGGCCAACTCCTTTATTTTATAGATAAGAAAACTGAGGCACAGGAGTATTACTAACTTCTCCAGTCATCCTCTTAATAAGTAGTAAATTTGAACTTCGAATCGAAGGCTGCAGATACCTAGTACAGCATTCTCAGTTACACAAATGTATAGAATCACATGCACAGAAGATTTTGAGTGATTGTTTTCATATTAAAAAGGTGATTCATATTTGACATTTGTATATGTATTTCTGTGTGTGTGTGTGTGTGTGTGTGTGTGTGTTCATGTTAATAACTTAAAGGCAAAGCAGGACATTTTTCTAAATAGTATGCTCTAATCGCAATTGATCAGATTGTTTCACACCAAATGGACCCTTCCTAATTTTGGTATGTGTGTTTGGAAATGGTCAGAAGAAACCTATCCAAGTTCAAAGTGTCTCATCAGACCTGTCTTTCATTTGTGTAGCAATATTTAACCTAGTATCATGGTCTTTTGAAAATATTTTTAATAATTGCTTATTATTTAAATCTCTTTATTCTACAGTTGCCTGATGTCTGAGGTCTCTTTCATGTTTGTCTTTGTATGTGTCTGACTTTGTGTTTTTGTATTGTTGTCAATTTCAAAATGTAAATAGTTTGCCAGATTGATTTTTTTCTTTTGAAGACTTGGTCAAGGAGAATTAGAATTTATACAAATTAAATGATTGCTGAGATTTTATGAGAAAAAATTAGTCAGGGAAAAGTTGTATTGCTGTTAAAACTATTTTGCCTACTTTTAGGCAGAGATAGCAAGAGGAACTAAAATAAAGTTTAAGAGATAGCAGAAAATCAGAGGCTAATACTATGATACATATAGTCACCCCAAGAGTAGACCAAATTAGAAATTTAAAGATGAATCCTATTATGAAAACATTAAAAAAAAAAATCTTTGACCTGCCTGGGGAATATCACAACTTCTTGATACAATGAAAAGATTATGAACTCTGGAGTCTGAATGCAAGATTGCATTGGGAAGATTTCTTAGACTCTATCAGCCTCAGTTTCTCCCATTGAAAAATAGGGATATTCTGTTGGACAGCATTTATCTCACATGTAGACATATCAGTCTTCCCTGATGCAGACCGTGACACTTACTGAAAGTGGTAAGTTTCTGTCCTGTCCTCTAGATGTTCTCCCAGAGCCAGCTGGCAACATTAGATCCAATCCTTCAAGGTCTTAAATCTATGAAGATGTAAGATCCAGAATTTCCAATCACCAATCACCAATCTGCCCAGCCTGAGCTGTTGTGGTGATAAACTTCAGGAACCAGGTGAATAAGTCTTACTTTAAACATAGGTTTCCTCAAAAAACAATCTGGTGAACTCTTACGGTGTTTAAGATCTATTCTTGGACTAAATGTTGGCCAAAGATTTCTACCTGTTTCTCCATGAATCTCTAATTTCTTTTTTCTTTTCTTTTTATTTCCATTTCCATTTATTTTTCTTTTCTTTTTTTTTCTTTCTTTTTTTTTTTTTTTTTTTTTTTTGAGACAGAGTCTCATTCTGTTACCCAGGCTGGAGTGCAGTGGTGGTCTTGGCTCACTGCAACCTCCCCCTCCCAGGTTCAAGCGATTCTTGTAGCTCAGCCTCCCGAGTAGTTGGGACTACAGGTGCCCAACACCAGGTCCACTTAATTTTTGTATGTTTTTAGTAGAGACGGGGTTTCACCATGTTGGCCAGGCTGGTCTTGAACTCCTGATCTCAGGTGATCCGCCCACCTTGACCTCCCAAAGTGCTGGGATTTAGAGCGTGAGCCACTGCGCCCGGCCCTCTAATTTATTTCTTAATCCTTCAAATCTTGCTACCTCCTCCCACCTTGTTGTGGGTTTTTGCAAGGACATTAGCTATTGAAATGCACTTGATTATTGACCAAAATACTTCATTTTGCACCAGATACCCTTTGTATATTGGATTAAGTTGTTTCTATATTTCAAGCTATAACAATCTGGACCTGATCTACATACAGTTAATGAACACCATGTGGAAATCACACTCACTTTGCATATTTTTCCATATATAATAATAAAATTAAATGAACACTAATTCTTTTACAAAACCCCACCCACCCTTTCATTTACGAAAGGCAAATCAAGCAAACAACTTTAACGAGAAGGCAATAGTAGAATTTCTTTTTCGATTTTGTTGTTTTCCTTTTTTTATTTTGTCCAGATTTTAGCAGGACCATTGGATTGTTTGTACTCAGGTTGGTCTGCCTATTTGTGAGAGAGTATTCTTCACAAATGGGATGTAGTTATCCAAAAAGATGAGACCTGAATTCATACTTTGGCTTTAAAGTTGAAATGTTAGTTTACATTGTATTTCGTAACTAGCTCAGAGAGAATTGGTGCATGCAAGTGCAATGAAGCTTGGATTCCTAATGTCAAAAAAAACCTTTCACTTTTCACATTCTTATGTCTTGATAGAGCCTATTTTCATTTATTCATTCCACTGATAATCTGTGAAATTAAGATATCTCCATTTCAAAAAAAAAAAAAAAGAAAGAAATTAGAGATTCATGGAGAAACAGGTAGAAATCTTTGACAAATCATTTTCTGAAATCTTCATTAGAAGTTAATTCCTGAATTGATAATTGCTTTTACATTTAAGAAAAACATATAGTTTTAACTACAACAGATGCTCCCACATATATACATGAAATTCAAACAAAATTGTGAAAAAAAATCTAGTTGAGTCTGAAAAAAGCAAAAGGCAGCTATTTAAAAACTGTACACCAGCACAAAGAAGAAGAAAAAGCTGTAATATTTATGTTTGCTTCTGCGTATCATTGTCACGTTATCAGTTGTTATCTTCAGATAATTCAGGATGAAGACTTTTGTGATTTTCTTTGTTTACAGATTGCATACCTTCTTAAGCACATTAAAACTTCCTTGTTTCAGTTCTTTTCCTGAATTTCACAGCTAAAATTGTTGAAAGTTATTTTTTCCCTTATATTTAGCTAAAATCTGCTTCTCTGAGCCTTTACAAATTGATAGAAGGTAAAAAACATTCTCTACCCATTGATAGAAGGTAAAAAAAAAAGTTCATAAATTCAGAAGTCAGTAAGACTGGGGACACACTGTTATTATCTCCAGCAATGTAATATTTTTAGATTTTAGCTTCCTTATCTGTAAAATGGAAATAGTAGCAATTGTAGTGCCTGAATGTGGAATATAATAGGTGTTTTCTACATCCCAACTCATTCCCCTACTCCTTTTTTTTTCCCTCCCTCAAGAGTATCTGGTATCATTGAAGCATCAAGATGGAAATAGTTGACTTAATGTATGTCAACATGTAAGTAAGCATTAAATTGCTACTATATCTAAATATACATGTTGGGGCCAGGCCCAGTGGCTCATGCCTGTGATTCCAGCAGTTGGGGAGGCTAAGGCAGGGGAATTGCTTGAGGCCAGGAGTTTGAGTCCAGCCTGGGCAACATAGCAACACCCCGTCTCTACAAAAAAGTAAAAATGGCCAGGTGCGGTTGTTCACGCCAGTAATCCCAGCACTTTCAGAGAATGAGGCAGGTGGATCACTTGAGGTCAGCAGTTCAATCCCAGCCTGGCCAACATGGTGAAACCCTGTCTCTTCTAAAAATACAAAAATTAGCCAGGCGTGGTGGCATATGCCTGTAGTCCCAGCTACTTGGGAGGTTGAGGCATGAGAATCACTTGAACCTGGGAGGTGGAGGTTTCAGTGAGCCAAGATCATACCTCTGTACTCCAACCTGGGCAACAGAGTGAGACTCTGTCTCAAAAATTAAAAATTAAAAAAATTAAAAAATAGCCATGCATGTTGGCATGTGCCTGTAGATCCAGCTACTCAGGAGGCTGAGGCTGGAGGATCACTTGAGCCCAGGAAGTCAAGGCTGCAGTGAGCCATGACCATGCCACTGGACTGCAGCCTGGGTGACAGAGTGAAACCTTATCTTAAAAATAAACAAATAAATAAATAAATACATATGCATGTTGATTTGTGGTACATATTATAGTACACATGCTGTGAATTCAATTTAGAACTCAGTATGCTTCAAAAAGATTGTAAGAATTTTCCCTTAAATACTTCCTTGTCCTTCTGTTTCTTCTTTCTCTTTTTATAGCCACCCCTCTTAACTGTTTCTCCGCTCTCTGTTCCCCATATCCAATCAGGTATCAATTCCTACTGACTCTATTCTAGTGTTGCTGCACGTTTGACCCCATATTTTCTTTTCCACTTCCAACTCTACTCCAGGCCCTCATGAACTCTTCCTTCCACTATAGCATTCCTTTCCCAACTAGTCTATTTGGCATGAGCTATGTCCTTTTTCATTCATTCTATAGACTCCATCTGGCTTATTCTTCCAAAGCAGAACTCTGATCAGAAAATTGCCTTGCTCAAATACTCTCATTAAGTTCACATTTCTTAGAAAATGAAGCCCGAGCGTCTTTTCTTGGAAATTAATACTTTTTATGACCAAGTCTACTACATCACTTAACAACCTCTATTGCGTTGCCAATTTTGATACTTGCTGCTTTCCATCTGCAGTTTCCCACTCTTGTCTCTGTGCAATGTTTTTGTCTTCGATTGTCTTTTCTTCTCTCTAGAATTTTTACCATCTTTAAATGCAGATACCACTGATATATTAAGCCTTATTTGATGTCCTTAACTAAATCTTTCTCTTTTTGTGATTCTATTGCCTATCGTGTCCCTCTTACAACACTCAATCTTTTGCCCAATTTATGTGAACATGCTTAATCTCCCCAACTATATTTTAAACTTCTTGAGAACAGTCTTTCCATCTAGCACCTTAGCTGTCAGAGTTTTGTACATGTAATAGAGATTTCTTTTTTAAAAAACTGGAAATACCATTGTGAGTTGGCAAAACAGAGTCTGTTTCACAAAGGAGGACAGTCTTTGAGTTTGGGCAGAAGGGAATTTAAGGAAAGACTCTTCATGACAAAAGTAAGTATGATAGAAGGTAGTCATCCTGAGTGAAGATTTGTTTTGGGAAGAGAGTTAGGTAAAAGTTTAAGTAATTTTAATAATGAAGTATCATTGTAGAGATCTTGAAAAACGAGAGTTTAAAAATGTGTAGGACGGTGAAGCAGAATGAACGTTATGTCAGGAGACCTGGGTTCCAGTCACAGTTTAACTTCTGATAGGTTTGGAGGCTTCAGTAATGACTTTTATGGGTCTCAGTTGATGCTGAGTAAAATTAGCAGATAAAACTCAACGATTTCCAGTCTATGCTAGCTTTAAACTCTCATGCCTATAAAGAAATAATGGACTACTTTATGTTTTTGAGCAATTAGTGGCATATAAAATTGTACTTAAGGAAGATAGCAAAAAGATCAAAGAGGAGAAAAACATTAAAAATACAAAATTTTAGCAGCTTTATTATTTTATGCAAGTAAAATTAGTTAATTAATCTGGAGATGTCTAATTATATAAATAAAGTGTTAAAGGTTAGAGTATATCATTTTTTTCAGTTGATTGTTTACTGTTTGAATAATGTAAATTCTTACTATAGAGTTATAATAGTCTTGAGAAGTTGCAACTGTTATGCAGACCCCCACTCAAACTATTTCATACAAATAAGGTTCTAGCTTTAATTTTAAATGCCTCGAGGCAAACAGCACAGTCTTTTTCTGGCTCAAATGGATCCAATTACCTCTAATGACCCTGCTACAGTTTATTGAGTGTCTATGATCCAGGTGTTTTTGCTGAAGTCTAAAGTCACATTTTAAATCATTTTGTGAGAAGTCATCGACCAAACAAATAAAATTTACTGAGACTATTTTTCATGTAAATATTTATTGAGCTCCTACTGTGTGTAAACTATTTCTTCATGTAAATATTTATTGAGCTCCTACTGTGTGTAAGTGAATATGTTAGCCCCTCACAGAGAAGAGAAAATGAATAAGACAGTCTTTAATCCCAGGGAGCTTATGCTTTGTTACAATAGAGCAAACATGCAAAGTAGACTGAGCTTATAAAGAGCAGGAACAAGCTCCTGACACGTGGCAGGTACTCCATAAATGACTATTGAGAAATTACACAGAAGGTAGACACTTTTAAGTACCACCAGAAGTAGGGATGGGGTGAGGCAATGGGAACTCACAGTCTTGGGGTTATCAGAAAAAGTTTGCGAGGAAAGTTATATCTGAGTTCTTGACAGGAGCAAATGTTTGGAGGTCAGCAGGGCTGTGGATAATAGGCAAGGAAGTTTCTTATAGAGGGAACAGCCAGAAAAAAATTAAAACGGTGGGATAGCCTTGGACAAGTTTTGGCAACAAGGGAATGGCCTAATTTGGCTGGAGGATAGGAGAATAGGGTTGATAAAGTTAGAAAGCTAAATGGCTGAAAAGTACTTTCTGTAGGTAACTTGGGAGCCGTTGAAGATTTTTAAGTAGAGAAGTACTACAAAAGATCTTTGGTTTTTCTTTTAGCCATTATACTTTAATATGACTTAGGGTGATTCTTAAATAACACATTTCAACGTTTAAAAATTCATGTACTAAAAACAGGCACCAAAAACAAAGACAAAATCAGAATAAAAAACAGTGTAACAGCCTTTTCATTTCTCACCACTCTGGGCAGTAGTGTCAAGAATCAAATGGATTATTTATAGTTCTCAGTTAGCCCTGGAGGTGGGTACTCAGAGAAGTGCTGCACTTGGTGATGTACTGAAATAGTTACACACTTTACATTCCAGCGTGCTTGAGTTTCTACTGAAATTAGATCTACTACATAACACAATTTTATGGTAGAACATCATATAAATCATATTAGAAAATATTTTTTGTTAACATGTAAGAGAAATGTTAGATTTCTATTACTGCCTACTCTTTGCCCTAAAGTATGCTACGAAAAATGTGATTTCCAATCATCAAGAGGAAAAGGTACATTATTCAAACAGTGTCATCATTAAATAACTTTTGAAATGATGTTATCATATTCATTTGGTTTGTTCTGGGAGATGTAATTTAAATGCACTCATATGTTAAGAATCTAATTAATTGTTAAATGTATATTTAACCTAAACTCTTAATATAAACTAGCATAAATTTTGGCTAAATTTTCATTTTTAAATTATTATTACAAGTAGATTATTTTACCTTAATTATCATGAGCTTATTCCTCAAAGTGTGCAAATATATTTATGAAAGTAAAAGTTAAAAATGTCTACTATGATGTATTGCAAAAATATTGTAGAATATTATTGTCCCCAATTCTTCATTCTTTTCTTGTTATAGAATTGCACACCCCTTTGCAAAGTGATTTTGTATTATCTCCTTCTTACTAAGGTAGATGAAATGTATTTCCCCACTTTATTGATGTTGGGCTTGGCCATGTGACCTGTTCTAGCCAATGTGAATGGCCAGAGAATGAACAGGAGTTTCAATGTGCCAGTGTGACTAGGCTTGAGTTCTTGTGTTTCTGCTCCATGAGAAAAATATGCTTGAGTAACCTCTAATCCCAGAGTGATGAAGACAGGTGCAACAGATTTGAACCCAGTCCCAGACCTGGAGTTTAGCTGAGCCTAGTCGAGTCCTGCCTGGAAGCCCAGATGAAATTAGAGGATCTGCAGGGGTTTTAAGCCATTGATATGTTAGCAGTTGATTATTATCCATCATAATGATTATTGATTATTTATTGATTATAATTGATTATTACATATATTATTTTATAATATTTTGATAGCTATAGTTACCCAAATAATGGTAAGAAATAAATGAATAAAGCGTTAAGACTATGGGATTTGTTATACTACATTAAATGTTAATTACATGTCCCAGTATAAATATGTCTCAGTAATGATGATAAGATTTTGATGACTAAAAATATAGTCCTCTTAGGAAACCATTTTTAGTCTTTTGAAGCCTACAAGAAAGTTCAAAATGAAAACACTGGGCTACATAGTTTTTATATAGAAAAACTTCAATTCATCTGAAAATTCCAAACTAACATTTTATAAATTTTCCTGTTATCTTAAAGCGGAGCATTAAAAATTGCTCATAAAATTATATCATTTATCAACCGTACATTGTAATCTCTTTATAATTGAGTTTTTAGTGAATGTGATGCAGTGTATAAGTTACCTTTGTTCTACTGGAGACTTGTTTAGAATTAGTGGGCAGAAGAAAAAATTTTGTAACTTTAAAACTATATACCAATGCTTGGCAAGAAATAGTTCCAATGTCATATGAGGATATGTTTAGGAATAACAAATCCAATTGAATAAGTTTCTTGATTTTAATGGATGGCCTACACTATTCAAATAAGCTCATCTAAAATTTTTAGCATGAATATATATATATATATATACATGTTAAAAGTTGTGTAATTATACAGTGAATATTTCCATTTCAGATGTCACAGACTTCTTGTCAAAAGCCAAGAATTATGAGTAAGTGGATTAAAATACTTTACTTCATAAACAAGTTGGCCTATTTTATTTGGCCTACTTTTTTTAAAAAAAGCAATTTCCTTTCATAGATAAGATAGCAATTGTTGAACAATTAGCCTCATAAAATATTATTTCACAATAAGATGGGAAGAAATAAGGGATACTAAGACCATTTTCTTTCTATGAGATTAAAACCATTTTCTACATATTTGTCTATCGATGGCAAAATAGACTCATTAACATTTCATTGTTACATAGCATCTCTAATTCAAATTTCTCAGTTTCAGAAAGAAAATCTTTTGATAATATTTTGAACAGGTTCTCAGTAGAAGATTTTTGTTTGGTAAGGTTTTCACATTAAAGTTTATGTTTGATGTAGAATTGATTTAGTAAAAGCTATATTTAGTTAGCTGGTTAATTCTTGGATGGAAAAGAAAATAATTATAGCTGGATATTTCGCTTTTTAAACATGTATTGTTTTCCTGGATATTTGAAGATCATAGTTACTTTGTTTTTCTTTTTGCAGTATCATAACAAGCCACTTCTCTCCATCCTCCAATTAAGCACAAATATTTATTTAATTTTGTAATTAATTATATATGTTTTTAAAATATAAAGCTTGCAGCACATAAGACAACATAATTAAGGACAAAGAAGACAAACTCAACTAATGAATACAGAGTTGAGAAATAGAATTCCGAAACATTAAATGAACTCTTGCTTTGCACATCAGTGAAAACCTTTTGTTATTTTCTGACAGGATCTGGATAGACAGAAGCTTTCCTGTGTATTCACAGAACTGCAGAAAGCCCAATTAATTCTTCAGCTTCACTAAAGTCTGTTTTGTTTTGTTTTTTTCTTTTTCCTTAGGAGTAATTCCAAACAATTCTAAAGCAAACAGAAAGTATTCACAGTATAAAAAGTTTGGGAGTACTTTGGCTTAGTTTTATTTTGGACTTTACGAAGGCAGTCAGAGAATGTCACAAGCTCCAGCTTTAGACAAAATCTGCAGCACATTAGGCTTGGCAATTTGCTCACATTAAAAAGATCAATTGTTAAGGTCGTGGGAAGGAATTGCATGTACCGAGAGTCAAAAGAGAAAGGTAGATGAAAACAAAATTCTACAAATGTATAAAAGTGTGTATATTTTAGACTGCATGCAATTTTAGCGTTTAATTTATATGGCACCTGCATTTGTGCCCTACTGTTTTAAGTATAATAGTCATCTTCTCAACAATGGTGTGAACTCCTTGAAATAGGCTTTGCATTTTATAGTCTCTCTAACTCTTAACAAAGAACGAAGGCTAGTGCTGAACATTCAATAAATAAATATTGATTAATTGATTAAGATCATAATTCAAGTTTGCTAGGGCAGTGCAGTGTTAGAATGTTCATTGCAAACAATACATCAGGGGTTCAAATTGACATGATATGGATAGGTTTGGGCCACCTCAATATTGTTTATTTATTTCATTTCTAATTTTAAGGTTGCTTTACTTGCCATTGAAGACAATTTTCACTACAATTAAAAGTATTTCTTTTCTTTTTAAGTGTGTTCTGAGTACTTCTTTATTGTCTTTTTTTCCTTTGGTTTTGTGCAAAAAGAAAAAAACAACATTATAAGCTCTTTAAGAATTGCTTTCTTCACTTTCAGACATATATTTAAACCCTGTGTAGTGAGAAGACTCTGCCTTTTTGGACAATCCTTTGATCCTCACTCTCCAACTAAAGTTTAGGAAGAAAGACACTATTGAAATTCAACACAGAGTTTTGAGGATTCCAGCCTTCATTCCTCTTGGCTCCATCTAGGAAGAGCGGTAAGTCAAAGAAAATCCTAATCACACAAGGTTAGCATTACTCCATGACATTTCAAAGTTAGAGGAGAGAGAACATTTAGCATGCGTTTTGTTAATGTGTTCTGTATCCATTAAAGTCTCACCTTTGCAGCCCGGGGAGAGAGGACATGACCTCTCTCAGACCAAGATCTTGTCGTAAAGTTCTAAATAGCAGTATGGTTTTAGAAGGGCTACCCTCTCTTCCATGCAGCATTGTATTCCTAGAAAACGTTTTAGTAGACCTTTGACTTCCGCGTTTATGTATTGAAATGTTGCAACTTTGTTGCAGACACATAGAATTGAGTTTGGCTGTAACCTTGCCTCTGTCTGACTACTTCACTGGAATTGGGTTGGTATTGGAACACAGCTCTCTTCTACAGGGTCTATGGAGTTGCAAAATCTTGTTGAGACAAAGGAATTGACTTAAGGTATGTTTTCTAAGCCACGAATTATTTTTACATAACCTTGTGATAAGGAGTAGAATTTTTACAAAAGGAGTAATCATTTTTATTAAACAGAACCTCTGGGCTTATTACTGGAGAAGAGGATCCTTGGTGATTGTGTTGTTGGTTGTACTTGGCTCTAATTCAGGGGATATTGCTTTGGAAAAAACTACTGCTAACAGTCCCTGGACAAATATTTTCTGTGTCACTAATCATTGAAAACCTGCCATGATTTCAATGTATAGTAAGTGGCATGTTAACTAACATTCTTGTTTATATGAGAATTCCACATGGATTATCTTTTGGTTCATTGGACATAGGTCAATGAAAAGTGAGTATTGCTAGTACTAGGGAGCTTTCTATGCTTTATGTCTTTAAGCTCAATGAATCACTCTAACATCCAAATAGCATTGCACAATTTATACTTTCTAATCAGGAATAGAATTTCACAACATCACGTTTGCAGCACAACCATAGCATTGTAATTTAGCATGCATTTTGTTAATGTGTTTTGTATCCCATTAAAGCCTCATCTTTGCAGCCCAGTGCCATATGTTAGCATCTAGAGTAAACCTCTTAAGCAAAAGGAAATATAAAGGGGTAAAATTACACTACGACATATGCTATTTGTTATCTACCAACAACAAGCCTCCTCTTCTTATTTCCTAATTGAACCCTAATTTTGTTCAAGTTTGGGGAAAATGTGCTAAGCAAAGATGTGCCCTACTCCCAGCACAGGGTATGAAACATGAAGGATATATGTCACAACCTCATTCTGCTTTCATCAGGGATTCATTTGGGGTTTGCCTTTGACTGAGGTCTGGCCAATCGGAGCTGAGAGAAAGTCGATTGCAGGACTCCTGGGAAAGGTTTCTTCCTAATAAAAGAAATATGCATGAGGAGAAAACACGTCCATCTCTTTCATTTCCTGCCTTCGGATGCTGTTATGAGGACGTGATGCATAGAGTTCCTACTGCCTAGGGGTTGGGGATGAGGAAGACTGAAGACATGCAGAGCCTTGCAAAGCAGGGAGGTTAGAAAGAGCTTAGGTACTTTAAGGCATTCTTAGGCTGCTGAGTCAATTCTTAGATCTACTTCTCTCTGGACTTCTTGCTGAATGTCATAATAAACGCTCTTATTGTTTAAGCTGCATTTAGCAGGGTCTTCTGTTACTTACAGACAAAAGCATTCTGACTGATAAAAGAAGTTAGTTAAAAGAATGCAGCTTGCTCCAGTATGGCTGCTTCTCTCATGGGCAAATGCAAGGCAAAACAAAAAAATTAAAAATTAAGAAGTGTATAACTGGTTTACTCATGAGCTTTTTTAGAGCTGGTAGTTTAGAACTTGAAATGAATTTTCCCCACAGAAATGTTGGCGTCTGGGTTCCCAAGGTAAGCCCATAAGGCCTATTTAATCCAGTAATGCCATAAAATCGGTACAGTCTAGTAGAATTGAATCACCTTGTAAAACAATTTTTCCTTTGGGACAAAAATTAATCGAGAAAAAAAATTCAAAGATCCATCTTGGAGAAACAGAAAATCATTATGCTAATAACAATAAAATCGAGGACTTCTCACCCCTCAAGGATTGGGCAGTAGGTACAGTTATTAAGCCAAGTCCCAAAGGCAATGGTTATACCTGTTGCTTGGGAGTCAGCGTGAGAGGTCAAAGGCTAGACAGTAATACAGGAGAAAGGTAGAAGCTTGGTAAAGGGGTGGGGAGGTGAGCGCTAAATGTTTTATTTTCCCATTACTCCTCAGTGCAAAGAGTTTACCTGCCTGTTTCTGTTGGTTTCTAATAAACCAATCGTCTTACTCTCTTTTCCCAGAAGAATTCCTAACTTGTGACACTTTTAGGCAGAACTAACAGTATTGTGTTGGTGTCACTGCTTACCTGGTTTTGTCAGTCTGAATACCACATCCTTGATGTTGATGGTGCGGTATCGGCCACCACTTAAAGTATCTATATATAAAGGTTGTTTAACCCAGTATGAAGTGGCAAGATATTTTGCTGATATTAATTTGTCCTATGTTCTCACCACATGAATCTGGAAGATATGAGAAGTCTTGCTCATCACTTCTTCCAAAAACTCGAGAAGGTTATCAGATTTTGTGCTGAGTTCTGAACTCCTTGCCTTGTGAAGGTCTTGACCCCTTTTTGTGGCAGGAACAAACGCTAACCTGGTCAGAGTCCCAAAAGAAAACTGTGTCTACTCTTTGTTGGACTGTTCTGTCTTTAAAGCCTAAACTTGTGGAGGGGGAAGGTAGACAAACTGGGGAGAAGGGCTTTTCTGGAGTTTCCTCAGAAGCTGAGGGAGTCAATGAGGATGTGGGGCGCCTTTTGTTGACTGACAGAGATCTGAGGCCTTTGCCCACTCAGAGCCCTTGAGACGTGAAAAGATCTTTGATGAAGTAAACACTGGGATATCTGGAGAAAAAGATGAATTCTTGTGATAAACAACAAAAATTATTAAAGTGATAAAACTATACATAGTTGATCAAATGTAAATTATATCTAAAGGATATGTATCCAGTATGTCCCTAAAAACTTCTATGATATTTCCAGTGAATTCCTGAGCCCTTATAAATATGAGGAGGATTTCTAGCACATCACAGAGATTTTTAACTGAAAATAACTATAAGAAATAGCAATGTGGATTAGGTGAATGTTTCCTCCTTTGCTCTTTCAACATGTTTTCTTTTACTTAAACCTTCATTTTGTATCTTCTATAATCGCAGTAGCTATGTGTCCACTGCCTCTAAAGGAAGGGACAAGAATGAGCTCCCTGGAGATTTGAGGGCTGATGAAAAAGAGCACTCAGACACCTTATGTCTTATAGAATTACATTTTATGCAGTAAGCTCAAAGTACTTTCTCAGACAAACGTCTGAGAAAATATTATGCTGATGAAAGTTCCTTCTCCAGGATCCTAGTTTCTTCACAGGAAATGTATTTGGATCCCAGCAAGGGTCATCTGCCTGTCTGAGGTGGAGCCTCCCAGCTCAGGCCCATTCTTGGTGGGGGTTCATCAAGAGTAATATTGTAAAAATTTTCTATTGCTATGTAACAAATTACATCAAATTAAGTGGCTTAAAAACGTATTTCTTGTCTCACATCTGTGGGTCAGGAGTCTGACCATGGTTTAACTAGGTCCTGTGTTCAGGGTTTTATAAAATTGCAATCAAGGTGTTCAAAGGGTTGGGTTTCCATTTGAAGGCTTGACTGGGGAAGAATCTGTTTGGAAGCTCTTTCAGCTTCTTGGCAGAATTCATCTTCTTGAAGCTGTGTGACTGATGCAGGTTTTGCTGAGTGTCATCTGGAGATCACCCTTAGGTTCTACAGGACACCTGAAGTTCCAGTTTCTTGCTGCGTAGGCTTCCTCACCCATGGCTGCTTACTTACTAAGCCAGAAGGAGAATCTCTTTCTCTAGCCTGCTAACACTGAGTCTTATGTAACATAACATAATCATGAGAATGGCATTCTATCACCTTTCCCTTATCCTATTGATCAGAAGCAAGTCGTAGGTCCCACATACACTCAAGATGGGGAGGTTACATAAAGGCATGGAAACAAAGAGACACCAGGAGGTGCAAATCATTGGAGTTTTCCTTAAGTTCTGTTCATCACACCAAGTTTATTAAATCCTAACCACACTCTACATCTCTGAAATAATTACCTGATATAATTGCAAAAGTTGCCTTTATCATTTCTACCAGATCCAGGTTCTGTATTACAATTTTTACTTTGTCATTAGCATTATCTTGTACCATCACATTTCAACAATGTAATACTAAGAAGTCTGTACACAAGTACAAATAAGGCCAAGAAGACATTGGATCTTTAAGGCTTGGGCTGGGGCTACCACGTGTCAGCCCTGCTCTGAAAGCCAAGTGGAAGAAGTATACCAGATGGGTATAACCAGTTCATTGCATCTTTGCTACTGTAGGGTTACTATTGAAAATTATTGGTTCTCTAGTGATAATACATTAAATGGTTCAGATCCTTGGGCAAATTATGCTGGCACTCCATATTTGAGCCCCAAATCATAGCTTTCTGTCACTGTTTCTGCAGTTATAAATTAGAACAATAAGGAGTTTCTCTCCTTAGGAAATTCCACTGAGCCCAAGTCAACCATATTTACTCTCTCTCTTCTCTAGACAGCAAATCCTCCTTAGGGATCTTACGTGTCAGCAGAATTTAGTCAGGGCTATCTTTCCCTGGGTTTTTCCTAATTTAAATGGCTTTTCCTAATTTCCAATCTCAGGAAAGTGGTTGAAATTTTGCTCTCTTTATTTGCCAAGAGTTTCTTATGCAAAATGGTGCACCCATTTTGGGGGCTCTGATTACCAAGAGTTAGGCGAAACCTGCTAAATCTAGTGGAAGATTTGTTCACTTAGGAGTGACTTTATGCCTTACATTTGCATAGCTATGTAACTGCACAGAGTAGAGAAGATAGGCTCCAAGACAGCTTTCTTTCTTTTCTTTCTTTTTTTTTTTTTTTTAACCTCTGCCTAAACAGAGAAGCAGCTGGTACTCTGCTCAGTAAAACAGATTAAAGTCCTGCCTCACCAGGCATTCCAGGCTCCCTGTTACACTGGTATTTTATTATACACAGCCTCAAAGCAGTCTTTAAGTACCGAGTCTTTATCAACTGAATTCTATGGGAGGTTTTAGTCTTCTCCATTATGCTCTGCCAAATGCTGGCTGGAGCTGTGTGATGCTACAATTCTCTGTCATCCTATCCCCGAAATCTTTGTGTGTGTTCTTTATTCATGTTGTGGCTATGGGAGCAGTGTTTTAAGGTCTCTTTGGTGGAAAAAACCCAAACTAAAAACAGCTACTTGACTGGGCAGAAACAAGGAGGTCGTGACCTTTCTTTTTGGCACGTTAAACAGTCATTCTGGGAGGCAGTGGACCCAGTGTTACTGTTTACCTCTTTCACACAGTCTGATATCATGTGGGTTACACAAGCACATGGGACTTTTGAGATTTTTTTCCAGAGCCTTTAGTGGCTAATAAGTACAAGTAGGATGGGGAAGCTGGGTAAAAATGGTCCTGCTATGTTATTTATACTCCTTACTCACCCCGCTCTCCAAAAATGCATGAATGCCTAAATTTTAGATCCATTATTTTCTATTTAGATCTATCTGTGAACACATAAATAAATGTTAATCATGGCTTTGAGTACTGAAGTTAGATGAATTTATATTTTAGAATGAAACTTGACTGCGACTTACCTGGGAATTTGATTACATCAGAGTCAAACATCTTGTTTATGAAAAAGTAAGAATGGGGAGGTAGAATAAGTATCTGAGTCTAGAATGCCACTCTTTCCCTGATAAGAACCATACTCTAGAACTAGGGGACTGGGCTATGTGGAATGAACATAGTTGTTCATCATAATCTTGATGCTGTTTACTCAGCTATTATTGGGTAAATCTAAGAGAAAATTGGGGTTAAGAGATAGTCACAGGAAGGATTAGTTGAGTGGAAAAGAAAAGAAAATTGAAAAAGAAATCCAAAAGCCACAACAGAGGACAGTGAAGGGGATGAGAGTTTCTGTAGGCACTACTCTTCAGAGATGTAGCTGTTGCCTTACAGCCTTTTATATATAAGATGAGCTAGCTTGTGTGGAGCTAGCTCACCGCCTGTACACACACACACACACACACACACACACACACACACACAAACACACAGCTAGCTCACGTGAAACTGCCTTGGGTATTATTTTGGCTGATACAGCTGATGCAATTCATAATGGTCCAAGTTTTTAGTTACAGACAACAGAATCCACTCTAGTTAATGAAAGCAGAAAGTGATTTATTAAAAGATAATGGTAGCTCATAAATCACTGGGATAGTTGAAAATAAGTTTGAGGCTGAATGCTGAAACACCTCCCCAAACCATTTCACAGAAATGGAGTACCCAGGGAGCTGCTGCCTCTGCTGTGATCAAGAATTTGCTGAACCAGGGAGCTGCTTTTGTAACTAGGTGCTCTAGAATAGGTACTTCTGCCAGTAGCTCTATCAGTAATATGGTGTATCAGTAAGATGGATTTTATATTGCCTGCCTTTTCATGTGACTAAGTTCTAAATTAGATATTTATGCCAGTGTGCAAAACCTAAGTCATATCTTTAACCTTAGCTGCAAGGGAATCTGGGAAGTGTTACTGTTTTTTTCTTATTCTTCTAATCTCTGCATGCTAGGAAGTAAAAATAAGTGTTGATTAAGACACACTGCTGTATTCTGCCACTCTATGGAACTTAGTAGTCTACAAAAAGATCCTTATTCAAAATGAAAGAAAGTGTGACCAAATTTAAGAAAAAGAACAACAAATAAGGCAAAACAAAGCCAAAACAAGAAAGACTGGGAAATGTAGACTAGATCTGAATTCCTGACTTATGTAGATCCACCCATCAATAAGAAAGAGCTATTTTGGACTTTCTGTGAGAAAAAAAGAAACTTCTATTGTGATGAAAAAATGAAGTCTGGGGTTATCTGTACAGCATTTAACATTACTCTAGCTAAGGCGTCCTGGTCATTGATGTTTCTCCTACTAAGCCTACTGTTTACTAACCTGTCTTCTGCAATCTAGCCGGAATGATGTTTCTGATCATGTTGTTAGCATGGCACATAAACTCCTTTGAGACCTTTTCCCAGCCTCTCTCTCCAGTATCACTTCTTGAAAATTCCCTCCAGATTTACTCCATGTTTCAAAGGATACAATTACTGACCGTTCTTACTGGTTATTG
This sequence comes from Macaca thibetana thibetana, assembly GCF_024542745.1. Taxonomy (NCBI): domain Eukaryota; kingdom Metazoa; phylum Chordata; class Mammalia; order Primates; family Cercopithecidae; genus Macaca; species Macaca thibetana. The sequence continues at coordinate 188,414,238 of NC_065579.1, read as the reverse complement.
CTCCTATAGCTTTGTAAATGGTGTATCCTCTTCCCAGGTGCTTTCCTGATCGATATATTCTTCTCTTCAATGGCATTAATTTTCCATTCTCTACAGTAGAACTTTTTCTGAGCATTTATTATATTGTGATTTTATTACTTCTTTACTTTGCTTCTCCTCTGTTATAAAATGATCTCCCGGAAGACAGATCGATCTTATTCAACATGTTATCTCAGTACTTAATGTAGTGTTAGGTAAATGATTGATTCTTGTTAAATTCATTAATTCATTAAACATGCTTGGATTATATTTTATAGAAGAAGACAGGCAATAAACATGCACATAAATACATAAACAAAATTTTTAAAGTATAAGTGTTATAAAAATAAAAACTCATGGGATAGAGAGAGGCTGAAGTTGAGGTTGGGGATTGCTTGATAAGCTTAGCACAGTTTGAATCCTTTAAAGTCTGTGCTTTAATTTCCTCATCTGTTAAATGGGGATGATGATAAAACATATATCATCAGTTCTTGAAATAATAAAATGAGTGTATACATCTAAAATGCTTAGTTCAGAGCCTGGCACATAATACATGTGATACAATTGATTGCTATTAATTATTATAAACTTATCTTCTTCATATAAATTAGAAAAATGTGTCTTCTTCCTATAAACTAAAGAAATTCAGCTTCTTCATGTAAATTTTAGTTTTAGCTTAAACCGGACATAATTAAGACACTAAGTGTTCTCATATAAACTCTTTCCCTCTAGCACAATTAGATAATGATTTCTAAAGCAAGTTTATGTGTATATGTGTATAGTATATATATGCCAGTGTAATGGGGTGCCTGCAAGTGTGTATATATTTATACATGCCATGGTTTCTGTGTTAATCTGTTTGCATTGCTATAAAGGAATACCTGAAACTGGGTACTTTATGAAGAAAAGAGGTTTATTTTGGCTTATGGTTTGGCAGGGTGTCCAGGAAGCGTGTGTTGGCATCTGCTTCTTGGGGGGGCTCAGGGAGCTTACAATCATGGCACAAGGGAGAAGGGAAGCCGATAGAATATATTACATGGCAAGAGGTGAATCAAGAGAGAGAGGGAGGAGGTGCTAGACTCTTTTAAACAACCAAATCTCATGTGAGCTCAGAGAGTGATAACTCAGTCATTACTGCAAGATAACTTATGTTCTGCTTCCTTTTTAATCATAAGCTCCAAATTTAAGTCATTTCTTTGCTCCCATATCTTATCATTGACTGTTAGAAGCAGCCAGGGTACTTCTTTAACACTTTGCTGCTTAGAGATTTCTTCTGCCAGGCATCCTAAATCATCATTCTTAAATTCAAACTTCCACAGATACGTTAGGCAGGGACACAATGCACCCAAGTTCTTTGCTACAGAGTGACAAGGACGACTTTTGCTTTCGTTCCAAATAAATTCATCGTTTCAATCTAAGACCTCTTCAGCTTGGCCTTCACTGTCCATATTTCTATTAGCATTTTTGTTATAACCATTTAACCAGTCCCTAAGAAGTTCCAAAATTTTCCTCATCTTCCCATCATCTTCTGAGTCCTCCAAACTCTTCTAGCCTCTTCCTGTTACCCTGTTCCAAAGTACTTCCACATCTTCAGATATCTTTATAGCAATGCTTCACTTCTCAGTCAGTACCAATTTTCTATGTTTGTCCATTTTGTGTTACTATAATGAAGTACCTAAGACTGGGTTATTTACGAAGAAAAGACATTTATCGTGGCCCATGGTTGTGCAGGCTATACAGGAAGCATGGTGCCGGCATCTGCTTCAGGTGAAGGCCTCTGGGAGTTTCAGTCATGGTGGAACGTGAAGGGGGAGCTGATGTATCATACGGCAAGAGATGAAGCAAGAGAGAGAGGGAGGAGGTGTCAGGCTCTTTTAAACAAGCAGATCTCATATGAACTTATAGAGCGAAAACTCACTGATTACCATGAGGACAGCATGAAACTATTCATGAATGATACATCCTCATGACCCAGACTCCTCCAAGGAGACCCATCTCCAATTTTGGAGGTCACATTTCAAGGGGAAAAAAACATCCAAACTATATCAGCTCCTGTGGAAATAATATGGTTTCAGGAAGAATCAGACACTGATTATTTCATTATTTTTATACTAAAAAAAGTTTATTTTCATATAATTTTAGAAGTCTATTTTACAACTTAATTCTAAAATTTGAGTTAGTGATAGCTAAAATTTAATACTAAACTTTGAGTTGGTGAACTAAAAATGTCAAATCAAAATCATCCCTTACAATCAACCATTGAATAATTTAATGTATATATTGTTCTTCAAAAGTAAATCACATGAACATCAGGAAATCTCCCCATTAACATCATCCTTCCAATTATAATACATGCTTCAGTCATATTCATGCATTTACAATCTTCCCCCACCATGTTGAACAGGTATAAGTTGTTTCCATTTAAACTCATACAGATCGATTATTTTGTCTTTTGCGGGTTTCTTTTAAACACAATTACCTTGAGGAAAATGATTAGTTTATGAAAGCTCCAAAGGAATTCATGCAAAAAAGAAAAAAAAAAATGATGCGCAAGTTGCTTTTCAGTTTTAGAGGTTTTTTTCTCCATATTTAAAGACTGCATTATGTAGTCATTCATTCTGTAAATTAAACCTTTGATTCATAGGAGCATTATGCAAAGCTAGTATATTGTACCTATTTGCAAATACATTATATTAGTGAATGGTTTCCTTTTCTTTGCCCAAATTGCCAAAATGTTTCCACAATATACAAAGGACATCTTAAATGTTACCAAAATAGAAAGTTTTTGTGTGAGCCGTACAATATAGAGTGTAGCCACTCCAGGTGCCCAAAGACACGTGGAACTATGGAATAAAAGAAGCAAAAGCCCTCTGAAAAAGTTAAAGGCACACTATATAAATATCATGGAAAAGTCGCTCAGGGACACCTAGTCACTGAAGCACAACTACTGAACACAAACAGAAAGTGTGGTTTCATAAAACTAGGCTTTGAAAAAATTTTCCCAATCCTACACTTTCCTTGCTCCAAAAGTAACCATTGGCACTTCAGATTCATCTCTTTGTGATGGAAAAAATCATCATAAACAGAGCAGAGGAAATGGGGCAAAGCTGCAGTTGCTTAGAAATTCCAGACCATTCTGTCACTATATTTTGAACAGCAGCTGACTTAGAGTGTTAACTCTTCCTCTTGTATTCTCTTCATTCTATAGATTGTATTTTCATGGGACAGCACACAATCCCAGAGATGGAACAGAACCTGAAAAGATGTGGCATTTAAACAGCTAAGATATTTCTCTATCTCTTTATCTAGTCTTAACCACTGTCTTTAGTAAATAGAGAATTAAAAAGAAAAAGAGGGGCTTGAAAAGGCCTTTATACTATTTGCGAATAGACAATGGAGTTTTCCAAGGGGGCAAGCAATCAGAAAGGAGAAGAAGAAGGGATGTTCTTTCCCCCAAGAATTTAAGAAGAAAATGGACGTGGGTGTGCTATTTATTCTAAAGTGTTTTCCAACTGAAGGTGTGTTCATAGGGTAAACATCTTGTCACACCTATATACACATACACACACACACAACAGAAACTATGAAAAAACACTTAAGTGTTAGCAGACAGCTACTATTAAAATGAAACTGCATATCTACCTAAATAACCATTTATTATAATATTTGTATGTGTAAGTGTTGTAAATTAACTAGTAAGAGAAAAAAGAAGAATGATGAACAATCTAATATTCATTTACAATGTGTATACATATAAAAACAAAGCTTACCCTTCTGGGTGATTTGACCATTTGCTGTACAAGACCCTTTCTCACATATTCTCTTGGAGTTCTCACAGCAGTTTTAATCCACATAATTTGCCTTCTTTATCTCTCAGAGACACTGATGAGGTCCACTTTGTTTGTTTGTTTTTGAGACACGGTCTCATTCCATTGCTCAGACTGGGGCAGTGGTGTTACCAGGGCTCACTGCAGGCTTGATCTCCGCTCAAGGGATCCTCCTTCCTTAGCCTGCCAAGTAGTTGGGACTACAGGTGCAAGCCACCAAACTCAGATTTTAATTTTAATTTTTATTTTTGTAAAGATTGGGTCTCACTGTGTTGCCCAGGTTGGTCTCAAACTCCTGGGCTCAAGCCATCCTCCTGCCTCAACCTCCCAAAGAGCTGCAGGGGAGGTCACACCAAAAAATCTGCTTTCAGTGATGTCTACATGTGACAGAGGACAAATGAAAAGAATACTTCAGTCTCTTGGGCAGACATTGATCACTACAGGCCTGGGTATGACCTTGCTAGCCCTTGAGTGGCCAAAGGCACTAGCAGGTCTACTTTGGTGTTGAGCAGTGTCTGTTTACCTCAGAGTGCAATACAAATACTACCATTTTAAGATAGGAAAACATTGCTCTAAGGAAGCCCTGATTTTCTAGGCTTCAGAGTTCCTTTATATTTCTTTATTTTATGGAGATAGTCTTTGGTTATAGTCTGTTGTATCTACCTCTATCTCTATTTTTTTTTTTTTAATTTTTTTTTTTTTTGAGACGGAGTCTCGCTCTGTCGCCCAGGCTGGAGTGCAGTGGCCAGATCTCAGCTCACTGCAAGCTCTGCCTCCCGGGTCTACGCCATTCTCCTGCCTCAGCCTCCCGAGTAGCTGGGACTACAGGCGCCGCCACCTTGCCCGGCTAGTTTTCTGTATTTTTTTAGTAGAGATGGGGTTTCAACGTTAGCCAGGTTGGTCTCAATCTCCTGACCTCGTGATCCGCCCGTCTCGGCCTCCCAAAGTGCTGGGAATATAGGCGTGAGCCACCGCGCCCGGCCCCTCTATCTCTATTTTTATCTATATCTATTCCACAAGTATTTCATGAGCATATACAATACACCAGGCACAGTACAAATAAACAAAATATGATTTTGATGAATACTGTGCAGATAAGCAAAGCATAAAGTAAAAACAGTGTGTGATTGTGACAAGTAATGACTAGAAACTTGGTTTAATTTATACAGTAGTTCTGTATGCTATGGAGTAAGTCTTCTTCTTTTTCCAAAACTGCATCCATTCTTTCTTTAGGTCAGTTTAATCTCCTTGCTCTTCTTCTAAGTATGAAATGTTGTTCGCTGTTTGCATCTCTAAACTAGAGTACACCAACTGGATTATCTGTTACTCTCAATATTATTGATTTGAAAGATCCTCCTCTTGGTGTTTCTAATGAAACAGCCAAAATATCCTGGTATTTCTGTTTGTGATGATTCAAAATCAATGAAGCAAAGCTATTTCCCTTGAATGCTGTTCTCCATGACAAAGGAGCTAACTGCTTAATTCCAGGGGTCTGTTATTATTTGTAAACTGGTTCTTAAAGGAGGATACTTAGAGATACCTCTTGCTCCAGATGGTACCATTTAACTGCCTGTGTCACTCATGAGTGATTTTCTGCTTTAGCTTTAAACAAATACTTAACACAGCAATTCTGTTATCAAGAATTCTCTCTCCAAATTGGAAAAAAATCCTGAAGTGCTGCATGAAGTGGCAGCACAAGCAATTTCCTCATGGGTTAAAAATAAATGGAGCATGACCGTGCTGATAGGTAAAAAAAAAAAAAAAAAAAAGAAAAGGAACTGTAGGCAACTAGAAAGAGAAAAGACCTCTGATCCGTCTGAAGACCTGAGTGCAAATCTTCGCTCAACTCATTACCCTGTGACCTGGGTAGATGATACAAAAGTAGGGATTAGGTCATTCTTTTCATATGATTTGTTTATGAACTAAATAAAATAATATTTCCTGACACTATTCTGATGAATGTTAATAGATGTTTCCAGAAAAAAACATTTCCGTGGTTGTAATCATTTGAGAAACATTAAGTTAAATGAGGAATTAAGTTTTTTCAGTGAAATACTCCTCAGTCTTTACAATGCTCTTATGTTTTGTGACTTTTAGAAAAGACATAGGTGACGTGTTTTCTAAACATATTTGGCTCCCAGCCAGCAATATTCTATGAAACACACTTTGGGAAATGCTATCCTAATCTCGAAAGTGCTGTTCAAATGTAAGCTGGAAAAAATTTAGATGTTAACAGTACACACCTGCAGCCTATGTTTTACTTATTTGTGTTTGGAAATATCTTATTTTTTAAAAAATGATTCCTTTTTTTCTTGAGCTGCCATAGGTAAGTTTAACTTCCTTTTTCTCTTTTTTCTAACTATGAAACTTTGTTTTTTGTCCATATCTGTGAACCCAGGGTTAAAAAAAAAATAATTCCTACCTGATTATCAAAATAAACCCATTATATATAATATTTTAAAATAAATTTGTTAGCAGTTGTGATATGTAGTACATCAAATACTTAAAAATAAACAAATGAAAAGGAAAGCAAAACAAAATGTATTTGTGTCTGCAGTTCAGACAACACTAGCTGTACTTCTCCATTTTGTGCTTAAAATGTAACCAGGTATTATTTTGCCTTCATGGAATTTCTACTCTACAATTTTATCAAAATGTAAGCTGAAACTCTGTATAAATTTTAATGTTATTTTGCATTCCTCTTGATAATGCATTCAAAATATTAGAATATTTGAAAAACAGCTCAAGTACTGGGTAAAAATGTTGGATTTCAATTCCAAAGGTCACTTACTCTCTCTCTGATTGTTACAATTTACTCAGCCTCAGTTTTCTCATATATTAAATGGTTATAGTGATATCTACCTTCTAGAATTGTTGTGAAGCACAAGTAAGGAAATTATTAGATGACACTTACTGACATGCATTTGTTACTCTTGAGGGATAATAGAATAGAAAGTAATATGTGTACCTACTGAAATAAAAATGACTTTTGGTCATTTTCTGAATTAGGAAAAAAATGCTGAGAACATCCATTGCTGATAGTATACATACATTTCTGAATTAGGAAATGACCACAAATGTCAAGTTTTTAAAAATTAGAAACAAATATATTTTTATTAAAGCAACTCTGACAATGCAGTTTATATTTCAAAGCACAATACAAAATGGCTAATCTATGCTGCATATCCGTGTCTATGGAAGTATTTCTTTTAATCTTTCATATTTCTTTCCGTGCCCTTTGACATGTTCATTGTTACTAGGCTCACTTAATAGGATTTGAATTTTGGTACCCCTCCTTTAAAAATTCTAAACTATCTTAGTTTTTTTTTTAAATTGATATATAATAGTTGTAAGTATTTTGGGGATACATGTGATATTTTACATGTATCCATGTAAAATGTGTAATCATCTAATTAGGGTAATTGAAATATTAATTGTCTCAAACATTTACCTTTTCTTTGTGTTGGAAACATTCCAATTCTTCCCTTCTACTTATTTTAAAACATACAGTAAATTACTGTTAACTACAATCTCTCTACCGTACTTTTGAATTCTATAACCTATTTCTTTTTTTTAACTGGAATGTTGTATCCACTTACCAACTTATCTTTCTCCCCCCTTTCCTCTCTACCCTCCCCAGCCTCTGTTAACTATAATTCTACTCTCTACCTCCGTGAAATGCACTTTTTTAACTTCCACATGTGAGTACGAATATGTGAAAATTGCCTTTCTGTGCCTTGCTTAACATAATGACCTCCTGTTCCAACCATGTTGCTTCAAATGACAGGATTTTATTCTTTTTTTATTACTGAATAATATTCCACGGTGTATATACACTATATTTGCTTTATCCATTCACTCACTGATGGTTGATTTAATATCTTGGGTATTGTGAATAGTGCTGCAATAAAAACTAGAGTACAGGATCTTTTTGATGTACTGATTTCCTTTATTTTGGATGTATACTCAGCAGTGGGATTGCCGAATCTCATGTGATATGGTTTGGCTCTCTGTCCCTACCCAAACCTCATCTTGAGTTGTAATCCCCATGTATTGAGGGAGGGACCTGGTGGGAGGTGATTGGATCATGGGGTGGTTTCTCCCATGCCATTCTCGTGATAGTTTATGAGTCCTCATAAGAGCTCATGGTTTTAATGTGTGACATTTCCTCCCTCTCTCTCTTTCCTGCCGCATTGTGAAGACGGTGCTTGTTTCTCCTTTGCCTTCTGCTGTGATTTTAAGTTTCCTAAGGCCTCCTCAGCCATGCAGACCTTTTTTGTTTATAAATTAACAAAAGTCAATTAAACGTTTTTTGTTTATAAATTACCCAGTCTCAGCTAGTATTTTTACAGCAGTGTGAAAACGGACTAATACAACATTGTAGTTATATTTTTAGTTGTTTTGTGCTTCCATAGTGGCTGTACTAATTTGCATTCTCACCAACAGTGGACAAGCAGTATCCCCTTTCTCTGCAACTTTGCCAGAACCAATTATTTTTTGTCTTTTTGATTATTGCCATTTTAACCGAGGTGAGATTGTGTTTCATCGTGATTTTAATATGCAAATCTCTGATGATTAGTGATAATGAACATTTCTTTCATATACCTGTTGGCCATTTAATTTTTATGTTTTGTTTTTGAGAAATGTCAGTTTTGGTCTTTTGCCCATTTTTTAATGATTATTTTTGTTATGGAGTTGTTTGAGCTCCTTTTGTATTATGGTTATTAATCTCTTGTTGGACGGATAGTTTGCAAATATTTTCTCTCATCCTATAGGTTGTCTCTTTACTCTATTGATTGTTTATTTTGCCATGCAGAAGCTTTTTAGCTTGACCTAATTTCATTTGTCTGGTTTTCCCTTTGAAGCCTATGCTTTCAAGGTCTTACTCAAAACATCTTTGCCCAAAACAATGTCTTGTTTCTTCTGGTAGTTTCACAGTTTCAGGCCTTCCATTTAGGTTTTTTATCCATTTTGAGGTGACTTCTGTATATGGTACTGCATAGGGCTCTCGTTTCATTCTTTTGCATATGGAAATACATTTTCCCGGCACCATTTATTTGTTAAAGAGACTGTTCTTTCCCCAATGTATGTTCTCCGCACTTTTGTCAAGAATCAGTTGGCTGTAAGTGCATGGATTTGTTTCTGGGTTCTCTATTCTGTCCCGTTGGTCTATGTGTGTGTTTTTAGGTACATACATAGACCAATGTTGTTTTGGATACTATAACTTTGTTGCATACTTTGAAGTTTAGGTACTGTGATGCTTCCGGCTTTGTTCTTTTTGCTCAGGATTGCTTTAGCTATTTGGAATATTTTGTGGTTCCACATAAATTTAGGACAGTTTTTTCTATTTCTATGAAGAATGTCATTAGTATTTTGATTGGTATTGCATTGAATTTGTAGATCACTTTGGGTAGTATCTACCCAGATACTAATTTTAACAAAATTAGTTCTTCCAATCCGTGAGCGTAGGATATCTTTCCATTTTGTAGGACCCTCCTTAATTTCTTTCATCAGTGTTTTATAGTTTTCGTTGTAGAGATCTTTCACTTTTTGGTTAAATGTATAGCTAAGCATTTTTATTGGATCCTAGTCTATCTTACTGCCTCTTTTAATTTTATGTTTCTGACGGTCTCAGGAATAATAATGGCTCTATTAATTATTCTTATTTTAAAATTACTGTCTGCATCTTGAATTGATACTTTCTTCCAGTTTCAGTGCCTGCTTCATCAGTACAGTGATCGTTGGCACATTTGAAAATCACTGTGAGCATTGGTACAGATTGTAGGGGCAAGCACGGAGCTCGGGGGGAGATTTATAACTAACTGTCGTGTTTTAAGACATGAGGGGAGGTTGTTCTCAGCGGTCATGTGTTTGTTTATTAGTAAGTGGAGGTCAGCTAGAATATGACAGCACCACCTCTGGTTTCTCCAGCAGTGATGGCTGGCAGATTTGAGAGTAAGGGGTTGGTATGGCTGTTCCTTTGCCCTTTACTGAATTTAAACCACCTATTTCCCTCAGTTTTCTGCCTCTTACACTAGATTTTTCTGGAGCTCTGATGGCAATACTCACTTCACAGCAAATCTCTCTTTTTCCTGTATGGCACTAATGGTTACTTAGATCTGTTAAATTTTCCCATTGGTTTCCAGCTTTTTGGTATATTCAGAAATTCTTTTACTTTCTGGTTGGTACTGCTATGAATTTTTCTAATTTTCTAATTGTTTGTTATTTCTTTCCAGTGGGAATTTTTAGGGGGAGCGGGAGAGGTAAAGTCTTGTGCTAGTCATCCATCTTGAGCTGGAAAACCTTAAAATTATTTCCTTTCTATTATATTGTCCTTTAAAAACCATACATTGTTACAATGGAAACTTTCTTTTTACTCTCCTTAAAGCATATTTGACTACAGTCACCAAACAGATTTATTTCTAAACTTTTGGTTGATTTAATCCCTCAACAGAAGAAATTCCTTTTCGTAGTTGAATATGCATTGCTCATTCATTCATACATTCATCGAATACTTGCTCAGTCCCTCTGACATGTTAGATTATGAAGAAATATAGACACAGTCTGGCCAGCAGCAGAATTATACTTCAATGTGCAAATAAAGAACAGGTTTTCTTTATTCTTCCACAAGAAGAGTGAATCTCTCTTTACCTTTCTGCTAATTTAACTTATTAGCATAGCATATGTTTATTTATGTTTAAAAAATTGCTTACTGTTTGTACAGTAAAAATCTTCATTTTAACTTGGCAACCACTAAAAAAAGAATATATAAGATGTAATATGAAGCTTCAAATGCAACAGAAAATTAATCTGATGTTTTAATTTCACTGTCAATAATACCATGCATGTTCTAGATATTCTCATAGGCTTGTTGCCATCATGTGGGATATAACTGATGGGCCTTAGTACAAGTGGCTGTTTTAGATAAAATTATCTGAATTTATTCCTTACAGGTATCTCAGGACATTTAAAGTTAAAATGCATATTGCCTATGTTGAAAACAGATCTTCATGATATTAGACTAGGGTGAATTTCCAGAACAGTTTATGGAATTCCTCTTCTGCAGAGACCGTGGAATCATCTTTGTTCTTATATGTCTGTCGTAATTTAAATGTGGTTGTCCTTGAAGGTCAGAGACAAGACAAAGTACCCTACCAAGCTTCCATTTAATATTCTGACCTGTGGGCAGCTAAGCTTAGTCATCCCCAGTAAGTGAAGTGTGTGTGAAAATGACAGAATACACAGGAAACTGCATGTGCAATATGGAATTGGAAATGAAATATAGAAGCCAGGTGAGGAAATGGCTTATTGATCCTGGAAATCTGTGCTTTTCAGAGTAGGACATGCATAACCCCAGAGGTACAGAATGTTATGCCAGGGAACATTTGAAGTTTTAGAATACAATGATCCATCTTCCTACCATGTTGATAAACATAAAATAATGAGAGAAAAATATTTTGTATTTAATTTTCTTTCTATTATAACATATAGTTGCATTGTAAAGTAAAACCCACAAATTTTGCATTAATTTAAAAATAAGACATTAGATTTCAAAATAATTTGGGGCTAATTTGGACTGATTTTCTCTAATGATGCTCCAGGGGCACTTGTTACCTCTCCTCTGCTATCATTTGTTGGAGATGGTCATAGAGCTCATCTGTAGGTGAAAATGTATGATCTAAAATGCTGACTTCATTACGCAGATTATTATCACAGTTTGAGTAACAATAGTTTTTAATGCTAGTGGTTAATTTATCTAGCTATTCAATAAAAAAATTTGCTTTGAGACTAGCTTATTAAAAGCTGATCTTTTAGATATTTGATAAAATTGAGCCATAAACTAGCCTCATTACTATATACTTATTGGATATTTGTTTTGATAGATTAAATACTAACATCTGTTTGAAATTTAATTGCCAAAGTACTTCAAGCATGCAAAATTGTCCTTAGCACCTTTACTAGATTACACTACGTGTAGTACGTTACCAGCCTGGCATCTCAGCTTTTCTTCTCCACACTGATTGTAACCTATCACTCTTTTTTCATGTGTGAGCCTCCAAGTTATCATCTCAAGGCTGTGAAAGCTGAATCTCTACATGTTACTAAAATATTCTGAAACTCACCAAGAAGTTGGAGATAAAGTACAAGCATATTACAATTACTCAAATGACAGCTTTATTTTTAGCTAATTTTCATTTATGGATGTCTCTCAATTTTCTATCTGAACATACATCGACAAAGGCACGAATTCAGGTGATCTTTTTCCATTTCTGACATTTATTTTAGAGATCTCTGCAAATAGAGAAATCTATCAATATGGCTCCACCTTGTTAACCTCACACCTTTTCCCACCGAGAGTATCTAACATTTAAGCCCACAGCCAAGGCCAGCACCAGATCGGAGGGGAGAGCAGGCACATTATTTTTCTCACTTCTCCTGTTTCTTCTTTGTCTTTGCTTTAGAAGACCACTGAGAAATACATGTTTATTTACCTTCTGGCTTTCTTTTTATTCCTGTGGGGGACATCAGACAGATGAATCTATTGTAGTTTTGGTATTTCTAAGCTTTTGACAGTAAATGAAAGTACAGAGATGTTTACTGTTCCACCTAGTTCATATTTAAGCAGCCCTGCAATCATGGGCTCAATAAAAATAACTTCAAGTGTGAATTTTGGAATACTTGACTTGAAATCATGAATCAAAAACCTGTAAGTGCTTGTTCAAGGTCTGAGAAAAATAAAAAAATACTATAAAAGTGACTATTATTCAAACCTTAGAGTTGGAAGGCAATGTACAGGTCAACCCTTCTTAGCAGTTCTGATTTCCTTTTACGAAACCCATATCTAAGGTCATTCCACCTCTTCTGGAACATTTTTATGGAAAAACTGTCTATTTGGATATTTCAGTGAAAACTCATTGCCCCAATAGCTGCCACATTAGCCAATTTCACTGTTACAAAGTCTGGGCTTAACTCTGATCCTAAATTTTCCATTGTATGTTTATATCTACCGGTCCTGGTGATGCCCTCTGGAATAAAATACTCAAGTCTTACTCTCCCCCGTGATGTATCTTTCAATATTTGAAGGAATCATATCTTCAAATATGATAGATTTTTGAAGGCAGAGGTTGCAGTGGTCATTTGTTGGAACTGGCTTATACTAGGTTACAAGAGCCAATTTTAAAATTTTCCAGAAACTTGCAAGCTGGTTGTTAAACTGGTCATTATTAAAAAATAAATTATGTAAATTTCCTGTTAAATAAATTATATTAAAAACAAAGATCATAAATACAGCTCATTATACGGCTATTTTACCACTATCTATGACTAAGGTTATTTATACCTATATCTGCATGGTATTAATAGAAACATTATATATTGATTGCTACATGCTATAGACTGAATACTTACATCCTTCCCAAATGTATAAGTTTAAAACCTAATCTCCAAAGTGATGACATTAGGAGGTGGGGCCTTTGAGAGGTGATTAGGACTTGAGGGCAGAGTCCACATGAATGGAGTTGGTGCCCTTATGAATAAGACCCCCGACTGGGCACAGTGGCTCACGCCTGTAATCCCAGCACTTTAGGAGGCTGAGGCAGGCAGATCACCAGAGGTCAGGAGTTCGAGACCAGCCCAGCCAACATAGTGAAACCCCATCTCTACTAAGAGTACAAAAATTAGCTGGGTGTGGTGTTGTGTGTCTGTAATTCTAGCTACTTGAGAAGCTGTGGCTGGAGAATCGCTTGAAACCAGGAAGTGGAGGTTATAGTGAGCCAAGATCGTGTCACTGCACTCTAGCCTGGGTGACAGAGTAAAACTTTGTCTCAAAAAATAATAAATAAAATAAAATAGACCTCAGATAGTTCCTTTGCTCCTTCACCATGTAAGGAAACAACAAGAAGATGGCCACCTATGAACCAGAAAGTGGGCTCTCACCCGACACTGTATCTGCCAGTGCCTTTATCTTGGGTGGGCTTTCTTTCTTTCTTTTCTTCTTTCTTTCTTTCCTTTCTTTATTTTTTCTTTCTTTCCTTTTTTTCTTTTCTTTCCTTCCTTTTTCTCCTTCCCTTCCTTCCTTCCTTCCTTCCTTCCCTCCTTCCTTCTCCCCTTCTCTCTTTCCCTCTCTCTCTCTCGCTTGCTTGCTTGCTTGAGATGGAGTCTTGCTCTGTCACCCAGGCTAGAGTGCAGTGGCACAATCTTGGCTCACTGCAACCTCTGCCTCCCAGGCTCAAGCAGTCCTCCTGTTTCAGCCTCCTGAGTACCTGGGATTACAGGCATACACCACCATGCCCAGCTAATTTTTTGTAATTTTTGTAGGGAAGGGTTTTTGTTTTGTTGCCCAGGCTGGTCTCAAACTTCTGAGCTCAAGTGATCCACCCACCTAGGCCCGCCAGAGTGCTGGGCCTAAAAATAAATATCTTTTATTTATAAGCCACCCAGTCTATGGTCCTTTGCTATAGCAGTCTGGAAGGACTAAGACGCTGTAGCACTGATTATTTCTTACCAACCCTGCGATCAGTGATGTCATCCTGATGGTTGGAAATTGGCTATGGTTGGAGTATTTATACCATGGAAATTAACACATGCTAAAAATTAGTACTTTTACTTTTCTCTTTCTCTCTTTTTTTTGTTTTGTTTTGGAGAGCCAGTTTTGAACATTTCTCAGCACACTATTTTCCAATCTCTTATCTAGCCTAAAAATCTGATGCAGTTTCTTGTATTTTCCGATAATCTCTCAAAATTCATCTCTCTGTGATTTTATGAGCAGCTCCACTCTCCAACAAACCCTCCTCCAGAGGTCTGTCAGTTTCTCTTAGTACCTAGAACCTAAGACAAAATTCTGAACATCCAGTAGAAGAATTGCTGCTGATGATTAGGACATTATGATTTTTTATAAGATCCAAGGAAACAGTTATTGTTTTTAAATAGTATGTAGGTGTTATACATACATAAAAGATTAAAAATGTAGATTTCTACACCTACCACCAAGACCTTTGAGGGACTTTAATGGCACACATAAAAAAGTACCATGAAAACCATAACATTACAGAAATATACATGGTTATTAGAATTTATTATTATTATTGTAGAAACTGTGTCCAGGTCACAGAAAATAATATTTCCACTATGTGTTTCAATAATCAGAACAAATGTCAAATATTGTTCTCAGTCTTGGTGTCTTGTTTTCATAACAACATGGGTAAGTGAGGGGAAGTCTTCAGAAGCATGTCCAGAAGGGCAAGGTGCCTCGTTTCGGTTCTGTTATTCTATCACAGGCTTAACTTTCTATGTTTTAGTTAATTAATACTAACATTTGTTTACATTATCTGGTGAGTCACTAACATTATTAAATATTATTTCATAATTAGGTAATATACACATGAATATCTGAGAGTGGGTTCTGTAATAAACCTACTTTCTAACTTTTTTTTTTTTAAATTTAGCTAAGTAAACCATTATTAAAATTTCAGTTTCCACCTTCACATTTAAAAAATAATCTTCTATATTTTCAGGGAAAAGAGAAAACCCCCCATTTTTTATTTTTGTACTTTAAGTTCTAGGGTACATGTGCACAACATGCAGGTTTGTTACATATGTATGCGTGTGCCATGTTAATGGGTGTGCTGCACCCATTAACTCATCATTTACATTAGGTATATCTCCTAATGCTTTCCCTCCCCCATCTCCCCACCCCAAGACAGGCCCCGATGTGTGATGTTCCCCACCCTGTGTGCAAGTGATCTCATTGTTCAATTCCCACCTATAAGTGAGAACATGCGGTGTTTGGTTTTCTGTCCTTGCAATAGTTTGCTCAGAATGATGGCTTCCAGCTTCATCCATGTCCCTACAAAGGACATGAACTCATCCTTTTTTATGGCTGCATAGTATTCCATGGTGTACATGTGCCACATTTTCTTAATCCAGTCTGTCATTGATGGACATTTGGGTTGGTTCCAAGTCTTTGCTATTGTGAATAGTGCCACAATAAACATCTGTGTGCATGTGTCTTTATAGCAGCATGATTTATAATCCTTTGGGTATACACCCAGTAGTGGGATGGCTGGGTCAAATGGCATTTCTAGTTCTAGATCCTTGAGGAGTCGCCACACTGTCTTCCACAATGGTTGAACTAGTTTGCAGTCCCACCAACAGTGTAAAAGTGTTCCTATTTCTCCACATCCTCTCCAGCACCTGTTGTTTCCTGACTTTTTAATGATCGCCATTTAACTGGTGTGAGATGGTATCACATTGTGAAAAACCCCAAATCTTTTACAAATATGGACACCTTTTCTATAAAATAAATAGAAAACTACTAATAACAAATTAGAGAATATAATATATCACTGAAAATTGACTTCTGTACAATCAGTGGTTCATGTACTACATTTTGGGAAATTCAAGACTAGGAGAAGCCACTCTTGATAGATAGTGAATACTTAATGGAGTTGAGTTTTAAGGAAAAAAATTAAATTATTTGGGAGCTGGTTTGCTCTTGAAGTGAACTATAGGACCAAGAATGGGGGAGGTACCTTTGAGAAACAAGAACTGAGGGCCTGCTGATGCTGAAGCATGGAGTTTGGACATTTGCATCAGAATCTCTGAGAGATGGAACTTTTATTTTCAAGCATGTTGTAAAAATTTTGCATTTCATATAGTCGTATGTCTGACACAACTAATAATAATAATTTCCCACTACCACTGGAAAATTTGTCTTCTTGAAATGTGTCTTTCACTGAACAAAAAAAATAAAAGCTGTTCCAGTAGAAGACTAAACAAATCAATCTATAGTGTAAAGCAGTAGTTCAAAATTTAATTTAATTGCATTGCATGAAATTGGTTTTCTTTACGTAATGTCAAAGAATGCAATTACAAATAAAGAAATTTTTCCAAATCACAATTTTTTTTTCATTTGAAATATAACTTGCTTTCCATGGGAAAATAACCTCTCCTTTCATGGCTGTTTGTAAAGTTGAGAGAAGAAGAATCTTTCATGGCAAGAAGATATGCTAGAATGTACATGTCCTCCCAAATGTTAAAAACTTATTTTGACTTGCAAAGAAATTGTCTTCATACAATGAAAACCCCTCAGGAAGTCCAACTGCTTATTTGTTTGTTCTTTCAAGTGAAACAAATCATCATTTAAAAGGTTCAGCTTCAAATTAAGACCTTTTAGAAGCTTAGAGGAACTTGCTTACAAAGGTTCAAATCCCCTAGAAAATGGCTCATTGCCGTCTCAGAAAGAGAGAAAAATAGCTACTGATGAGATTCAAATTATTCTCTATCTTCTCTTTCATTAATTTTAAACATAATTCATAGGCCATTATGCTTCGGAAATCAAAAGAATTATTCCTCATTGTAGCCCACCATTTTTCATCATTATACACATACAATGTCCAATTTCACCTCACTCATTCAAAATGGCGCTTAAAGCAGGCAGAAAAGATTATCTCCAATACTTACATTTGGCTTTAATTCATAGCTTTATAAAGAGCTTTACTAGTCTAAATATGTATTTACACAATAGAATATGATGAGTCATTTCCGAAATGTAAACATACTAGTTTTAAAAATTGCTTAAATATGTATTCCGCCTGAGATTTTCTCAGGATAGCCCTACGAGATTCATAGCAAAAAACTCCCTTGTATTTGAATAACACTACTTCTCAACACATTACAAATAATAAGTGTGAGCAAAGGGTAGAGATACCTTTCAAAGCAGTCAAAATATTTTAATCCTTCATCTTTCTTCATGTTGAACCGTCATGGAAGCACTGCCTCTCATTTCACATAGAATCGCCTTCAATCTGTTCTGACTATGCTTGTAATAGTGTCAGCAGGTTGCTGTTTAAAGTCTCTAATAATCAAACACCTGGGCAGATGTTTCAGAGAATAATAGTGTTCTCTTTCTATAAAGACAAATACAGTTCAGCACAGTGGATTTTGTTCTTGGCTAGACACACATTTCACTACACCATAAGTCTCTCTTTGCTTTTAAATGGTCTGTTGCACATTAAAAAATACTTGAAATCTTATTTCCTGTTGCTAGTGAGGATGATGATGAATATCATTCTGGGGCCAATGTCAGTATCATCATATGTCTGAGGCTGGTATCTCTGTATTAACATGCCACTGCCAGTACTGATTCCTATCCAAGATGAGTAATAATAAAACTCTAGTCTCCCACACAGCCTGCTCTGCGTGAATTACTCCTTCTCTATTGCAATTCCCCTATCCTGATGAATCGGCTCTGTCTAGGCAGAAGGCAAGATGAACCCTTTAGGCGATTATAATTCTTCTGATTATCCAGCTTTCCCTTTTGGATCTCCACTACCTTCGCTTTTCTCACAATTGTGTGAAGCCTAATTCCCATGATAACTCCCTTATCCCATCTCTATAACGGTTTCGCTTCTCTTATTGAATACTGAGTGATAAGAAATCAGTATCTGAAACTGGATGCTACCATAACAGAAACTAAACCATGAGACTTTGGAGTAAGGAGTGAGCATCAATAATATTTATAGAAAACTCACAAAGTTTTAAAGGGAACTTGACTACAAAACATACCATGTAGTTGAACCCAAAATGACAGAAACAGTTCAAATTAAGAAGAAGGTTTTGGGCCCCAACTTTACATAAGCAGGAAGCAGGTTGAGATAGTTTCTCACATGAAAAGATGGGTCATTTTTTAGGGAAAAGGAAAGATATCTCAGAAGGAGGTGCTAAGACTCCAGAGCTGAGAACTATGGATTAAGGAATTACTCGTAGAGAGCAGAATTAGTGCCTCATCAAGAAACAGTTTTTGCTTCTGATGGATCTGGGGAACCCAAAACATGTTCCCAGCTGTATTTTGTTTTATTGTTTTATTTTCTTTGTCCTTTTCTCTTTTCTTTTCTCCTTTTGTTTGCCCACCTGCGGTTTTGGAATTGCTATGAACTCATGACTGTGATTCCTATTTCCCTTTTTCTTTGCAACGAAGTATCTCTTGCGGTTGCTATGTTCCTGTCTTGCTATTCAATGTTGCTTATTTAAAGGTCAGGTGACTTATATTTTTGAGTTCAAAGTGCTTTAGGCTAAAAGGAGTTCCATCTGATGAGCCTCATCCAAATCTGTGCCTAGCTTAAATCATAAGATCTTGCATTTTGAGTCAGAGTCAAACGATAATAATGTGATTAGATAAAACTTTGGGGATCTTATTTGGAGATTCATACATTTTGCATAGGGGAGGAATGTGAATTTTGGCCAGGAAACCGTTTCTCCCAAGCCCAGGCATGCATGCCATTTCTCTCATGAAGAGGTGGAGTCTATCTTCCCCTTCTTGAATCTAGGCTGGCTTTATGTCCTTTGTAAATCAATAGAATGCAGGAGAAATGACGCAGGGCCACTTTTGAACCTAGTCCTTATTAAGCCTGAAAGCTTTCATGTTTGCTTTCTTGGAGTCCTTGCAAGCAGCAGTGAATCCACATGGGTCTGGAACAACTTTAATTCTTGCCTCTTCAGAAGAAAGAATTAGACTGAGGGGCATAAGGCAGAGTGAGAGACCGAGGCAAGTTTGAGAGCAGGAGTGAATGTGTATTAAAAAGCTTTGGAGCAGGAACAAAAGGAAGTAAAGTACACTTGGAAGAGGGCTGAGTGAGTGACTAAACAATCACAAGTGTGTGTTTTGACTTTTGAATTGGGGTTTTATGTGTTGGCATTCTTCTGGGGTCTGTGTTACTTCTCCCCTGATTCTTTCCATGGGCTGGGCTGTCTCCCAGTACAGTGGCCTACGAGCGCTTGGGAGGGGCCCTGTGCACAGTGTGTTTACTGAAGTTGTACAAATGCTCACTTGAGGTGTTTTCCCCTTACCCGCCCAGTGTTCCTAGAGGAAGGTCATATACCAGTTAAACGCTTCCACGTTTGCCTCTTAGTGGGCTTGTGCCACAGAAACCTTGGAGATTCCAGTTCCAGCAAATCCCCTGGTGGAATGCAACTTCATAAGTGACGCCAGCCAATGCTACCTGGAGCAGAAAAACAGCCCAGTTGACCTCAGGCAACCCATAGAATGATAAGAAATAATAAATTATTACTGTTTAAACCGCTGTATTTGTCCATTTTCACACTGCTATAAAGAATTACCCGAGACTGGGTAATTTATATAGAAAAGAGTTTTAATTGACTCACAGTTTTACGTGCCTGGGGAGGCCTCAGAAAATTTAAAATTATGGCAGCAGGCAAAAAGAAAAAAAGCAAACATCTTCTTCACAGGCAGCAGGAGAGAGAGAGAGCGCGAGTGGCGGGGGCGGGGGTGGGCGAGGGGGGTGGAAGTACAATACTTTAAAACCACCAGCTCTTGTGGGAACTCACTCATTATCATGAGAACAGCATGG
Source organism: Macaca thibetana thibetana (assembly GCF_024542745.1). Classification (NCBI taxonomy): domain Eukaryota; kingdom Metazoa; phylum Chordata; class Mammalia; order Primates; family Cercopithecidae; genus Macaca; species Macaca thibetana. The sequence goes on along the minus strand of NC_065579.1, from coordinate 188,394,026 downwards.
GGGAAACTGATTTAAACACCTCCCACCAGGACTCTCCCTTGACAACGTGAGGGTTACAATTTGAGATGAGATTTGAGTGGGGTCACAGAGCCAAACCATACCATTCTATTCCTGGCCTCTCCCAAATTTCATGTTCTTCTCGCCTTTCAAAACACAATTATGTCTTCCCAACAGTCCCCCAAAGACTTAACTCATTCCAGTGTTAACCCAAAAGTCCAAGTTCACAGTCTCTTCTGAGACAAGGCAAGTCCCTTCTGCCTATAAGCCTGTAAAATCAAAAGCAAGTTAGTTACATCCAAGATACAATGGGGGTACAGGCATTGGGTAAATGCGCCCATTCCAAATGGGAGAAATTGGCCAAAATAAAAGGGCTGCGGCCACATCCAATTCCGAAACCCAGTAGAGCAGCAATTAAACCTTATAGATCCAAAATAATCTCTTTGACGCCATGTCTCACACCCAGGGCATGCTGACACAAGAAGTGGGCTCCCAAGGCTGTGGGCAGCTCTTCCCCTGTGGCTCTGTAGGGTACAGCCCCTGTGGCTGCTTTCATGGGCTGGCGTTGAGTGCCTACAGCTTTTCCAGGTGCACAGTGCAAGCTGTTGGTGGATGTATCATTCTGGAGCTGGAAGACAGTGGCCTTCTTCTCACAGCTCTACTAGGCAGTACCCCAGTGAGGACTTTGTGTGGGGGTTCCAACCCCACATTTCCCCTCTGCATTGCCCTAGCAGAGGTTCTCCATGAGGGCCCTGCCCTTGCCACAGACTTCTGTCTGGACATCTAGGCATTTGCATACAACTTCTGGAATATAAGTGAAGGCTACCAAGCCTCAACTTCCGACCTCTACACACCCACAGGTCTAACACCACATGGAGGCCACCAAGGCTTAGGGCTTGCCACCTCTGAAGCAATGGGCCCTAACTGTACCTTGGCCCCTTTTAGCCAGGGCTGAAGCTGGAGAAGCAGGGACACATGGTGCCAAGTCCCAAGGCTGCACAGAACAGCAGCTGGGCCCTTGACCCAAACCATGAAATCTTTTATTCCTCCAAGGTCTCTGGGCTATGAAGAAAAGGGCTGCCATGAAGATCTCTGACATGCTCTAGAGACGTTTTCCCCATTGTTTTGGCTATTAACATTTGGTTCCTAATTGCTTATGCAAATTTCTGCAGCGTTGGTTTGAATTTCTCCCCAGAAAATGGGTTTTTCTTTTTTACCACAAGGTCAGGCTGCAAATTTTCCAAACTTTTACTCTGTTTCTCTTTTTAAACATAAGTTCTAATTTTGGACCATCTCTTTGTGAATGTGTACGACTATATGCTTTCAGAAAAAGCCAGGTCACATCTTGAATGCTTTGCTGCTTAGAAATTTCTTCTGCCAGATACCCTAAATCATCTCTCACAAGTTCAAAGTTCCACAGATCTCTAGGGCAAGGGCAAAATTCCACCAGTCTCTTTGCTAAAACATAGCAAGAATGACCTTTGTTCCAGTTCCCAATAAGTTCCTCATCTCCCTCTGAGACCACCTTAGCCTGGACTTCATTGTCCAATATCACTATGAGTATTTTTGTGAAGACCATTCAACAAGTCTCTAGGAAGTTCCAAACTTTTCCATATCTTCCTGTCTTCTTCTGAGCCTTCCAAACTGTTCCAACCTCTGCCTGTTACCCAGTTCAAAGTTTTGTCTACATTTTCAGGTATCCTTAGAGCAATGTCCCACTTCTCTTAGTACCACTTTCCTGTGTTAGTCCACTTTTACACTATGGTAAAGAACTAGCTGAGACTGGGTAATATAAAGAAAAGAGGTTTAGGGAGGGGGGAGGGATGGCATTGGGAGTTATACCTGCTGTAAATGACGAGTTGATGGGTGCAGCACACCATGGCACAAGTATACATATGTAACAAACCTGCACATTGTACACATGTACCCTAGAACTTAAAGTATAAAAAAAAAAAAAAAAAAAAAAAAGAGGTTTAATTGACTCACAGGTCCGCATGGCTTGAGAGGCCTCAGGAAACTTACAATTATGGCAGAAGGCAAAGGAGAAACAAGCACCTTCTTCACAGGGTCACAAGAGAGATTGAGAGTGAGAATGAGGGGGGAAGTTCCACATTTTAAAACCATCAGCTCTTGTGAGAACTTCACTATCATGAGAATAGCATGGGGGAAACAGCACTCATGATCCAATCACCTCCTGAGAAGTCTCTCCCTTGACATGTGAGGATCACAATTCAAGATGAAATTTGGGTGGGGACACAGAGCCAAAGCATATCAGCCACTAATCTGGGGATAATTTATTATGTAGCAATTGATAATTGAAAGACTTGTGAATAAATAAATGGAAGAATGAAAGGGTAAATGATTAGAAGAAACATCTCTATAAATGGAGGTAGATCTTATTACTGGTTGTGTTACCTTTTCCTCCCCAGCTCGTACGTTCTGTGAGGCTTTATACCTGGGATTGCCTATAGACACCAAGGTGCTTTGGAAAAATTCTGCACCTTTGTGTGTATGGAGAGAAAAGTAAGAGAGAGAAAAAGAGTGTTGTTGACTTGCCCCCCAAAGGTTTAGATCCAGATGCTTTTCTTTTCTTTTAATTACTTCTTTTCAGAGCAATATCATGCCCATTATTATTTTTTTGAACCCTTCATTTCTAAAAAATATTGAAGTAATTAAAAAAAATAAGGTAGGGAAACCTAAAGCCTTGAAAGAAAAGACATGGGAAGTATAACTTTTATACTGTGGGAGAAAAGGACTTCTTAAACAATAGCTAAAACAAATTCAAAGCAACCAATACAGTAAAACTACCAAAATATCATCGATGGTTTTCATGTCAGAGCTGAATGAATAAACTTTTTAAAAAGCATGGAATAGAAGCAAAGTGATAAAGAAAGTTTACTTCAAAATAGAAGATCAGCCATACTCTAGCTGAGGATTTTACATTTGAAACTGGTTGTTTGGTGTCTTAGTACCTCAGTGACTCTGGAGCATGTAAATGATAGACATAAGGAAATAGTGAGGAAGGGAAGAGATAGACTTTATAGATACTACTAAAAAAGCAATAATGAGGAATGACTTAACAAAATTCAAAGGTTTCAGATCATTTGAGAGCCTGAAACAGCAGATGGCAAATATAGTTCAATTCAGACAAACATTAAAAAAGATGCGTAGCAATAGAGAACTACAAACGAGGGCTGTGGAAACACATTTCAATGGACTAATCACCCAGTACGCCAACCAGAAAATATTTGAAAACTTTTAAGTATCAGCTTAGTGCAAAGAAACTGTCTTCTAAGATGAAGGGCAGAATAAAAATAGTGCTTTAAGTTTCTAGTCTTAACTCATGGGGGAGGGGAAGAAGTAGGAGTAAGAAAAAAATACTTAGAAGTAGGAAAAGATAATGATACTTCATGAAGCATGAGACTCTTAGTCACAAACTGCAAGAGATTTAATTTCCTCTACGGAAATAAAAAAGCATTTTGGTAGGTATGTTAACTTATTTAATAGGGTACATTTTAGTACCTTATGTAAGATGGCATCTAAAAATAGCCAGGGGAATTTTTCCCAAGTGGAAATAGATTGCGTAGTCTGTAAACTACCAGTTGTTTACGCTGATAGTCAGGATTCCTATACATTTATATGGCTGAGTTGGCTGGAATATTTCCCCCTTAGTATAAGTATCCTGTTACATGTGGTTTTATATTGAGGTAGTCACTTCTCATAGAAAAAGCTCAAGGGGAATCTTGAAGCCTTCATCCCTACTCTGTTAACAAAAATCTCATTAGGCTGTTCTTCCACAGTTTACCCAGGACAACCAAGTTTGTCCCTCTAACTACAGCATCTTTAATGTGTTGTTAAGTTGACAGTCAAAAAAAAGATGATGCAGGCATTTAGGGGAAGCTAAGTGCTCAATCTGGTTGGGAAACCCTATATATTTGGAGTTAAGGGCAGAGTTCCTGGAGAACCAAGAAATAATCTTTATTCTCCACATCACTCTGGGTTCTTTTGCAATTTCAGCAATATATGACTAAAAATTATTTTTACTCTCAACAAATACTTGGGAAGAAAATGGGGCAAGCTCATGCTCCTATCCTTCTTTAAAGACAATTTTGACACTGGTAAGAATATTAGGTATGTGTTCCTGAATTAACCTATGATGTCATAGTGCATTGGGTGTGGTATTTTGGGACTTAATCTAAAACTATCCTATCAGGAGTATCTAGAATTAAGACACTGAGTGGGAAGATAGATACAAATATATCCATAGAAATATGGAAGGTTTTAAGCCAGAAAATCCTTAAATAAAGGTCTGTAGGAGTATCTCTCCAGATATTTAAAACTATAGTGGTCGCCAAAATATGCTATAAATGTTTAAAATGGACTCCTATCTGAAGTTCAGAGGCTGAAGATGATGGTGTTTATGGTACTCCTAGAAATTGATTCTTCTTTATTTTTTCTTTTCGTTAAGAGTTTAATTGCCACAAGAATTATTTTCAAGTTAAGAAGATAAGAGGATTGACTTTTTAAACTTCAAAATGAACTTCCCTGCTATGACTGACTATATTCCCCAGCATGGAGAATTATAAGTTTTCACAATGAAATCATAAACTTTTAGTGTGCTTTTACTCTCTGCTTTATGCTTCATCCATCTGCCATATAGGAACACTCTCGTTAGTGTACTGATAATAGCTTACCAGGTACAGTTTTACACTTATTATTGATCATATAGAAATTGAAATGATATATATGTTTTAAAATATATTCTTATCTAATAAATAATAAAAATGATTGATGACACAAAATCTAATTTTAGGATCTTTAAATAAGATATATTTGGGATTACTATATAGAGATTATCTACTTAATTTAAAAAATAAAGTTAGTTGAAATTTTTTTTAGTAAATTTCTCTTTCCTTCAGTTGCCATATAGGTATATGTAAACATTGCTTCCCCAATTGAAAAAGACCATGTTTCTGACCTCACTAAACTTTTTCCCATTATAAAAGACCACGATTTTGATTTTCTTGAAAGTAGGTTTCCTGTCGTTTATTTTTAAATTCTCTGTACCCAGCACAGTGCTGGGTACAAATGATAAACTAGCAAATACTTTTAGAAGAAATACATGAATAGTAACGTAGTACTTCCTAATGGTTTCAACTAATAGCATCAAATTTAAAATGCACACCAACTAGAAATTAAACTCACTAAAAATGTTATTTTACAAAAATTTCATGTATATTCCACTCATATGAAAAGAGAGGGAGGGTCATAAAAAATCAGAAAATACTAGGCAACTACATTTTTGACAAGATCAAGAGTCACTGAACTCATAGAGTAACAGGAAGTTATATTTAGAAATAGACTTAAAATATGACAGTTCATGACATGATATTTATTAAGGAACACACTTCACATATGGGAATTGGCTTTTTGCTCTAGTATGGCTTGCCTTCCACCTCTTTTATATAGAACAAACAAAAGTGCTTTTGTGTATGACATTGTGGCAGAGATTCTCAATTTGATTCTCTGACCTATTTATAAGAAAGGTTTTCTACTGCATAAGTTACAGTTTCAATATTCATAAAAACTAAATATGAAATTGGTATCCACAGTGTATTGTCTCTAAAATCTTATTCTTGATTTTTTTTTTTTCTTCTTTGATCATACCCCTAGCACTCACCTAATACTATTTTCACGGACCACTGTCTTAATCAGTTCAGGCTGCTATAGTAAAATATTATAGACTGGGTGGTTTATAAACAACAGAAATTTATTTCTTACAGTTCTGGAGGTGATAGCTCAATATCATGGTCCCATCACGGTCAGGTTCTTGTGAGTGCTCTCTTCTCGGTTGCACACTGATGACTTCTTGTTGTATTCTTACATGGTGTAAAGAGTGAGGAGAGCTCTCTAGGTCTCTTTCATAGGGGAACTAATCGCATGCATGAGGGCTCCATCCTCAAAACTTAATTGCCTCCCCAAGGCTCCACCTCCACATACCATCACATGGGATTAGGGTGAATTCTGGGGGGATACAAACATTCAGTTCAATGCAACCAACATCTTCATGCTCTTGTTGCCTGAGGGTAGAAATAGAAAGATGTCCAACAAAATATTTTCTCCTAGTCTTTCATAGTAAATTTGTTATTGGGCCTGTAACTGCCCAGCTAGAGACAACATTTCTCAGACTCTCTTCCAGTTAGATGTGGTCCTTTAGCTACATTTTCACTAACGGAATGCAACTAAAAGTGAAAATGACACTTCCAGCTATAGGTCTTAAAAATATTAGTCAAGCAAATGTTTTTATACGTTCCCTTTCCTGTGAGCTGCAACATGGCCATTTCTGGGATTTAGCTATGGCCATACAGGTGAGAACAACAGCCTTTTCGATGGCAGAATCACAGTGTAAGGAACATGAATCTCCGAATGACCTCATGGGGCAGAGCTGTCTGCTTACCTGTGACATAGGAAAGAATTAGAGTTATATTTTTTAACCTCTATCCTTTGGACAGTTTTATTATAGTGACTTAGTCTTCATCCTAACTAATCAGTTGGACCCGCAAAAGTTTTAACTCATCTTTAGTTCAGGATGCAATCAAACTCATTATTTTACATGCTGGCACTTTTCTTTCCGAAATAAAAATCAACAGATTTACTTTTATCTATTGATTAGTGCATCATATTAAAGGTGATACGTTCATTTAAGCAGTGGCCACATGAAAACAATATTTAGTTTGTAGTGACTATTGAATGGAATTTCAGCCTATGTTGAGGTGAAAATATTTAGGTTATTTAACAATTGTCAGGTGTGTATAAACAGATTCCATCTTGTAAGATACTGAGAGTTCCTGCATTACACAGCGCAGATCTCCCACTGAGTGCTGCTCTCCAACAGTGATACGAAAAGGTAAAAGCCAAAAAAAGACTTGGTACTTTTCATGGTCTTGACTTCATTTGTCCTAGAAACTCCAGATGATTGATGGTCTTCTCAACCCTGACGCTATCTATCAATTCTATTTTGCTCTGGGCAGTTGTATGAGTTATCATCTGCCTGACTTTAAGCAGACAGGTATGAAGTCCAGTTAATAATGTACGCATTCATTCAACAGATGTGTGATTGAGGAATGAATGAACAGGTATTTACTGATTGAGTTTATCATGAGTTAGGCATCATTCTGTTAACCAGAGATTCAGCAATGAATCAAAGAGACAAGTTTTCTTCCCTGGTAGAACTTGTATTTCAGTTGGCATAGAGAAAAGCACATACAAGTAAACAAACAAGTCAATAAATAAGAAATATTTAGGTATTGATAAATAATATGAAGAAAATAGAAGCAGGATGGTAAATTAGAGAGTGACTCAATGGAAAGAAACAATCTTAGAACGGGTGCCCCCAAATTCCTCTCTGAGAAAGTCATATGGAGCCATGTCCTGAATAACAAAGAGCGGCAGACATTGGAAAGCTAAGGGAAGAGTGTTTTAGGCAGAGAGACCTCTGCTAAGGTACTCAAGTCCTTAGAAATCTTTACATTCATTTTTAGATTCCACATATATGCTATTTACCCAATCATCTAATATTAAATAACATGTTAGTGATATGAAATAAGAATCCAGGGAATTGTTATTTCTGTAGAGAGCAACAACTGAAATATTCAGACCTCTGTCTTCACTTGGTTTAGTATTAGATGCTATGAGAATCAGGTATGCCAGTTTCCTAACTGCTGGCAAAGGATTATCATCTAATGTGGATTCAAACAAGGGATCTTGTTTGCCATAATAGTTTATTTTACTTGTATTATTTTTAGTGGGAAAATGTAGGCCCCAGGTTGTGTTTGGCAGGTACCATTAGGAAGTAATTGGCTTTGACTAGTAAAATCTCATGAATTGTTGTGATTTTACTTTTGATTGAGTCTAAGAAAGAGGCTGGAATGATTGAATAATAAAAAGCTGAAGAGGTCTGATGCTTTGACGCATAATCTAATAGACACAAATGTAATTAAATAATACAGACAGTAACTTAGCAAAAGGAGGAAAATCGGAAGTCCCTCTTGAGCAGTGCTTATTAGGAATCACTGAAAACCCATGCTGGAAATACATAAACTGTTTCTCCGTAAAAATTTCCAAAAACCTGAACTTTAGCTCTTCTGAGGAGAAACCTATTAAAATATCACAAGAAATGTAATCAGTATCTTGTAGAAACTAGTAAGGACAATTTCACTGCTGAGTAGAGTATCTGTGACCTGGAAAACAATATAAGGATTACAAAAAATGACTCTCAACAGTTCTTTTAATAGGTTCAGGTAAATTGGAAATCAAGTATGCAATATGGCACTTACTTTACCTCTATATCCTGTCTGCAGTGCATGAAAATATCAAAATGATATTTGCAATAACACAACATGAGCCAATCTATGAAATTTAATGTCCCCAAAAAAAGATTCAGCATGTCTGAACAAGAATACAGTGAAGAAAAAGTTACTCTAATTATGAAACTTATGACCATTTAGTTACTTACGTTGTATATATTCGCTGCCTCTTTTTTGTAAACCTTTAAATAAGCAATCTAAGAAAATAATTTTCTGGGAAATGACTGAGATAACCAGAGATAAGAAATTAAAATGAATTATTTGGCAGCCACTGTATAGTAACATCAGATTCAATTCTACTATTGAAATTGTCTCTGTATTGTGAGCAGTTAGAAAACACTTTCTCAAATGATCAACATCTATTTCCAAAATTGTAGTTATGGATAATATGCATAGTTACAAATGATCATGGACTTCCTTCCAAGAATCAATTCAAGGAGAGGAATTCAGACAAATAGGTGCCTTTTAACAAGTCAAGTTCCAGCTGTGAACTTCAAGGCAATTATAAGAAATAAACATAAAGAGTCCTGGCATAATACAAAATAAATAAGTCCTATAAAATTGGAAATTTGCAGGGTTCTAAATCTTTAGGAATCCACAGGATGTTTGCAAATGCATTTGGAGGGCAGGACTTTCAGCGCTAACATAAAATCGGACTCATTATCTTTCTGTAATTTAGTATTTCCTCTTATAAGAATTCTAAATAGAGGGTAGCTAGAATAGCTGAATTAATCTAAACTTCTTTTCCATCAAAAGTTCGTTACAAGCGCCCTTGGCTCTGTTCTCATCTCCTTCATGCCTGCACATCTCTCCTGCATGACTTCAAAGAGAACTCTCCACACAGGAGATAGGAATACGAGGCTGGGGGATGAGAACCGGGCCACCTCTGTTAAAAGAGAGGCTTAATTAAGTACATATTTGAAGAGTGCCTTTCACATGAAAAAGCAGTAAGAAAACTCAGTACTATTAACACTGAACAAGAAGCGCCTGGTCCTGGGAGCAAAGCCTTACCGAGATTAAGGAAAAAGTTTATATTCTCCTCCTCCAGGCAAGCATTTTTCAATCGGATTCTTTATTGATCTGTCATCCTAAGAGAGTCTGTAAATCTAGCATCTGCATATTGATTCCTAGCTGGTTTGGAAGAAGAGGAAGCAGAGAGTAAAAGACACATCTTTCTTAAGTCCGAGTAAAACTGCAGCAGGCATGCTTGTAAATGTGCACTCATTTCTCTGCAAAAGGACTTATAGTACATGTAAAATTTGGACACGAACAGTTTTTGTGTGTGTAATGAGAGGATCTTTATTTTCATTTGTTACTTAGAAACTTAACCGGCATGATTTATTATTAAAATGACCAATGTTATTGTAACAGCATGTGAAAATTGGAAGTTTAGAGTGAGGCACCATATTTCCACAGATATAAAGTCCTGAAGTGAGATGCCAGGTCGAAAAACAAATCCTCTGAGAAAAATAACTGGCTAGAAGGCTCTAATTCCCATAATAAAAGGACTGAGTAAAGAAAGTAAAGTAAAATATATATTTGCGAGAGATTTCCTTGAAGGGAGCTGGTGCTGGGCTCTAAATCTCACCACCCCTCCCAAGGGTGAGGAGTGGGAGTCCATCCTCCTCAACCTGAAACTTAGAAAGAGGAGCTTCATTGGGAGTGTTTGGAAAGCTTGAGAAATGGTTCCATAATTCAGGGAACTCTGGTCTACTGACAAATGTCCCAACATTCTTCAGGGGAAGGTCATGACTTCTGAGGTAGCATGTTCGAAAGAAAGAAGAGTTTGTTTGTATAATAATCGCATTCCCACTAGTAACACAGCAAAAACCCATTTGCATTTCCTGTACACCGGATGCAGATGACAAGAGTGGGAGTGCATTCTAGAGCCATTTGCAGTCACGCTTGGCGGGACCTCCAGGATAAGGAAATAGTACTCTAACTGCTAGCGTCTGTGTTTAAGAGGACATTGGGGGAATTAAAACTAAGGGAGAAGTAGGCATCTGAAGGAAAGGTACTGAACAAGCAGTCACAGATGTTGTAGCCAGGGAAGGTTAGCTTTCAAGGTCTGCAAAAGCTTTGAACATCTGCCAGGCCAAGTTCCTATAATACCATCTTGTGATAGTACCTGCCCAGGTAAAAACTCCCTGTCTGCCTTTGGCCTCCATTCCTTTTAATTTCCATGAACAGGTGAGTAGAGGAGGAGATGAGTTAGAATGACCCATTCCCTCCATCCTCTACCACTGCAATGGCTAGTCTACAGTCAGGCTCTGACGGAAGAGGGGAAAGTTCAAGGTCGTAGTTTTGATTACTGTGGACTGAACAGTGTCCTTTCTGAAACAAGACTGTACTTGTGACGTGAATGGATTGAGGAAATTTCCCCTAAAACCAGTAAAAGATCATGAAACCTTCAAATGTTTCATACAGTATTGGAAAATGACCTGCAATAGAAACAGTAAGACGAAGTGGGTTCAAAAAAATAAAGTTTAGTCTTCAGCTTACCCTTTGAATCGTGCTTGTTAAAGAGCAATAATAAGCCTAAAACCAATTGTTTTTTCAAAGAAACTGCAGCTAAGAAGCAGTTGGTTTAAATGGAACATATCTGCCATTTTGCTAGGTAATCAAAGTAATCACCATTGAACACAAACATTATTATTATAAGTAAAAATACAACTTTCAAATTCAAAGCGATCATAGTTGAATAAAAAATTCACCAAGACCTTCAGCCATATCTTCAAAGATGTTAAAGCAAGAATTAGTCTATTTATAATTGTACCTATAAGGCCAAACTGTTATTTAATGTCATACCAATAATTTAAAGATAAATCAAAGCATGGATAAATATTAACTACGATTTGTGCAATTTATTAAGAATGTTAGACAAAAGTTTTTCATCAGAAATGAAAACTTGGCAGATATATTCTAATGGTTCAAGTAGACGTACAATCATTATTCGAAAGGTTGATTAGATGCGTCACTTAAAAAAGGCTCTCGGTGTTTCTATTTCCTTGTCTGAGTCTTCATTGGAGACATTAATAAAAAGGAAATATCTATTCATGTAAATCTAAATATTTATTAGTTCAGCCATGCTGTTTGGGTTGTGAACTCGAGTTAGGTAAAACCTCTTTGCCATGATTTGTCAAAAGTAGATTTTTGTAATGATTTGAGTGGATTTTGTTTTCTGAAATCAATTTGGGCAATAATGCTTCAATTCTACTGGTTAGCTGTCTTGGCCCATTAGAAAGCTGAGTTTCTGTCCTCCATTTTAGAAAGCAAAGACTAGGACAAAACAGGACATTACTGTAGTGGTAGTGAAGATAAAGTTTGAGCTACAAAGAACAGTTTCAAAAAAGTGATTCTGAGCAACCTTCAGTTAGTAAATAAAATCTGTGCAAATAGCTGTTTGTGAAACTTGTTTTATTTTCTCTTTTTTGAAGTTATTTGCAGGATTGATCCAGCGCTTAGAAAAATGACTGACAGATGAATCAGTTTTGAATCTCTCAGTTTCTGTTCACACTGTCTAGATCAAACCTTCATCTGGGTTTTGAATACAACTGGGTTTTGACAATACCTTCTTTTTTCCTAACTTCCCTTACTTCAATGTTGCTCTCCTCTAATGAACCCATCATTATACTGACAGATTATTTTTAAATGCAAATCAGTTAACATTTGTTGTTGTTTAAAATAAATTGTTAGACTCCCATTTCCTAAAGGAGTGTTTCTCTACAATTTTTTTCTGCCCTAACATGCAAGATAGCTGGTATTCATACAAAGGACAAACAGCGTGGACATACATAGCTTTAGTGTCATTAGCTATTTACTCCACTTTTTTCCTCCTACTCACTCAAAAAATCATATTGAAATGCAAGAAACTGAAAGGGATGTAAGACTAGAACTCATTTATTAGAAACGGTAAACAAATTTGTACTTACTGCTATTATTAACAAATTATTGACATAATCGTATATCAAGATACTACAGTTAAAAACCCATTGGACTACGAGATAAACCCAAACTACTAAATTTGATATCCATAGTACTAGCCTAACTCATTTTTTGCTCCTTCTTCAATTATATTTGCCTCTGACAGGGAAAGAATACAAACCATGCAGGAGGGGAGAATTTCTTAGGAGAGAAGAACACGTAGAGATATGAGAAGCCAGAGAACAACAGACCTCTGGACTCCACAGTTCACCTAAGGCTAGTTTGGATCCATGAATCTTCCCATACATTCCCTGGACTATCTTAACTAGGCTTTGTTACATTATTGACAGTCTTTCAGTTTATTACTTTGATAAAATAATATAATTTAAAATATGGATCTGTGATATAGTTAAGTCACTGAACTTGTTAGTAACTCAGAAGATTATAGGTTTATAATTTAAATTTCATAGTCATGTACATTTTTTACTACAATGTGAACATTTAGAGGGGCAGAAAGTCAATCAAATAAGTAGATTTCAGTTATTAATATTAGATTTGATTATCTTATGTATTTTTAATAAAAATATAAAGAATTCTACACCTATGAAATTTATAAAAATAAGATTAATTACTATATCTGCAGGTGGAGTAATTCATCAGAGCAGAGAATTGATGAATTACTGTCTCTAAGATAATTTATCTTTGAAAATTCTGTTCTAAACTGAATGTGTAAAATTTCCCATCCATTTTTATAGCAGAGCGCTTTTCTTAGCCATGGATTCAATAAAACTAGAATATCTTGTGCACAAATGTCTAAGTTATGATAAAGAAAATCTCACATTCTTAAATTCCACATATATCTTTTTAATATAGATTTTTCTTTCTAGGTTTAATTTTCTTTCTAAGCCCTCATTTGACAATTATGTGTCACCTTGAGTATACTTTTTGATGAAGTTTTCTGTCTTCCTAGCTAAATTATGGTTTCTTTAGAGGAGGAAATACGTATTCTATCTCTTTGTCTCCTGAATATATAGCACAGTGCTTTGAGGATACTAAGGCAGACTTAGTTTAGAGGAAACTAATTTTGAGAGGAAAATTTATTAGCTATTTTTTCAAAGTGACAAAACCATTATCAACAAATATTCAGATGCAAACACTCTTCTAGGTATGGCATATGTTTTGTGACACTTGCCCTCAAAGTCCTTTTACAGACACAAGCCACATACCCAAGACTCATTTACAAAAGACCTAAATAAGTGAAATACATATATATAAAATACATATTAATATTTAATACAAAAGACCTAAATGAGTGAAATATATATAATGTATATTTAATTATATATAATCAATATATTCAATTATATATTTTTAATTTAATTATATAATTTAATTATATATAATTAAATATATATTATATATTTCACTCATTTAGGTCTTTTGTATTAAATGATATTTTCTATAATTTTAGTATATAGAATAAGTAGAGATTTTTTAAAGACGACTTTACAGAAAGACTATCCTTGCACTTGTACCTTAGGTAAAGAGACAGTTTGAGCTCATTGGTCCTGTGAGAAAAGGCTTCCCCAGGCACAGGTTGACATGTATTTGAATGTATCACTAGTATTACTTTGAGAACTAGACTCCCCTTTTTTTTTTTTTCTATTGCACAACCATATTTCTTAATAAGAAATCATGCACATTTTGTAATGTAGTTTCATATTTTAAAAAACTCAAATTAGAATCATGGAAGTACTGTAACAAATTTACTGCTACTTTTGCTTTGGCAAGTAGAGAAGTTCAAAGGCCAGAAGTTGAAGAAAAATAGTGGTAAAGGCCACTATTTACAAAAGTAAATGAAAATAAATTATATCCATGATAATGTACAATATTTCAATAGTCTTGCACTGTCATGGCTAAGCCTTATAAGTGAGATAAGAACAAAGGCCTCTGATTTGCAATTTTAGTTTTACTAAATTACAAAGGGAAACTAAAGTTCTGAGAGCTCTAACCCTAGATCTTATTTCATTTGGACACCAGTTCTAGTCTATTTGAATTCCAAACCCATATTCTTTCCACTTCACTGTATTAAAGTTTACCTGGCCACTTATGCATACATGTATATGTATGTACACACACACACACACACACACACACACACACACACACACGCACACACAGAGGTTTAATTTTCTTTCAGGTTCGGGGAACAATTTTGGCACCAGAGATTTCTCTCGGTTGATCAATACTACATTAAAAATTACATAATAAAAATTCCTGCTTTTCCTGTTGCATCTTTCGATTTCTACAGTCATAAATATGATTTACTCATTTATACATTCTGCTAGGTACTGAGGATAAAGAAGACAGTCCCTATATTCTAGGAACTTACTGACCAATTGAGAAAAACAAGTATGTGAACAAATATATATTACAGATAATTAAGATGAAATTAGTTTTCAGGTTCAATGAAGAAATAACAAGGATGAGTGGACAATTCATTATATGTGAGTTCTAGTTAACTGGAGCCTCTGCTTTCTGAAATCTGTTCTTTGTTTGCTGTGGAGATAAGACAGTCTTATTACAGGGTCCTTTTCATAACTACAGTTTGCCGAGTTCTTGGAAGGTGTCCAGCAGTGACCCCTCAAATGATGAATTTAGTTCTTTTGCTTGTGCCTTTCTTTCGCCTGTACATAATTCTGTCATAGATGTTGAAACATTTTAGTCTGTATTATTTATTTCTTTGTATGTTCTAACTTATCTAGACTTGCACCCTAAAGCCAGTGTCTTTATTCTCTGTTTAGCTAAATCTTAACACAAAATCAGGCTTACATAAGGCATCCAATAAATATTTAGTAAAGTAAATGAAATAAATATGCAGCATCTGACAGTTTATAGTTTATGCATTTACAAAATACATGACATATATTTAATACATATATATGAATATGTATATATATACACACATATATGTAGGTATATGTATATGCGTGTGTGTGTACATATATCTACAATATATATTTATCATTACTATTTTAATACAAGGAAGACATTGCATAAATAAGCAATATTTTATCTGAATTACTTAATTTTTAAAAATTCTAATAGTAATAAGCAAGATAGTCAGATCAAAGACTAATAAATTTATTTTCACCTATTAAGAAAGTGATGCTTAGAGAGTTTGTTATTAAGGCAAGTTTGGGTGGAAAGTCAGAACTAGGGCATAGGTTTACTGACTTCCAGATCAATGCCCTTCCATTTTACTACACTAGTAAATGCACTAACACAGGAAATAAGAATAATAACACCTATTTGTTCCTTTTACCCAAGGTTCTCAGCATGCCTTGCTAATTGTATCTACAGTCAGAGAAAATAAAGCTCTTACCCCTTCAGGATTTTGTCTAATTCATTCTGCAGCCAGTGGCTGAGCCCAAACTACAGCCCTTCTTTCATTTTGATCAAAAGATCATATTGGTTATGCCAACCTATTAGTGTCTAGAGAAGCTGTGAGTTAAATTTCTGTGCTTTAAACGATAAAAAGCATTATTGCTGTTTTGAGATGGTATTAAAAAAAAGATTCTGCATGTAGGAGGTTCATTCAGCACACACTTCTAACATACTTTTAAATCTATCTTAAAATAGAAATCTGTCTAGTTCCTCTGGATCTCTTAGAAATTGCTAATGTCAGTGCTAAGAATATGTTATTTAGTTTGAACTTTTAAAAGCAGTATGGTTTATAAGTTAAGAATTATTACATAAGATCTCAATTGGATAATGCAAATGTTAGCTTTTAAGTGCTTATATTTTTCATCCTTATATCACTTTTTATAAAAGATCGTATTTATAAATGAGATCATATTTATAAAAGATGGCTGTCATACTGCAGCCATTCTTTAATTCAGTTCTTTGGAGCAATGATGAATATGATCAAGCATTTATAGATAATATTTCTGGAAATAAATGTGTGTAATAAGGTTAAATAATGAATCAGATTAGAAATAACAATTATAGCTAAAATGGTGGAGAAAGATTTACATATTTGAAATTTGGGGGTTAAACATACTATAAAATATACATATTTTAAAAATTTTAAATCTTACTCTTTGAGCCTTTTACTCAAAGCCTCTATCTCGTCTATATTTATTCAACCATTGCTTCTTTATTATATAGGAACTTTGGGTTCTGCAGCTCTGAGACAGTTCTCCTTTTCAGAAATTATTATATAATAATCAAATACCTGGATTCCCAAATCGCCTGATTGGTTACAGTAGCAAAAATAACAAAATTGTTGTTTTCTGGTTTAAGTACTGACACTGTTACATTATCTGATTTGTTAATCTATAAAACTCTTTGGGAGTCTCCAGTTGGTAAGTTGGGACTTACTGCTTGATGTTTAATGACATCTGTTAACTTTCAGAGCTGGTAGATCCCCATAATATGATCCTTTCTGTCAAGAACATCCATTCCGACACCAGCCCTCTCTCTGCAGCATTTTTGAAGATGAGCACAATTGGCTAATCCATTTAATAACTATAATTATCGAGTACCTTAAATATGACAATAGTATTGTGTTAATTGCAAGAATATAAATATTACATGCCATGTTCTCAAAGAACGTATTAACAGAATACAGAGCACCTTTAGCACAGCTACTGTACAGGAAAGTTCATGGCAAACAAATTAAGGAGAATATAAATTGAACAGGAATACATTTTATAAAGCTAGATGTAAGATTCAGAGACAGTACAATGTATTCGTTTTGAATAGTGTTTCTCTATTACATCCATTTAAATTACAACTTAGCCAATTAGTTGTTGAGTGATTTTGGGCAAATTTCTTGAACTTACTAACAGATATTTATTATGTGTTACTTTTTTATTTACGAACTACTGATAATAATAGTGTACCAAAGATTTATTGTTAGTATTAAATAAGTGAATAAACATAACAGTGTCTGGCACATGGAAAGACTGTATGAGTGTTAGCTATTATTGGTAGCAGCACTATATCGAAGAATAAGTAAGATAATGTATCGCACATGAAGTGTTTAACAGAATACCTGTTTTAGAGTAATTAGTCAAAAATGTTACTTTATTATCGGCATTATTATATGTGCTGGATTGCTATGCTGTTTTTGAGAAAAGTAAAACCAAACCAAATCAAACCAAACGAAAAAATATATGCACAGAATGAGTAAGGACTGATAGATTCATACAGCTCTTCATCTATTTAAAAAACAAATAATATGTTTTGATGTGTTTAAGAGATAGATTTTGAAAGTTATATGGAAAAGGGGAAGAGGGATGGTCTAGGATATTAATACCAGAGTACGTCTCAGGGTGAGACACACAAAAGTAAATAAAACCCACCAGATCTGGTATTGCTTCTGTATTCTGGCTGCGCTGAAAGTCAACTCCAATATTAAACCTTAATCAGTTGCCATATGCTGGCATAATAACTATTTTTATTCCCTGAAAAATGGCATAAGGGCTATAATGGTAAGATGAGTGCTAAAAAAGAAAAAAAAAAAGCCACTGGAATCTAGAACTTCCTCTCCCTCCCAAAATAGCAAATAAAAATGAATATAACATTCTAAGTAAGATTGCATGTATTTATGCCTCCAACAAAGACTTATAAGATACATATCTGTTAACTTGCCTATTTGGCAGAGAAGTCAAATGAATTTTGGAGAATGACAATGGGTTATCATAAACATAACCACTAGCAATTCCAATTTCTGTTACTATTCTAGATCTGTTCTCTTTATTGGAACAAATCAGTGCAGCATCTGGTAACTGGTAAGCAACTACTGAGTTAGGGAATGTTTTATTTTCTATGCTTAAAGACTACCAAAAGTGTTTTGAATTCATTTGGCAGAGTTAGCAGTACTCCTACTGTCTCAGTCCATTTGGGCTGCTATAACAAAATACCATAAAGTGGATAGCCTAAAACAACAGAAACTTATTTCTTACAGTTCTGCACGCTGGGAAGTCCAAGATCAAGACACTAGTGTGTTCAAAGTCTGGTGAGAGCCTGTTCCTTGTTGCATAGTTGACATATTTTTTGCTACAGCCTCATACGGTGGAAGAGGAGGAAAAGCTCCCTTAGGTCCCTTTTTATTTTTTTGGAGATGGGCTCACACTACTTTGCTCTGAGTGGGCTTAAATTTATGATCCTTCCACCTCAGTCTCCCAAGTAGATGGGACTACAGGAGTGTGCCACCATGCCTCACTATCTTTGGCCTGTTTTTTATTTTTATTTTTTTTTTGAGATGGAGTCTCACTGTGTCACCCAGGCTGGAGTGCAGTGGTATGATCTTGGCTCACTACAACCTCCGCCCCTCCAGGCTTAAGCAATTCTCTGCCTCAGTCTCTGGAGTAGCTGGGATTACAGCCACGTGCCAACATGCCCGGCTAATTTTTTTGTATTTTTAGTAGAGATGGGGGTTTCACCATCTTGCCAGGCTGGTCTTGAACTCCTGACCTCATGATCCACCCACCTCGGCCTCCCAAAGTGCTGAGATTACAGGCGTGAGCCACCGCGCCCTGCCGGCCTCTTTTATAAGGGCACGAATCTCATTATAAAGTCTCTGTCTTCATGACCTGATCACCTTCCAAAAGGCCCCACCTCCTAATATCATCACCTTGTGGGCTAGGATTTCAATATAGGAATCTGGGAACATACAAACATTCAGATTACACATAGCACCTCCTCTGTCTAAATTCTAACTTGTCAGGTTTTCTGTCATAAACTAACGGGATTTTGCTTAGTCTGCCATGTCTTAGAACATCATGCTGATCTGCTACACCTAAAGGTATCACACATACTAGATTTGGTGAGCAGGACTTAGTAAATAACCCATGTACATGGTGACTGATATGGTCTGGCTGTGTCCCCACCCAAATCTCATCTTGAATTGTAGTTCCCATAATCCCCATTATGTCCCGGGAGGGAGCCGGTGGGAGGTAATTGAATCATGGGGATGGTTTCCCCCATGCTATTCTCATGATGTGAGTCAGTTCTCACGAGATCTGATGGTTTTATAAGGGACTTTCCCCTTTGCTCTGTTCTCATTCTTTTTTCTACCACCTGTAAAAAGGACATGTTTGCTTCTCCTTCTACCATGATTGTTAGTTTCTTGAGGCCTCCCGCGCCGTGCTGAACTGTGAGTCAATTAAGCCTCTTTATAAATTACCCAGTCTTGGCTGGGTGCAGTGGCTCACACGTGTAATCCCAGCACTTTGGGAGGCCTAGGTTGGTGGATCCCCTGAGGTTAGGAGTTCGAGACCAGCCTGGCTAACATAGTAAAACCCCATCTCTAAGAAAAATACAAAAATTAGCCGGTGTGGTGGTGGGCAGCTGTAATCATAGCAGGTGGGAGGCTGAGACAGGAGAATCGCTTGAACCCAGGAGATGGATGTTGCAGTGAGCCAAGATCATGCCACTGCACTCCAGCCTGGGCAACAGGAGAGAAATTCCATCTCAAAATAAATAAATAAATAAAAATTACCCTGTCTTGAGTATGTCCTTATAGCAGCATGAGAACAGACTAATACAGTGAGTTACATACATGCCAGAGAGTAGTAAATAAACGCATTGGAAATTTAGGGGCTGGCACCTCAGCGGTGGAAGAAATGCTTCACATTGTGGTGGCGAGAGGAAGAGTAGGTCAGGGCAGGCGTTATGGAAATTTGAGTGGGGCCTTAAAGAGTGGAGGAGTCTTTTGTAGTCAGAGATGGGGGGAAATGGTGTCATTTCTAGTAGAGAGAAAAATATGAGGGAAAAACACGGAAATGAGAGAGTGGAGCAGCACCAAAGCTGTTTTAGAAATGAACAGTAAAACCTGGAAAATAATGTAAGTGGAAACAAAGCTGAAAAGGCAGGCTGGGGCTTGAATTGCCAAGCTAAGAGTTTGAATGTTATTTTTGATAATGAGGTGTGCATTTGAACTAGAGGAAACGTTTCCATAGACCTGCTACCCTACAAGAAAGTGGGTGTGAGGGGAACATCCTATCATTTTTCCCTTCCCCAACTCACTGACCTCAGGAGTCTGATAGATTATTATTGACTCCAAGGTAAGAGCTGCACCTTTAATTAAACACTTCCGAAAATCAGGTAGGTTTCTTTACCTAGACGTTTAAAATCTCAAGTTGCAGAAAAAAAGACATAATTCCAAATCACACTTTCATCAATGATAATATCCACTGCTATGGCAGTTGCTTTGCCTGTTAGTTTTTAACTCTTTAAATAGCCAATCCCTTAAAAAGAGAATAGATAGCAAATCATTGATTGGATTTCTTACTTAGAAATGGCCTGAAAGAAGAGGAATGGTTGGTATTTTTGCTGTACAAACAAATGTTTTCGTCAGTGGGCTATGTAGAAAGGCGCCACTGGTCCACTCTCAAGGATATCTGCAGTTTAATAGCCTTCTCTTGGTTGCAGAAGGAGTAATAGTGATAGCGACAGTGGTAGTAGTAATCGTGGTAATACTATAGGTCATATTTATTTTGAATTTCCATGTCAAAAATAGTTCTCTCAATCCTGCCAACTATATGTATGAAGTACTTGCTATTATTATTCCTATTTTACAGATGAGGAATCTGTGGAACAGAAAAGTCTCTGACCATAATCAAGGTCATACAGCCAGAAAGCATCCGAGCAGACACTCCACACTAACCAGTGTGGATTCAGAGACTGCATCCTTCATTACTGTGTTGTTTGATGATACTAGTGGTATGATTCGTCATTCACAAAAAGATAATAAGTCTTGGGCATAATTACTGGAAACAGATTATAGTTGTTTTTGTGTATTTGTTTTTGATGGATGAAAAATAACTAGCCTGTATTTAAATATGTGATCTCTGCCCTATTTGAATGTTTCTCTAACTCCAGCCATAAGGAATCATAAAGGTGAATATGAATTATTATCATTCCTTCTTTTTTAATCAAGTCACAATAGTTGTTAGTCGTTTTTTAAAGTTTATGGCATTATTTTGAAAAGTATAGTTACTGCCGGGCGCGGTGGCTCAAGCCTGTAATCCCAGCACTTTGGGAGGCCGAGACGGGCGGATCACGAGGTCAGGAGATCGAGACCATCCTGGCTAACACGGTGAAACCCCGTCTCTACTAAAAAATACAAAAACTAGCCGGGCGTGGTGGCGGCGCCTGTGGTCCCAGCTACTCGGGAGGCTGAGGCAGGAGAAGGGCGGGAACCCGGGGGGTGGAGCTTGCAGTGAGCTGAGATCTGGCCACTGAGCAAGACTCCGTCTCAAAAAAAAAAAAAAAAAAAAAAAAAAAAGAAAAGTATAGTTACTGTAAAATTTCACAATTATTCTGAAGTCATGATTTTTTTGTCAATTTACTTCCAATATAGACTTCCTTACATTACACAAAAGACTTGACTTTAAAGTGTTTGGCCTCGTGACCAATTCCTTTGTTCTCTGCACTTTACTTCATGTTAATGCTATTGCATTTGTTATAGACATGTGATTGTGTGGCTTTTGATTTTTATTTTTCTGTGTTCAAATATTTAAACCTCATTTGTGAATCCTGTTTTTAGTTCCATTATATAAGATAGCTCAGTGCTGGGCCCAGTCACTCTCTCCAAATTCTAATCATGGTAATTCTTATCTTATTTGATAAAGGTACAAATCATGCCTAAAGGACAGTGTTCCCATGCCAGAAATAGGGAGGACCAGTTAGTAAATGAATGACTCATCTTTTTGTTTATAATTGACTTCCGCAGTCTAATTTTGTTTAAGCAATACCTTATACTTTAATCATGAGGTTAGTGTATTAAAGTAATGGTTGATTTTTGGCTCCTCCCATATGCTGTAAGACATGGTATACTAGTATATTCAGAAACCTAGGAATAGTTTCATTTATTGCTAGTGGTAATGGCCAATAATCAAGGCATAACTTCATAATAAGCAATTCACTTTCAGAATGAAAACACATATAATATAATAAGTTTTAAATTTACTAATTGTTGTCCTCTCCTGCAGATAATGATAGTTAAACTCTTGTCAGCTATGATTTATAAGTACAGTACTCATTATTTCCTATTCCTTTATATTTTACTATATTCTTTTTACCTTTCTCAAATGGGACATTTCTTCAAGATAATGTATATAATTATTCTCATTAAAAACTAGTAAACCTAGAGAAAATACTCTATTTTATTACTGAGCAAGTCTTTACCAAACAGGTGATTTTTTGAAAACATTTAATACTCTTGTAATAATTAAAGCCTTTCTGTTTCATTCCAATAACATTTGTTAGCATTTCTCTCTAGGTGAGTACATTTTGTGTTTTTAAGCTAAAAAAAAAAATGCAACACAGCCTGCCATATATCATATTTGTTATTAAATGGCTCAAAATTTTAATTGCATTTTTATGTTAGAAAGCAAGTGTGTATTGCAGAAATCTGAGGTCACCTTTAAAGTTCAAGAGACTTTTCAGAATGGTAAAATGAATATAAACTCTCAAAGAAATGTCAATTTTATTCTATACAATTACTGTTAAAAATGAAATAGTTAAGGATAACATGGTTTTGAAAATTAAAAAGGAAAAGGGAAAACACAAAATTATATTGCTTTTCTGGTGTTATGTTGACATTGTTGTAATTCTACAAGGTTTGTTATATGTTAATTTTTTTCCTTTCTTTATTTTCTCTTCTTTTTACATAAAAAATGTTATATTCCAACATGAAATGGGCAATTACGTATTAGAACCAACTGTTTCATCTCTGAATCTTTTGCTTATCATTGCTGGGCGAGAAGCAGTCTTCAGTGGGACAAAATGAAAGTTAGTGTTATGAAATAAAAACAAATTAGAGAAAGTGAAAGGCCTTTGGGGCAGAGAAGCCATACGGATTAAGGATGAAAAGGGCCATGTTTAGGTTCCAAGTTCATAAAAAAATTTATTCTGATTACATGGACATCTTATGACTTCTGAAATAATTATTTAAGCATGTAACATATATAGTTTGGCTTCTCATTAAGGAGTAAAGAATTGAAAGTTCTTTAGCGGAGAGTTGAATAGAGGAAATGAATCTGGCATTTTAATAGAAAAATATTTCTAGCACCTATGAGGTTTTCCATTTTATGTTCATTGGCTTGCCTCGACTCATTTTTGGTTGTTTGCTTTTTGGTTAGCACCTTCATGAATCAAAACTTTCCATATATGGAGGTTATTCAGCATGTCCTTTGTGAGTAATTGTTACAGGTATAAGGTGCATACAGGTAGATGTGAAGAAGGCAGTGGAGGAAAACAGGAAAATGGAAGAGAATGAGAAAATGTATGGTTCTGTGGAAGGAACACTGGAATTAAGGTCAGAGTTCTCAACTTTAAATTCATACGGCACCCTTCTGAGCAACTGTAGACAATTTCTTTAATGTTCTTTTGAGGTTCACTTTCTTCATCAGCCTGTAGGAGAATACAGGGTCTGGAAAAAAAAAATGTTTGAGATGTTTGCCTCATAGGCTCCCACATCAGATGATGTGTGATGCTGGCTTGTAAGTGGGGACACATTATTTAGATATTAGGGGGTATTTGCAAACGAGTGCTGCAAAATTTGGAGCTCCTAATACATATTCCAAGATGTCTAATAGTTTCTCTGAAATGTAAACACTTATGGTGAACAAAAAAACTTTTGAAATCCTAGGTACAGTTTGGATGACTCAATTTTAACAAAATATCAACTATTTCCTATGTACTTCCCCAAATGTAAGAGTTGACTACAAAATTTAAAAACCTGTCTTTCTTCTTAGATTTCTATAAGAAACGTTCAATGCTGTTGATTTGTTCATTGACTGATTTTACACGTTCTCGTTTTCTTTTTATAAAGCATATGTAAGAAGAAAGAAACCTGAATTAAGATTTGTGCTTTCTTGTACAATTTATGTTTTAGCAGGCGTCAATTCCGGGCAAGGCTGAATCCAGGTTTTGTGGGGCCTGAAGCTTAATCAATATGGAGGACCTCTTTGAGGAAAAGCATGCAAAATTACAAATACAAAATTAGGTATGAAAGTGGAATTTCATGTAGAATGAGAGAACAAATTAAAATAAATCACATCCCTTTCTTCTCAGATCTTTTTAGGCTATTTGTTGGAAATGCTTACATAAAAATGCTTCATGATTACAAGCTGACTTTCCCTCCTCGTGTGAAACTTTCCAAACCCCAGCAATTCCTAGCACCACACGGGCTGGTGCAAGGTTTAGCTGACCCCGACTGTAAGGAAAATCT
Source organism: Macaca thibetana thibetana (assembly GCF_024542745.1). Lineage (NCBI taxonomy): Eukaryota > Metazoa > Chordata > Mammalia > Primates > Cercopithecidae > Macaca > Macaca thibetana. The sequence continues at coordinate 188,369,492 of NC_065579.1, read as the reverse complement.
CTTAAGCTCCCTTCATTCTCATTTCTCTACCATGTATGTCTTCTAATGCTTTGTAAAGAGCTGTGTACCAAAGCATCCTACACAACTCTTTAAAAAGCACGAGAAGACACTTTTCAAAGGATTACAGTCTTTTACCCCTTCAGCGTAAATGCTAAATGTTACCAGGCAATGACCACCAAAGGGTTCTTCATATAGTTTTTTTTTGTTTTTTGTTTTTTATGGTTTTTGCCTATGAATTTTAATAAAATTTCCTAGAGGTTAGACGAGGAGGCTTTGAATGATCAGTTGCTTTCTCCCTCAAGGTGATTTGTATTTTGTTTTGTTTTCCAAATACCCTTCTTCCTTCCTCCTCAAGGCTGGTGGAGGCTTCATTTACTTATTTATTTTTAGTCTCTTTAATTTCATGGCATATAGTAGTCATTCTCAAACTTGGCTGCACAACATCTGGGAAGCTTTCAAAACTACTCACATGCAGTTACACTCCCAGAGATTATTATTTAATTAGTCTGGGGTGATTTTACCATGCAACTAAGTTGAGAACCATTGTCTAAGATCCCAACAATCTATATTTCCTTAAGATCTATCTTGATTTTTTTTTTAAGGGGCAGAAATGGCTGAAAAAATCTAGTGGTAAATATGCATATAAGGCCCAATAATTTGACACTGTTTTGTTTAAAAATAAGAAGGCTGCTGGATTATTTTCAAATAGTGAAGATAATTGTTATCTTACTGAATAATTCTTAAAATCAATTTGGACATTGCAATATCATCTTAACCACTGAAAACAGGCAGAATTTAGAGGTTAACTTCATTCTGGTCTGTAGATTTACTAACTTTTCTAATTTTATTCAAACTAGATGACTCCATTTATCAGGCTAGACATTTTTGTTTTTTTAAGATTTCTTAAAACTTTATACTTCATGATCCCTTTACTTGAGGAGAAGTCAATGGCAGATCACAGAGTACAGAGCAGGGTCAACATAAAAGAGAAGGCTGAAAGCTGTGCTATACACTAGAAAGGCTCTAGGATGGGGAAAGACAAATGGGAAAGTTGGTGTGAGGTACTGATTCTAAAGTCCAAGTCAGGCACTGTGCCGGGTTAGAGGATGTGAGCAAGTTTCCCTCTCATTCTGTGCGGGGAATGTCCGTGTAAAGACTTACCTTCCAAAATCAGTCTGTTACTTCAGTGATGGGACTAACGTGAAGAGATGTCTTTTTAGGTGTTCTCAACAACCCAACAACTGAAGTGGGATGCTCATCCGAGTGTTTTTATTACATTTTCTGATGTGAGTAGATGTGTCCAACCAGAGAGCATGTTTTTTGTTTTTTGTTTTTTTTTCCAGAATGAGGCAGGATTCTGTAGGGGCCGGGATGGAAGCAAAGGTCACATCCTTTTGTGAGTAACACAATCAATTTAGGATGTTGTGACCAGCACTTAAAAATAAATGAAATTTAATAGAACTGGTAGAAAATGCTGTGGGGTAGCTGCCGTTTCACAGATCTCAAATGGAAGAACCTAGACTCAGAGTGTGTGGGATGAACTTCCAACTAAGCGTACTTAAGACAGAAGAAACAGAACAAAGGGAATTCTCACAGTAGCTTGGTACTTCTAGTTCTAGAATATCTGAACGAAAGCTAAGAGTTGTGAGTAGGGTAGTGGAAGGCTGGGGATTATTTCAAGTGTATCCTCTGGGAGTTAGGGAGAAAATGGGAGAAGTCTGGTATTTTGAAGCTCTCTCTGAGAGTACTGTGGAACGACGGTGTCTTGGTAGAGAAAACTGCATCTTGGTGTAAGAAAAAGTTTTACTGGTTTGAATATTAGTGAAGAATGAAGGTAGCCATTAAAGGAGGAAAAAATGTATACTAGGATGTCATTCCTAAGAGGAAAAAGAGGAATACATAGCAGTTTGATTAAACCAAATGCACTAAGAAATAGGTAACAATGTATGATAAATGATGAACATAAAATAAGATTTAAAAAGTAAAATAAATTGTTTAAATCTTTATAAAAAATGTTTAAGGCAATTCTTCTGTCAACCTAAAGAAAAGAACCGGGGCAAAATTAATATAAGTCAAGAGTTTATTTGGGCCAAGTTTGAGGATGGCAGCCTGGGACCATCGGTTCAAGGTGCCCTGAATATATACCCTGATTAACCACAGCTGTAAGAAGGTTTTTAAAGGAAAAGAGGAGACAGTTCCTAAGTGGTTTACCAAAAATTTATATTAAAATAACATAAGCTATTATTGGTTATGCATTGTTCTTTGCATCACAAATTTCAGGAACATGAAGAAAATGGGTGAGGCAGCTGCTCAGGAACAAAATTCCTTTAAACAATTACCCCAGGATATGGGGAGAATGTGTCTGAAGTCCCTACGCCTGTCTCTCTGGACCTGATACATTTTGAATAACTCACATAGCTCAGAACACTCTGCGTTATTTTCCTTTTCTCACTTCTATTGAAAGGAAAACGGACAATCAGCTAAATAAAAACAAAAACAAAAATTCCAGTTAAATACAGCTTATAAAAATAATTGAACAAAGTAATAAATTATGCCAATAAAAAAGATGTATCTGGCCAGGTGTGGTGGGTCATGCCTATAATCCCAACACTTTGGGAGGCCAAGAAGGGCAGATCACGAGGTCAAGAGATCGAGACCATCCTGGTCAACATGGTAAAACCCCGTCTCTTTTAAAAATACAAAAATTAGCTGGGCGTGGTGGTGTGCACCTGTAATCCCAGCTACTTGGGAGGCTGAGGCAGGAGAATTGCTTGAACTTGGGAGGCGGAGGTTGCAGTGAGCCGAGATGGTGCCACTGCACTCCAGCCTGACAAAAGATGGAGACTCCATCTTAAAAAGAAAACAACAACAATAAAAAACAAATAAACAAACACATATCTTACTGTGTGTTATGGTCCAAAAAATTAATAGCCACTATTTTAGGTAGTTGGCTAATTTCAACCTGAGTGTTATGTACTTGGTTGGTTGAGTCACTTATTATTTCATTTATTCAACAAATATTTATTAAAATCCTTAATGTTTTTCAAGTACTGGGGAAAATGTTTGCATTACAAAGAAAATAAGAAAAACAATTCCTGATTTCATGGTGCCTACATTCTAATGGAGGAGATAAATAATAAACTATTTAGTAAGCCAAAAATAACTTTCTGCTATAATAAGAGTTCTGTGAGAAAGAGAAGGGGTGCTTGCTGTAGAATAACAGGAGGTGACATAATGTAGAATGTGTGAGCAGGGAAGGTTACTGAGAAAGTGACATTTAGTTGAATTCACTTCAACTTCTGTTGGATACAAGGTTTGAATTTTCACATCTGGTATTTTACCGCTAGTTGCCTGTTTCTCAACCTCAAACCTCACGTAACATTTATAAAGGGAGTTATTTCATTTCCCTCTATAAAATGAGAATCTAATTTCTACAGAATTACAATGGGCTCATCCACTTAATTAAATTATTTGGAATCGAATTAGACTTATTGTATTTGCCTTTAAGTTTAAAAATACATCTGAATGTGAAGGGAAGGAAAAGAACCTCTAAAACAAGTCTCTAAACCAGTCTTCTAAAAATAACATCAAAAACCCAAGTAATTAGCTAAATAGGCTTCATATTCAAAGAGAAATTACCAATTAACCTTCCCCTGGCCCCCTATGAGGAAAGACAGCGAGAGAGTTGAAGAGGCAGGAATTCCTGCAGTGGGAGGATCTGATCCATTTTGCGGGACGCCCTTGCTGAAGGCAATACTCACTTGAAAGAAAATCCCAGCCACTGATTCCACTTGAGTTTAGAACCTTTTAAGGGCTGAAAGGGAGAGCTTTGTTTGCTGAGAGAAAAACAAACAATCAAGATACAGAAGGAGTTGGCGAAGGAAAGTCTGCCCAGAGTCAGGTCTGTTTTCTGTCAGAAAGTTCGGGTTTGGCAATAGATATAACCAAGACAATTGTTTTATTTTGAGCTCACCACTGGTGAGATGCAATATACAAACATTGTCTGAGCTGTATAATCTTAATTTGCTGATAAAAAGAGGATGTTTTGTTTGTGTTGGAATCAAATGCCTTTCTGGAATTCAGACAATGTGTGCCATACCGACGGCTTCTCCTTGGTAGGTTAGGCTGTCCTTACGTGACTTACAGAAATAGCATATTTTTTAAAAAATCCTTACCTGAAAATTGAAAATAGAAAACAAAAAGCTGGGTGTTCTCTTTTCATTGCTCCCACAACACTATCTGTCCTTCTATTTTTGTATTTAGTGAATAGTTTTAACACTGCTTATAAATGTTTTCTTTTAGATTATGAACTCCTTGAGGGATCTTGTATTTTTCTCTTTGCCTGCCTGCCTGCCTGCCTGCCTTCCTTCCTTCCTTCCTTCCTTCCTTCCTTCCTTCCTTACTCTTTCTTTCTTTCTTTCTTTCTTTCTTTCTTTCTTTCTTTCTTTCTTTCTTTCTTTCTTTTCTTTCTTCTTTCTTTCTTTCTTTCTTTCTTTCTTTCTTTCTTTCTTTCTTTCTTTCTCTTTCTTTCTTTCTTTTTTTCTTTCTTTCTTTCTTTCTTTCTTTCTTTCTTTCTTTCTTTCTTTCTTTCTTTCTTTCTTTCTTTTTTCTTTCCTTTCTTGTCTTTTTTTTCCCCCTCCCCTCCCCTTCCCTCCTTCCTTCCTTTTCTGTTTCATTCTGTCACCCAGGCTGTATTGCAGTGGCACGATCTCACTACAACCTCTGCCTCCTGAGTTCAAGTGATTCTCATGCCTCAGACCCTGAGTAGCTGGGATTTCAGGCACATGCTACCATGCCCGGCTAATTTCTGTATTTTTAGTAGAGCTGGGATTTTGCTATGTTGGCCATGCTGATCACGAACTCCTGGGCTCAGGGAGCTTACCTCAGCCTCCCAAGGTGCTGGGGTTATAAGCATGAGCCACCACACCCAGCCAGATCTTGTTTATCTTTGTAATATCAGTGTCAAACCATTTCTGACCTACTTAGACAATGCTGAATTTAAAACAAAATTGGGATACTTTATCAACCTTCCTTAAAACTCAGTCCAACTTGGGCTTTTGTCCCTTTCCCTATGATAAAATTATGTTTGCCAGTGACTTCCATGGCCTTCAGTGGCTGATACTGTACCTATCGTCAGCGTTGGGCGTGATTAGCTTTGCTTTCCTTCTGGGACAACATAATTCTTTGTTTTCCTTCCTTCCTCAACCACTGGAGTGCCTCAGGTCTCAGGTCTAGGATCCGTTCTTCATCAACACTGTCCACCTGATCTTATTTACTCTCTTTGAATATGGCATCCACATTTATTTTGAAACCCCAAGAGCTCCCCATGAAACGGCTGTATCATCTTGCCAGTAGCTTTCACTTGCTCACATACCTGGGATCTCAATTGTATCTGGACCAACATTCAAATCCTGATCTTTCTCCCTCAAGACAGTTTCTCTGCAAATCTTTTCCTTCTTTGTAAATGGCAAGTCCACCTTTCCAAGGACTCAGGACCCCAAATTTGGAATGTCCTTTACTCCTTTTTCTGCTACCCCACTTAACGAATTTACTAGAACAATCCTATTGTCTCCTCCTTCAATATATATTCAGAAACTGACCACTTTCCCCCACTGCTATTACTATTGTCCAAGCCAATGTAATCTCTCATTTGAACTACAGTTTGAAGCCTAAGCATCTAATGACAAAGTTCATGTTCCTTTCACCTTTTCTAGGTGGTTTTCAAACCTGGCTGTACATTAGAATCTCCTGGGAAACTTTAAAAACAACTAACATCCAGGCATCAAATCACCTCAGAAACCCTGATGTAATTTGTCCAGTGTGGGGCCTAGGCAAGGGTATTTTTCTTATTTTGATAATCTGTAGGTGGTTCAAAGGTATAGTTGGGATTGCGAACCACTGCTATATCATGTTGAAGGCGGGTGCGGGCGTTGAAGTATATCATAATGTAATGCTTTAAAAGTGTGGTCTGTGAGCCCCAAATATCTGAGACAGGTCTCAGTCAATTTAGGAAGTTTATTTTGCCAAAGTTAAGTATGCGTACCCGTGACACAGCCTCAGGAAGTCTGATGACATGTGCCCAAAGTAGCAGGGGCACAGCTTGGTTTTATACATCTTAGGGAGATATGAGACATCAATCGATATATGTAAAATGTACATTGGTTCCATCCAGGGGGCTTCCAGGTCATAGGTTGGTAAGAGACAAATGGTTGCATTCTTTTGAGTTTCTGATGAGCCTTTCCAAAGGCAGCAGTGAGATATGCATTTATCTCAGTGAGCAGAGGGATGACTTTGAATTCTGTCTGTCCTTTGTGCACAAGGAAATTCCGTGTAGCTTTTTAAATTTAGTATCTGTCTTTTTTTTTTTTTTTTTTTTCTGAGACAGAGTCTCACTCTTGTCGCCCAGGCTGGAGTGCAATGGCACGATCTCAGCTCACTGCAACCTCCGCCTCCCGGGTTCAAGTGATTCTCCTGCCTCAGCCTCCTGAGTAGCTAGAATTATAGGTGCCTACCACCACGCCCGGCTAATTTTCTGTATTTTTAGTAAAGACAGGTTTCACTATGTTGGCCAGGCTGGTCTCGACCTCCTGACCTCATGATCCACCCGCCTTGGCCTCCCAAAGTTCTGGGATTACAGGTGTGAACCACCGCGCTTGGCCACTAGCCTTTTGAAGAATAAAATGGGAGGCATGTTTGCCCTAAGCAGTTCTCAGCTTGACTTTTCCCTTTGGCTTAGTAATTTTGGGGTCCCAAGATTGATTTTCCTTTCACAGGTCCAAGATCAACAGCATCAGTCTTCTCTGATGACTTGTTACAAATGCAAAAACCCTGAATTAGAGACTCAAGGCTTAGGGTTTAACAATCTACATTTTAAAAAGCCATCTAATGTATAGCCAAGTTTGAGAACCCTTAACCTAGAGATTAAGGGCCTTGACTTTGGGTTGAAAAAGATCTAGGTTTTAAATGGACTTTCAACACTAAATCAAGTAATTCAACACCTCTAAGCCTCAATTTACCTAGATATGAACAAAGGTAATGTTATTTACTGCTCCGAAAAATAATGAGATAGTTAATGTAAATCACTTGGCCCATACCAATTGTTCAACACATAGTAACTAATACTAAAGGGTATTTTGGAAAGAGTAATGAGTCAGAAACTGAGTCTATAAATAAGCCTATTTTTAAAGATCTGGGGAAGACAGTTATGGGAATATGAAGTAGGTAACCTGAGAATTGTATGAGTATATTATGCTTTAGAAGACACTCAACAGCTAATATTGAAAAATGGGCAAAAATGTCCAGCCCACGGAATACTTAAAGAGTTGCTTTCCTCAACAGAATTGGAACTACCTCAGGCACACTGTTGAACATACAATAGTTACATAAGTAATAGTTTTACTAACATTTCCTACTGTTTCATTTTGTTAGATAAAGATATTGCTGACTTGCTTTTAGCATCATCTGTTTAAATATTCTTGGATGTTTAGATAAGAGGTTTGGTCATGCAAGGTACTGATGGCAAATGGGTTAGATTTGAACTTTGGGGTTAAGTAAACTTCCTTTTTGAGCCAGGGCTCACTCCCTCCCATTCTCCCTTAGAGATCCGGAGTCTTAAAGCATTTGTATGTGGCCAACAGGAGGAAGGCATGTGTAGAGAGAATGAAAGGTTCCTGAGATTTTAAATTAGATTCACCTGTTTATTCTGGAATTTTTCTTTTGTGGTTTAGTGACAAAGGACTTTGTATGTGTATGTATGTGCACATGTGTGCATCTTTAAGATATCCTTACAAGGTTACCAAATATTATTATCTGTTTTAAATTACTTAAAATGACTGCATGTTGTATCTATCTATCTATCTATCTATCTATCTATCTATCTATCTATCTATCTTTCTTTCTTTCTTTCTTCTTTTTTCTTTCTTTCTTTCTTTCTTTCTTTCTTTCTTTCTTTTTCTTTCTTCTTTCTTTCTTTCTTTCTTTCTTTCTTCTATCATCTGTCTATCTATCTCAATCAATCATCTATCTGTCTGTCTGTCTATCTATCTGAGTGTGTGTGTGTATAAATCGTAAAATAGGAATGCCAGTAAATGGTCTTATAGTCTTTTAGGGTGTTTGCAATTGGATTTACTATTACCACTGAAATTGTCTTAAATTTGAGGAATGTGAGGTATTGTACAAGAGAATTGAACTCAGGCTTGATTCCTTTGCTTCAGAAGATGCTTAAGTAGGTTAGATAAAATCCTAGAGATTCTTGAAAAGTTTTGAAAAACAATCAGAATTTAAACTTGGAGATAGGTAGATAGAAAGATAAATTTTTGGGCAAGATGGAAGTATTGATTTGAGAACATTTGCTGAAAAACGTGAGTGCAGGGGATATTGCATAATACACCAGCACATACACATGAAGAGAGTCCTCAAAAACATGTCACAGTGTTGGAGAGAAAATGCCAAGAATACTTTTCCCATTAATCTAAAAGTTCAGTTTTTGGTTTAATATTTCTCATGAATTTAGGATAAAAATAATTGACTTTACTAATTTGTTTATGCTCAAATACGACTTTAACAGGTATTCTGTCAGGATGTAAAATTTTTATTCGTGGAGTTTAGAATATGATCATGTCACTTACGTGAAAAAAAAAACAGTGAATCAAAAGATATACTATAGTATAGCAAATTTTGAATTGTGATTCTGGCATTCATTTCATAAAAATTTCTTTTATTGAAATGAAAAAATAACATACATTTCGATCATCAAAAAGGGAGAGAATCTCAGTTTATGCATTTAAGCAGTTTTCAGTAATACATTACTGCAAAATTTATAATACCATGAATTCTAGATCAGTACTCTAAATGAGGCAATTAAACCTTCGTATAAGTACTGTGTCTTTCTTCTGAAAAAAAAAATTGGTCACTAATTTTGTGTTTTATAGTTGTTAAAAAGAAAGCTTTATAGTTTAATTTTACCCTGGTTAACCTTAACTTGTCAATGATTATTGAAGATTTGTAAGACTATTTACTCTACTAATCCATAAAAAATGAGGTTACCATAGTAACTAGTATGTCTTTAATACTCGGCTTATGTAACCTCTGAGATTCAGAATAGTTTTTCATCTGAACTCTTCTATCAGCTACACTGATTTCCGATGCTCTATTGAACTTTGTACTATAAAGGGAAGTGCTTTCTTTACTGATTATGCAAAGCCTGGGTATTTTTAGACAATTTGTTCATAATACAGTCCAAGTGCCTTGGATGTTTGGGAAATTTTAAAGGCGGACATAATTTAAAAGCACTTTCAAAAGACTTTGGGAATAGCAAAGAAGTGGTGGTGGAATATTTGTTTAAGTAACTGTGGACTTAGAGTTTCAATTTTCAGAAATGTCTTGAAGTAAAAAGGATCAGTTGTTTGATGCATATGTTATTCTGAGAAATTCTTCTATAGGGAGATTACATCTTGTTATTGGGAGACTATCTTATTAACTCAGATCATGTAAAGAAATACAAATCTTGCTTACTTCCTAATAAGTTCTGCTACAAATAATATATACATGATTTTTGCAAGGAATGAGCAGAATTGAGATTCTGGAAATTTAACACACTCTTCATATGGCTCATTTTCATGCTGTTGCCTCTATTTGGAATGATTTCATCATTTCTGCACTCCTTCATCCCTATCATACCCCTAATATTTCATGGTTTACTCCTATTTGTTCTTTACATCGTATCTGAGATGTCATGTTCTCTGGTAATATTGCTACGTTAAGACTTTTTATACATGCTTGTATAATATCTCTTGAAGATAGTTTCATGCCTAATTGTAATGGTTGGTTCACTTGTCTGACATTCACTTGCTCAGGTGTCCTGAAGGAAAAGACCAAGGTATTAGGGCTTGGCCTTGGTGCTGTGGGCTTAAAGACCCATTTAGTGCCTTCATTCATAGTAGGTTTCAAATAAATATTATGTCAATGAGCTGTATTTAGTTTCCTATGACTGCCATAACAAAATACCGCAAACTGGGAAGCTTAAAACAACAGAAATCTATTTTCTCCAGTTCTGGAGGCTAGGTATTTGAAAACAAGGTGCTAGAGTTGGTTCCCGCTGGAGGCTCTCGGGGAGGATCTGTTCCATGCTTTTCTGCTAGCATCCTTGCAATTACTGGCAATCCTTGGTATCCCTTGGTTTGCAGTCATCACATCACTTTAATCAATCTCGGACTCTATCTTCACTAAATGTTCTCCCCTGTGTCTTTGTCTGTCTCTTCTCTTCTCATAAGGACACCAGTTATGTTGGATTAGGTCCACCCTATGACCTTATCTTAACTATGTCTCCAAAGACCCTATTTCCAAATTAGGTTACATTTACAGGTATCAGTGTTTAGGACTTCAAGACATCTTTTAGGGGACACAAGGCAGCCTACAACAGTAACCATCTAGTGCATTCTGCCTTCAGGACTGGATTGATAAACAATCTTAACCAGGGGCAGGTTAGTCACTAAGTTGCTAACTAGTTCATTGCTTAGACATTTTACTTAACAGGATGACATTCACAGAATGAAAAGTACTTGGTCTGATTATTTGAATTGTCTTGACATCCAGACCTGATAACTACTTAGAGAATTTTACGTACTGATAGTAGACTCTGTGACTCCGTCAGCAAATGTATGAACTAGTTTGCTATATGGATACAACTTCAGCAGTTCTTAAAAGGATAAATTTATTTGCAGCAATTTCAGAATTAGGCCCAAGGAACTGTGTTGTATTCAGGGTTGTTAATTCTTATGTGTAACTCAAAGTTTCACATTTTTAATTTGGGTCATCTTTATTTGGCACCCACTGCAAGGCATGGGGAGAGGAGGCAGCAGAAAAGTTATTTCTTGGCATTTAGAAACTAGTTGATTAACATGCAAATTTTATTCAAAGTAATACAAAATATGCATCTATTATTTTTGGTTCATCAGATTGAGTTATTTTTAATTTTAATAAGATGCAACAATAATTAAGTGATTTAAAATATATAATTTAATACTGGACTAGTTTTGCAGTAGCAATGATTGCCAGGTTGCACACGAAGCTCCAGGTACAGGATCCGCTACAAGATCCCACAGGCAATAGGCTGAGAATGGGACCTGGAAACCAGCCCACATTGGTGACGACTAGGGAAGATTTTAGAGTTCCAGGGAGAGGATACAAATAAACTCGAACTAGCACTAGGCAAGAGAGGAATTTTTACACGTGTGTGTGTGTGTGCGTGTGTGTCTGTTTCCTTTTTAAATATTGTTTTAGGTTAAAAGGTTAATGTGGTTTGGATCTAATTGGGTGTGAATGTGGACAGGTGGAAATGTACATGAATGTTGATGGGTCTGTGTATTTAGTACATAAATGGATATTGCAGCTACTGGTAGATGCTTTGCAACTTCCAAAAGATATGCGTCCTAGTTCTCTAAATTAATAAGACATTAGTGTTTTAGAATATAAAAAATTATCACAAAGGGTTTTCTTATTTTCTTATTCCACTAAGCCAGCAGGGGGAAGTCACACATTACATTTTGGTGGGCTTCAGAAATATTTCTTCAGACTTTTTCTTAAAAAGGTCCATGCTCTTAGTAAAAAAAAGTAAATAATTTAAAATAGAGAGCTTGTAGTTATGATTCTCATAAGCATGCTAGTATCCATTCTAAAAAACAAGACTTAAACTTTAAATTCTTTACCTTTTCTAAATAAAAAATAAATGAAACACTTCAATATTCCCAGCAGAAAGTATTAAATAATTACCTTGTTGTTGAGATATGAATAATGTTTTCAAATGGCTAATTTTATTTATAACATCAGAAATGTAATCACTGAATTTAAATGACACTGCAAAAAGTAAAGGAGAATCTCTTCATCAGTATTTAGTGCTAGAAGTAAATTATTTTGATACATGCCACTGTATTCTTCATCTGGTTTTTTATTTTTTCTAGTTTAAAAACATCTGATGGAGAAAGAAAACATTTTAACTTTCAAGATACAAACAAGAATAGCTCTTTGCCAACAGAAAACATAATATGGGGACTCTATGGCTATTGTTTCTAAGAATGTAAGAGATGATTACATCACATTGTGTATTCTGTAGGAAAAACACTGTAATGCAGATATGGCTAATAATAGAATGATCTAAGTCAATATATTGTACAGTTTTGAGTGACATAGAAGAATTACATCATTATTCTTTGTATTTTGATTTCTGTACTAAGTTAATCATGTTCACTGTTTCATCATCAATTATCATTCACTCATTTTGTAAAATGTTAGCATCTGCATTTAATGTTACTGTATTGTTTCTGTTTACTACAGCTGGTTGCAATAGACTCAAATGACAATTTCAGAGCTATGTATAAAAGGTCACAAAAAATAAACATTCAAAACAGAAATATCTTACTTCCAGAAAGTATAAAATTTAAGTACAAGATGTCAAAAGTTATGAAAACTGGAATGTGTTCATCTCATTATATGTAAATTCATCTATTTGAAAAATGCATTTTTTTAAAGTAAATCATTAGGTAACATTTATCTTAAAAATCATAAATTCTCCATCATTATGATTGTTCTGTGTTGCCAATTACATATAAATGTTAAATTACAGAGAAAACAAATAGAAAATAATCATCACGTATTTTAAGATTTGCAAAAACATAAAAAGTTATAAAAAAGATTCAGTTCAAGAAGTAGAACAAAGGGCATTAAAATAGTACTTACTATAAAGACAAAACTACATAATTTATATAATGCATATTTTATAGAATTTTAATTATACTACACACACCCACACACACCCACACACACACACACACAAAATGCTAAAATGTGTAGTAAAAAATTCACAGTGGTAGGGCAGGCAGAACAACAAGGTGACAAGATAGCTATACATCCAAATCTGTATCCGCCATCACCAAGACTTATTTCAAAGTGTTAAACCTAGAAGTGAATCCAGTAACCAGCCTTCAGAAGAAGATTTTTTCCAAAGTGCTGTTGAATTAAAATCACAAATGGCTAATGGAATAGGAATGAAATAATTATTTTCTTTCATTTGCTGGAGAAAATACTGAACTATGAGCTTTTCACTACTGGGGTTAAAATTGTAAGCATTCTATTCGTAAAGGAGTGTCTTTTTTCTAAAGATTGACGTTTAGTAGCTGAATTTTAAAGCTGTGAGAACACAGCAGTTATATGTTAAGCCTAGTGCAAACCTGACCTAGATTATTTTCATTGACTAAAAATTATGAAAAATATCAATAATTTTATTGGCAAAAAGATACATAGAATAAGTAGTAATCTTCAGAACTAAACAAGGTATCCAGACGTACTGAAAAATTTGGGGCAAAGCAATTGGAGAAAAATCAGTCATTTTCTTCTAGATAGATTATATATTCTTCAACAGTAAGGTTTATGACTATTATTTTTATTTCCCCACCTGCTCTTCCAGGAACAGCTGCATATAATGGTTACTAAATACGTATTTTTTAAATGATCAGGTTTCCTTTTAATTCATGTAACATTTTAATCTGTAAATGTAATCACAGAAAGTCACCTCATTTTTAGCTTTACTGATTAGAGATGAGCATTGATATTATGATAAGAGTGATATAACATATGGTGGACCTAAGTGCATGAATTTTGTATTCCCAGGTATCCTTTCAATATCCTGTCATTTTATGTTGTTATTTGTAATATCTTTGTGTTAACATGCCTCATGGTAATTTAGGAGCAGTGACATACATAGTCTTACTAAAAAATGCTAGGGCTCTTGGCTTAAAATGTTCACTTGCATTTAGTATTACAAAAATGTACATGTTGGGATTAAGTGGCCTGAAAATGTAAGACGAAACGGAAGTAACGCAACCTACTGCAATAATATTGTGCCAATATTCAGGCAGGGCACAGAGGAAAAACACAACAGGTTTTGAAACCAATCAAATTAATCACAGCCTAAGCTGGGCGAGAGAGAGAGGGAACGATTGCTATTCATCAGATCATGCTGTGATGATGGAGGAAACAGATCTGATAATTTGGTTACTGGGCTATAGATAACAGCATTGTGGAAACCTTTCCCAAGTAACTAACTTCTGGGAATGTGTGTGAGTATTTCTATGGCTTGGAAGTAGGAGTCGAATCGCTGTTATAACTCGTAGTATGTTTTAAGGTGGGCAACCCAGATGCAACAAAAACTGTTCAAATATGAGATCAAGCAATAATTCATGATTCACAGAAAACAGTCAGGGAAAGGGAGCTAACAGTATGAAACTGATAAACAGAATATCAGAGTAGTAGCCCTTGAGATATTATGAGCCAGAGATCTATAAATGCAATTATAGGCTTCCACTTTTCATTTTAATGTCATGTTAACCCCTTAAAACCTTTTATTTGTGTCCAATAGAATCAGTGTACCTAATAGTCATTCAACTCATAGACTCTACCTCAGGGTGGTAATTTGAGAGCCTGGAATGCCAGCTGAGGAAAGACATGGGAAGTCAGCCAAGATCAGCACTGCCTTTCTGTCAGCTCCTACTTGATTTTCCTTGCATCGATGGTGCTATCTAAAGAAATTGCTAAATGGAGTGATGGATGTATTTGTTAATAATATCTTTATCTGTATAATGAAGTGATGGTTGGTAATCCTGGCCTCTGAGAATTTTTGAATCCAGATTTTGTAAAATATATAAGCCTTGCATTACTGTGAGCCAGCAAGACAGTGTATCTCTTTGAAATGAAGGTGAACTTGACTAAAATTTCAGATCTAACATTTTCTAGCTGTATGACTTTGGACACCTCACTTATTCTCTTTTCCTCACTTTCTTTGTTTATAAAATGGAGATGTTACATGTCCATTTGTATGGTTCATATGACAAACACTTCATATGGTTGCTGTCAAGAGAAAATGAAATCATATATGTGAACTGTTTACTGGCATACTGACAGGTAGAAGATGCTTACTTGTTAATAGCTATCTCTATGGCCACAAGATGCTCTTCACTATTGAAAAGCTTCATATATTGGAAATGAATACTATTATTTAAACTTGGGTGCTATCAAATGCATTTCATATTTTCTGTTTGAAAAATATGATGTAAAATAAGTTAATATCAAGGAAATATTGGTAGTTCACAAAGTCATTTGCAATGGTCTCCAAAGACTGAATGCTGCATTTTAATGAGTGAAGCTGATACTATAACTTTTTAAAGTAATGATGTATTTTCATGGCTCCTGTCTCTGTAAAAGCCAAGTGTTCAAAGAAATGCATTAAAAAATTAATGGATATACGAATGCTGTTGGTCTCCACTCTCTTCTTGCAATGACAAACAAAACAACGGGTGAAAGGAGAGCTTATTATTTCAAAGAGATAATACCTTAAGTTAAAATGGCAGTGTTTTCTTCTTTCTTAGGATTTCCTCTTATAGGAAGAGTTAAACACCTATTGTAGGCTGAATTCTGTCCTCTTCAAATTCATATGATGAAGTCCTAACTCTCAGCATCTCAGTATGTGAACTTACTTAGAAGTATGGTTGTTGCAGATGTAATGAGTTAATATAAGGTCACATTGGAGTACAGTGGGCCGCTAATCCAATAAGACTAGAGTTTTTGTTTGTTTGTTTGTTTTGAGACGGAGTCTGGCTCTGTGGCCCAGGCTGGAGTGAGCGGCGCCATCTTGGCTCCCTGCAAGCTCCGCCCCCCGGGTTCCCGCCATTCTCCTGCCTCAGCCTCCCGAGGAGCTGGGACCACAGGCGCCGCCACCGCGCCCGGCTAATTTTTTGTATTTTTAGTAGAGACGGGGTTTCACCGTGTTAGCCAGGACGGTCTCGATCTCCTGATCTGGTGATCCGCCCACCTCGGCCTCCCAAAGTGCTGGGATTACAGGCGTGAGCCACCGCGCCCGGCCGAAGACTAGCGTTCTTATGATTTCATAAAAAGGGGAAATGTAGACACAGACGTGCACGGAGAGAGAACACCATGTGACCATGAAATCGGAGATCAGGGCGATGCATCTAAAGGCTAAGGAATGTCACTGGTCGCCAGCAAACCACCAGAAGCCAGGAGAGAGGCCTGGAGTGGATTCTCTCTCACAGCTCTGAGAAGGAATCAACCGTGCTGAAACCTTATCTTGAACTTGTATCCTCCGGAAGTGTGAGACAATAAAATTCTGTTGTTTAAACCAGCAGTTTGTGGTACTGTGTGGCAGCGCCCTTAATGAACTATCACCAGATAATTAATTAGAATATGAATTCTGGGGAACAGTGTATAAAATTGTATTCGGCTTCACAGAGTTATTGCTATGAAATAAGTTACCACGATTAAGTAGCTTGTAAGAACACACATTTATTATCTGACAGTTTCCATAGGTCAAGAGCCCAGGCACAGGTTAACTGGATTCTCTGTTCAGTTTCTCACAAGGCTGCTATCAAAGTATTAGCCAGGCTACATTCTTGTTTGAAGGCTTGGAATAGGGAAGAATCTACTTCCAAGCCCATTCAGGTTGTTGGCAGAATTCTTTTCCTTGTGGTTGCATGACAGGTTCCCATTTTTTCCCCTAATTGTTGCCTGGGGACTAGTCTCTGCTCCTAGAGGCTATCTGCCGTTCCTTACTTGGTACCCGCTTCACAGCCAGTTCACAACATTAGCTGTTCACTTTTTCAGGGTTCTCTTACTCCATTCTACTAAGTGTAAGCCTCCAGTGGAGCCTTATGTAATGTAAGGTAATGCTGGTAGCATCTCATCACCTTTACCATATTTTAATGGTGAGATATATTCACAGATTTTATGCACACTCAAAGAGAGATTGACTACACAAGGATGTAACTCATTAGGAGTCACTGTAGGGTGGGCTGATAAAAGATACTGTTTTGTTTGTTTGTTTGCTTTGTAACAAAAAAGCACCATCAGAAAACCAAACACTGCATGTTCTCACTCGTAGGTGGGAATTGAACAATGAGAACACTTGGACACAGGAAGGGGAACATCACACACCGGGGCCTGTTGTCGGGTGGGGGGAGGGGGGAAGGATAGCATTAGGAGATACACCTAATGTAAATGACGAGTTAATGGGTGCAGCACACCAACATGGCACATGTATACACATGTAGCAAACCTGCACGTTGTGCACATGTACCCTAGAACTTAAAGTATAATAAAAAAAAAAAAAGCACCATCAGCATTCACACTTGCCCATGGGCAGGAAAAACACACACACACACACACACACACACACACACACACACACACACACAGACACAAGAAGCAGATTAGCTGTTCAATGAGAAAATCATCATAGCATAACAAGGTCTGCAACTCCATCATAATCAAATTCTAAAGACAGGGCTATATTGTTACATTGACCTGAGGAAGATTAACCACTACAGACCAAGCCAAGATACTCTGGGATGTCCATTGCCATTCTTTAGAAGGCTCTTTAGTTTTTCAATATTTCCCAAGCTATGATTAAACGTATTATCATCTTTTATATACACAAAAAAGATATATTTAAACACCTCTGGTCTACATGTGAAATAAGAATGAAATGTGTAGCATTATATAGAAAAAACTAAGAATATGTTTGAATTATAAGAATCAAAAGAAGGAAAAATAAAACTGACCAAAATTATTGATGTATTTTTGATTAACTAGTTCTTTCAATGAGATATACAACTAAATATAGTTAATAAAGGGCTAAAATACTAATATTATAGATAAAGTTTGGAAATTTTAATTAAACATAATTGGAAAAATATTTTCCAAGTCCTAGATCTATTTATTCTGAAAAGGTTTAGACATTGATTCAGTTGTAATTTAGACATATACTACCAGGTAAATTGCATTTCCATTAATACTATATTTTTCTAGGTATACGGTTAATAGATAAAAGGGAAAACATCTCAAAATTTAACTCAAACTTGTATATTATCTGAGTTTATATTAATGTCATGGAGTGTATTCTCTTACTTGTATTTTTTCATTTGTTAAGATTTTTTTGAAGTTATATGTTGATGAGGTTAAACAAACATTCTGCAGAGTTAAAATTAAAATGTACATACCATATAAGAGGGTCAGTCAGCAAGGATTGCTTTCTAAATTTTACATCCCCAGATAGCCATCAGGCAGCCAGCAGAAAAATGCCTTTTGTAGCCATGGAATCTCCAGTTTATATCTCTGACATTATGTTGAGATTTGACAGATGGAAGCCCAGCAGTAGACATGCAAAGTGGATGCCAAATGAGGCACATATACATAGCAGAGTGGTGCCCCACCCAGGTGGTCATCTTCTCCTTTCCAGAGCCTTTCACAGGGCTCACTCCAAACTTAGACTATGCTGTAGTGATGTTGACACGTTCTTCAGTCATTGGTGAATGTCAGTGGGCTCTTGGCTCTCTGCATAAGGAACTTTAGCATGCTCTCTGCTCTGTACATATGTCCAAGTTGGCAGTCACTTGGCCTGGTTGCAGAAGTGTCTCTATCTGTCAGAAATCCTCCCCACCTTCGGGACAGAGATAGACAATATGAGTGTGTCAGCAAGAATGCTATCATTGGCTGAGAAAGGATGTCCTTGGAAATAAAAATTTTGAGATATTTTAGAAGCAATTTTATAAGTTATCTCTACCATTTAAATCAAGGATCTATTAATCTTCTCTAACACAGGAAAAATCCAATTAAAACAGAAAAAAAATGACAATTTTAGCCAAGACTTCCATAATCTTTCAGAGTTCACTATCATACCTTGAGCAATTGAGCCATGAGTAGAGATCAAGCTTATGGAGGACTAGAACAGATTTCTAACATAACATTATGCAAGGTATTAAAAACAAACTAATGGCCAATATTTTTAATAAATTAAAATTACATGAACAGATTATAAGAAACAGAATTATGCAAGTAGTCTATATCAAGCTTGCCTAACCTGCAGCCCCAGATGGCTTTGAATGTGGCCCGACATGAATTTGTAAACTTTGTGAAAACATTATGAGATTTGTTTGCATTTTTTTTTAAATTTAAGCTCATCGGCTCTCGTTAATGTTAGTATATTTTATTTCAGATCTAACATTTTCTAGCTGTATAGATGAAGACAATTCTTCTTCCAATGTGGATCAGGGATGCCAGAGATTGGACACCCCTGCCTAATGTTCACTAATCAGTTTCCAAATATCTTCAGCAGGATGTGTAAGTTTCTGCTGTCATATGCACCTATGTCAATACTTCCATTTATTCTCCTCATCACCCAGCTAATGGAAGACATCCAAATCATTATGCTTCAAATTTGTCAGGTAACCTTGAAATAATTGGTTGAACTGGTTCCATTTTAAATGAACTTCTCTATTATCTTTTCATGTCAGTAATGCTATTTTTAATTGTTATATTCATTCATTCATCTATTCATACCAACAACTATTTACTGAACTCACGACATCCTGTTCAACACTTAAAGAAGTCCCACCAACTATGATCCCTAACTAATTACATGAATCACCATCTACTCACTCAAGACAAAAACTTGAGAAACATCCTTGACTTTTTCCTTTTACTCATGTCTCACATGCAATCAGTTCTTAGTCTTCTAATTCTATTTCCTAAATGTCACAGATCAGTCATCCTGTTTCCAAAGCCAACAGCAGTATTTTTTGCGATGTATTCAAATAACCATGAATAGCACTGTTCAACCTAAACGTTGGAAAATATATCAATGTCATTCTCTTTTATGATAGTAAGGACACATTTTTCACAGAAGGATAAATATTACCACTTTTAGTCATCCTTGGAAGAATAATTGTGAAATAGTGTAAGTAGGGATTACAGCAAATTTTGGAAAGGAACTTTTCCTCTTGTATAAGTGGAGGTGATGGACAATTGAGTCTCATTTTTACATGTGGAAAAGTTGTTTAAATGCACTTTAAAAAATGAAACTTATTATTTCACTGACATGCCTATATCAGGAATGGAAATCTTAAACTTTTGCTTTTTGTTGTTGCTGTTGTTGTTTTCTTGATATGACAGAAACAGCAGAAGAGAGATTGCTAAGTCCCTATGCAGCCTGAATCCAGAACATTTCTGGTCTACTACAGGCCAAGGGGACTTATCTGAGTTCCAGTTTGATGGGTGAGTAAGCTGCCTGATGCCCTCCAATGAACAATGAATAATAATACCTAGAAAATTCTAGGGCAAAAAAAAGAAAGAGAGGAGTTGAGGTAAAACTGGACTTTATATTTACCTAGGCAAATACTGGCTGGGATCCTGACATCAGTCATCATTGGTTAAGTCCTATGTAGTTGCAATGGAAATTACTGGCCACAAACATGGGATCTGGGGGTCGATTCAGCCCATGAGCTTGAATCTGGATCCTCCTGGAATCTTCAGCAAATAATTTACCTTCTCTCTGTCTCAGTATCCTCACATAAAAGGAGACATCATAATAATAACACCCATCTTGGAATGGTGTGACGAGGTTTAAATGAGATAATACAGATAAACATTTAGAACCCCATCGGCCATGGAATAAGTGAGAAACAAGTGGATGATAAATACTAACTCTGATTGGAATTCAGACCCTATAGCTGAAAGTGCGATTTATACTGACTTCACTTCCACATTCTACCTGCCTCCAGGTTGTCCTCTCTGACCCGTCCTCCACCGTTGCTCACATAATTGCCAGAATGTTCCCTAAAACTAGAATTAATCATGTCATTTCCCCAGCCTCACTTTTTTTGGGAACTCTTCATAGCTTTCAGGTTAGATCAAAACTTCTCAACTTGAAATGTCAGTAGGGTGACCATGATTTATCCTGGAAGGTTAAGAGTGAGAATTTGCACTTTTAATTAATTTGGACAGCAGGCATAACTCTGGCTTATCCCATGCAAACAGAAACATTAATACAAAGTCCTTCTGTGGTCCGTTCTCCAACTTCACCAGTCAGTTTCCTGGTCCTCTGCTGCAGCCACACAGACCCAACAACTGCCCCTGAACTATCATATTTTTCTGTGCCTTTGTACGCATCGCCCTCTTTGCCTGATAACCATTACAACCCTCGCTCTCTCCTCCTCATTCATTCACAAAATTATACGTGTTCTTCTAAGCCATTGCCAAGTTTTGGAAATCTCCCTGGATTCATGAAATCAGAATCATTTATGTTTCTATGTGTAATGCAATCTGTGCTTTCTTTATCACTGTAGAAATAAAATTACAATAGTTGCCAGATGCATAATGTCTTCAATGCCAATTACTCTGATACCAGGATGATTTTTTAAATTTGTGTTTTCTCTGAAAAACTCTGCAAAGTGTACTTATAATTTTTGAATTTCTAAAATTCAAAAGTCAGTGGTGGAGACAATGTTCAAGTTCAGATAGATCTGTACCTAAGGACATCTTTTTGCCAAATTGGCCTCTCATCTCATCAAAACAGTTATGACAAAGAATGGTAATAAGCTATTTATTATCTCTCTGCCTAAATTGTACATTTCTTGAAGGTTAATATTATTCCTTATTCATTTTTGCTTTTAAGTTTTCTGTACCTCAGTCCAGTGTTTGGCACATGATAAGAGTGCTGTAAGTGTTTGATGAATGAATACATCACTAAGTCTTGACCAATTCCATGACTGTGAAAAACAGCCAGTGTCTTTCAGTTCAAAGGCATGCTTCCTGAGTTGTCTACCGTTGGATACATTTCTCCACCAGGAACAGGGCTGTGGTTCTTATATCTCAGATGACTACCTAATAAGGTCCTGGAATCCTAAAACCAGCACTGGGTTAAAGCATTTACAAAAAAAATCAAGGTAATCTTACACATATGGGAAGGCACAAAGGGAGTATTTCATAGGAGGATAGCAGATCAGGAAAACAAAACATTTACTGTATGATGCATCAGGAATTTTAAATAAAGACTGTCTCCATTATTTTGTTTTAGAATTAACCAGAAATACTACTTTTCAACAACTTGCTGAGAGCATTAATGAAATAAAAGTTTTGATAAGGCTAGGAAAAAGAAGAATGAGAGGTAATTTTGGAGCATAAGGGTACTTTGGAGGAGGCCAGGTCTTAATGGGATTTTGAAGCAGGGGACTTTGGATAGCTAGATGACAATATTGTGAGAGTGACAGTATGGTGGCTCTGAGATTCTGGTGATTTGGAGAAGGGAGAGTCAGCTCATGAAAGAAGGGCAGTGGCACAGAAAAGAGTTTAGTCCTGTGAACACCCAAAGGCAAAGCGAATCTGCTGTTTGACTCTCATATTCCTGTCGACCGCAGGCTGACTGCTGTAGGCACAGATGGAATACCTCATAAACATGATTCCTTGTATTACGGACAGAAAAAGTGTCTGAGCATACTTTATGACATGAGCAGCTGAGCATGCAAACCTTTGGAGGGATCTGTGAAAATTAGTGACCTTTAATGCTTTGGATCTAAAATGTTAAACCCGTACTATGCTATCTCAACACAATACAGGAATCCTCCCGGTTTTTATTTCTACTTTGGTTTTAGTTGAATTACAGTCCGTGTGATTATGCAATATCCATACCATGGAGAGAAACTTAGATTATCAGAGCTAGAAGAGGACTTGTGAATCCCCTCATTCAATGACCTCATTTTATAAATGAGAACATGGAAGCAAAGAGACATTACATGATTTGCCTGAAATTACTCAGCTAGATCATAGTAAGCTAAGCTGGTCCAGGGTTCTGGTTTCTAGATTCAAGTTTCAGTTTTTTTTTTTTCCAGTGGTGCACAGTTCCAGTGACAATTATGTTATCAACTTACTGCTCTCTCTACATTGATAAATGGATGATAAACACTTGTTACATATATGCGTGTGTGTGTGTATATATAATATATATATTATATTATATTTTATATATATATATATATATAGAGAGAGAGAGAGAGAGAGACTCTTGCTATGTTGCTGGACTCAAACTACTGGGTTCAAGCTATTCTTCTGCCTCAGCCTCTCAAGTAGCTGGGATTACAGGAGAGTGCCATTATGCCTGGTTTGTCCATACATATTTGAATATTTTAGAGCTTCATATAGTTAGGGAAGTCAGGATCTTTCTGATGAAAAGGGGTAGATGCTGCTAACATTTATGTGTAACATTGAAATATGAAGTATTGCTAAATGTATTACTAGTAGATACAAGTATGGAGGACAATAGCAACTTACAGGAAAATGTACTTCAAGTAAGAGGAATTGCTCAATGATACAATTGTCTCTTACATTATATTCCTTAAAAAAAAAAACACCTTGTTGCTCAATATGTAGTCTATAGGGCAGCACTGTTGGCATCACTTAGGAGCTTCTTCTAAATACAGTTTTGAGTCTCACCCTGACCTACTGGAGCAGAACCTGCATCGGAAACAATCCTCAAGAGATGTATATGCACATCACATTTTTGAGAAGCGCACTTCTAGAGCACTGACTTTTTTTTTTTTCTCACCTTGAAAAAAACCCAAGCAACTGATTTCCTTTTTAAAAACACCTATCTCTGTATGAAAACTCAGCTCAGGCTTTTATGAGGCTACAAGTACAAGAGAGTCAAGGTTAGGGTAAGAGACCTTTATGTTTTCTTCCAAAAATAAAATCTGTTGATCTGTAAAGGAACTGAAGTTGGAGCAAATATAAACTGGAATTAGATCATGATTTTGGCCTTTTCTGGTTATTTTGGACATGATACCAAAACAGTTTCTTTATTTGTTACAGGTGAGAGTAATTATTCCTCAGAGCCAGAACTCCTCAGTGAGGGGCTTCATGGCCCTGAGAGTGGATGCCTCCTGAATCATGCACCCTGGCCACCTTACTTGCCTCCTCCCAGGTCCAGCCTGCTATTCCTACACTACAGCATTTGTGTGGGAAGTGCATGAGGAAGGTATTGGAAGGTGCCATTTATTCTTCATTTATTCAACAACCACTCATTGCACATCCTTTATAGCAAAATAAACGAGACGTAGTCCAACAATGAGAACATCACAGTTTGGATAGTTCAGAGGTGGCCTTCAACAAATCAGTCCTGCCATAGGATCCTGAAACCAGAATTCTCTTCTCACCTCTGCCAGTAGTGGACACATGATCTCAAGCAAATCTCTTGATCTTCTTGTGTCTTGATTTCCTCATGCTTTAACTGAGGTCACTGTGCAGGATAACCTTCAAGGTACTTTGCATCTTTAGAAGCTTATATCATTCTTAACGATGCTAGAAATGCTGAAAAAGCATGGAATTTTGGAGTGACCAGATCTGAGATAAAACCTTCAGATCACCACTGGGTAAGCTTGGGAAAGTTATATCCACAGCTCATTTCTCATCTGTAAAGTGGAGTCACATCACCAGCCTTGCAGGCTTGCATGTGACCGTCAAATAAAATCAAATGTGTAGTTGGCATCGTATCCATAGAAGGTATCAATCAATGGGAGCTGTTATCAGGACATGTTTAGAGGCTGAGGAAAGTCTCATTTCCTATGAGAGGCATGGCAAATGGAAGGCTCAAGTTACTGTTTGCATTCTTCACCCGTGAAGGTGTCCATGAATTGAAATTAGCACTGTGTGTGTGAGCCTCATGGGATTCGAGTGTTGCTAAGGCAACCACTAATTTCCAAATCAGGGTAAATAGTTTCACAGAATGTACAGTTTCCTTTAACAAATTGGATTCCAGTGAAGGGCATACCTTTCCTTCCCCCACTGCTCTGCACCCCAGTTAGGGTTGTGCACCTGCAGCTGTGTGTGCCAGCGGCTACTTTCATCTTCTGCCAACCACACTCTAAAGGTAACAGTCAGTAACAGAGATCCCTGAGGTCTGTCAGCTTTACCCAGTCCTTACCGTTTGTACTTTGTCAAGTTGGAGTCACTTTCTTGACTCACACAGTAGGGCACTGAAACAGCTCCTTGGCACATTCGTGTAATAGACTTCTAAGCAAAGAGGCCATGCGGTTCGCAGTCATGTCGTTCTGCCTTCCTTTCCCTACCTCGCAACAATCCTTATTTCCCCTACTCACTCATAGGAATTCCTGCGGAGAATGAACCTATTATTAAGCCAGCATTGCCTCTCAGCTACATTCTTGTGTTAAATTAGTCCTCTTCATTGTTGCAAATAATAGGCAACCACTTATATATCAATGAAAATTCACTGCACTGCTGTGGGATTATTTCAACTCTCGATAAACTACAGATTCCTGCGTTTGTTTATGGGGAGCGATTTTAAGTCTCTCTTGCTTCCTTTAAAATCTTTTCTTGTGGGGGGTATGGCCAATCTTCCTCATGTACTTAGCATATTTTCTCCTTGAACCCCTCTCAACAATGGATACTGTAATAGTGGCATCTTTTTGAGGTAATTCCTAGTGTTGGCTCCTGCTTTTGAATATGCCAGGAGCAAAGCATGAATATAATACTAAAAACACAAAGAAGCATGCTAATTCCTTCTTTAGAATATTTATGATTTTTTTTTTCTTTTCTGGTCAAGTCCTGAAATCAGAAATAGCTTTACTAGCTTTTTCACAGCTACATTAGGAAAAGAGCCTGGTCATTCACTTTTGCTGAGGTTCCACCTTGTGCCAGTCACAACATTAGGCCTCTTATGCATGCTATCTCCCTTAGAATTTAATGTAACTCTGCAAAGTAGGTATGGTTCTGTCCATTTTACTAATGTGGATACTGATTGGAATTTTAAAAGATTTAACATGAAAAAATTTAGTCTAGAAAACTCGTGTATCTCTGTGGTGCACCAAAATTACTGATATCATTCACTAAGCCAAATATTTTTCCTCATGCTAAAAAAGGGCAAATATATGTATATCACACATAAAAGGGAGCATATACAATGTATATATTTACTGTAAAGAATAAATAGTAAAACAGACACTTAGGTACTCACCGCTTGCATAAGGAAAATAATTTACCTTCCTACTGTGCTTGTCCTGGGCCTGTTGGCACTCAGCTCCCTTGTTCTCTATCACAAGAGGGATGGCTCTTGCAGGTTACATTAGCCCAGTTCACTTGTACCTGTGTCAGGTCAGTGTGATTCATGGCAGGAAACTGGAAGTCAAGGAGGAAGTGAGAAACCATGATGTCCTTTCCCCACCCATCTTGAGTGGATTCCCTGACTGTGTGTTCTCCAAAGCTCCAGACAGGCCCATGTGGTTCTAGTTAATAGAACCTGTTAATACAACCTCCTCCCTTTTTCTCTTTGACCCAGGGATTATAGTGAATTTCTGCTTTTGCTAATAACTGCATTACCTTACTCTCCTATTTGGTTCCCTAGCTCTTCCATCACTTAAGTCAGTAATTCCTGATTCAATTGTCTGTGATGCAAATACTTGAAAGTTGCTTCTTTCTTTCATGTTTAGATCCTAACTAATAAACCTTAGAAGCCCTTGTATGATCCTCCTTGATTATACGTCTTACTCAACCCCAGAAGCAACCATTTTTAGTCTTAGCATTCTCTTAATTTTCTTTATTGGGTTTTACAATTTATGTATCCTTAAACACTGTATTCACTGTTGCCAGTTTTGCATTTTATATAAACGGAATCACACACTGGTTTCTCTTCTGTGACTTGCTTTCTTCTTGCAACAATATGTTTTTGAAATTCGTGCATATTGACATGGGTGGTGGTTCATTCATTGTCACTGCTATGTAGTAGTCCACTGTATAAAATATCACCATTTATTTATGCATTCTACTGTTGATGGACTTTTGTCTGTTTCCGGTTTTCACTTTTATGAATGTGCTACCAAGAACACTTCAGTATGTGTCTCCTGGTACATATGTACAAGAGTTTCTCTGGGATATAGGCCTATGAATATAGAGCTTCAGGGTTGTAGACCGCATAGGTGTTCAAGTTTACATGAAAATGCCAAATTATGTTTCCAAGTAATTGTACCAATTTACAATCCCAACAGCAGTAAACCAGTGTCCCATTTATTCCAAATTTTAGCCTGTACTTGGCTTTATTAAGTGAGTATTAAAGATTTATATGTAGATAAAATCTATAAAATATATTGAAGTAAGTTATAAGGTACTCTTGTGTTGATACTATGTATGTATTATGCAAGCAAATATAAACATTTCCACAGTTTCTATGTATGAAACTCTTGCTTTTTTGTAGATAAGACTCCCATAGCTCATTATGGTCAATCGTTTCATTTTATGGAGGTTAAATGATTTGTTAAACGTGGCTAGTTAGAGTGTAAGAGGCTGAAAAAAATATGGCTATTTGTAGTTCATGTTTGAATGAGGCTTCAAGATGAAGAGAAAGAAAGAAGAGAGAACAAATCCTTCCAGAATGAGGTTCTAGACCACTTACTCCTAACTTATTGAGGAGATGCCCCAAACAGGTTTTATAATTTTTAGCCCAACGCCTACTTAAGTAAATGAAGCATTGAGATTGAAGGGACTAAGAAAAATATTTCTCTGAAGAAATTTGTTGCATTCTCATAGTATCCTCACCACCCACGGGGAAAGGAATAACATGCTTTTCTCTCACCTTATGCTGATCTGAGGCTCATTAAGGGAACACCTTAAGAGCATGACTTGGGTTGACTGCATATTGAGGCACATAAGATGGTGTCAGGTCCCTTTCTAGAAAATCCTAAAGGCAAAGGCTGAGACTGGGCAGTTGCACTGATGGGACAGTGAAGAGATAAGGCTGCCCTGGAAGCCACTTGTACTCTTAAGTGTTTATCAAGCCAAAGGATCTACAGACTGCAGTGGGCTTGAGAGAACGCTTTGTGCTAGAAAGTTTGGCTGGATGTACTGTGGGATCCAGAGAGTCTGAGCAGGGTGGGTTGCCAGAGGTTGAAGCGTGATATGTCAGCAACACCACAGAGGGGAGCCTTCACTGTGTCAGCTGAGCTACATTTGGATGTTCCCAGGGTGTGCGGATAAGACATGGGGGTGGCGTCTTCCAAATATGTGTAAAGGAAGTCCACAAGGGAAAGATTCACTTTTGAATGCACAAGTTTAGACAGCACCAACCCCAGATGGCTGACATACCAATAACCCAGTAAAGTAAGACCTTTCCTGCTCTCTACCTGTCTTTCTTACTCCCTCTTCCCAGTCCCTACAGGACCTGAGTTATGAATGACAGGAAGAAGAAAAGAAGCACATGGTTGGGAAATAGAGACAAAGCCTCACTCACCGTGAGGTCCAGGGCCAAAGCTGAGAGAGAGGACAACTGAAAAGTCACAGGAATTTCTGAGTTTTGCTATTACCTGTACTGGACGACTTAATTACCTGAATGAAAATGTTTTGTGAATAAGAGTGACAGGAGAACATTTGAATGATGAGAGAAATCATAGAGAGAGAGAAAAAAAAGGCAGTTTGAATATAAACCATTGCCTTTTCGCTATGTGACGTGCCTACTAAAAGTTCTATACATAAATATTTTTAAAGATGTAAACCCTTTGGAACAAGGACAACAGGAGAGGAGGCAACAGGAGATCCTGCAGCCAAAGTTTCCAAGCCTGTACGCCAGCAGGGCTACTGGTAACTGACAAAGCAGAGGCAAGAAGGCTCAATCCTACAGTTTGGGAAGGCCAACAATCTATTTGATTTAATTAGAGACTTACTAAAAGGCTCAGAAGTTGGGTAACACTAGACACCTGTGGTGGAGATGAAGGTGGTAAAGCAGGATTGTTAAATGTCTGTTTAAATAGCATTAGGCTGCTTAGGTAACATCTAGATTGTTTGATGTCTTCCAAAGCCCTTGTATATATCTTTCCATATTCCCAAATAATATACTTATATTCTCCTTTCTCACTTTTCACTTTCAGATATTATCTTCTAAGTCCCAGCTATTTACTTCCTCATACCTTTTTCTATCCCTGCTAGTTCTACTATTATTTTGGATGTTTAATGTATGTTATTTACATTATTATGATGGTGTAAATGCCACTTACTACTGAGCCATTTAGGTTAGTAAATGATTTTTCTTAAAAATGTGTTTGTTTTCCATTGTATTAATATATTTTTTCTTTTTAAAATATTGATTAAGTATATATACACACACATACATGCACTCAGTGGAATAAAATGGTGAGTCATGTGGCTGTTCAGTGGGATAAGAACACCCACATTCACAAGATAAAGGAAACACTTTAAGAAAAAACTGAATGTTGGTATCAGCAACAGTGTCCAGAATTAGAACCACCTGGCAAGTTATATCGATTGACGGGGTTGGTGTCACTTTTGTTCAATTAATTTAATATATTATATTCTGCATAAGGCACTTAGAACACAAGCATACTCATTTTTATATATGATTCATGGCTCGCCTGTAACATTATAGTGTTGACAGAGAGACAAATAACCAAAAGTTATATCACAATGTATTTGAAGAAGTGTTGTGGGGGTGATGATAAATCAGGGAAAGCTTCTCAGAGTTGTGAGGCTTGTTAATTCTTATGAAACTGGCAGCAATTCACTAAAGGAGATTAGGAGAGTGGAGTTTCAAACAAAGAGTAAATATTTACAGAGCTGTTTAGTATATTATGTTAAAGAAAATATTGTTCAGTGTTGTCAAGGATGAATAGAGGGAGGACGAGTCTGGGAGGAGTTAGATCAGTTTGGAGCTAATGTAATAGTCTAAGCAGGGAAGGATGAGGGGAGAAACTAATACTCTGTTTTGCAGGAGGAAGAAAACAAGAAACTGATTAGAGATTGTATTAGTCTGTTCTCACGCTGCTAATAAAGAGATACCTGAGACTGGAAAATTTATGAGAGAAAGAGGTTTGTTGGACTCACAGTTCCATATGGCTGGGGAGGCCTCACAATCATGGTGGAAGACAAAGGAGGAGCAAAGTCATGTCTTATTTGGCAGCTGGCAAGAGAGAGTTTGCAGGGAAACTGCCATTTATAAAAGCATCAGATCTGGTGAGACTTACTCACTACCATGAGAACAGTATGGGGGAAACTGCCCTATGATTCAGTTATCTCCACCTGGCCCTGCCCTTGACACATGCTGATTATTACAATTCAAGGTGAGATTCGGGTGGGGACACAGCCAAACCATATCAGAGATCTAGTGTAAAATTTGAATGAATAGGACAGTGTTATTACCTGCACATTGGGGCTACAGAGGACTCGGTCACTTAGATGTTTTTGTTTGGGCTTATGAAATGAACAATCACATTATTCACTGAGATATTCACACATAAAGCTGACAGGTTTGGGTGGAAGATGATGAGTTTTAGATCTATTGAGTGTATATTATCTATGGGACATATATATGAAGAGAATGATGAAGTAGGGTAACATTTTGAGATGTAAATGATGTTTTAATATTTTCTCCTGGAATCAGTAGATCTCCTAGTCCAAGCAGCTGGGATATTTCATCCTCACTGCCGCAAGAGAAGAGATGACCAACACAGAGCAGATAAAAAGAGTTAATTCTCAAGTTTGTTTCCGTAAGTGTAAGCCCTGACATAGAGAAAGATTTTTTTAGAAATGCATCATGAATAAAGATAAATATTCCTTTTGTGTAACTCTCTTCTCCTCCTTAGACTAGAGAAAAGACTTATGGATTTCAGAGAGGAAAGAAAGGGACCTCTCTCATTTAACTTGAGTCTGGAGATTTGGCAAATTATGGTGTCTTGTACAACAAGCAAGGGCAAGAACAGGAATAAGTCATCTTTTACCATGTCTAGGTAGACTGGCCGCAGTGGGCTTCACAGATTTTCCCACAGCCATTAGTGGTTTGGGATCAAAAAAGGATTTTCCATATACCTTAGGATGTCTCCTACGTGGATGAAAGAGGGCTGAACTTAATGCAGTCAGCAAAGAGTTTGCAGCACTGGTTTTTATGGATTGATGAACAGAGTACCAACCAGGGACAGGGACATCTCAGCAAATGACACAGTCAGTATGTAAACAGATTGCTCTCCAACTCTCCCATGACCCCAGAATAAAAGCAAGTCTGGGGAGAGCGCGAATTGTTCCTTCAACTTATTAAAATTAATCTTTAATTATCAGGTGAAATGGGTTCTTAATGGAAATAAATTCAATTATTGAAAAGTAAAGAAAGCTTATTTTTGGGGCATGTGATTTTGTGGCCTGGGATTCATACTTGCTGTATACAATGGGTGTTTGAATATGCTCTTCTGAATTTCAAATGATTAAGCTCATCTGGAGGTATTGACTTGGAAGTCAACAATGTACAAGAATCAGATTACCTTGGTAACATGTGAAGCAAGAGAGAAAAAAGTTGAGGATCAAATATCTAAAGAACACCAAAATTCAAAAAGCTGGAAGAAGAGGATTCCTTAAAGAATACCAAGGAAGCGTTAATTTTTTAAGAAGGCCTATGTCTAAAGGTCTTATGTTGTTGCCTTTGTCCATTTCAGTTAAAAAGAGCTAGCACCTATGTGTCTAGGTATTATAAGAAATACTATGTATTGCTAAAATCAAATGTCTTTCCTGCCTTCTTTCATTCACACAATTAAGCTAAATGACTTCTGAAATTACTTGTTTAATATTAACTTCAACTCAGGCAGCAAGGAAAATTTGAGCATTGCTATATATAAATAATTTCATGAACTTCTATTAAAAAAATCAGTGTCTGTCTCCCTCAAACAAGGAACAAACACCAAAAACAGTCTTCAAATAATGTGTATTAGATTATGGGAAAGCTATGATTCCTCATAAACATCCGTATTGGAGAGAATCCTGAAAATTCAGAAGTCTAATAGTTTGATAATTCTTGAGTCTTTATTAGAGTTTCAATTGCCTTCAAGTAAACCCATAGTTATGAATTTCCTCTGGCATTTATGCTCGAAGACTTTAGAGATGAAGGCTCTTATACAGGATGAAGCTGAAGAGGCTGCTGATTCTTTATGTGTCAGCCTTGGTAAAAACTGATGTTCATGTGTTTCTGTCAGTTGTCATCTGGGATGGATTTCAGTTGCCATTGTGAATATAAAAAGCTCACTATCCCATTACTAATTCCCATGAGTTATTTAGTCCTGTCTTTCTTTTTCTAAAGGTTAAACTCTTATCTTTCTGCTAAAAAGTTAGATAATTAACATTCTCACTTACAATGCTTCCATAACATCTGTAGATTATGCACCATTAATCAAGTTCCTCTGCAGGCATGATTGACTTTTGCAAAGCAACTTGGGGAATAAATCCTTTCTCTTTAGTAATAACTTTGTTGTTATTATGGTTTAAAAAAAAATCTCTTTCTGAGAAACTCAATTTAGAGTAACGGTCTCTAGCTACTTAAAATGGTTATCATAAAACCATGTAACAGAAATAAGAGCAAATGACGTATTTTAAAACCTTTAAGAGTGCTGACATCTCTTTGCATTCAAAAACTTTAGAATTTGTGATTTCCAAAGCATTGCATATTTATAAAATCATTTGTATTGACATTTAAATTCTCCATTTTCAAATGACAGAAGCTAAAATTAAGGACATACACTTTATCAGCATTTTAACTTGAATTTACAATAGGCTTGTATGGAAAAGATACATCAGAACTCAGATTTTTAACATTCTAGAATTTCTGTGCCTGAATTATTTGTCAAGAACACCTGCACAAGGCAAGTGCTGGACATTTATAGAAAATATGTCCTAGAAACGATTTGCTCATGAAAAAAATCTATTTTATATCTGTGATGTTTCCTTGACATTTTCTTTCTGCTGTAGGTTTCTCATAATGCTTCCTTGATCTGTCTGAGGAGATAAATTGTGAGAATTTTTTTGAAGCTTTAGAGATCTATTAAACATAGAAATGAAAACTTTTCTATCATAAGACCCTTTTTTCAATTTTCTTTCTCATGTTACTTTCTCCTTTCTTTTTACTTCCCCCACGTAGGTGGTAGAAAATATTTTTTTGAAGAAAATAAACTAATACAAGGGTTTCTTTTGTTGTTGGATAACAGAAAACAAAAATGAATTAAGTCAGTAAAGCTAATTGTAAATGTTTTATGCCCCAAATCATAAATGTCTTGGCCCAAATGACTCTTCCTCTAAATTTGGAATATAATCAAGATTTTCACAGAAAACAGATTGTTAACCTTGACACGGGCTTTTTTTTTTTTTTTTTTTTTTTTTTTTTTTTTTTTTTTTTTGCTTCGTCAGTAGTAGCCATAGAGATAATTTTTTAGGTAGAAGACAGTGTTATGGAGAGGGGAGTAACAATGAAAAGAAAACAAGGTGGTATCAGTAGATCATGATTAGTTGTCCTGATAACATAATAGAGTTTAGATATTTCCTAAAGGTTTTCCATATAATCAAGATCTTTGTACAAGACTCAGGTCTCAAAAAGATGAGATATATTGTATTACATTTACTAGTCAGTCATGAGTAACTTGTCTTCTATATATTAAGAAATTTGCTTGTGAGAATCATTACATTTAGTGTTCAATTAAAGCTTGATCTCTAACCATCCTGGGTTATTCCCAATTACCTATACATTATACAATCTTTAAAACTTGGCTTATATTAACCTCTGCTTCTTTCCTACTTGATGAGCCTCTACTCATTCTTTAAGGGGCAATGAAATATCTTCTTTTTGAAGGTCTTAGAACCTCTTTATTCATAAACAGTTTTCCTCACTATGTGTATTAGTCTGTTTTCATGCTGCTAATAAAGACATACCCCAGACTAGACAATTTACAAAAAAAAAGAAACAGGTTTATTGGACTTACATTTCCATATGGCTGGGGAGGCCTCACAATCATGGTAGAAGGCAAGGAGGAGCAAGTTACATCTTACATGGATGGCAGCAGGCCGAGAAAGAGCTTGTGCAGGGAGACTCCTGGTTTAAAAACCATCAGATCTCGTGAGACTTACTCACTGTCATGAGAACAGCATAGGAAAGACCTGCCTTCGTGATTCAATTATCTCCCACTAGGTCCCTCCCACCACATGTGCAAATTATGAGAGCTACAAGATGAGATTTGGGTGGGAACACAGAACCAAACCATATCATAATGATTCTATATACTTGGAGCACAGCTTAATTAATCGGTTTGCATCTTACCTTTTTGCTTAGGTCTTTTGTTTCTCAATGTTAAATGTGATCTTGACAAGGACAAGGGGCATATCTCAGCCATCATATACACAGCAATGAGCTCAGTGCAGACACAAGCAGTCAGAGTTCAAAAATATATGTAATAAAAGTAAAGAAATTTGTTTTGGAGTTAGAAATGAGAAGGGGCACAGTGAATATCTTGAGCATAGGAAATGCTTCTTTCTTCAGCTATATACAGTCTTCCTGATTTATTGTTACTTTCCATTGGGAACTAAATTAAGAGTAAAAACAGCTAAGAACTGAGGTTTAAGTTGTAGATTGATGACACTGTAAAATTTAACATTTTGAGGAATAAGTCTTGTGACAAATATTTTGGAAACTTGCACTTAAATAAACCATTATTGAGGGAAAAAATGGGGAAAGACTAAGCATTTGGAAAATGAGAATGTATTTCTAGATTGATCTTACTTGAACTTTAGCAAATAAGCAAGCACCGTGATGTCAGAGTGTCTAGGATATCAATTATCAATTTTTACATAAACTAATGACCAAGTAACCTTAAAAGTATATTGTACAAAGAATTCAGTACATACAGACACAAGTTAATTCTACTTGCATCTTTGTTCTCACAACCTTGATTTTTAAATGTATGTGTCCTTTCCATTCTTAGGTATTCTGAGAACAAAGTTGACCAAAGAGATGGAAATTGTTCTAATGATGCTTCTAATTTAAGCACATGCAACTTTTCTGTGTCTATCTCTCTCTCTCTCTCTTTCTCTCTGCCTCTCTCTCAAAAATCCTTGTTTAGACAAAGATTTTTTTTGGCGGGGGTTGGATGTATTTTTTTTCACTAAACATATGTGACTGACACACAGTAGGAACTTGATAAATATTTGTGGACAGATGTATATTTCTATTCCACCAAGGTAGGTCATGCATAGAAACAGAAGACATGGTTCTCACTTTGTAACTTGTGATACCTGCACAGCTAGAAAACCTCTAATACATATGCTCTAATCAGCTTCAGTAACATGCTTTCTGATAACATTGGAAATATCTTCATTCTGTTTTCAGTCTAGCATTTAATAAAGATAAACTAATTACAAGGCCCTGTAAGTAAGCCAGTGTTTGTCTCTATCCCTTAAGTCCAGAGACCAAATTGATATTATCATTGCCCACTCTGTTTCCTCTAATAGATCAGTTTGGACTTTGATTGTAACATAATAAAGCATATTTTCTAGAAGATGTAATAATAAATATTGTCAACAAGAGAGAAATCAAGTATTTATTGAGCTGTTTGCAGAGTTTCCATTGCAAAAAGAATGCTTAGCAGTAACAGCAATGTGTAAAATTTATGGATATCCAATAATCTTAACATTTTAGAGTTGAACTTTTTAGAGTTTAAAGAGTCATTATTTCCAGGACCTTACAGTTTTAAACAAGGAAATACAATGTAGAGTGTTTGAGCGAGCAGGGACTCTCAGGTGGTCAGTCTCCAGAAGAGAATTCATAACTCCTGGCTCCCCATTTAGCACCCATTTCAGTGCACCCCTACTGTGAGACTACCCCATAATTTAATGAAATCCACATTCACACAAACTGTTAAACTAATTTGGCCATGAATGTAAGGGAGAAAGAAATGTCTTAATGTAAGTAACAATAATACAAGCAAATTGGGGCAAGAGGCCGTGTTTTTCGTAATTGATAGAAAACCACAGCCTCTGTATAATGCATATATCGTGAAGCGCGCGGTCATGTAGAAATTTTCAGAACGTCAGCGTAGATGATTCCATATTTCACAAGCCCTTGGCATTATCACAGGGCAGACTTTCTTGAGGGTGTGAATTTTAGTTATCCCAATTTATCTGCCTCTTCAATCGAATTTTTGCTTGTTTGTTCATTTGTTGTTGTTGTTTTTTCAAATCTAATGGGAACCCTTGACTATGAAGGCTATTTTGTGCCACCACAAACAAAATGGAAGACTCTATGTTTGGGAGGCTGGTGTGTGCAATGTTATTATTGGATGTTGTGAATAATTTTTTAAAGCACTCCAGCATTTGAAAAGCAGTCTGTGAATCAATAAATAATTAAAATAATGATGATGATGACACAGGAAATCCTATGGGGAAAGTATTTCAAATTGAATCATTGAATTAGTCTTTCAGCATTTCAAGGTATCAACCAGAAAGGCACACAATAGAACATATACAAATTAATATCTTGGTGAGGTGGAGAAGTTAAAAAAGTCCTTTAATAGAACTGAAAGTGTAGCTATTGATTTCTTAGGAGATAGGATTGCTAAAGTCTGAATTGCTTCTATGATTAAATCACAAGCTTCAGCTCTGGCATCAGTGTTTCCTTCAGTCAAGATCACAGAGGATTTCTGCAGATCCCTTGAGCTGTTTCTCTGAGTAAACTAGTAAAACATAAATATTTCCCTGAGGGGTTTTAATCCAGTGCTAGATTAGCTGCCTGAAGTTGATCATTTCAGTTTTTCTTGGAGAGATCTATAGAAGCTAGTTACCCTCTTGACTTGCCCTTCTGTATCTGAGAATTAAAATGGATAACCGTTGAAACCTCTGCATTTATTTAGTGCACTGCAGGGCAAGATGGAAATGCAGGTTCCTAATGTATCAGCCTTCTACGCTTCCAGCTTCTGGGTTAGATATTACTACTTTTGGTGTTTGAAGAAATTATATCCTAGAAAGGGAATGTATATATTTAGAGTTCAGAGTTCATTCCCAAGCACCTTTTAAATCTTGTGAGTCAAATAAACCACCATTAAAAAAGTGTTATGTAACACATTGTACCTACATCAAATCCCCAAAACCCAAAATGCAGCTTGCAATAATGAAATGATTAAAATTAGTGGGGTGAAAGAGCAGCAGCTAAGGTTGTTAATCAAATACATTTACTGGGCAATCTCAACTGGTGGTATACAAACCCTGAGATACTGGTATTTTCCTCCAATCATTGCCTTCAACCATGCTTCATTGATTGTTCTTTTCCTGATCCTTAATGACATCCTGGGAGATCCCGTAGCTTTCCCATCACTTTCAGTTGTTAAAAAGTGCAGCCTAGTCTTGTCCAATTTAAATCTTCAATTTCATCACCCTTTCTCCTCCCAGTGCTGACCAAGGAGCATTGCATTTCTGCTACTTTGCTCCTTATTGGATCAGACCACTCCATTGCGAATGTGGGAGGAGAGATTGCAGAAACAGCCAATACTCTTTTAATCTTACTGGTGCATTTCACTGCCATAAATATTGCTGTACATAACAATGGCCAGCCATGGATGTCCTCTGGCAGGTATCAAAGGCTGCTTTTCCAGAACACAAGTGTAATTATTTGGGGGCCATCAGGTCTTTCTTTCCATCTCATAATCCCAGAGGCTGGAGATTCACTGGTTCTATTTCCTCTAACCTCCTTTACTGCCTTTCCTCCTCCTCCATCCCCAAGGCACCACCCCTATTCTTATAACATCTGTTCTCCCAGTGGCCATCCCTTCTTGAAAGGGAACCAGTAAGATGGCTCAAATCTGGGTAGTCTTTGTACTATCTGCTTGACTTATTAAAATCTGCTGAATTCTCACCACATTAAAGTTTGGAAATTCAGGCTGCACCATTGTTCTTGTCTCTTTACTCTGTCTTTTCTAGGTAATTCTCTTTTCTGTCTGCTAAAATAGGCCTTAACCATGATTAGTGGGTTCATGACATGAACCAACTTTCATCCAGAAAACAAGATGCTAATCTTTCCTTCCGGAAAGGATTGCCCCTCACTTGCCTATTGGGTTAGGGTGATCATATGTTTCCATGTCCAAACCAGGTCACTTCTGAGAATAAAATATGACTATAGGCATAAACCTGTTTATTTTGGAGGAAAGGATAGGGTGGTAGGGACGGTTGGTGTGTGTTAACAAAGTGGGTTTGGCCACAATCAAGGTGTCTGTCTACTTTAGTTTAGAGTATTAGATGTCTGATGCCCTTTTGCTCTTAGATTTCAACTTTTCATATCATTTATCAAGTAAGAGAAAAAAACATATTCAACATCAACTTAAATATAGATATTTAATCGTACAAAGTCAGATGTTTCAGGAGTCATGATTCACTATATATTTAATGTAACCCAATTATTTTCAAGTAGCCACATGGTAAGAAGTGTGGTTTCTGGGACAAAGAGCCTGACACTCCAAGACTATTGCCTTCTCAATAACTTTCATTCTATGAATGTATATTTTATCTCCCACATTATCCATTATTTCCTCTCTACTGGCCAATTCTCCTCAACTTATGCAAATACTATAAAATACATTATATCTTACCTTACAGAAAAGGTAATTCCACTTTTTGTGTCAACTACTGCACTATTTCTCTGCTCCTTTTCATTTCAGAACTTCTCAAAATAATTGTTTGTGCACATTGTCAAACTTACCCTTCATTTTATGTTCAGCCTTCCAAGCTATCTCCCCTCTTCTCCACTCACATTGCTTTGTCATGGTTACTAGTGGCCAAATCCAGTGGTTACCTCCATGTTTTCATGTTGACTTCAGCAGAACTCAGGGAAGTCGGCCTTCCTTTCTGAATCTATTTCTTTATTTGTTCTCTGAAACATATATACTCTTGTTTTTCTTCTTACTTCAGTAGTAGTCCAGTTTGAACTTCTTTGGGGATGTCTCCTTTTCCAAATCTTCAAATTATACAGGGATTCAAGGCTCGTTTCTGAGCCCTCTACTTTCCTTCTGTATACTCTTTTATTAGGTGATCCAGTCCTATAGCTTAACATTTGATCTCTATATAGGTGATTTTCAGCAGTACGTTTCTAGCCCTGAACCCTCTATATTTGTATAGCCAATGGTGTTCTCCATACTTCCACTCTTGATTATCTTAAACCTTTTGTTTGAGATAGAGTTCTTGGACAATTTCTTCTGTATTCCTCAGATCAAGTAAATGAGACCACAAGCAGCCCAGATTAAATCTTAGGAATTAGTCCAAATCTTTCTCTTTCTCCTTCCTCCTATGTCTAATCCATCAGTTGAGTCCAGTAAGTTTTATTCCAAAGTTTATTCATAACCTGTCCACATAATCTCTATCTTAAATGCTAATACCTTAGCCCAGATATTATAGGCTATATTTAGCCAGGTTATGTCATGGTATTTCCGGTCATATTAGTAGACAAGTAATCATTTTTATAAGTAAAAAATTCGACAAAACTCATTTTCCCTGATATAAAAATATGGCTATTTCATGCTCTTTAGGATGACTTTTATTTTAACTTTTTATTTTGCACATATTCCCATAACTTATTTCTTCTTTAGTGGGTAAAGCAAACACAGACTATAAGCAAAAATCCCAAACTCCCTGGACCCAGGTTTGAGACTTGAAATCCTTTCATAAATAAGTTAGCTCTCATTTATTATTTATTACAACAGTCACACTTTAGGTTATTTATACCATTAAAAATCTCTTACATGTTAAAAACATTATGTGCTTACCTTGTCCTTTTATTACATAATTATGCCTTTTTACTTTTACCCTGACTGTAATGGAGAGGAGTAGAATAGGATATCAAGACTTTTAAAACACAAGCATATGCATGATGTAAGCCAAAGTAGAATACATGTGATTGACATTGTGTTTTTTCCCCCAGATCTATTATTTTATTTCTTGGTAACTCCCCACACAACCTCTAAGAAGTGTTTTGGAGGAAATTGGCTTTATCTTTGGATCTGGGGTTGGGTCTAGTTGGCTGAAATCTAGGGCCATCAACAGAAACCTATCCTTAGAAAGGTACAGATTTGGGAGTAGTTATTTGATTCCATTTGGGTTAATGAGACATGAGAAGAGGTTTTCCTGAGAACTTTGGGTAGACAAATTGACTCTACTTCTGAGATAATTTCCAAAAGTGACTGTTTTGTTGCATTGGGGTTAGATTCAGAATCAGGTAGTCCTGGCAGTTGATTGTAGTCATCTTGTGTTAGATAAATCAACCTTAATGAGGCAGAAATTCTGGGAGGCGAATCCACAACAGAAAGAAAATGGATTCTTGATAAGATCATCCTATCACCTTGCTGTGGAATTAAGTCACCTCTGAGGCATACCATACTTTTGTACCTCCAAGCAAGAAAACCAACGGATCGCTTTTTATTAAACAAATTTCAGCTGTGCTTTCCATTGGTTCCACTTGATTACCTCCTAAAAGGTACAGCAAATTAGAGGAAAGAGTAAATAACTGTTTTTTTTTAGTGTGTCCAACAACCTGAGAGATAAAAACATTTTGCTCTTGAAAGAAACCAGAGCAGGAAAGAAATGAAGAAACTTGATAACTTTATGACTTCAATTCACTTGTAATGTTTTCACCATAGCCTCAATATTGTGTGAAGAATGAGCATCAGAAATTCGTGTTCATATGTTAATACAGGAATTATTTTACAACATTGAAACTGTTTTCCCATTAATGAATTACTTCCCATTAATGAATTTCCAAGTAATGAATTACTGTTGTTTGACCACAGTGTAAGCTATCCAGAAAAGTGATTGATATGGTTTGGCTCTGTGTCTCCGCGGAAATCTCCTCTTGAACTGTACTCCCAAAATTCCCACGTGTTACAGGAGCGACCTGGGGGGAAATTGAATCATGCAGGCAGTTTCCCCATACTGTTCTAGTGGTAGTGAATAAGTCTCATGAGATCTGATGGTTTTATAAGGGGTTTCTGCTTTCGCTTCTCTCTCATCCTCTCTTGCCACCACCATGTAAAGAGTGCCTTTCACCTTCCGCCATGACTGTGAGGCTTCCCCGGCCAGGTCGAACTGTGAGTCCATTAAAACTAGTTTTCTTCCCAGTCTCGGGTATGTCTTTATCAGCAGTGTGATCAAAATTTGAAAGAAAGCACCCCCAAAAAACATGCTATTGCCACAGAAATAAAAAATTGTAAACTGAAGTTAAAAGTATATTTTAGCAATATGACAAAAATAATGAGATTGCTGAAAGCACACCATAATCAACCTCCATGCTTTACTGGCTTTGTTTAGTGGTGAGATGTCTCAAGAGTTATAAAGCCAAGCCTCTTAATCCAACATTTCTTCTCCTCCAATCTGTTTGAACCTTATGTTCTTTTGAATGGGAAAGCCAAGTCATATTAATATTCACTTTTCTCCATTAATAGTATAAATTTAAATGTTTGAGGCATACAGGGCTCAAAAAATTATTTCAGCAAGAAAACTGGTTCCCTCAATCAAATTTGGGGGCTTTGAAAACTATTATCTCTATTTTGGTTTTAAGAATCCATTTGTCAGTCAAGATCTAGAATATGATACTTCCCTTTTTTTCTTTTCTTTTCTTTTCTTTCTTTCTTTTTTTTTTTTTTTTGAGATGGTCTGTTGTCCAGGCCAGAGTGCAGTGGAGCCATCTCAGCTCACTGCAACCTCCACCTCATGGATTCAAGTAGTCCTCCGCCTCAGACTCCCAAGTAGCTGGGGTTACAAGCATGCACCACCATGCCCAGATAATTTTTATATTTTTAGTAGAGATGGCATTTCACCATGGCAAGGCTAGTCTTAAACTCCTGACCTCAAGTGATCCTCCCACCTTGGCCTCCCAAAGCGCTGGGATTACAGGGGTGAGCCACTGTGCCCAGCCAGAGTACAACTGTTCCTAGTTTATCTCTCCTTGAAGTTAATAAATCTCAGCATTAAGGTCTAATTTTAACTATGGAAGGACAAATCAAACAAACAAAACACTAAAAACACCTTTGGGTTGCTATTTCAAAATGTTAGCCCACTGTGGATACTTAGTTTATGTAAATCTGAGGTTTGATGGGTCATTCCTTCTCTTCTTGGTTGGGAGTGGACTCTCATAATACACTAGGTAGTTAGCAGTGTAAACGTCAATGTCTCTTCATTTATCCTCCACAAATGTTCCTCTGGGGTATGGGTTTCTCCACTGATGCTCTTTGGGACTTTTTGGTGCTGTTGATTAACATTTGTATTTGCAAGTCATCATAGACGCAGTGGCTTTTCTTTCACGGCATTTTGGAGTACATGGATGGAGCTTCTCCATTTTTGCACCTCGTCATGCAGCCTCTGAAAGGCTAATACACAAAACTGCAAGTATGTATAGTGGGAGAATTTTCATAAGGATATTACAACAAAGAATGGAAAGAAAGCTCCAGACAATTTGAACTTTCTTTTGAACTGGCTCTCTGAGGTCTTTAGAGATGCATCTTAATAAGAGGGGCACTCCCATGGTTACTTCCTCCTTTCCTGATCTCAGTTTTGTTGTTTACAGACTTTGTCTACCCCTTCAAGTTTCCCTGTCTGAAATTGGCCCTATCTGCCTCTTGAGAGATGCTGACCTTCTTGACATGTTGTGCTATTAAATGCACCTGGCTGGGCACAGTGGCTCACACCTGTAATCCCAGCACTTTAGGAGGCCAAGGCAGGCCGATCACCTGAGGTCAGGAGTTCAAGACCAGCCTGGCCAATATGGTGAAACCCCATCTCTACTAAAATACAAAAAATTAGCCAGGCATGGTGGTGTGTGCCTGTAGTCCCAGCTACTCGGGAGGCTGAGGCATGAGTATCACTTGAACTCAGGAGGCAGAGGTTGCAGTGAGCCAAGATCATGCCACTGCACTCTAGCCTGAGCAACAGAGTGAGACTCCATCTCAAAACAAAACAAAACAAAAAAGCAAAACAAAACAAAAAGTCTGTATGTTTCCTGAGTCCCACAGTCTCAATGGTGCTCCCAGCATTGGATAAGTCATCCTATATGTTTGCAAATTTGCAGACTCCCAGAATCCAGTTCCCTGAAGGAGAGTTAAAGTGGATCCTTCAATTTTATGATCCTTCCCCCACCCCCACCTCCCACTGGTGTTTTCACTGTTACACAAACTCTTACGAAAGCTCGTCTTAGAAATACAAACTTTTTAAAATAGTAAATGTAATTGTGTATATTTAAGGAATACAATATGATGTTATGGAATACATATACCATAGATAGTAAAATGGCTACTATGGTGATGGAATTTAATATATCCATTGTCTCATATAGTTACCCAGTTTTTTTGTTTTTGTGTCAAGAGCAGCTAAAATCTATTCATTTAGCAAGAATAGCAAACACAGTATAATGTTATTAACAATAGCCCTCAAGTTGTATATTAGATCTGTAGACTTGTTCATCCTACATATCTATACTGTTTTTCCTGTTTTACAGATAGCGTCATTTAAATCTAAATAGAGGAAAGAACATTTCTTCCAGTAGTAAAGCTGAGTGCTGCCAGTGGGGCGACAGCGTTGTACATTGGAGCCCTTGGGGTCTGGCATCAGCCCAGAGACCTTAGTAGCTTTTAATTGTTGCTTTCTCT
Source organism: Macaca thibetana thibetana (assembly GCF_024542745.1). NCBI lineage: Eukaryota > Metazoa > Chordata > Mammalia > Primates > Cercopithecidae > Macaca > Macaca thibetana. The sequence continues at coordinate 188,326,170 of NC_065579.1, read as the reverse complement.
GTTGAATGGGGAATGACATGAGTCTTAAATTAATTCCTGGGATTCAGATTTTCCTCTGATGCAAAGGAAAGGGGTTGTAAATTCCTGTCACCACATCGATATGGGAGTTCCTTTAAAGTCAAGCCAAAAGCTCATTTAACTTTAAAAAATATTGCTTTTATTTCAACACAAGAGGTTTTTGACCTTAGGTCATTTATATTACTCCAAACGTAGTTTTATTATTTAGCAACTGGTAATTATACAAGCTAGCCGTTCTCCAAATATTGGGAAGCATTTAATATACAGCATTTTGTTTGTACCTCTAACTTAATCTTTACCTCATTCTACTTTGCCTTGTAATTACATAATTAGTCACATATTAAGGATCTTTAATGAGACAATTTCTGCTAAGCACGAGGAGGGAAATACGTGATATTCCTACCGTTGGGGAAGCATGTGCATACGGATGTATTTTTCTCTCTTCCACTAGGTGGCGACATCCTTGAAACGAGGGCCTTATTAATTATTGTCTCTCCTACAGCATGGAGCACAAAACCTTGTTCGTCATCAGTATCCAAAATAATTCAGAGATTAGCCACAAGAACAGAGGATGAAAAAATCATTTTCACAAAATGTGCAGGCCTATTACTGAAGTACATATCATCATACACTGACCTTTCTCTCAAAATGATCAGAGAATAGTTCAGATCTTTGACTCCTCTAGTCCAATCATAGACCTTGACATTTTAACCAGGAACAAAAATTAGTGTGGCTTTTGTATCATGGCTTGTTGCTTGTAATCAAGTTTCAGTCATAGCTTCCGGCCAATCAGAATTATCACCTCCCAGGACCTATAGGTGAGGGTTATTTTTTTTCAAAAGAAGTTCTCATAATTTCTTTAGTGTGTTGGTCTGTTTTTCTTTGTCTGGTATGATACTTTCCAGGCTGTGGATGCTTAACAAATGTTAAATGATAATTCTTTATTGACCTGACTGGGTTTTGGGAGCTCACAAAATTTTCAGGGAAGTGTTTTAAATGTTTTGTAATCTTTAGGATTTTAAAATAGAATTATGATGACCTTTCCAAAGCAGGAAGGCAGAAAGTTGCTGTAAGCTTAAGGCCAAGCAGTTAAAACTAATATGATTGGTCTCTTTTGGCTCATTAATTGCATCTAAGCGGATACAGAGAGCTGAAGTTTTTGTTATATAACTGACACACAGTTCATTCCAATTCATAATATGTTCTGGGAATGGTATTATAATAAAGCTCAAAATGGCCTCCATGGTTTAAAGTGGAGTGCACAGTCAAGCAAATGCTGCATAGAGAGTCAAACTAATAACTCAGATTCTCCCCATATCCTCAGGGTTAGTGTAGATGCCAATTATGATGCTTACAAGCTTATGGTGGCTTCATTACTGTCAAGACCATAGGAAAGCAGAGTCACTCAATAGCCCTATACCACATGTATTTTCTATTGCTGCTGTAAAAAAAAAAAAAAAAAAATTGCCAAAAATGTAGTGATTTAAACAATACAGATTTATTATGCTACAGTTCTGGAAGTCCCCAAAGGATCTTACTGGGCTAAAATCAAAGTGTCAGTAGAGCTGGATGTGTCAGTGTCTGGAGGCTTTAGGAAAGAATCTGTTTCCTTGCCTTTTCCAGATTTTAGAGGCTTCCTACACTTCTTGGCTAATGATATGGTTCCTCCATTTCTAAAGCCAGGAGTATAGCGTTTTCAAATCTGTCTCCTACTCTGACATCTCTGCCTCCTTCTTGTAGGGATCCTTATGACTGCCTTTGGCCCGACTGGATAATCTTCTGCTCTCAAGATTCCTGACTTAAATTACTTCTGCAGAGGCAACGTTTCTTTTGCCATGTAAGGCAGCATATTCACAGGTTTCAAGGATTAGAGCTTGGACATCTTTGATGGAGGGTAGGGAAGAAGGTCATTATTTTGCTTGTCATGTATTAAAAATAAAATTTCAAAGTATTTTAAAGAGTAATTTTATATTATGATAATTTTCCAAGATGTAAGAGCAGATTATTGTTTCAATATCAAAATGATAAAATTAAAAATTGAGCAAATATGATGATCTGTGTTGTGGAAAAACTGGATTTCCAGTTGTACTGGATTTTAATCATCTCAGTGCTGTGTATTTACTGTGTATATTTTCTGAGACAATGAGCTATAATGCCTGCCTCGTAAGATTCTTTGGAAAGCCTTATGCTGTTTTTTGCATTGACACCTAGCATGGTAATTCTTCATTAATATTAAGGGAGAACTAAAGTTTTAACCATTAATTCTCAGTCAATATATTTTCTGATGAGTACTTGAGTTGGTCAGTAAGTGACATCCATACTAGCATTTGGGATGGCCTTCATGTGGCCCTGAGAAGAAGGATGCATGAATGTTCTATGCATACTCTCTCTTATTTATTAGGATAAGATAGGCCAGTGAAAAAACAATATTCCATTTGACTAATTTCATTACTTGCTGGAAAGTTGTAGTTTCAAAGGCTTGATCAGAAAGAAATGCAAAGCTGAGTGTTTAATATCGGAGAGTATCAGGTCTATGATCTCACAGGTTAGTGACTGAACATTAATCATGTTAATATGTTCAATTAAATAGATTCTACTGAAAAAGTAGAATGAATGAGAGCCAAGATGGTGTTTTAGTCAGTTAATAAATAGATTGTTTTTATAACCAGGACAAAATGGATGAAAATTGAATTGTACATGATAAAATATTATTAGTTTTAACTTTAAGATAGATTGTCAAGTACTTGCTGTCAAAAATTCTTTTATATCTAATTTTTCCCCTCTTGGTTTTGCCTGTATAAATAAATGGATTCCATTTCCTCTGTATTCCATTAGAATTTATCTAAAGTCTGAAGTCCTGATCTAATACTGTAATTGTATCATGTCATTTGATGTCAAGAGTTATTAAAATTTGTTTGAAAATACAGTATGCACACTTTGGATGGCATCCTTTTAATCTAGAAACTTATTTTGTAATATTTTTATTGGTCATAATTTGTCAAGATAAAATGGGCTATGATTAGTTTAGAAACTATATGTACTACTACATTTCTAATTTTAATGCATAAAATCGTATGTATTATGTATTAGGAGTTTTGATTGAGTGCTTCATGGAAAGGGTCATCTTATATAATACATTTTGATTTTGTTACTCCATCAGTTACATACAAGTATTAATTTTTTAATATTGAATACATTTGTGTAACTGTGCCATCAAATAGCTAATAAGGTATAAAAAATCATTAGCCTTTCTTTGGAAAGATGTCTAAACTGGCGAACTATAAAATTCTGAGTTCGTCTGAGTGTCACTGGGAGTTCTGGGGATTGTCTCTCTTTTGAATTCAGGAATCATAAATTGAGTATCTTGATAGAGTTGAGTAAGCGGGAAATGAGCACTGCTTTTGCAATTGACTCATAGATATGATCCTAAGCAGGAGGACAAGGATGAAGAAGGTAAGAATGAATAATAAATGTGTTTGAAAATGAGATTTAACATTTAGAGTACTAAAATTTCTCTAGTACTTTAAAGAATCAGTTTCTTTTTATTTTACCATGTTTCCTAAAGAATAGACTATATGACTGATAGATTATTTCATTCTAATTATTATTCTATCTTGAAATAAAACAGAAAGTCTTTAGAAATATTTCCTGCTGTAATAATATGCCCAAATAGGCTACATTTCCCATGGATAAACCCATATTTTTCCTCAATAGTTTCTTCCAATAATATTTAGTCAATATATTTTTAAAAATATTTTCAAAAATTTACATTGTTATCTTGACATTGGAGCTTAGTGATTTCAATTACAGACAAGTGAACATGAAATCAGAAGTATATTTTACAGGGTGAAAAATTTCTTTACAACTTCAGCTCTTTTTCAGGCTTAAACTTTCCTTTCATTTTTTTTCTTTAAGGATTCTGAAGAATTCCAGCTTCCCTACTGTTGCGTCTTACATAGATTCATGTTGAATATGTATTTCCCAGCATCTAGAGATGCTGATTCAGTGTAGTTGGTGACAGGTGTCTCAATGACAAAGGCAGGAGGCCTTTAAAATCTTCAGTTTGGGAGTGTCAGGATGGGTATGACATAGGCCCATGCTGACAATCTAAAATGAAGGCTCTTGGCATAATTGCTTTTCATTCAAAAGTTAAGAAATGCAGCTGCGTCCTCTTCACCTCCAATTCCTGCAATCTCTATGCATAGAATGAAGAATTGCTTGCTTCATTTCTGAATTCTCTTCCTTCCTTCTTTAAAGAACTAAAGATCAATGAACTCAGTGCTATTCTAGTCCTTACTAAACTTGGCCTGGCTAAAATAATCAATTTAGCTAAAAAAAAAAAAAAAAAAATCTAATATACAGAGAAAGACTCTGTGTTCTTATTTATAAGAGACCGAATATCTCTTTCCTTCTAGTGACAGGGGCACATGGGCACTGCAGCACAACCTCAGGCAAAACAGAAAAAGAAAGGAAAGAGAAAACACTGCCTTTCTCCAGAAATGACTCACGATATTTATTCACATGACAGGAAGAATAAATTAGTTGAAGATTTATAGGAGCCTATTAACTCTTGTGCATGAGTTGTAGGTTAATTGAACTATAACAATATGTTAATCTATGAATTACTTAGAAATGCATGAACCCCCCCCAAAAAAAAAGTATGGGTAAGCACGTGTGTTAATCATTAGGAAAAAAACCTAATTTAAGGAAAACAATAGTAGTCTGCAATGGGTTAAAAATCAGGGAATAATCAACATAGCGCTGTATTTTTTTACATGGATTAATTACTTACATGTTTTCTCTCTGAATTTAACTGTACACATACACAACACTTCATAATTTGGTAAGAAAGCTTTTATCACAATGACTTCCTGCACAGCACTTTGAATTGTTGAATAAAAGCTCTCTATAAATGAACATTATTATAACCTTAGGGCTTCTGGATAATTTGAATTAGTTTTACAATCCACAGTTGGATAGTGTAAAAGGAGCCTCTGACGGCCGTAGGAGCAGCCTTGACAACTGTCAGCCTACCACACACCCAGTGCAATATCTGACTTTTATTGCTGTCAAGAACAAATCATAGGTAAATGGATACCAATTCTGATAATGAAGCAGAATGAAATGGTCCAAGACTTTCTTACTAAATTTAAAGGAAGGCAACATCAGAGCCAAATAACCACTGCCCAACCAACATTTTTCTTTTTGATTACACTGTGGTAAGGCAGAGAGACAGGTAGGTTTACAAATGCATTGAAGTTAGTGGTGAGCTTTGCATACAAATATATAACAAAATAAGTATCCTCATGTGGGCATTTGCAGGGTAAAACATGACGTAATTTGAGGTATATAACTCTTTAAGTCACTACTATTATCAACTACCTGTGGTTGGGTTAAATAACTAGCTTCTACTGAAAGAAAAGCTCTTACTTTTTGAGTAGCACATTATGTTTTGTGATACATAAATCAAAAACTCTAGTGTAATCCTTGAATGTTATTTTCAGGTTGTTCATTTCTTTCTTCCTCTCTCTTTTATTTCTATTTGTGGCAAGTGGCTATGATAGCTTAAGTATTAAGACCTGTGATTATGAAAAACTTGCAGATGGGATTGTTTATTTAAGTAGCATTTACAGATTTCGACTTAGCAGATCTGGGTAAGTAATATTGCACGAACCTCTGTAATTGTGAACTAAATAGCTTTTGAAAAGGCCTTGAAGGTTTGGTATCAGCTTTCCACTTGGCAAATGTACTATCCTGTTTATAGATGACCAAACTCTGAGTAGCTTTCATTAAAATATAATAATGTCATCCAGAATGAACTAAACATAGGTTTAGTCAGGGTTTCTGTTACATAATTTCAGAGGGCAAGTCAACAGCTCTACATTCTCTTCAAAGTGTGGATTCCAATGGACTATGACATTTGAGGAATGATTTTGTACCCTGTATTTTTTCAGCATCCCAGCTGCAGAGTGATTAGTGAATCATTTTAGGATATTACGTACTAATTGCTAAAATGATTAAGGCTCTTTTTTCTCCTATACTCAATCCCTTAACCCATCATTTTCCACTTTCACAATTTAAACATAGATTATCCAAATTTTGGTTTACTAACATGCTCATTTAGCTGAAGATCAGTTTTGTTTCTGAAAGATTCGTATGGGTTTTCTCGACCTTTTGCAACTGGGATTGCAAACCACCATTCTTGGCCAAATGGATAGAGGAAGAGAGAGAATGGAGATAGTTAAATAGAGAGAGAGACAGAGAGAGAGAAAAACTTTCCCTGCCTGGGGTTCAGACTTGGAGCTAAACTATCTCATCAAGAACTGCACAGCAGGTGCGGTGGCTCACGCTTGTAATCCCAGCACTTTGGGGGGCTGAGGCAGGCAGATCACCTGAGGTCGGAAGTTCGAGGCCAGCCTGACCAACACGGTGAAACAAAATTAGCCAGGCATGGTAGCGCATGCCTATAATCCCAGTTACTTGAGAGGCTGAGGCAGGAAAATCCCTTGAACCCAGGAGGCAGAGGTTGCAGTGAACTGAGATCACATCATCGCACTTCTGCCTGGGCAACAGGAGCAAAACTCCATCTGAAAAACAAAACAAAACAAAACAGCAACAACATCAAAGAACTGCACTGAAGCCTAAACCTGGAGAGATTACTGGTTTTCTCCTCCAAGAATAAACTTCATAACATCTTTACACTAAGTAACTTTCCAGACAGATGGAGAGAGCAAGACAATTGTATTTTTAAAAAACTATTTGAGAATCTCTTTTTTTTTTTTTAAACAGTGGTTTTTACACAAAATATTCTCAGAATCTGAATATCAGGTGTGGTCATACAACCCTGAAAATATCATACTCATCTCCAAAGATGAGAAAAGGCTACGGCATCCTTGAGAGCCAAGAACAAATTCTGACTGATAAAATGGTCAAACAGGGCTTGATAACAATTTATTTCTGACCTTTTAATGCCTTCTGTTCTTAATGATTTTCTGTCATTTCTGTCTAGTCTAGACTTGAAACTCAGTCTCAGAGGTGCTTAGCTTTATGTTGCCACTTAACTTTCAACTTCCATTTTCAGCACAGAAAGGTAAATCAGTAATTGTCACTCTGGCTTCTCAGGGTTTGTCAGGCACCCGAATGGGATTATGACATAGATCTGAAGGGTGTTTTGTGTGACTTTTACTTTAATTTTCACAAAATCCTGGAAATGCCGTAGGACTTCAGGAACTGAATTATCCTGATAGCTTCACTTCTTCTATTTGTATTTTTGTTTGACTACTTTGGTCCTTTCTGTCCCCTGACCTGTCAAAAAGTGATTAAAAAAAAAAAAAAAGAAATTAAGGGACATCTTCACTGAATTGCTTTCTTGGCTGACAGCTGTCTTTTTCTCAATGCTATCCTTTTTTTTTTTTTCTTTTGTTTTATTTCCAAGGAGATGATGTGTGCATTTCTTTAGTTGGAGCCTCGTGGCACATACGTAAAACTGAAGGATCCACCCTCTGAGAAAGTATATTGTCCTGTATTTCAGAATATTTTCAAATCTGATTTGTATATTATCAAATGGAGCCCTGTGAGACAAAAACCCACCTAGAGATCTTCTTTGGAGGAAGAGAGAAATAAGAAAAACGAGTCTCAAAGAAATAACCTATGGAGAGTTAAAACTTACGCTTTCCAATACATTTATCCACATTTATTTGTCTACAGATCTATGTATATAGATTGTTGAGTGTCAGTCAAAACTTCCTCCTTTGTAAGTGAAAGGTGTTGAACTCAAACCAGCTTAAGCCAGAGCATCTCTGTGTGTGGCTGGATTCAGGACCTCAAGCAGTTTGCTCCTTCTCTCTTGTTCTCTTTTGCCCGACCCTTCCTCTTTCATTCTCCTCTTCTTGCCTGTGGGCTTTCTGTGTGTTGCCTTTATTCTCTTCTTCTAATGGCTGGCTCTGTTTATATGACGGGAAAGATAGCTGCTGGCAGCTCCAGTGCAAAAACAAGAGACTCTCTTCTCCGGGATTCCTATTGCCTCTTATAGGGAAGTACTCAAACTGGACCAAAAAGGGTTCCATGGCCACCCCTTGGCTCAGTCGTATTAGATAGGGGGTGAGAGCCTGGATCAGGTGCTCCTCTCTACTCGCAGGTGATGGTCTATACCTGCGATTGATTGTCCTATGATAAAGATCGGGGAATGGGAGCTCAGCAAAGCGAGATTGGTGTGCCGCTTCCAGCCTGAGTGGTACGAGAAAGCATGTTGGGAAAGCCGTATTTACAAAAACGCAGATCTCTGTTTATTGCTCAGTATAACCAACCAATCACATACCTGAAGGGCACATTTGATTTTTTTTTTTTTTTTACTTTAAAAATCTTTTCACAGGCAGGACGCGGTGGCTTACAACTGTAATCCCAGCACCTTGGGAGGCTGAGGTGGGCAGATCACTTGAGCTCAGGAGTTTGAGACTAGCCTGGCCAACGTGGTGAAACCTGTTTCTACTAAAAATACAAAAATTAGCAAGCCCTGGTGGTGCACTCCTGTATTCCCAGCTACCCGAGAGGTTGAGAATGGCTTGAACCCAGGATGCGTAGGTTACAGTGAGTCGAGATCACACCACTGCACTCCAGCCTGGGCAACAGAGTGAGACTCTATGTCAAAAAAAAAAAAAAAAAAAAAAAAAAAAAGGAAATGTTTTCATACAATGCATATATGCTTATCTGGCTTTTTATCTATAATGTATTTGGTGGCTATATTCTGTGGCATAGACATGGGAAAATTGAACTGCTACTTATTCTCATCTTTACTCAAATATAGACAACATTTATTGAACACCTTTTGTAGATGGAAAATGACTCCAGGTGCTACTATTTACTTTTTATCATAACAAGCAACAAGAACACTTTGCATTTTCATGGTGCTTTCATTTACTTTTCATCATAACAAGTAATAAGAACAGTTTACATTTTCATGGTGGTTTCATATCTGTTGTCTTAAGAATTCTCCAATAAATGTATTTATTCTGCTAAAAATAAAAGTCACGAAGTTCTAAGGTGACTTGTTTATACTTATAGTTAAAAATAGCTATTTATAACAAAAATCATATGAGATTTTAACAGTATACACATATATATGTAAGCTTAGTATTATGAATAATAGAAAAGGACCTGAAGATCATCCTCCTGAACAGTTATTGCCCTTGAGTCTTATTTCGAGACCTCATTGATACATTGTTAACACTTAGATCAATAAACAATTATTGTTCCTTGTGAGATGCTGAGAGTAGATTTGGAGAGTTTACAGATAAGAGGCATCCTTTACCAGGAGCTGTCAAATGTCAAAATAACAACTAACATGTATTCTATCTATGTATCTATCTATCTATGTATCTATGTATCTATCTATCTATGTATCTATGTATCTATCTATCTATCTATCTATCTATCTATCTATCTATCTATCTATCTATCTATCTTCTATCATTTTCATCTACCTAATCTGTGTCTGTGAGTCCTGAAATATCCATATACATCTATTAAGGAAAGGTATATAAAAAAATTTGAATTGTTTTCTTTCTGCAGATTTCCAGGGGGAGCAGAGCTGATTTTCCTGGCTCTGGGCCTCACGGCGAGTTGTAGTTATGATGGGGACAGCAGGCGCCTGTACCTCTGTTTAATAGAAAGCACAGGACTAGCAGAGATTTTCTAACTCTGCACTTAAAATCCCCCCAATAGCTGTTATTACCTCCCAAAACCATTGGAGCATTAGTGCTAAATCAAGTGGAATAGTTTCATTTAAGTCATTTAAGGTGCTGACTGATGTTCTCACATTGGTCATAATAAATAATATTATTAATTTTGTGAAAGAGAGAATCAGAATATTGTGATTTTGGTTCTCTTTCAACTGAAAAGTAATTTGAAATGGATTAGAGGAGCAGATTTTCCTCCTCCAGGTTTGACTCCCCATGTATCCCACCTCTAGTCCTTTCATAGAAACCCCACCCTTTGTGTATGGCTCCGTGCACCTGCCCCTGCGGTGTGGCATCCTGTGGAGGGAAGGTTTAGTCTTCTGTGGAACAAGTTTATTGACCAGCAGGGTTTGCTCACTCAAGTGTAGGGACAGTCTGATTCTTTCCCTTGGGTTTTCTTTCCTGAGAAAACCTTTATAAAGAATTCTTTTGCCCCTCTTATTGTGCTTCCAATCAATCTTTCATTTGATATGATATGAAAAAAAATAAAGGAAAAAGAATCTTAAGACATCTCCAAGGAAAGAACTCTCTACATACAGTAGCTACTCTTCTTTGTTTACATGATCTGTATTTAATCTGTGCAGCATGGGATAGCCATCTCAACTCTATTTTTGAGAATAAAAGTTTGAGGTTTTTTTGCTCTTTTCGGTGCTGCCGATGAACATTAAAATATCACTATGTTTCTCAAAATTCTAATCACAAAAATTACTTGAAAATATAGATTTCCAGTGTCCTCTTTGAAATTTGGGATTAGTAAATCTGGTGTGGGGCTTGGAGTCAGTATTTAAGAATATCCCAGGAAAATCTTGTATTTTAAAAAAAATCCCCAGGTGACTTTAGTTTGGAAAATACTGAATTACATTCAATAATTTGACAAGTTAATCACAGGTACACTAGCTGATGTTCTGAGGTGAATATCAGCACTTATGATTTCTGTTCTTCCTTCTCATATTTTAGGTTTCACAACTACCTTTGTAATTTCTCTTGGAGCCTTTCATTACAGAACTAAAGTTGCCTCTGCTCAGCTATATTCTTCTTTGAGATGAAATTCGAGGGTCTTTGATTACTCCTGACAGCCTAGAAGAGAGGAGAGGACAACCAGAATGAAAGGGCAATCGCCACAATATGGCTGATCTAGTGCTGAGGAGAGGACCAACAGGAAGTAACATGCTTTGATAAATGTATAATGAAAAATTTACTTGCAGAGGAAACAATGCTGGAAATGGCTAGAAGCCAAGAACATCTGTGTTCCTGGTATCCTAAATGTGTAGAAGTAGCAGATGTAACTGAATATATAACAGAGAGCCTGGCACAATTCCTAACCATGTGGAGGAGGGCTGTGGATATGCACAAACAGCTTTCTGAAGCCCAGAAAAAATAAAAAAAAAATGCTGGGGAACTCCCAAATAATATTATTAGCTATCTTGAGGAGAGATAGATATTATTAGAGCAGTTTAATACAATGAGGACAGCTTATTCAAATAAGAGAAAGGGAAGTTGTTTATCGCACACAACTGAGAAGACTACTCTGGAAATACTTTGTATATAAACACAACAATACAATTACAAGTAAGCATAAATATGAGATATAAAGTAAAAGACTTGCTTCTTCTACCCCCTATAAAACTATAAGCTCTTTCAAGCCTAGCACATAATCTTAGCTTTACTAAGTAGTTCATACTTTTCATGAGCTCAGCCAATAGTTCTAAGAATGACTGGGCAGAAACACCTAGAAAGTAGAATAAAATGTAAAATACAATCTAGGAAGAGCCAGATGATATCAGCTGCTATTTTTCTCATTCCATTGTACCAAGAAAATTTCTTTTAATGCTTTTTATAAATGAACCTCAGGGTAGGCCATAGTAGTTGGCAGAATTTTAATATTGCATATGTAGTTAGGGTGGACCCAGAAGACTCCTTCCCTGACTACCTTCCAGCTAGGATTGGATTGGCCATGTGACACAATTCCGATCAATGAGAAGTAGGTGGAATTCTGTCAGGTTAGTTTTTGTTTTCCTGATAAAAATGGATAGACTAGATTGGCATGCCCCTGAGCCCTCCTTCTTGCCTATGATGTGGACATGATACTGAAGGTGCAGCAGTTATACTACGAGGTGATAATCAAAAGGGTGTACAGATAATCTAAACATGACAACCTGAACATGATGGACTGGAAGGCTCTGCTGATTCCTCAATGACCACGGCACGGGCATTGGACTACTATCTCTGAACTTTTGTTTCTGTGAGAAAAAATCTCACTAATTTGTTTAAGCTACCCTTTGTTATTATTTCATAACTACTCTGTGCTAAACGTTTTAAAATTTTGGGTTGGGGATATACTGCCGTATTCTTGTTTGCAAGAATTTTTAGTATTGAAAGACACAGTGTGAGCCCAAATATCACAAAACTATTCAAAAGCTAATGCTCTATTGGCCGGGCGCGGTGGCTCAAGCCTGTAATCCCAGCACTTTGGGAGGCCGAGACGGGCGGATCACTAGGTCAGGAGATCGAGACCATCCTGGCTAACATGGTGAAACCCCGTCTCTACTAAAAAATACGAAAAACTAGCCGGGCGAGGTGGCGGGCACCTGTAGTCCCAGCTACTCGGGAGGCTGAGGCAGGAGAATGGCGTAAACCCGGGAGGCGGAGCTTGCAGTGAGCTGAGATCCGGCCGCTACACTCCAGCCTGGGCGACAGAGCGAGACTCTGTCTCAAAAAAAAAAAAAAAAAAAAAAAAAAAAAAAAAAAAAAAAAAGCTAATGCTCTATTTCACGTGGAAGAAATGCAACGGTGGCAACCAAATTTAAGATAGTGGTGCTACTTTGGCACTAGGATATACTTGGAATGCTGGTTTCACATTTGAATAATCTGCCAAAAGGATACTGAAAAATCAGAAAGAATCCAGAGGTGTGATCAGGGTTGGTGACGGGCTTGAATAGCATTTCAAAATGAAAACGATTACTGCAAATTGGGGAAGTTAAGCATTAAACAATGAAAACAGAAAAAGAAATAAAATGTTTTTAAAAAAACTTATAATTCTCAAATCCTTGAAATGGTTTCAAATACAGGAAGTAACGTTCTTCTAGTCTTCGCTAAAGAGTAATATTAGGATAGATAAAAATAATGGGAAGGAAGATTTTGCTAGATGATAAACAAATACTTGCTGAGAGTTATACCCTCTAACGAGGAATGTGCTGTGTCATCTTTTGAGATAAACACTCCACTGGATAAACCTTTGCTGTAGGAAGAGTGTGAATCTCATTGATTTTTGAAGACTAGGAATCCAATGCATGAAAGTTCCTTGATAATACCTATGTAATGGATGAATGGATTCTATTCATTTATTTAAGCATAAGCTCAAATATCATTACAATCTAAATTTCTGTACAATCAGAATATATGCATACTAATTGTGAGATTCCCACCTCCACCGTCTGGTTACATTGCCTTATGTGGATATATAGGATAAAGCCTCCAGCCAAGTGAGGGAATAAATGCATGCTGACTACTCAGGAAAGAGCATTGCAGATGCCACACTCTTGGTAAGATTAGCCTTGGGGCTAAAGACAGTATAAGCTTAGAATGCTTAAAGCAAGTCTGGAAGACATTTTATCTCTTAAAGTCCTACTCCCATATATCCATTATGAGGATTATGGCTCATGAAAGGCTATAAAAATGATTATTTTTTTTTCCCTATAGGCTCTATTGGACGTGAAGCACAAGCTTCAGTTGCTGCATCTAGTCTCATAAATTGATTCAAAGAGTTACTTATGCTTTCAGGACATAATCCTCTGAAACAGTTCTAGCATCAGTTTTTGCTATTGTGTGCTGTCTATTATTTAGGTTTCTGTCAACTAGACAAGATGTCAAGTCATGTTTCCTTGCTTCAAATTGCTGCATATTACCTATCCCCTGGTGAACTTCTTTTCCACATGTTCATATTTAAGTAGGAATAGAGGTGAATACATAAAGTTGAATGCTTGAATTGTTTTTAAAAGGCCAATTCAGAATATTTTTTAAAGTATTTTAGTGTGTCAAATGTGAATTGACACACAGTATTTTGCTCACAGCAAGCTGAAAAATCTTTAGTATATGAACTTTTTATATGACTTAGTAACTAACAATTCAAAAATGTAAACCTGACTGTTTTGTAATGAATGTTTTTGGAAACACATCTGAAATCTATTCTTTACCCAACAAGCTTGGAAATGAATGTCTTGGGCATTATCTTTTCTTCACTTGGCAAGCGTAGCTGCAGACAACATTTTCACGTGTCCAAAGAGTTTCTTTGTTGATATAACTTCCCTCAATTTTTAGTGAGGATTTTCTTTCTTTTTGAAAGAAACCCTAAAAGAGGTTTAAGCTGTTTTGTAACAATGCTGGAGTTTATCATTAGTCCTCATTATCTGCATATTTGTCAAGAATGTTGCTTCCATTGGGGTAAATAATTTCATTTTATTCCAATATAGTTTTGACATTTATTTAAGAATAGCCAATTCTCAATTTCCCAGACTAAGGTAGAAAAGCCCAGTCACAGATTAGCCAAGTAATGTATTAGAATACGCCAGATATGTTATTTAGTAATTAACATATTCATCATTCCAGTAGAAACTAGCATTCTGCAGTTTTGTTCAGCTGTAACTGGAAAGTGCTGAAATTTCAAGTATAGTTATAACCATCAGTGGTATAGATACAGCAAAATGTATTTTTAGTCAAAAGAATACAAAAGCAAAGATAAACATAACCAAAAAAATGCTTTAAAAAACAATTGCTATCTATCCACTTTTTTTGTTTGCTTTGCACACAGCTGCTGGTGGGTTTTCATGGGTGAGGAAGTGGGAGGAAGACAGGTGGTATTATTACTATTGGGGCACTGACATGGTTGTCAGTGAGGGATGAAGGAAGAGGGAACCAGGAAATAAGACAGCTCCATAAGATAGGGATAGGGATACAGAATGACCTGGCAATGAATGAAAGCCATGGGAGAGAATAAGAAGGAAGAAAAGAAATTAAGGGTCACTGAGTATCTATCTGTTAGGTATCAATGCCTACATAGTACTTGATGTTTTATATTGTGACCTCATTTCACAGCAATATCAACTCTTTGAAGTAGGTAGTCCCCTCCCCAATTTGTAAATAAGAAAATAATATCTCAGAGAGATGAGGAAATTCACAGATTTACAAAGCCAAGGGAAAAATTAAGATTAGTTTTTATCCTATGAGACATCTAAACAGATATGATAAGTAGACAATTAAGTGTATAGTTGGGAATTAGGGGGAGACGTAAAGGATGGAGGTAGAAATTTGGGAGGTATCAGGGGAAAGATCATGATTATGTCATGTGTCTTGAGATCATCTAAGGCAGGAATAGAAATAGAGAGGAAACCATGAACTGTAGCTCTCTCAGCCTGGTTCCAATGAAGATTAAGCAATTCCACATAAACTCTAATATTATCTTGACCACTTGAGGATTTTTATTATGAATATGTGGAAGGTTTCATTTTTCAATGCATATACTCCTCTTCCCCCTGCCTTTATTTTCCTATTAAAGAGAGAGGTACAGGCTGGGCACGGTGGCTCATGCCTGTAATTCCAGCACTTTGGGAGGCTGAGGCGGGGAGGTTACCTGAAGTCAGGAGTTCAAGACCTGCCTGGCCAACATGATGAAACCTCGTTTCTACTAAAAATGCAAAACATTAGCCGGGCACGGTGGTAGGTACCTGTAATCCCAGCTACTCGGGACGCTGAGGCAGGATAATTGCCTGAACCCAGGAGGCAGAGGTTGCAGTGAGACGAGATCATGTACTGCACTCCCGTTCGGGTGATAGAGACTCCGTCTCAAAAAAAAAAAAAAAAAAAAAAAAGAGAGAGAGAGAGAAGTACAAAAAATTCCATTCTAGTCCAATCTGTGCCCAACCTGTGTCTGGAAGATGTGAAGGTTGGTGGGGCCGGTGGTAGTGGGTATAGGACTCAGATTTAGTGTCAAAAAATTGTTTTCACTGTAACATATGTAGGAATTAAAATTGTAAAGGTGAAACTAAGGGATAAGCCAAAAGATGAAGGACAATAAAAGTGAGACAAAACAAGGTGTTATTACCAATGCATAAATATGACAAAAGGGAAAAAAAGACCCACTGGACCAAAATTAGTGATAAATGAATAACACGCTAGTAAGAAACATTTTCTGGCATGTTGCATGACTCTTGGTAAGACAAAGACAAATAAGGAGGTAAACCAGCTCTTCTCAGTATACATGAGACCCTATTACAACAACATCTTCTAGCCTGGCCTCTCCACTTGATGAAACAAGTTGGAAAATAATGGAGGAAATAGAGAAAGCAAACAAAACTCTGTATCTTATAAGGCAAGGATAAACAAATTATCACAATACCATCAGGAATAAGAATAATGAGAACATGATTTATAAGGAATTAATAATATATCTGAAAGGAGAAATTAAGGAGGATAGTAAATAAATATTCTCCATATTATCAGACAAATAGATTCACATTGCTTGAAGTCAGAGTCAGATTTAAAGAAAAAATACTTTCTAGCAGTAGCCATTAGTTGACAAAGTTGTGATGCACAATTTTCGATAAGCAGGTCCTGAAATGTCCAAAAGAGATTAATTGAATAGAGTTAAATTTTTCTAATTTCCCTTTGTCCACGTTCAGGTACCTCCATCCTTAGGCATTTCTCTTTTCCCAGATCCTTTATTTTGTGGCTAGTTTTTGCTCATATTGGCTGCCAATGAATTTCTCCTAAGAAGTTGACTGCTAGGTTATTAGAGACAGGGATGGCGAATGGAAAGATTACTAGAACAGAAAACGATAGTTGTGTTTCCAGTCCTGGTTCTTGCTAATTTCCTGTGTGTTGGTTTTAATAATTATAAAATAAGAGAGCTTCATGGAATACTATGCAGTCATAAAAAAGAGTGAGATCATAGCTTTTGTGGGAACATAGACAGAGCTGGAGGCCATTATCCTTAGCAAACTAATGCTAAGAAATAGAGAACCATATACCACATGCTCTCACTTATAAGTGGGAGCTAAATGACTTGATTGACAAGTGCTGTGTGATGTTAGTGATCCTGGAGGAAGTAAAATGCAGTCAATATTTGGCACAAGGGGTTTCAAGAATGCAATAGCCTATGTGGAAATGAGGGAAAGTGAGATGAGCAGAGAAACATCCCAACTTGTTTAGGAAATACCCAGGGTATGACCCTAGGATCCACCGGAGGTGAAAGAAGACAAGCAAAACTTCTGGCACAGGACAAGAGGACGTAACTACTTTTTCTGTACAAAGAACTTGTTAGCTATGTAGGGAAGACTCTTATTTTAAGTGGAAGCTAGTGCTGAGACATTTTCAGTTTCCAAATGTGTTAAAGGAGGTTTCCTTCTGAAGAAGAGAATGAGATGAGATTAAGTAGGGCTTCAGGAGAAAATGGACTAGTAGTGAAGAGATAATGTCTTTTAAATGGTAGAAGAAAAAAAAGAATGCTGGGGAAACTGAGGTGTCCTTCTACACGATTTGAGAGGAAAATAATGTGCCCCAGCAAGGGTGCTCATGTTTGAGGCTTTCCATGCTGCTGATAACGTGTAGATTGGAAGTGTGGTGCATGTCTTCTAAGCCTCAAAACTCATCGCCATTATGCTCTGTGGATTCTTCATGCTCAATGAGTGTTTAGAAGGTTAGAATTCCAGGACAATTTACTCTTATCTTACACCATGTTGACGGTATGCTGGTTTCTGAGTAGCAGACAGCCTTGTTATTTATTCAAGAACTAGTGAATATCTATCACTTGTTAGATTCTGTGTTAGGTAAGTAAAATCAGATATGCCCGTACTTTGAGGAAGTGCAGACTAGTAGTAGAGGCACACATTAATTTCTTTCTTTTTTATTATACTTTAAGTTCTAGGGTACATGTGCACAATGTGCAGGTTTGAGATATATACACACACACACACACATATGTATGTGTATATATATGTGTGTGTATACATATATATGTATACATATATATGTGTGTGTGTGTGTATATATATATGCCATGTTGGTGTGCTGCACCCATTAACTCATCATTTACATTAGGTATATCTCCTAATGTTATCCCTTCCCCCTACCCCCACCCCACAACAGGCCCTGGTGTGTAATGTTCCCCACCCTGTGTCCAAATGTTCTCATTGTTCAATTCCCACCTATGAGTGAGAAAATGCGGTGTTTGTCCTTGTGATAGTTTGCTGAGAATGATGGTTTCCAGCTTCATCCATGTCCCTGCAAAGGACATGAACTCATCCTTTTTTATGACTGCATAGTATTCTATGGGAGGCACACATTAGTTTCATGTTTTAAAATTAAATGTACAATTAGAAAGTGTTATAAGTGTCAAGGGACATAGAGTCATGAGAATCTTCTGACCTTATCTGATAATGATTGACTGGCTGACTATTCAGTAACAGCCAACTGTTGACTTGTAGCTGGCAGACTATTCAGTAACTTCATTAGCTAGTTTTGTTCTTGGACAATTTACCACACGTTGCTTCAGTTTCCTCTTTGGCAAAATGGGATAAATAAGACGATCTACTTCATCGTGTGTTAAAATCATATCTAGCATATACTAAATGTTCAATGTGTTTTTAATTATTGTTTAGTTCATTGAGGCTGCTATGCAAAAAATATCATCTACTGGGTAGTTCATAAACAACAGAAATTTAATTCTCATAGTACTAGAGACTGGGAAGTCCACGATCAAAATGGTGGCAGATTTGGTGTCTGGCGAGGGCCCACTTTTCTGGTTCATAGAAAACACCTTATTGCTGTGTCCTCACGTAGTAGAAGCAGCCAGGAGATTCTCTTAGGCCTCTTTTATAAAGGCCCCAATCCCATTCACGAGGGCACCACCCTTATAATTTAATTACCACCCCAAAGCCCTGTGAACTACTACCTTCACTTGGGGGGTTTAGACTTCAACATATGAATTTCGATGGGACTTAAACATTTGGACCGTAGCGGCTATTAGATTGTTATTATTATTTTAGTGAATCAGAGTCCTACTCCTTGCAATTATTCTCTTAAGAAGATTCATTCTCTCATGCTTCTTTTGAGCATTTTCTTTGGTTTGCTGTCACATAAAAATCTGGAATAAAGAGTACAAAGATAGTGGAACTTGAAATATTAATTATATTGTGATTATTTCTTAGCATAATAAAAAACAAGAGAATGATCCTTTTGTTATCTATTCTCATTCTCTCATTCATCCCTTCCTTCATTCATATTTCAAACATTCCCTGAGAAAATAAAGCTAGGTGCCTGGGGGATGAAACGATAAATTAGCATCAATTCCTAATCTATCTTTCAGTCTAGTAAGGCTGACAGACAAGTACAAAAACAGCTGCTATGTAGTGAGAAAAGTTATATACTCGACAACTGTACCAAGTCCAGCTGAGGCACAATGGACACTTCTGCTCAAATCGAGGAAATGAGAGAAGGCAAATGACAGGCAAAAGAAAGGGACCTCTTGTCCTTGTTCTTCACTTACACATGTAATTAAAGGACCCAAACCTTCTTGTTAGCATTTTCATCCACAGAATATATGCTAGAGAGAGCTATGAAGATTTCCAATGGTGCTCTATTAATCATAGTGCAATTTTATTCAGAAAATAAACATAACAATGATCAGGCTTTCAACTTATGATTGACTATAGCAATCATATATAGTGTTTTCCGGCAACTTTATACCATTCATTCAGTTTATCCACATGTTTCTCTTCCATCCCAGGTCTTATCAAAAGAGCTAATAATACTCTCATGACCTAGGTTGGTAGTTTTACACATTATTGCTCTTAAACTATCCCCTCTTGCTCCTTATTTTATTCTTATTTTCGCCTCTTACCCTTTACTGACAGTTTCACTGCTAGTCTTCCTATCCTTCTGTCCTTTCCATTTTAGAAACACCCCAGAATTACAAATTATAGGAATTGGGGGAAAAAAGAGCAAGAAAGAGTGTGCTATAATAAAGTATGCTGGTGACAATTTGTAATGCACATTATAGGAGGGAAGACAAAGAAAGCAAAGCTGAACAGAGAAGCTTTTGATAGCAGAGCAAGAATGACTTAGGCAGTTTCTGATGCATATTTCCCTTTACATCTGTTTTGTAAAATTTCTGCATGCTGAAGGTGAATTGACAATAGAAAGCTAATATTTGTCAGTTGATAAAGAAGAACTAGGTTTCACAAATGCATATTTATTTCATAAGCAAATATTTTTGTATTTAAAAGGTGGTTGAGCAGAGCCATATAATGACTGCATTTAAAAGTTTCATTACCTAGTGTGAAAGGATAGAAATACTTATTATTCAAAAAATGGGGAAGGAAAAGGTAACATAGAAAAGAAAGGGAAAAGTTCCTAAAAAAATATGTAGAGTTAAAAGCAATAAATTGTGACGAGTAGTCTATGGTTTATTAGACTTGAATAGATGGGAAGGATGACTATGTTAATATCTTTTATTTCAAGAGGGTGAATAAAATGAAAAGTAGGCAAACAATGATGGCAGGTGTCTTGCTCTGCAATAAGAAGCTACTAAAACTACTGTAACTGCCTGTGGCAGAAGTAAAACACCTTTTCAAAAAATGTTTCCAGAAGAGGTGGCACAGCACTGTCTATTTGCTGAAAGAATCATGGAAAAAAGACTTTTGGAAGAGATGGCAATGCTCGGGGGGGAAATGCATGAATCATCTATAGTTGAAAAACAATTAAAAGAAAGAGAATGGAGATAAATGGAAAGGGGAAGAGACGAAGGAAAATATACCTGCGGATGCAGAAATTGTTTAGGTTTTAAGCAAGTAATTTCTAGATGGGTAAAAGATTATAAAAAAGGAAGCAACAAAGTCAGAAATTGTGGATTACATGCTTACATGACAATGTTCTTGATTCCCAGTTCAGCCATAATCATTTCTCCCTGGGGCACAAGTTACGGGTCAGCAAAAGCTGGCTCAGAACCAACATTGCTGCTTAATGAGTTTTGATACGCAATTCATCTAGTGTTTGGGGAAAATGTAAATATGGAAAGTGTAGGAAGACCTTATGAAGTCAAATACTCAGGAAATTCTTGGAAATTAAAAGAAATAGGATTCTGCAAGGATGCACATTGTAGAACTAATTGTTGTATCCATTAGGAAACTGAAATGGGAGATTTGAGGAAAGGAGAGTTTTCCATAATTCCTTTCATCAGTTTTTGTTTGGATTTTTATAGGAATAAGTCATAATTTTTAAATTTAAAAATTAATAAAGATTTTCAAAGCGAAAAATGGACTAAACTCGCATTTGCATATTGTTTAGTCAATAAGTTTGCCAAGGTTATAGGAATAATTAGTTGGTCAGGTAATGAATGTCCCCTACCCTGACTTTCTTCTGTAAGAGATTGAAGACAGTTGAGCACGAGAATAAATCAGATAGGCCATACATTTTCTTCAAATTGTTATTATTTTTTTGTGAAGATAGGGTAGGACATTTGAGGTTTTGCATTCTCCACTTGTCTTGCCTCCTTTCCAGTGACAACTTGAAGTTCTCTGTCAAAAATTTCATGCAGCGGCCAGGCGCGGTGGCTCACACCTGTAATCCCAGCACTTTGGGAGGCCAAGGAGGGCGGATCCTGAGGTCAGGAGATTGAGACCATCCTGGCTAACACGGCAAAACCCCATCTCTACTAAAAATACAAAAATTAGCCGGGCGAGGTGGCGGCGCCTGTGGTCTCAGCTCCTCGGGAGGCTGAGGCAGGAGAATGGCGGGAACCCGGGGGGCGGAGCTTGCAGTGAGCCAAGATGGCGCGGCTCACTCCAGCCTGGGGGATAGGGCGAGACTTCGTCTCCAAAAAAAAAAAAAAAAAAAAAAAAAAAAAAATATATATATATATATATATATATATATATATATATATATATATGCAGCACTTGTTGAAATGCAGCTAACCAGCATCTATTTACAGATACTATATATATCTATATAGATCTCTCTATATATAGATCTATATAGATAGAGATACAGAGATATAGATATAGATATAGATATTTTTTGAGACAGAGTCTCACTCTGTCGCCCAGGCTGGAGTGAGCGGCGCCATCTTGGTTCACTGCAAGCTCCGCCCCCGGGTTCCCGCCATTCTCCTGCCTCAGCCTCCCGAGGAGCTGGGACCACAGGCGCCGCCACCGCGCCCGGCTAGTTTTTTGTATTTTTAGTAGAGACGGGGTTTCACCGTGTTAGCCAGGATGGTCTCGATCTCCTGACCTCATGATCCGCCCGCCTCGGCCTCCCAAAGTGCTGGGATTACAGGCGAGAGCCACTGCGCCTTGCCCAGATACTCTTTTTCTGTAACATGTGGTTGGGCCCCACAGATCGACATTTTAAATAAATGTCCTTTAGAGCAGGCATTGGCAAATTTTTTCTGTATAGGGCCAGACAATAGATATTTTAGGCTTTGTGTGTCAGAAGGACTCTATTTCAGCTCCTCAACTCTGTAGCTGTAGCACAAAAGCAGCTATAGATAACATAAAATGGGCATGGCCGTGTTCCAATAAAACTTAAAAAAAAAAAAGCTATCAGAGTAGATTTGGTCTATGGACAGTAGTTTTCCTACCCTTGCTATAGAAGGTTCTTTTCAAATGGGCTCGGAAGGTATTTGAGGATGTGCAATTTTCTATGTAACAATTTTGTTAAGTGCAACTCACATGATTGTTTCTGAGCAGGGAGGTAAGAGGTACCTTCTTTCCTTTCGCCAGGATGGTTTTACATCAGGACCCGGAAAACTTAATTTCACGTGTAATAATGTGATTGAGGAGTTTGGTGTGCTAACTGTCAGCAATGAGCTATTCCTACGATGGCCTGCCATTTTGATGAAATGTCAGTGGTGGAGTACTGCATGATTAAATGCTCCTGACAAGGCTGATGATAATATGTCAGTGATAAGATGCTCTATGGAGAAATGTCCCTAAAATAAAACGTTGCATAACAAGATCTCCTTATAATGAAATGGTCAACAGAATGTCACCGGGACAAATGAACACAAATGAACACACACACACACACACACACACACACACACACACACACACACACACACCCCGAGAAATGACATGGCAGCTTTGCTGCCTATTTTCAATATAATTTATATTGATAGAAAGTCTTTTCACTTTTAAAATCAGAGAGTTAGTACATTTAAATGCTGAAAAGTTTTTTTTTTTTTTTTTTTGGGGGGGGGGAGTGGGGGACACTGTCGGTGGCCCCTTTCATCTCTGTGGCTTCATATCCTGCAGAATGTTGTGAAGCAGGCGATCCTGGCATCTCTGAGTCAAGAGAGCTAGTTCAATCGCCTGCTTTGCGTTCCCCACCTCTCCCACCTCCTTCCCAGTTGGAACAGTAAGTTCTCTATGAAAGCTTCTGCAAATGATGACAAGAAGGAGAGTTCTCAGGGAAAGCAGCTGAGCTTTAATGCGAGTAAAACGGTTCCAAATGTAAAACACATTTGAAAATCTAAATGTGTGCCCCCAAAACCACATCAATAGAACCTTTAATGATCTTCAGAACCAGCCTTTTCTCTTCCTGTCAGTAGGAAGATTGTTTCAAATCTGTTTGTGCCTGAAGCACTTTTGATTGTGACAGTCTTCTCATTCATGGGCTAAACATGGCATCCCACTGGAAGTGCCATCTAGGTTCACAGCAATACAGTATGATATGAAAGTATAAACAGAAGTCGGAAGTGCATTTCTCCTCTGAGATAACAAGTGAAACTAGATTTTCAGACCACCTATTATGCCGTGAAAAATAAAAGAGAAAGAAAAATAAGACCTACTCTATGTCAGCTGCCTGGTTCATAAGAATGAAACACACCAGGTCAATATGGTGCCCTTTAAATGACTCCTGTATGGACAGAATATTGATCCTTGCTCTGGCCAGTCATTAAAATTTTTCATAAGATAAATGCAAAGATGTTAACATCAGTGTGAACTTCTTTCTGCTTTTTGGTGGGTTGGCTAATCATAATTGATTAAAAAATGGATTGCTTCTTAACTTGGCTTCATTTTCCTCTTTTGCTTTGAGTTCCTGCCTAAAAATAAGGGCTCAGCCATAGCTAATGATTGAGTTCCCCAACATATACATTAAGACTTACGATTCTTATAACTCTGTTTCTCATAGTAATGAGCTGACTGGATAAAGTAACAGTAGTTTTCTTATAGATAGATACGCTCCACCCTCATTATAGAACTATTTTCAAAAGCCACGGATATTGAACGTTATAACAGTAATGTCAGCCCTTATGATTAAATCATGAGGCACATGAGTTTTTCGTTTAAATTTGATGTTCTCATGATCTCAATATTTTTCATGCAAATCTTGTTATTTCTGCATCCTTTCACACTCCAGCTTAAATTGCTTGTCAATCGCCGTGCTTTTCTTGAGTGCAGCACTTCTGAGCTTCTCCAATACGATTTTATACATCTATTTATATCTACTTCTTTAGTATATTTTCCCTTAAAGAAGACATTGGTACAGCATTCCAAATCATATTTAATGAAGTCTTTTGAATTGGGAACAGTAACTTTGGAGGCCAAAGGAGATGAGGCAAGAGGATTGGTTTGGCCAGAAGATAGGTGTGGGGAAGAACTGTAGGTTAAGACAGGAAGAAGCCATTTTATACTTTAATTTATAGAATTTTCAAAAACATTTTAACTAGAGTGCTTACATTAGGGTTGATTAGAGCAAGGGCAAAGCTGCAGTCTAGCAAAAAGAAACACCATAAATAGGAAGATCGTTAAAAGGTTAGTTAATGAAAAAAGACATTTGAAAGTACCCTCACAAAATAACCCTTGAAATCTCACATTGTCAAAGGGATTTCAGTTTTTCAGAATCTATAAGCCCACCATTTAAACTTTTCAAAACTGAATGTTCTTTCTCTGTTGTTGTTTTGTGTGTGTGTGTGTGTGTGTGTGTGTGTGTGTGTGTGCATGCGAATACTACTTCTGATCACCATAATATTTTCAAATACCATCATCTGCTTTGACCTTGAAAATCTAAGGGAAAAAGACCAGTGACAAATATGCTTCAGTCATGTCACTCTCCTTTTCCCAAATTTGACTAGACTTGTACCATGAAGATCTACTATTATACAAGCAAGTTTTAGTCCCCTGTCACCCCTCTGCCCCCAGCACTCCATCTTGTTCACTCATACAGAGTAACATTTCGCCATGTATCTTGTAAAATCAGCTACCGTGCTTGCACGGGGCTGGAATGTCATTGGTATAACAAGACGTGCAATAATGTGCAGTCATGTAGTTGAAGACATTTCTAATTGATTATACATTTATTTGCCACACCACTATTCTCCTTGGAATATTGCTTAAGAAAAAAGTGTTTGAATAATCACATACTGTTTTAGGGATTCCTGATGTTTGCTAATGAATACACTACAAAGCTTTATTTTTCAAATGTGTTCTCAAATGTGTAACCTACTCGCTTTTTCCATGCATTTTTATATTCCAGAGGATCCTCTAGTGACAGAACATTTTCAATCATTACTTCTCTTTGGTGGAATCAATTACCTCCTGATAGATTCTCTTTACAAGTTTAAAATTGCATTTAAAAACTCATCTCGGGCCGGGCGCGGTGGCTCAAGCCTGTAATCCCAGCACTTTGGGAGGCCGAGACGGGTGGATCACGAGGTCAGGAGATCGAGACCATCCTGGCTAACACCGTGAAACCCCATCTCTACTAAAAATACAAAAAAACTAGCCGGGCGAGGTGGCGGGCGCCTGTAGTCCCAGCTACTCCGGAGGCTGAGGCAGGAGAATGGCAGAAACCGGGAGGCGGAGCTTGCAGTGAGCTGAGATCCGGCCACTGTACTCCAGCCCGGGCTACAGAGCAAGACTCCGTCTCAAAAAAAAAAAAAAAAAAAAAAAAAAAAAAAAAAAAAAAAAAAAAAAACTCATCTCTTTTCTGAATTCTAATTGGATGTACTTTGAACTCTACATTCTTTTACTGAATATTTGTTTATGAATCTTTCTATGATTTAAAGGGCTCACTGCCACATTTCTGGGCTGACTGCAATATTTAACTTATAATATGTGATTCCTTTGAGAAACTACATTATTAAACAAAGATTTTATTTACTCTCAAAGGAAAGACCAGAAGCATAATCTTGACAAAGTAAAAAAGTTGAGAAGTAATCATGTACTTAAAACATGTATTATTCTGCCTCTGTGATTTGTTTAAAGTCACATTCGAGGATATCAAAAATAGAATTCCCTATGATTGTCTCCTTACATGCAGAATCATATATAGAAGGTCATTTATATTTTTTATGTACATAGTAGCCCATTAGCTTTACAATAGTCATTATTTATCAAATTCATCAATTTGCAATATAATCAAGAGGTGAGAAGGTTAGATATATCTCTAAATAATTATACTATGTGCTTATGTTGACTACTGTCATATTTAAACCACTTTATATGTTATTTGATTTTTTTCCAATAGCCCAATTAGATGGAAAATTTTAGTCCCATTTTCCGGATGTGGAATATACATTTTCCCATTTTCCAGATGAGGAATATAAAAAAATGAGTTAAAGTTACCTGTTTGAACTTACATAATTAGTTAACAGAAGAACTGAGGTTTAAACTTAGATACCACTCATTCCAAAGCTATTCCTATTCTTTCCAAGTGGCACCCTATCTCTCAAAGTAGATGGTAAAAAGAGTCTTGATTTTAAACATGTGTAGTTTCACCCATAAAAGAATTTGGGGGCTCTGTACTTACAGCCACTTCTTTCATTTAAAAATAAATCTTACTGCTAGCTTAACTGGTTTCTTTAGTCTGCATTATGAGATACTGAATAGAAAATGGATAGAGGGATGGCATTGATGCTAAATACAGATCTGGCAACTTCTCTTCTCTCAAGATCACATAGAAGACACACAGGCAATGGTCATAATGAAAGTTTTTATTCCCTCCTCCAGCACTTTGGAGAATTTAGTACTTTTACCAACACTGGCAAAATCCAGCTGCAGAAACCAAACAGTAAAAAATCTAAACCCAGATCTGTCTGATTTTAGGCAAATGCGAGACCAATCTTTGAAGCCAGTGTCACAAAATTTTTAGCCTTAGTTTTTTTTTTTTCCTTTTCTTTTTTTTTTTTTTTTTTTTTAGAGAAGGTCTCACTCTGTCACCCAGGCTGGAGTGCAGTGGCATGATCTCGGCTTACTGCAACCTCTGCCTCCCGTGTTCAAGTGATTCTCGTGCCTCAGCCTCTCTAATAGCTGGTATTACAGGTGAATGCCACCATGTCCATCTAATTTTTATATTTTCAGTAGAAACAGGGTTTAGCCATGTTGCCCAGGCTGGTCCTGAACTCCTGGCCTCAAATGATCCACCCGCCTCGGCTTCCCAAAGTCCTGGGATTACAGGTGTGAGCCAGCGAACCTGACCATGTAGTCTTATTTTATTTTCTGACCAGTGTCTTTAAAAATATGAATTTGAATGCTGTTAGAATTTCAAATGTTTGCTTCAATCATGGGCTCCATCACACACTGCTGCCTTACTCCAAACTTGCTTTGTTCATCTACGTCAACTTCTTAGCCCTTGAAGATATTTGAGTTTGCAACTCTTGCTCTAACAAGTCCTGTAAAGAAAGGCTCTTTTTGCTATTTACTCTGGTTCTACTCATGGTTCTCACATAGTATCCAACAGTGTGGGGGTTAGGGTGAGATAATGTTGGGTATTAAATTTAAAAATTAAGATAAATACAACTTTAATGCAATATTTAAAACAATTAATGCCAAAAATTTATAATGACTAAAATAAAGGCATTATCTGCTCCTGGCTCTGTATCCAAACTGCCCTTTGGAGACTGTATTTTTATACTAAAAGCCTTGAATCCAAGGCCTTCCTTCTTACTTGGTTAGTTTCTCCTCGTCCTACCTTACCTCCTCCTCTGAAAAATGTAGGGAGTAGTAACCAATCCTGATTAAAAGAGAGGAATTCAAACAGCAGATCCACCTGGCTTTATTCAGAGGAGGAGCCTACATTCAGTATGCCTCAAAGAAGCCCTCTGTATAGCTGACAATTTTAAAACAACAATAGCTAACATTTAGTGAACACTATATTTAGGCTCTGTGGCAGACAGTTATTTATTTTACTAATCCCTAACAACAATCTTATGTGATATATGTTGCTGTTATCTCCAGTTTCCACGTGAGCCTAAGTCACTTGCCTAAGCGAAAGCATGGCAGAGTAAGGGATTAAATTAGGACATTATAATCACAGAACACATAATTTGAGAGATTACTAAAACTGACCTGTAGTCATAAATAGAAGACTAATTGATTTTAGCTTAAGAAGCAGGAAAGTGACATGCTAAAAGAATTTGTTATGCACAACTGGTTGTTTCCATGAGATAATATTTGGAGATTTTTAGCCAATGCTTTTATTTCTTTTATATTATTATTATTTGGATAATTACACTATAAATCTGCACTGGAACTATAGAGATTCATTGCCTAAGGTGGACAAAATGTATAGTCCAGGACAAAACAAAGTCATTTTTTAAAAAAATTTGAAGATTGATTTATAAAATTTTCAGCACAGACTATAAGCTTGAAAACTCCCCAAGTTTTAATTGTTATGGTGAGATATTTGATAAAAAAGCAGTCATTTTTATTTCCAAGAGGTTTGACTTTATCAAGAGCCACAGAGCCTAGAAGACTCGGGTCAGATACAGCATAAATCAGAGCAAGGAGAACTCCAGTATGACCTCAGAGTTCCCGAGGAGATAAGAGTCTGTCAGCAAGAGTGAGACGGAAACTGAAAAGCATGGAATTAGAGTTAGATTTGCTTGGTTTCTGTGTGTAGACAAACAGGAAGCATCGCAGAGAAGCCCCACATCCCACGTGGTGCCTGAGAAGTAGAGCAGCACCTCCTGAGAGCCTGATAGAAATGTCATGTGGTATTGGTACTGCATGTCTCAGCATTGTGCAGGGAAAGTAGCTAAGATTAAGTGGATGTGTTTGGAATGAAGAGGATAGAGAGTAAGCGTACCTGAAAAGCAGAGGCTATGACAGTACCTCAGGCACCCTCAGTGGATGGATAGGGATCAACCATAATCAGCAGAGGCCATAAAGGATGGAGATGACCACAACCTGCCCCAGTCTTCCATTTCTTCTGCCTGCCTAGCTCTTGGTCCATGTCATGAAGCTATGTCCAACTTCCCTGGAGCCAGAGCCATCCAGGGAGAAGGGAAGACCATGAGGGAGGGAGAAAATACTGAAATATGATTGTGATTGCATAGTGAACTCAGAGATTGATATTTAAATTGGAAGTATTTGTGTTTAATCTTGAACTGGCAAGACTGAAATTTCCTTTATCTTCCCAAATGAGAAACATTTAAATTAAGTTTACTCATGGAAGAATAATGGAAAGTCCACCTCTACATAGCTGAGTTTTGTAATTGTGAAATTTATAACAGCTCTAGGAAAATATCTTAGCTATGTTATGGTACTATAAGCTTCAGTTATCTGGAAAATTAACAGGTGGAACACCGTTCTGTCATTATGGTAGAAAGCTAGAGCATCATTTCATGTACAAAATAGAAGTTAAATTTACTTACTCATCCAAGAGTAGAATAAGAGGTATAAGTTTTAACATTATAAAGATTTTAATATGACTATCATGTGTATTTTATGACTGTTACATGTTCATATTTAGAGATACCAGATTCTACCAAAACCAGTAAGAAAAGAGTAAGATCTTTTTCCGGCTCAGACATTAGTACGGACCTACTGTTTTTCCTACTATTTTTAAGGCTATCGAATGAAGTTTGATGATTTTTGCTGCTACCCTATATTCATTTTCTATATTTAATCCAAAAAAGACCTCCTAAGGTACATTTTATATTTAATCCAAAAAAAAGACCTCCTATGGTGCATTTTACTACAGCTTAATATATTCCTCATTCTAGCATCAGTCCATATTTTAACTGTAAGTAGCACACTGAAAATCAGCAGTGGGAGAATGAAGAAATTGGAGTCAAGACAGGGTCCAGTAGAGAGGAAAAAACCCACTGTTTTGGATTGTCCTTTCATATCCTAAGCAATTATGAATGTTACAGAACTAGAATCTGGACTTCTTTTAGCTACATGCTCAAGGTGAAATGAGTTTCATGTATATAAGGGTGCATGCTCTGGGATTCAGGATAACGGCTAGAGAAACATCAAACATTCTGATAAATCAAGGGGAGAAATTTGAAAATTTTAAGAAGCCTCAAAAATAAAAGTTCTAAGAAAATTCTATGCCTTGGCAAAGATATTTCAGACTTTAAGTTTTTTGTCTATTGGGATAATTTTTTTCAGTATGTTAAAGAAAAGCTAAGCCTAGGGTGGTATGACAGGAAATCTACAAACATTAGAAGTCAGCAAAAACTTTCTCATTTCTGAAATCAAGATAAGCTACTTTAGCAAACTTTAGCTACCATAAACTAAGGATCCTCCTAAACCACACATTTCCTTTAATAATTATTTGATAATTTTAAAAGCTAAATTATGTAATTTCTTAGTAACCAACATATTATTTCGACTCAGAGTAGTAAAGGAAAACATCCCTCTTCTCTATATTTGGAAACATCACCTGTTATCTGATGGAATAATTATTGTTGTTTTGGTTTCTAGATTAAAAGCAAATGACAGGGAGAATGCAAGAAGGGATTGCTGGGAAGAAGGCCAGAGGAAATTGGAGTTAGAAATGCAAAATGTATGCAAGAGTTTGTCTAAAGAGAATCAAAGCTACTATGTTTGGAAAAGGTTGAAATTTCATTATTTTGCAAGAGTTACGTTAACAACTGCAAAAGCTTCAGGAATTCCAGGTAATCAAGAGTCTTAGGAGCTCACTGAGCCAGCAGGCTTCTTCCCATGAGTGCTACCTCTATAAAGCAAATTTTTCATTTTCACATTAATAGCATGGTTGAGAAGCTCTTGATAGAGTAGCTTCTGGGGGAATGGAATTTGTCTGAAGAAGAAATAAGCCTGGAAAAGCTACAGTAGCCATAACTAAAGGCTGAAATTTACTTCCCTACCAGGTTTTTTTTTTTTTTTTTTTTTTTTTTTTTTTTTGAGTGAGGAAGCTCTGTTTTTGAAATTTTGGTGTGGTTTTGCCAATCTAGGATTGCTGAAAATTATTGGGGATCAGAAAGAAAAGGATTTAAAAATATATCTTGTCAGCAGATTTTTTTTTTTTAGTTAAATGAGATTTTTAAAGAGACAGGAAAAAATGTATAACTTTTGTCTCTGGTTTCCCTGAGCAGTTGCATTTACGATAAATCTGTAGCCCCCATACATTCTGTCTTCTATTACTCTGCTGGTTACTGACTGAAGCCCCACGTAAAGTGATTGCTGCTCTCTCTCTCTCCATTTCCACCTCTTAACTCTGTTCCTTGATCGCTCTTCTCCTTCCTTCATACATTTTCTCCCTGATGTCTTTTCTCATACACTGTTTCAAGTATAGATTTCTCTAGTGGAGTGATATAGCATGGTCTAAAAACAAAACAGAGCAGAATTCTATATTGATGTAGATAGCCCAAGTGATGTGGTGAGATTTTTAAAAAGAAAACCCAAAATCCGAAAAGAAAGAAGAGAAAAGAAAGCAAATGGGAAATAAAGCAAAGAAGATTTAAAACCAAAATGCAACTTGATTCTCCTCAGACTTGCAGCTCATTATACCTCTGACCACGTTACTCCAGAAATTTGCAGAGAAAGGTTTATATTCAGAAGAGTATTTAGTTTCACAAAGCTAATAACATTACCCTGGAGGACTGGAAGATTATGAAATTTGACCACATTCCATTTCTCACCTGATGTGTTGTATTATGCTGATCTTTATCAACACATCTAAATATCTCAAGGCATATATAAAGCTATAATATATTGTGTAAATTTTCTGAAGTTTGCATAAGTCAAATTAATGTACTGTATACTATTTTGTAGCTTCTTTTTAAGACATTTAAATCAAAGTAAACAGTCACAGTTAATAAACAAAAAAACTGTATTGAAATCTTATTTCAAAAAAAGGTATTAAATCTCAAAATTAGAATGTTCTATCCCTGTCCTGCTCCTTCTTACTCTCTGCTGTGCTCCCTAGTTCCATCACTTTCAAATCTTTTCAATTTTTTTGTCTGTATATTGCATTCATCATGATTTCATAGACATATACCTCGTAAGGTGATTAACACAATCAAGTCAGTTAACACACTCACCACCTCACAGTTACCACCCTCGTGTATGTGGTAAGAGCACTTAAGATCTACTCTCTCAGCAAATTTCAAGTATATGATGCAGTCTTGTTCACTACAGTCACCATGCTTCAGGTGACAGGATAATGATTCCCCAGAACTTATTCATCCTATAATGAGAAGTCATAAGTTTGACCAACAACTCCTCATTTACCCCATCCCTCAGCCCCTGGAAACCAGTATCATACTTTGTTTCTATTAGTTTGGGTTTTTAGATTCCACATATAAGTGAGATGATATCGTATTTGTCTTTCTCTGCCTGGCTTATTTCACTTAATATCATGCACTTCAGGTTCACCCTTGTTGTCAACAAGATTTCCTTCTTCTTTACGGCTGAATGTTATTTTATCAATAATTCGGCCATAAAATACATATGTGTGTGTGGGCACACACAGACATACATAACACATTTTCTTTATCTATTCATTCATCAATGGACACAGGTTGTATCTATGTTTTAGCTATTGTAAATAATGCTGCAGTGAATATGGGAGGAAAGATAACTGTTTGAGATACCGATTTCGTTTTCTTTGGATATAGACCTAGAAGTGGGATGGTGGCTGGACCATATTGTAGTTCTGTTTTTAATTTTTGGGGGAAACTCCATACCATTTTCCATAATGGGTGTACCAATTTACATGGCCATTTATATGTCTTCTTTGGAAAAAGATCTATTCAGGTTCTTTTTCCATGTTTTAATTGGGCTACTACTATTATTATTGTTCGCTATTAAGTTGTAAGACTTTCTTATATATTTTGTATATTACCTCGTTATCAGATAAATAACTTGCAAATATTTTCTCTCATTTTGTAGCTTGCCTCATTTTTATTGCCTTCTTTCCTGTGCAGAAGCTTTTATGTCTGTCATAGTTCCATTTGTTTATTTTTGCTTTTGTTGCCTGGGCTTTTAGTGTCATATCCAAAACATCATTGCCAAGGCCAATATCAAGGGACATTCCCCCTTCGGTTTCTTCTAGTAGGTTTCCAATTTCAGGTCCTATATTTAAGTCTTTAATTCATTTCAAGTTTATTTTTGGGGACTTAGGTGTAAGATAGGGGTTCAAGTTCATACTTTTGCAAGAAAATACAGTCTTCTACATGTCGTCTATTAAAAAGACTATTCTTTCTGTATTGTGTATTCTTGCCACCTTTGTTGTAGATTAGTTGGCATTATTTCTGGGCTCTCTATCCTGTTGCATTGGTCTATATGTTTGTTTTTATGCCAGTACCATACTGCTTTGATTACTATAGCTTTGAAATAAAGTTTGAAACTAGGAAGCATAGTGTCTCCAAATTTGTTCTTCTATCTTAATATTGCTTTGGCTATTCAGGGTCTTTTGTGGTTTCATACAAATCTTAGAATTATTTTTTCTATTTATGTAAAAATGCCATTGAAATTTTGATAGGAATTGCATTGAATCTATAGATTGCTTTAGGTAGTATGGGCATTTTAATTGTATTAATTCTTTTGATCCATAAACATGGGATATCTTTCCATTTACTTATGACTTCAATTTATTTCATCATCATATAATTTTCAGAATACAGATCTTTCATCTCATTGGCTAAATTTATTCCTAAATATTTTATTGGTTTTATAATATTTTAAAAGACATTTTATTGTATTCTTTCTCAAACAGTTCATTGACATTATACAGAAACAACTGCATTTGCATGTTGTTTTTGTATGCTAAAACTTTAATGAATTATTTTTAACAATTTTTTTGGTGGAGCACTTAAGGTTTTCTAAGTATACAATCATGTACCTATAAACAGAGACAATTTTATTTCCTTTTTTTCTGATTTGGATGCTTTTTATTTCTTTTCCTTGCCTAATTGCTCTGGTTAGGGTTTCTAGTACTTTGTTGAATAGAAGTGGTGAGAATGGATATCCTTGTCTTGTTTCTGATCTTAGAGGGAAAGTTTTCAGCTTTTCATCATTGAGTATGATATATCATGGAGAACGTTCACTGAGTATTTGAGAAGAAGGTGTAGTCTGCTGCTGTTGGATGGGATGCTCTATATATGTGTTAGGTCCTTTTAGTCTGTAGTGTCACTCAAATCCACTGTTTCCTTATTGAATTTCTGTTGAGTGAAATATTGAAGTTCCTCACTATTATTTTATTGCTATTTATTTCTTCTGTCAGTTTTGTTAATGTTTGCTATATATATTTAGTTGCTCCAATGTTGGGTATGTAAACATTTATAATTCTTATATCTTCTTGATATGAAACCTTTTATTTGATTTATTATTTGATTACTTGATATTTGACCTTTTATTATTATGTAATGACTTGCTTTGGTTCTTGTGACCATATTTGCCTTAAAGTTTATTTTGTCTAATATAAATATAGCCACCCCATGCTGTCTTTTGGTTACCACTTGCATAAAATATCTTTCTATATCCTTCAATTTTAGCCTATGTTGTCCTTAAAGCCAAAGGGAGTCTCTTGTACACAGTATATAATTGGAGATTTTTTCTTCAATCTATTCAGTCACTCAGTGTCTTTTAATTAGTGAATTTAATCCATCTATGTTTAAAGTATTTTTGACAGATAAGGACTTACTATTGCCATTTTATTGTTTTCTGATGGTTTTGTAGTTCCTCTGTTCCTCCTCTCTCCTTTCTGTCTCCATTGAAATTTTTTTGTTTTTTGTTTTTTGAGACAGTCTTACCCTATTGCCATGCTGGAGTGCAATGGCACTATCTCAGCTCACTGCTCCTGGGTTCAAGCAATTCCCCTTCCTCCCAAGTAGCTGGGACTACAGGTGCACACCACCATGCCTGGCTAATTTTTTTTATTTTAGTAGAGGCGGAGTTTCACCATGTTGGCCAGGATTGTATCAATCTTCTGACCTTATGATCTGCTGTCTTCGGCCTCCCAAAGTGTTGAGATTACGGCGTGAGCCACTGTGCCTGGACCTCCATTGAAATTTGATGTCTTTTTTTGGTGATACGCTTTTATCTCTTTCTTTCATTCTTTTTGTATCTACTTTGGGTTTTTTTCTTTTTGTCACCATGAGACTTATATAAAAAAACCTTATATTTATAACTGTTTTAGGCTGATAACAACTTTAATTTTAAAAACTCCATACTTCTTACATTTTAAGTTATCGATGTTACAATTTACATCTTTTTTTGTATTCTGTATTCATTATCATATTATTATAATTGGTTTCTTAATTATTTTGTCTTTTAACTTTTATGCTAGAGTTGAAAGTGTTTATGTACCATTATTACAGTATTAGAGAATTTTGAATTTGACTAGGTATTTAACATTATCAGTGAATTTTACACATTAATACGGTATTATAATGTAAATTAGCATCCTTTCAGCTTGAAGAATTCTACCGTATCTTGTAAGGCAGGTCTAATATTGATGATCTCCCTCAGCTTTTGTTTGTTTGGGAAAGTCTTTATTTTTCCTTGATTTCTGAAGGGCAGCTTTGCTGAGTATAGTATTATTGGTTAGCAGTTTTGTTTTATTTCTTTTTCTCTTTCTATTTTGAATATATCATCCCACTGTCTTCTGACTTACAAGGTTTCTGCTGAAGAATTTATTTACAGTATTATGGACGCTCTCCAGTATGTGACAAATCTCTTTTCTCTTGCTGTTTTCAAAATTCTCTTTGTCTAGGCTTTGGACAATTTAATTATAATTTATTTTGGTGTAAACCTTTTCAAGTTCACCCTGTTGGAGGTATTTAGTTCTCATGAATCTGGATATCCATTTCTTTCTTCCAATTTGGGAAGTTTTGAGTCATCATTATTTTAGTAGGGCTTCTGCCCATTTTTCTTTTTCTTTTTCTTCTAGAACTCCCTTAATGTGTTCATTGTTTCATTTGATGATATTTCATGAGTCCTGTAGGTTTTCTTAACTATTTTTTATTCTTTTTGCTCCTTTGACTGAATAATTTAAAAGGAACTATCCTCAAGTTCATTTATGATTTATTTTGCTTAATGGAGTCTGCTGTTGATGGTTTCTATTTAATATTTTAGTTCAGTAATTATATTATTCAGCTCCAAGATTCTGTATTTTTTAATACTGTTTGTATTTCTTTGAACTTCTCTCTCTCTCTCTCTCTCTCTCTCTCTGACAGAGTCTTGCTCTGTCACCCAGGCTGAAGTACAGTGACATGATTGTAGCTTGCTGCAACGTTAAACTCTTAGGCTCAAAGGCATTTAAATTATTAAATTTGTTTTATTATATTTTACTGTGGTAAGAACACTTAATATAAGATCTGCCCTTTTAGGGGAAAATTACATGAAAAAAATATATGTGTGTACTGTCATCTGAAGACACTGTTAGCCTGTTCCATCAGCTCCTAAGTAGCTGGGACTATAGACACATACCACCATGACCACCTAATTTTTAGGTTTTTTTTTTTTTCTTTTTTTTTTTTTTCTTTATAGAGACAGGGTCTCCCTTTGTTGCCCAGACTAGTCTAAAACTCATGAGCTCAAGTGATCCTTTTACCTTGGCCTCACAAAGTGCTGGAATTTCAGGCATGAGCCACCTTGCCCAGTTAAACTTCTCATTTTGGTCATGTATTGTTTTCCTAATATCACTTAATGATCTGTTTTCTTATAGTTCACTGAATTTCTTTAAGATGACTATTCTGAATTCCCTGCCAGTTAGTTCATGGATCTCTATTTCTTTAGGGCAAATTATTGTAGCTTTATTAGTTTACTTTGTCATGTTTATTTGTCATGTGATATCATGTTTCTCTGATCCTTCATGATCCTTGCATCCTTGAAATCAGGTCTATGCATTGGGAAAACAGTCACCTTCTCCAGCCTTTACAGGCTTGCCTCTGTAGTAAAAGAACTTCACCAGTCAACCCATCCTGGGGTTCTGAACAAGCCAATTGGTATCATCCTTAGGCAGGTATCTTTGCCTGCGTCTTTGGTTGGACAAGAATACTACTCATGCTCTGCAGTTGGGTAGGGCCACTGGGTAAGCTCCATGGTTGGGAGGGTCTGCTGGCTGGAGTTTCTGGTGGCCCAGTGCTTCTGGCTGTGTCTGTAGTTAGACTGGGCCTCAGACTGGGCTCTGCACTTGAGCAGGGTCTTTTGCTGAGCTTCCTGCCCAGAAAAGCCCTCAGACTATGCCTGAAAATTGGGCAGTGTTGCTGGCTATGCTCCCTGACTGGCTGGGAATTCCAATTCAGTAGAACTGCTATCTGTGGTC
This sequence comes from Macaca thibetana thibetana, assembly GCF_024542745.1. Taxonomy (NCBI): domain Eukaryota; kingdom Metazoa; phylum Chordata; class Mammalia; order Primates; family Cercopithecidae; genus Macaca; species Macaca thibetana. Next base: position 188,288,902 of record NC_065579.1, on the reverse strand, counting down.
CCTGGTCATACAAGGCTACCAGTTAAGCTCTGTGAATGGGTAGATCCACCGCCTCGGCACTTCAGCTAGACACAGCCAGTGACAGGGATGTGGTGCCACCACCAAGTTGCATGCACTGGTCACTGTGAACTCTACTCCCTTCTTTGTCCTTAGCTGATCCTAGGTGATCTAGTCCTGCTAATACCCTCAGAGTCCTGCAGAAACTGCGTCTATTACCTTTGTAATGCAGCTTTGGTTAGTTCTTTTGTTGTTGTTATTGTTTTGTTTTCTCAGGGGGTGCTTCAGCCTCACCTCTGGTTTCTGGGATTTTCTCAAAGGTGTTTTTGTTTGTGGATAGTTGCTAATTGGCATTTCTGTGAGTGAGAATAGAGCCAAGGAACTCTTATTCTATCATGTTATTGATGTTACTATCGATTTATATGGTTTAGACCTTATCTGTTTGCTTCTTATTGTGGCAGATAAGAATTTGGCTCTCATACAGCTTCTTCTGTTTCCCCTCCATTATTCTAATATCATCATATCTCAATTTGAATATACTAAATTTTCAAAGGCATCATTTGCATATGCAAAGGCAACACATAAGGAGGAAAACATGGCATCAAGAAGTCAAGATCTGGCATAGGAGTGAGGAGAGTAAAATTTCCAGATTCATAGTTGCATAGTAGGCTAGGACAATTAGAAGTTACACTGGAACATTAAGAAGCTGTTCTGGGGTTGGGGAAGGTGCATTGGTTTGAGAGAAAAATGTAATGGGAAAATAATCTGATATATATGATCAAGTAGAAAACTGTACTGAGAGGCTGTTGGAGGGTCTGGGAAAAACTGGTACACAGAAAACTAGACAAATGAGAACAATAAGAAAATACTGGACTCTAGGCCGGGCATGGTGGCTCATGCCCGTAATCCCAGCACTTGGGGAGCCTGAGGTGGGCAAATCACCTGAGGTTAGCAGTTCGAGATCAGACTGGCCAACATGGTGAAACCCTGCCTCTACTAAAAATACAAAAAAAATTAGCCGGGTGTGGTGGTGCATGCCTGTAGTCCCAGATAATCTGGGGGCTGAGGCAAGAGAATGGCTTGAACCCGGGAGATGGAGGTTGCAGTGAGCCAAGATTGTACCACTGCACTCCAGTGTGGGTGACACAGCAAGACTCCTTCTCAAAAAATAAAAAATAAAAAATGTTGGACTCTAGAAAAAAGAAAAAAATTCAAGAATAGAAACTTAGTATGTTCCTTGATGCTGCAGTGAAGAGTATTATTTAGGAACTATAAGAACCAAATATAAGTTTAACTTCAATTGGCATTCAAAGGCATTTAAATTATTAAATTTGTTTTATTATATTTTACTGTGGTAAGAACACTTAATACGAGATCTGCCCTTTTAGGGGAAATTTACATGAAAAAAATATGTGTGTGTGTACTGTCAACTGAAGAATGATAAGTTTCATAAATCTGGAAAGGAGAGCTTTATTTCTCAAAAAGGGCTATAGCCTGCAGAGTGGCTATGATGATAGGCTGGGAAGTATAGCCTACAGCCAGAAGACAGAAACAGACACTTGGAGTGTTGGAAGAATATGCCAGGGATTTATGCTGAACAGGGTGGCCAAATATACATATTCTATAAGTTATAGGAGGAGTCAAGAATATTTATAAGAGAATAAATGTGTGCATGTGCAATTGAGCTTCATTCCTCTCCATGGGACCCATGCTAAAAAAAATGGTGGTATTAGGCCCAGTGCAGTGGCTCATGCCTGTAATCCTAACACTTTGGGAGGCCAAAGTGGAGGGATCACTTGAGGCCAGGAGTTTAAAACCAGCCTAGCCAATCTGGTGAAACACCACCTCTAATAAAAATGCAAAAGTTGACCAGGTGTGGTGATGCACACCTATATTCCCAGCTATTTGGGAGGCTGAGGCACGAAAATGGCTTGAACCCAGGAGGCAGAGATTGCAGTGAGCTGTGGTCGTACCACGGCACTTCAGCCTGGGCAACAGAGTGAGACTCTGTCTCAAAAAAAAAAATACAACAAAAAACGGAAAATGATGCTAGCATAATCTGAGGGTGGAGTTTTCTGCTCTCTGACATCAAAAGGTGAAGCAGAGGACACAAAAACACTTAATGCACATTCTCCATTGACTAGCCAGGACCACCCTGTGCTTGGTGATCTCTCATCAGGAAGAAATGCCAGTCAGTTGCTTTGTCAAAATGACATAGGGAGGGGCAGTGTCAGGCAGTTGGTTGATATCCGTGGTGGAGTCTTTCAAAAGGGCTGGTCTCTGTTTAGCCCTTAGGGAGGAAAGTCTAATGATGGTTAGTGACAGAGGGGGTATAACGAGGCATGGCCAACCTCTCACCCTATCATGGCTGGGAATTCAGCTTCCAAGATTTCTCTGGAGTCCCCTTGACCAATCAGGGGTCCCTTCAGTTGGTGGGGGATGCTTACAATTTTATTTTTATTTCTCAGCACATATGTATACATTTATACATAAATGAAAATATCACCTAAAATAGCAGTGAGGGGGCTAACAGTAATTGAATGTTTACTATGTTTGCACTAAATACTCTTACAAACACTGTTGCATTTAGGGAAGCTTCACGGTGTACTTGATGAAATATGGGCTTTGATGTTAACACCCCATGGTTCTGAGTCCCAGCACTGTCAACTATGAGCGGTGTGATCTTGAAAAAATTACTTAACCCTTCAAATTCAATGCTCCTCAGTTTCCTTACTTTTACAGGGAAGATTACAATACCTATCTTGCAAGGGGCTGTTGAAGGTATTACATGAGATAATATGGGAAAAGTGATTACTACATACTACTACTTCCACTAACATTGATACTATACAGAAGGAGTTCAGAACATACCACCCCAAAATATGGTGCTCTGGCATCTTGATTATTTTTGAGTTAAAAACACTGAAAACCAACAACAGATGCAGCAAGGGACTCTCTGACCTAACTGAAAGCAGGAGACGAGATTCCTAGTGGAAGGCGGCCTCCCTGCAACTGGAGGCAGAAAGGAGAAAGGCATTCTTCTTACCAGAGACGACAAATTGAAGCCAAGAGAAGTCCGTGCAAGCAAACCCTGTTAAACAGACCCTTATTTTTCTAGTCACATCTACGTGATTAACTATCCTAGTCCAAGCCCCCTTGCATTGTCATGTTTTCACAATTTTGTACTCTTTGTTCAACTCAGTATACAACTGTTCTACTCTAAGTGGACCTCCATCTCTTTAAGAGAGCTCCTGTGTCATGGAAAATGTATAATAAATAAACATACATGTTTTTCTCCTGTTAATCTGTCTTGTGTTAGTTTAATCCTCAGTCCCAGGTAAGAGAGTATAGGTAGAATTTTGCTTCCTCTACAATACTAAGATCATTCTATTGCTATTGTTACTGTAACACCTACTACTACTACTGTATTTTATAAGCAAAGAAACTAGTGGCTTAGACAGGTTAACAAATTTAATGAAGATCATATTTCTGGTAAGTAGAGGAACAGGGATTTAAAAATGGATCTGACTAACTCTAAAACCTTCCCAGTATATCATACACTCCCTATGAGAAGCAAACAAAATTATCCAAATCACTTCAGACCATTTGATTTGCAACATTATATCAGCCATCCACTGACCTCAGTAAGTTGTCTCAAAATGGGCAGGCTTACACTGTGTTTGAGAAACCAATCACTGTAAGATTTGGACCACAAGGTTAGAAAATTTCTTGTTGAAACCTTTACCAGAACATTTGTCTCTAGTTTTCCAGTGACCAAGTGTAGGACCAATTAACAATTTTTTAAAAAATCATTTTTTTATTGTGTCCTAGATATAATATTTTGGGTCTTACTTAAATCTTACATTTGAGCAGGCTTCCTGCGATACCATGCTGGTGTGCAAACTGGGGCACCGCACCACCTCATTACTGCCAGGTGGGGAAAGAAGTCCAGATTCTTTTCTGTTGCACTCTTGGGGATAGTGACTTGTTACTACAGGATGGGGATAAGTACAGGCTGCTCAGTAGCCTCTGCTGACACCACTGAGGCTGATAAGGGAAAGATCTCCATGTTACGATTCCCCACGTAGGCTGCACTGACATTAAGGTAGAGGGAGAGACTTGTTACTGCTAGAAAGTGGTGTAAGTCTGGGCTTTGCACTCAGCGTCCTCTGATACTGCTTTAGGGAGAGCAGGAGAAGGCCCCTCACTACCTCAGACTGGAGGTGAGAGTCCACATTCCTGTATGCTCTCCATTGACAACATGAAGTGAAGAGGATGTTTAATGTCCAGGCGGAGATGTAGGTCCCAGCTCTGACACCAGTCTGGCCGGGATGGGTGCTCCATCGCAGCTGACTGAGGATCTAAGTTTCGGCTCTCCATCTGGCCCTTGCTGGTCTGAGTGGGAGAGGGGCTGTGTTTTTTTTTCTTTCATAGGGGTTGGCTGGAGTCAGTTAATGTCTAAAAGTTTTGTCTTGTTATGCTTCCCTTATCTAGTGCATTGTCTGGATAAGACAGGCTTTTGTTGGTTTTGCTGTATGTTTTTAGGTATGCATCCATTGATATTTCTGGATGCCTGCTTTTCTAGCATCCAGCCTGAGATACATGAGGCCTGCCATGTCATTCCTCAGGTCCTGAGATCCCCAGCTGATCTGCCTTTTTCTCTCCTTCTTCAAAGTATTATGTGTTTTGTTTTGTTTTGTTTTGTTTGAGATGGAGTCTCACTCTGTTGCCCAGGCTGGAGTGCAGTGGTGCGATTTTGGCTCACTGCAACCTCCACCTCCCGGGTTCAAGCAATTCTCCTGCCTCAGCCTCCTGAGTAGCTGGGATTACAGGCATACCTCACCATGCCTAGTCAATTTTTGTATTTTTAGTAGAGATGGGGTTTCACCATGTTGTTCAGACTGGTATCAAACTCCTGACCTCCTGATCTGCCTGCTTCAGCCTCCCAAAGTGTTGGATTTTTTTGTTTGTTTGTTTTTTTGTTTTTTAATACTGTGAACTCCGAAAATCTGAGACAGGTCTCAGTTAATTTGGAAAGTTTATTGTGCCAAGCTTGAGGACACACACCCATGACACGGCCTCAAGAAGTCCTGATGACATGTGCCCAAGCTGTTCGGGACACAGTTTGCTTTTACATGTTAGGGAGACACCAGACATCAATCAACATATGTAAGAGGTGCATTGGTTCCTTCCGGAGAGGCGGGGACAACTCGAAGCAGGGAGGGGCCTTCTAGGTCACAGGTAGGTGAGAGACAAATGGTCACACTCTTTTGAGTTTCTGATGAGCCTTTCCAAAGCAGGGATTCAGACTATGCCTCTATCTCAGTGAGCAGAGGGATGGCTTTGGAGAGAATGGGAGGCAGTTTGCGCTGAGCAGTTCTCAGCTTGACTTTTCCCTTTAGCTAGCAAGTTTGGGGCCCTAAGATTTTCCTTTCACAATACATAATGTTCAGGGTTTAATATTTCTTGATAAGAACAAGAGAGAGAAGTGCATCTACTCTATCTCATTTGGAACTGGAAGTCCTGAACTGACTTTCAAGTGCTCTGTTTCTCACTGAACCCAATAAAGAAATCGAGATATTATATTCAAAGAATTGTATAAAAACATGAACACAGAATTGGTTCATGCACGTGTTTTGCTACTTCTGAACCTCACACAGAACGCATCATTTCTAAATGATCCTGTATTGTGGGGTTGGACAATACAATAGTTATATGAATGCTCGTTTTGAGCTATGGGGTGACCCCTGGATAAGCAGTGTTAACATCGACAGGAAATGTGCTAGAAATGCCAATATCCACCCCCAACTAAAACCTACTGATTAAAGAACCCTGGGGGCTGGAACCCAGCAATCTGCTCTTAAACAAGCCCTCAGATAATTTAGATGTGGGCTAAAGTTTGAGAGCCACTGAGCTATGGGAAAATGGGGTCGGTCGGGGGTGGGGAACCCTGCAGTTTAGTATGGCCCTGCTGGTAGGAGAGTGTCCTACAGCCCAGGTATTCATATACTGTGCTACACTTGTGTGACCTTGTCCTGGAGGTATCTCATGCAGCGCTTTCTTTCTCTTCCTTAACTTTGCGAATAAACCAGAGAAAAGAAAGTAACCATACACAGCGCTGAAGTTACAAGTTACCTGCAAAGTCTTGGAGAGAATGAACAACTCAAATCTTCTACTCATTCCATATGAGAATTAATATAGTCTGAGCCTGCCTACCATTTAAGGTGCAGAAAAAGAAGAATGTTTAAGGACCTACCTTGTGCAAAACAAATGCTTAAAAGTCCACTACTGAAAATATTATATTTTGAAATTATGCTTAAAGTTTCACTACCAAAATTACTTTGAAGGAATTGGCATCTTCCAGAATAAAGCAACACATAAAGCTGCCTTTTTCTTTGCACTATGAGAGGAATAAATTGAAAATGAATAGAGATCTAAGCCTCTGTTTGAAGAAGATCCAAGATCTGCAAAGAGGCCATAATGAGAGTGGAAGGTGATAGGGACTTAAGTGGGAGTTGGCCAAAACAAACTTGGCTGCTTTGCAAGTTTCTCTGACTTGCAGTAAGTAAGGTCTTCTACGGTGATGCTGTGTGTGCCCGTCAATACAAAACTAATTCTGACGCAGTTGGTTACTTTCATCCTTTATTATTGGCAGCATTCATGGCATTTAACAATAATCCTATGCTGAATGTCCTATGCTAAATTTGTAGGCAGAGGAGCATCTAGGTTTTAAGTAAGATTGTTTTCTCAGTGTTTTGGCAGAGCACAAACTACACACTGTAAGGGACATTCTCTAACTCCATTGAGCATTATCCTTATTATTATTATTTCTTAAGGATATCACAATTCTAGATTGTCTTTTGACACTGTGATTCATCATCATCTACCTTAAGGATCCTGTAATGTTTAAAAATCTCTTGGTCCTCAGGCACGGATAGAATTATATCTCACTTGCTCCCCTAAAAGGCACAAAATCAAATTACACCAAAAGGCTCCTTAGAGTACAGCTCTTTGCCAATTACTGGAATTATTTTCAGCCACTTTGGCACATTTCCTCTCCAGATGAAATGAAAATCTTTTAGTCGGCACCAGTGAAGGATTTCATATTTCTTAGTGCTTCCACATATACTGTATAATGAGAATAAAAGCTTCTCTGCCTCACAGATCTTTTCGTACAGTGCCATAATGCAGGGAAAATAACATCCATTTCTAACACATGAAGCCCACATATTTTCTAAAGAAGGGAAAGACATTAACATTACACAAGAAAACTATTTGCTCTTTGCTTTAAATTTCCAAATTTGAGGACACCAGAGATTTCAGACTTCAAAACTACATACATCTGTGCTGAGACATAGACCCTCTAAGGTGCTTCATTATTGGCACTTAAAGCTGGTTTCATGAAACACCTGGTCTGAGTAAGCAATATGATCAGAGAGTGTCAGCAGGGCAGACAGATTTTAAATGGAAGATTGTTACTTACCCAAAGCCATTTTGAAGCTAAAAACAGCATTATCAGCAGACCAATAACAATAACTTAAACATCCCCAAGTACATTATTAACACTTCTAGCCCTCTAAAGATTAGATGACTTCTTTATAAAAGTTTTTATGTCTCAAGAGAACATATTGTTCTCTGCATTTATCATTTTACAAAAATATTATTTTTCACCGAGAGTCTTACTTTTATTATTCCCAGTCACCTTTCAGTTTTGCTTCTGATAAGTGTTATTTCCTCTCTACCAGTGCCTGCAGCAGCCTGCACTGAAATCACTACCCATTGCTCAGTACTTGTCCCTTTTCTCAAGAGCACAGCCCTTTGGATTGAATCTCTTGCCTAGAGCATTAAGAACTTGGGGGGAGAAATCACCACTCATTGCTTTGCTTGCAATTCTTATTTGGACTAGCGCTTGCAGAAATTGAGCTGAACTTTCCGCACCGTCACTGCGTCTGTAAGGTAATTGCCTAAACTTGTTGAGCCAATCAGAATTGCTATTGTTGAGTTTTGCAAACGTGAAGAATCCGATGAAGCAATTTGTAAGCCTTATGCGGTACATCCCTCTTTCCCCACTCAAAGTCATATTGCTCTCTATAGGATTTTATGTGATCCTTATGAAACATCACATTCCAGAATTCTATTTTAAAAGCTTCAAACGTTAGTGTTTAAAAAGTCATTCTTATATATGGGACCATTTTGTTGCCAAATTCTTGTATTAAAAGAGGGTTAAAATTCTTTAGTAGTACTTTAATGTTCTGGATAACTTACAGAAAAAAAAATAATTTAAAAAGAGAGAGAACAGATACACACACACACATATGGCCCTGTAAAATGGGGGAAATATTGTGTCATATGACTGTGTTACATTTTTTTCATCATAAAATTTGTGTTCAGTGCAGGGACATTCAGAAATGTCTCATTACTATTACTTCCTGAGTTGAAAAAATAGATTTTTTTTTGAGACGGAGTTTCGCTCTTGTCACCCAGGCTGGAGTGCAATGGCATGATTTCAGCTCACTACATCCTCTGCCTCCTGGGTTTCATTGATTCTCCTGCCTCAGCCTCCTGAGTACCTGGGATTACAAGCACCTGCCACCACATCCAGCTGATTTTTGTAGTTTTGATAGAGATGGAGTTTCACCATGTTGGCCAGGCTGGTCTCAAACTCCTGACCTCAAGTGATCCACCTGCCTTGGCCTCCCAAAGTTCTGGGATTACAAGTGTGAACCACCGCACCCGGCTAGAATGTTTAGTATGTACATAAGCGCGCACACATACACACACAGGCACACACGTACACAGAGAAAGAGAGTGAGGGATTTATACCTTCAGTAAAAGCACAGGGAATGTAAAAGCCTTATCTGTTCTCTCATTTAGAGAAATAGTGAATGAAGAAAGTATAAATTTACTAGACCATATTCCTATCCTCACTTGTTAGAAAATTTGAAGTACTTTCCTACATGAGAGAAGATACTGCTCTGACCTAGTTGAATCCTCACTGAATGCTGAACTAGCTAAATTATCCCCTTCATATTTGATGTCATGCAGGTTAGTATCTCTTCAAACAAAGAATTACTAAAAACTAGTCCAATTTCAAAAAATTTAAAACACTTTTCTCTCTTGCAGATCAGTCGTTAAAAAGATAAAATAATCACCTAAAGTAACCATAATTCCACAGATCCTGTTACACATATATTTACCTTGCTGTCTCATTCTTTTTCTTAAAAAGCCACATTATTCACAAAGCCAAGAATAATGTACTGACTTGGCCAAGAAAAACACTACATTGGGACTCAAAGCAGAGGCGTAAGAAATTTAAGTTAACTTAAGACTATGCAAGTGATTACATTTGCAAGACAACACAGGTTATGCTGTGAAGTGAATGCTGTAAGTTTAAGAAACTTGAGAGTTCACAAGAATCAAAGTGGGGTGGAGGACAGACAGAGCTGACTGCTGTACTATCCATGGCAAGCAGCTGAGATATTTCATTGCAATGTGGTAATTATAATGATTAATAAAAATCATAAATGGTTGTGCGATACTGTACTTCTGCAATGTGCTACATAATCATGACTGATATAATAATTATTCCTGGGCCATGTGAAGGGAATCAAAATCTGGGATTTCAACAGCAACCATGTTCTTGTAGGAGGTAATAAAGGTTGTAAGAAAAATAGGAGGAAAATAACAATGGAAGTATATACTTTAGATTGAGCACAATGATAATTAATAACCTATTAATAACAACATTATTCTCAGTGCTAAGAGGAGTTACACAAAACCAGGATTATATAATATAGTCCTATTTCCAATAGAATTGTAGTCTAATAAATCGAATCGGAGTAACAAAGCTGTAGTCCATTGATCCATGAATAAAATATGTGTATATGGACAGATGTTAAATATAGTTCATGAAAATACTCGCACACAAGCAGACATACTGGTGAAGAAGATGCTATTAAGATACAGAATGAGTTTTAAAAGGCGGTAAAGATTTACAGTAGGAGATAAAAATTGTTTTCAAATATGATGAATGGAACAGAGGCTACTGTGAGAATATGGAACATTCTGAGAAAAATCTTTTTTTTTTTTTTTTTTTTTTTGAGACGGAGTCTCGCTCTGTCGCCCAGGCTGGAGTGCAGTGGCCGGATCTCAGCTCACTGCAAGCTCCGCCTCCCGGGTTCCCGCCATTCTCCTGCCTCAGCCTCCCTAGTAGCTGGGACTACAGGCGCCGCCACCTCGCCCGGCTAGTTTTTGTATATCTTAGTAGAGACGGGGTTTCACCGTGTTAGCCAGGATGATCTCGATCTCCTGACCTCGTGATCCGCCCATCTCGGCCTCCCAAAGTGCTGGGATTACAGGCTTGAGCCACCGCGCCCGGCCCTGAGAAAAATCTTAAAAGTACTCAACAGAAAAAATTGGATGGGAAACACGTATAAGAACTGAATTAGGGAGGGTGGAACAAGTTGATAGGGGATTTGGAAATCTGGCCAGGAATTCTGATATCAAAATTCAGGAAATTAAAGGCTTTTCAGAGATTCGAGGACAGAGGCATGCAGGCATGCTTACAGAGGATAAAGCTGGCCGCCGGAATGCTCTAAATATGAGGGCACAAAATAAAAAGTAATTAAGAATGTAAAAAAAGTGATATAGATTTCTGCTGCAAAATCACTTTCTCTATAATTGGAAGATTCTCAGTCCTGGCTAACTAAGGAGATTTTAATGCTAATTAGATGGTTGCAGTGACAAGATCTTATTTTTTCACATAAACATCCTTCCCCCCACTCCCATTGACTACAAAAATATTTTCCTTTCACTTCATCGCAGCAGCTCATTTTGATTACGCTCAGACCTCAGTGCATCACCTACACCTACCCAGCTAATCTGAGTAATTAAAGAAAAACGGTGCATGATGCATTTATAGTTAAGTAAAATGAATATAAATCTCGCACAACAGCTGGATTCCTATACTCGGCAAAACGGCACAGTTTGAGAAAAGCAATCATCTTCCTTTCCTGTTGGCAAAACACTTCACTGGTCTGTCCAATTTCAGCCCTCTTCAGGATTTAGTGCCTTCTCACTTCATAATGTATAGAACGCTACTTCCAGATGGACAGCCTTGTCATATGCTATTTTTAGGCTGCACTTTAGAATTTTAGAGTGGGAGCAGTTATTCACCAAACATGAAATGTATCACTTATTGTATACATCGGAGCAGCTTTTCAAATCAGCATGCTCAGCCAGCTGCTGATAAGCTTTATACACTCAAAGGAAGAAAGGAGGCTTAAGTTACACAGTCAGCACACATTTGAATGTGCTTCTGTGTGACGCTGAGAGAGTTTGAGGACAACACAAAAGAAGAGAAGGCAAGACTCCTGCCCTTGAGGGGTTTCCAGTCCAACATGGAGATAAAACAAAACTTACACACTTGGCAAGAATTGGAAGGCAGAAAGCATCCTAGTACCTGTGCTATGTGTACCCAAGAGCTGAAGAAATGAGAGAGAGAGAGAGAGACAGAGAGAGAGAGAGAGACAGAGAGAGAAGTCAAAATTGGGCTGGCGTGTTGGAGAAAGGCTCCAGAAGCAGTTCACTAAGTCTTAAAGAAAATTATTTACATTTCAATGTAAAAGCCTTTATTGGTAGTATATTTTCCTTTTAATAGGAAAAAAAACTTCACAAATACCATTTAAAGCATCTACATAATTGTTTTGGTTGGATTGTAAAAGATATATAAAGGCTTGAGGTATGACATTAGAAAATGAATAAAAAATTAGGTACTTGGATTTGAGATATACAGACAATAGAGAACCACTAGAGATAATAGGAGGCATGAGAATAGTATTTTTAAAAGAAGATTTATTTTATTTTAGATTCAGGGGGTACGTACGCAGGTTTGTTAAATGAGTGTATTACGTGATGGTGTGATTTGGATTTCTGATGATCCTGTCGCCCAAGTAGTGAACATAGTGCCCAACAGGAAGTTTTTGAACTCTTGCTCCCCTCCCCCTCTTCCCTTTTGGAATACCCAGTATATAGTGTTCCCATCTTTATGTGTACCCAGTGCTTAGCTCTCACTTATAAGTGAGAACATGTGGTATTTGGTTTTCTGTTCCTGCATTAATTCCCTTAGGATAATGGCCCCTAGCTCCATCTATGTTGCTGCAAAGGACACGATTTTGTTGTTTTTTTTATGGCTGTGTAGTATTCCATGGTGTATAGGTCCCACATTTTCTTTATCCAGTCCACCATTGATGGGCACCTGGGTTCATTCCATGTCTTTGCTATTATGAATAGTGCTGCAGTAAACATACAAGTGCACGTGCCTTTTCGGTAGAAGGATTTATTTTCCTTTGAGTATATACCCAGTAATGGGATTGCTAGGTCAAATGGTAATTGGAGTTTTGGTTCCTTGAGAAATCTCCAAACTGCTTTCCATAGGGGCTGAACTAATTTGCATTCCCACCAGTAGTGCATAAGCCTTCCCCTTTCTCTGCAACCTTGCCAACATCTATTATTTTTTGACTTTTTAATAATAACTACTCTGACTGGTAAGAGGTGGTCTCTCATTATTTTATTTTTATTTTTATTTTTTTGAGACAGGGTCTCACTCTGTTGCCCAGGCTGGAGTGCAGTGGCACGATCTCGGCTCACTGCAACCTCTGCCTCCTGTGTTCAAGCGATTCTCCTGCCTCAGCCTCCCGAGTAGCTGGGACTACAGGCGCATGCCCACCACGCCCAGATAATTTTTTGTATTTTTAGTAGAGAGGGGGTTTCACCGTGTTAGCCAGGATGGTCTCGATCTCCTGACCTAGTGATATTCCCGCCTCAGCCTCCCAAAGTGCTGGGATTACAGGCATGAGCCATTGCTCCCAGCCGGCCCTCATATGGTTTTGATTTGCATTTCCCTGATGGTTAGTGATGTTGAGGACTGTTTACATTTGTTGACTGCTCGTATGTCTCCTTTTGAGGAGTATCTGTTCTTGTCCGTTCCCCACTTTTTAATGGGTTTTTTTTTTTTTTCCTATCGATTTGTTCAAGTTATTTGTAGATTCTGGGAATTAGTCCTTCGTCAGATGCATAGTTTGCAAATGTTTTCTCTCATTTGATAGGTTGTCTATTTACTCTGTTGATAGTTTTTGTTTTGTTTTGTTTTGTCTGTGCAGAAGCACTTTAGTTTATTTAGGGCTTAATCATCAATTTTTGTTTTTGTCGTATTTGCTTTAGAGGACTTAGTCTTAAATTCTTTGCTTACACCAATGTCTATAAGAGTATTTCCTAGGTTTTCTTCTAGGATTTTTATAATTTGAAGTCTTACATGTGAGTATTAATCCATCATGAGTTAAATTTTATATATGGTGAGAGGTAGGGGTCCAGTCATATTTTTCTGCATGTGGCTAGCCAGTTTTCCCATTTATTAAGGAGTCCTTTCTTCATTATTTGGTTTTGTTAACTTTGTCAAAGGTCAGTTGGTTGTAGGTGGGTGACTTTATTTCAGAGGTCTTTATTCTGTTCCATTAGTCTATGTGTCTGTTTTCATATCAGTACCATACTGTTTTGGTTAGTGTCACCTTGTAGTATAATATGAAGTTGGGTGACATGATATCCCCAGCTTTATTCCTTTTGCTTAGGATTGCCTTGGCTATTCAGGTTCTTTTTCAGTTCCATATGAGTTTGGGAATAGTTTTGTATAATTCTGTGAAAAATGATGTTGGTAATTTTATAATAATAGCATTAAATCTGTAGATTGCTTTGGGCAGTGGGGACATTTTAATGATATGGATTTTTCCAGTCTATAAGCATGGAATGCTTTTTGATTCATTTGTGTCATCTCTGATTTCTTTAAGCAGTACTTTGTAGTTCCCCTTTTAGAGATTTTTTTACCTCCTTGGTTAAATGTATTCATAGGTGTGTGTGTGTGTGTGTGTGTGTGTATGTGTCTATCTTAAGTAGGATTGTGTTCTTGATTTGGTTCTCAGCTTGCACGTTATTGGTGTTTAGAAATGCTAGTGATTTTTGTAGGTTGATTTTGTATGCTGAGACTTTGCTGAAGTCATTTATAAGGTCTAGGAGTCTTTTAACAGAATTTTTAGGGTTTTATAGCTATAGAATTAGCAATGTCAGTAAGAGACATTAGGTCATTTGACTTCCTCTTTTTCTATCTGGATGCCTTAGAAATGGATGGATGCCTTAGAAATGGCATTTAAAGAGGACTGGTTTGTTAACTGTTTGTAGAAATATGGGGCAAAGATCTAAAATCAGCTGAGTAACTCAAGCATTAAAGGGATAAGGGCCTGATCTTGAGAGCTGACTACAGAAATAGATAAGGAGTGGTGAGTTCTCTATTAAATTTTAATTCTGTGTATAAATTACTTTTATCTTTTTCAGATAAGTTTGGTGTTTTAGTGGCTTGTCAGGGTAGTCTTATGAAGTCAAGCCCATGAGAGACATTGCTACCATTTTTAGCAGGGCGATGATGTGTGGAAATGCTTGCTGAATTAAGTGGGGTTAGAGGAAATGTCAACTTTTGGGAAGCATCTTAATTAAAAAGGAATGCTTCTTGTTATTTCTTTCCATGTGCCATACACTCTGAATCATCATCAAATGGTATTAACTTATAAATCAGATAATTGTTCACACCTTGGGCATTGAGTCGTTTCTTTTCTGAGAGTAGTTTGCACTAAGTTTGAGAGACACCTCATCTTTCAGCTAAAGATGGTGCTTAATGATTCTCTGGCATTCTGCTCTCTAGACCAGGGGGATATGATAAACCACTATTAATACTGGGCTGACTATAGACGTGATTCTGTAAGTCTGGGGGTGGATGGTGAATGGGGTGATAACTGTATTATTTCTGTAAGCTCTACAGGTATTAATTTGGAATCCTGACTTTCCCTCTAAAACCAGTCATGAAAAAAATGACTTATGAAGTTTTGGAAGTGGAGAGTTGGGGTAGAGGGCATTTCTTTATATAAAACTTTGTTGTTATTGATATTTCCCCTCTAGAGACCTTTCCTGTCACTGCGTAATGCTTTCTGTCTCTCAACCTACATGCAAATACATGCAGTAAAATGTGTACAGATAGCAAGTGGCCTTCTCTTAACATTTGCATTTAACATTTTGCTAGTTTACGTCGTTCAGTGAAAGTGCCTGTGTTTTATTAACGGTTAAATTTTAAAATCTTTGGCCTTTACATAAACATTGTTGCCATTCACTGGGGACGTCAATTTGTTTTGGTAACAAATCCACTGTCTTTTCAAAATTTACCCCTCTGCTTCATCACATCTCATAATTGAACACTGGACTGTCATAGTTAATATCTGTCTTAACAGCTTACCAACCTAACTACCTTACTCTCTGTGGCTCTGTGCATTTGCGCTGACTTCTGTCACTAAAGCTTTCACCCCTTCTTTTCTACCTGCTTCCAAGTACCAGTATTGCTTCAATCACCTTCTTTTTTGAATCAAAGAAAATGCTGTAATCCCTAATAAGTATGACTGTGCTTATGTGGACAGTGAAATAGAGTATCACCATTGCTCAGGAAAATACAGGTTATGTGGTATATAATTTATGATGCCTTGGTTGCAAGCAACAGAGAACAATGTGCAAAATTTCTTAAGTGATAAGGTAATTTATTATCCCAGATAGGAATTCAGAGATGTCATTTTAGGATTTGTTAACTCAGTGGGTCAACATTATCCTCAGTGACTTAGGTTTGTACCATCCCTCCATGTGTGTCCTGTCATCCTCAGTGTATTGTCCCATGTCCTCAGGTTACACCCCTTAGAAATATAGGTTTGCTGCAACAACCTTGTATTAATTTACTAGGTCTGCTAACAAAGTACCACAAACTGGGTAATTAAGACAAGAGAAATTTGTTGTTTCACAGTTCTGGAGATGGGAAGTCTGAAGTCAAGGTGTGGGCTGAGTTGGCTCCTTCTGTGAGATATGTGAAGAATCTGTTTCATGTTTCCCTCCTAGCTTCTACTGGTTTGTTGGCATTCCATGCCTTGTAGATGCATCATTTCAATTTCTGCCTTCATCTGCCTATGACGTTCTCCTTGTGTCTGTCTTTACATGACCATCTTCTTATAAGGTAACTAGTCATATTGGATCAGGGGCCAATCTTACTCCAATATGGCCTCATCTTAACTAACTACATGTGCAATGATCCTGTTTCCAAATAAAGTTATATTCTGAGGTATGAGAGTTAATGTTTCAACATATTTTTTTAGGATAACACAGTTTAACCCATGACAAAGCCCTTGTATCATATCCTCATATAGCAATGTTCAAAGGCTGAAAGAGCAAAGATTTCCTTATTTTCCTTTCCCCCCAGGCCCCTAGGCCCAAAAGACACAATAGACTTTCCCAGGTGTCTCATTGGCATGGAAAATATTGCCTGCCTTTATTTAAACCAATCAGAGTAAGTGGAATCACTATGACTGGCTTATACTAGAGTCTGGGAAACTTTCTCTGTAAAGAACCAAAAGGTGATAGTTCAGGCTTTGTGTGGCAGATACTTCATACTGCAACTACTCATTGTAGCATACATACATTCACAGACTATGATAAATGGATATGGCTGTATCTCTGTAAGTTTCTTTTTGCAAAAACAAGCAGTGGCTGTATTTGACCTGAGGGCCAGAGTTTGTCAGCCCCTGCTTTAGATTAATACAAATGTACTATCTAAAGTTGGCGACTGACCCCATCTTCTTGGAAGTGTAGAACTAATTTTTCACTTTATTTTTAAAGAAAGGAAGAAGTTTAATATTTTGGGGGAGGCAACATATGGTCAATGTAAGTATAGCATGCAGCCTTTCTAATTTTGGGTCTCTTTTGGTACATCTTGCCATAACTACTCATTTGAAAATGCTTCCTTGCGAAAAAGGTGTTGAGTATAGGAGTCACGATGTCTTGGGAAGCTAGATGACTATTAGCAACTTGTTAGTGACAATCTGTTAAACCCTCTGTGCCTAAATTTTTCATCAGTGAATTGGAGACGATAATAATAGTACTACCTTATATCTAGAGTCTTATATCATTTTTATGTAGATTAAATGATAACCTAGAAATGATCATTCATTTACCTGAATGATTGTAAATGGTTTTATTTTGAGTATATGGCCTATTTCCACATTGTGGAGGCACCAGAACTTGAAGTAAAACTTTATATAAACTTGCTTTCCCAAATAGTATTCTTTCTGCTAATAGTCCCTTCAGGATGACTGAATGAATTCATGTAATTGTATATATGAATGAGCCATTGATACAAAGATGATCTACAATACAAGAAATAATAAAACACCAAGGTTGATTAGTGATACTCATGATCATAGCTGGAGAAAAATGGACCACAGCATAATAGATGGAGCCTATGGATTTGGATTCTGCTGGCCTCTACAATCAGTATGGATCACCCTGGGATAGAAAGAGCAGTAGAGATCCATATTGATGATGACACCTGGCAGAGGCAGCCCTTGAGAGCTGTGCCTGCATTGCTCTTGTTGGTTTTCATCGTTGATTCGTAAATGCAGTGTAACTGATTCTGTGTTGTATTCTATCATTGCCGCTTGCTCTGTTGGTACTGGATTCACAGCACTATTGTTTACTCAGGAAGACAGAAATCTTAGAATGGCAAACTTGTACTTCTTTTCTTCTCTCTGTGATTCACATTAGTGATGTCATTCTACAGAACACTAATTTAACTACTCCACATTTCTTTTTTTTCAGAATGCCCTTAAAATCTTCATAAGATGGCATTATTGAATAAGC
The DNA here is from genome assembly GCF_024542745.1 of Macaca thibetana thibetana. Lineage (NCBI taxonomy): Eukaryota > Metazoa > Chordata > Mammalia > Primates > Cercopithecidae > Macaca > Macaca thibetana. Next base: position 188,271,136 of record NC_065579.1, on the reverse strand, counting down.
CCTCCCATCTGTTTTTCATATTTATTTCTAATCAAAGTTGGACTTGAATTTCCTTATTGTTGAATTTCAGCAATTTTAGAAAGTGAAGAGACCTTTGCCATCCTATGGAGCCAATCAAATCAATACAAAAAAAGGATTGGATTGACGTTATATAGCCGTTAATGACAAATGTTCAATGTTCTTTATGCTACAGAATTTTTATTGCGAAAAATTTCCAAACACATGCAAATTTAAGAGAATAGTATAATGAGTTCCCTATGGACCTATTAGATTGGTAATATGGGAAAGGCTCTACAATTTTCAATTCTTGCCTTATTTCCAGTATGCTTACGCTGACCACACTTCCTGGTGTAAACCAAGCCATGACTGTTAATGATCTGAACCCTCCATTTATTTTTCAAATGTGTTCTTTTTTTGGATTTTGAATTACATGGTCACCCTCTCAGCATACCTAGCTAACCTCTGCCCATTGTCTGGCTCATACACACTGACACTGGATTATTTTGAAACAAATCCCAGACCTTGTATCAGTTCATCTTTAAATATTTTTTGCACAAATGGATTTCTTGTTAGGAATCTTTAGCTTGCACTATGTCCGTTTTCTCTAAAACCAAATTAAAATACTAATCAAAAATAAAATATTTGGAAGTACACAATGCCAGAGTCATGCGGGATAATATTTTCTTCCTCTTTTTCCTCCTCTGTCTTTATTTTTGGGTTGTGTTTTTATGTTCCAGATGGACTATTTTGACTAAGTTGACTAATCAATATTGACCTGTGTGACTCACTATTTGACTTGAGGGACTGATTATTTAATGGTTTAGATAAATCCGCTGGCAGTTTTGGCACCTGCAGACATACTTAAGTTGCTAAAAATATGATATATGTGATGTAGTTTAGAACTATGGTAAGAAAAAATAAGTTAGGTCTTATAATTATTCCTCTTGTATGACTTAGTAATTATAAACTTAAATACATAGAAAGAAAAAACTCCTCAGTTTTAAACATGCTTCAAAAAGTTCTAGAAATTTTCAGTCTTTTTTCTACTGTTATATAAAATATCTACTGGAATAACCTGCATGGATACGAAGAATACTTGAAACATGTGAGAGATTTCTATCAGTCTATATGAGGCTCTCACATAATGTGCTACTTTGGAGTTAGGGGAGGGATTTGTTTACATGTAACACAATCTTTTATGTAACATGGTGATTTAATTACCAGTTGTTGCCTTTTTCTTTCTAAATTTTAAGAAGGCTCAGACAGTGGTGATGTTGCAAGAGAGTACCAACATGGTTAACTCCTAGTAAATAATGACTTTTAGATAAAGCAGACAGTACCTTTATTCCTCTCACTATCATCCTACTAAGCTTTCTCTGCTCTTGGAATTTACTTCCTAAAATTCCAGATTGAGCCATTGCAAAGATTACAACCACTTGGGAATATTCTATTCAATACAAACCGATAGAGTCCAAGTAAATTTCCAACTAAGACATTTTGAGCAAATTGTATGTCAGGTTTTTTGTGTAGTAGCAAAAGTCCCAAGACCTTTTGATAAGATCTGAATCTTTTAGTTCATTTGAAAAGGACAAAATCAAGACAGGCTTGTGTATGTGTGTGTGTGTGTGTGTGTGTGTGTGTGTGTGGTGTATAATGTACTCGTATATTGCTATGTAGAGACATTTTGTCTTTAGTTTTTTTCTATAGCAGGACAAAAATCAAAAAATCAATTTCTTCTTCTGAATGCATTAAATCAAGAGAACAGTGGTTAGTCTGAAGTTTTTTTTCTTTTTCTTTTTTACATTAAAACCCTACCATTCCTATTTATTGTCTTCTGTCACTTAAAACACAATCCAATCTGGTTCAAGCACAAATATCATTTGTCATAGAATTGAAGATACTGGGATTCATATTCAATCTTGATCCATTTCATGATTAGTTTCTCTCTCTCTCTCTCTCTCTCTCTCTCTCTTCCTTTGTTTTAAGATTTTTGGTTTCTCTTGAGGTCTCTTTACCTTTGGAGCATAACAGCTCAAAAAACCTCTGTGTTAGAAGTTACAGCATAATTCACTTTACTTGGCCCTGTGTGTGTGACATGATTGGTATCTGTGAGCAGGTAGGGAATTGGGAAATTGTTCCATCTGACTCTGAATGTGGCATAGTCTGATTACAGCAGAGACTATGAGACAGATCTCTTTACTCTGATCCTAGACCATCCTATTGCTCTTGTACTGACACCAGGAATAGTTCTGTCTTTTTAACCTTCTCCAAAGATCAGATTATTCCTGGTTCTGGGCCTTGACTATAACTCCAGCGTTATCAGTTGTCAAGACATGCTCTCTACAACCTTAATACATCCTGGCAATCACTATACTGAATGATTCTGTGTCCTAACCTCTAACAAATTCTCATCTTGGCCATATTTTGCAAAAATTTGCAAGTACACATGAAGCTAATGAAAAGAGGTTAAGCCCAAAGCTTTTAGCTTAATTATGCATGCAGTCAAAGAATGCTGCATCTTCCTGCTGCAGTGACTTGTATTTTCTTGTAGTTAAGCCCTAAACCTTTCTAGGCTGGTATGCATAAATAAGAAGATAAGGGAATTGAACTTGTGTCCTGAAAATGGAACTCTAAACACTTAGAAAAGAATCTTCCTTAAGAGTGGGCAGAAATCTGTTCATCTTCACAAACCCAAGGAACAAGGCACAGATCTACTAACTAAAAAGACAGAGATAAGAACAGCTGGAAAAGGCTTAAATGGCACATTTTTTTTTCCTCGTTTACATCTTCTTCACGGTTCTGATTTTCCTCTAAGGAACCATTTCAGAAAGCAAATGAAGAAATGTACCTGGGAATTCATAATATGCTGAAAGAACTACAGAATGAAGATGTTTTGAAAGTGAGGAAACATTTTTGTAGATGCTATTTAATTTTTTAATGGTCACCCGCCTTAACTGATACTCTATAGACAGGCCTAATGTAAATTTTGGATGAAATTTTAAAATATCTGAACATTTGTTTTGGCAAATGTCAGGGTGTCTTTTGGACGGAAAATACCTTTGTTACTTTCAGAGGATCAGACAGTTTTATATGCAAAACGGCTTTCTGGAGAAACAAGCATTTCATTAGGCAGCTACCTGGAAACGTTAAGAGATGCTAATTGCCTGGCAGACTTGGAGGAGCAGGGAGCACAGAGGGATGCTCTTGTTACCCCAATTCATGGGAAGCAGAAAGTGACACTAAGCCGAAGCGAGGAAATCTGTTTTCTGGTTGTGATGTTACTTTCTTGATTCTTAAAGGAGGCTTTATACGTTTTCTGGTAAAACAGGTAAACATTCAAGACAGAGCAGAACAATTTACATTCTCAAATTGTGGAGAATCTCAAACCAAGTAATTGTCCTTGAAGGACCAGGTGTCTCTCCCGAGAAATCATCATTCTTACAATTTAAAAAATACTGCAATATTATTAAGCAAGTACTAAATAAATAACATCATACTTAGAGATACAGTTAATTGCTGCTGGTCAATTTGAGTCCTAAGAAGCAATAGTACAATAAGTACCTACCGACACATGATAGCTAATAAGCTGCCAACAGATCTTTACTAAAAAAAAATTATTGATTTTTTGACAAGCAAGGTATAAATACTGCACATTTGTTCCTGAAACACTCATGTCTTTAGTTAAGAAATTGCACCACTCATTTAAACGTCTTCTAATTATTAAATAACTACATTTTAGGTTTTTCAGAGTATTTGAATAGTTTCAAGAGTTATTTGGGTCTTAAACAAAACATGGTATTCTCAACAATTATCTATGCCTCATAACAAAACCAAAGCACATTTACTGAGTGTTTACAATATGTCAGGCACTATTCTAGTGATTAGCATCTATTAACTAATATAATCCTTATGATGATCCTATCAGGTAGGCTATCATTATCATCATCCTCAATTTACAGAAAAGAAAACAGACACATGGAATTCAAGTAACTTGCCTACAGCGCTACAATCAGAAGATTGGTAGAGCAAGAGTTGAAGCCAATGAATCTGAATCCGGCACCTATACCTTCCACACCACATCATCGGTTCTCAAACTTTGGTTTGCATCAGAATTACTCAAAGCTTGTTAAAATACAGGTTACTGGGTCCCAGTCCCAAAGTTCTTGATTCAACACCTATAAAGTAGGGCCAGAAATTTGCATTTTAATAAGTTCCTAGATAATGCTGATACTGCTGGTCTGGAGTCCACATTTGAGAACGTTGCACTGTGCTACGGTGGTATTTCATTTACTTAGAATCACCATTTCCTCCACCGAGATAGACTGTAGTCTCTTTGAGGGCAGAGAGAGTATGTATGTGTTGTATTCAGTTTTCAGCTTCCTATAGCTAATGTTTGCAAGTAGCAAGTACCCAGTGTCTGTTTGAAGTATGAATGAATGAAATACTTTCCAGAGTTTCTCTTTAAAATGTGAAGACCCTGGCAGTAGTATTTAACTGAGCTGTCATTTTATAAACAACTCAGCATAAATTCCTTTGTTAGAAACTAACAGACTAACCACCTGAAAATCGTGGAAGCAGAAGAGCGACATGAGAAGAGAAAAGATTGTTCCTTTTTCCAGGAATAACCTTGCTGGGAAAATGTGAATGAGTTTATGAAATCCTTAGAAAAAGGTTGAAGGTGATAGAAAGAGTCGAAGCTTTAGAGACAGGCAAATAAGGGTTCAAATAAGGGTTTAAAATGCTGGTCCTGATGCTTACTAGCTGTATGACACTGGGCAAAAATAGAGTATGACCTTTATTGTCTCAACAGTAAAATCTCTTGACTCATAAGATTACTATGAAGATCAAGTAACTGAACTTAAATAAATCATACACCAGCAGTGGCTGGCACTCACCAAAAGTTAGTTTTCTTTCTTCTCTAACACTTCTGATTCATGCTATAAATTAACACCAGACTTTCCACTTTGGCAAGAAAGTAGAAAGGATAGTAAAAGAATGAAGGAAGCAATATGTGCGTTTCTCTATCATTATATAACATATAGAATACACTTAAACTTAGGCTACCTATTAAGAGAGTTTACATTATAGTTGTATCTTTTATATTTGATGGAGTTGAAAAATCAAAGATTGATTTCTTTAATTATTAGATGTTTTATTAGTCTCTTGCATGACATATCCAGGTTAAATTATATTGTCTGTGGCTATGTAATCAAGATCAATAATACTTAAAATATCAGAGGTGCAACCTTTGTCATTTTAGTGTATTCCCAGATTATTCTTAGAACAGGTTTATCTTCTCTACCTTTAAAAAAGAGATGCTAAAACACGAACATGTGAAATGATTAAAAGAAGTCATATGTTGTTAGAATTCAGCTATTCAACGCCCACTACAGTGCTTTCTATCTGTTAGGTGTTGCTGCTTCATTGAATTACAAATAATAGAACTGACATATTCCTGTTCATTTGTATTAACCACACTAAAAGTGTTGTTATTATAATAGTATAGAAAAGTTTTCGTGTCTTAGAAATTACCTACTCATCATATATTTTAAGAAGACCATTTGATGCAACCTCTAATTTAGAACCGTGTTCCTTTTTTAAACCATTGTGTTTAGCACTTCCCTTTTCCTCATCCCATGGTACCTGGTTTTGGCAGGAAGTAAGTGACATGGAAATGTAGAGGAGGCTTCTAATGCCTGTGGAGCTCAGTAAGTATATTTAGTCGACTAGGATTAGTATACATGTTATGGTAGTCCCTTTGCGCTTTCATGTTTTTAGAAACAATTTTCCAAGCACATTTCTAAGATTTAGAGTCAGTTTTAAACAAAAACATCTTTTGCTTTAAATCTCTAGTTTGTGTCTTTTCTCTGAATAAACAAAACAAAACAAATTGACAATAATGATCAAAATGAACTGTTTAAAACATTTGCTACTTTCTACCCAGTTATGCAGATAACACCTTCCGTGCATAAAATGTCTCATTTTTCTTGAAAACATCCCCTTCCCTCTGGCTGTTGTGGTCCCTGTTTTCTTGTTGTACACTATGGACCATTGCAGAGAGCAGGGCTGGGAGGTGTTCTAAGAATGCTGTACAGCATTTCAGTCATTGCTGCCACAATTGTGGTTGGCACATCCCTGCAGTCACATATTCGTGAGGAATTCATATGCTCACACTTTTTTACTGTAAATGATAAACCCTCTCTGTGGTTTTATATTTTTAATGGTGCTCACTTCAAAACCCTGCAGCCTTATGAAATATCCTTTATAATGATACCCCAGTTTTTCAGATGTCAACACATAAAGATGTAAATATGCTAAGGTATTTGATAATAGGCAATGAACAGTTTCACCTTTAAGTCATTAGCTACAAGCTAGCCTAAATTAAGACCAATGGATTATTTATTATCGATAAAATAATTGTAACTCTAAAATGCAAAGGAGCTTAGTGATTACCAAGAAAAATCTAAATACATATTCCTTTGTCTTCAATGACAGCAGGCCCCAATCATTGCTTCTAAACCTTCATTCAGTCCCAATAGGCCTGTGGCCTATGATATGGTCCCATTTGTAACACAGGCTCCCTGTATGATGTGATGAAGAACTAGGTAGTATCTGAAACTGAGAGTAACTACTAAATCGCTTGAGCTTATCATTTAACACATATTTATTGAGTGTTTACGATGGCCTAGGTTAGGAATGGTTCTAGGTGCTGAGGAAAAATCAGTAAATGAAACAAGGTCTCCACCCCTCATGGAGCTTATATTCTAGTGCAGGAAGATGGACAATACAAAAATAAATGTCAGATACATTTTCTTTCTTTTTTTTTTTTTTTTTTTTTGAGACAGAATCTCACTCTTGTCCAGGCTGGAGTACAATGCCATGATCTTGGCTTACTGTAAGCTCTGCCTCCTGGGTTCAAGTGATTCTCATGCCTCAGCTTTCCCAGTAGTTGGGATTATGGGCATGACCAACACGCCCAACTAATTTTTGTATTTTTAGTATAGATGAGTTTCACCATGTTGGCCAGGCTGCTCTTGAACTCCTGAACTCAAGCAATCTGCCTGCCTCAGCCTTCCAAAGTGCTGGGATTACAGGCGTAAGCCACCACACCCAGCCGTGTGATATAATTTCAAGTGGTAATAAATACTACACAGAAAAAGTAAAACAGGGTAAAGGAATAGAGATTGATTGGATAGAAGGTCTAGTTTATACAGAAAGAACGCATAGTATTAGAACCTTCAATAGGTAATATTTCTTAAAAAGAGCCTGGGTGGGGCACGGTGGCTCATGCCTATAATCCCAGCACTTTGGGAGGCTGAGGCAGGCGGATCACCTGAGGTCAGGAATTTGAGACCAGCCTGGCCAACATGGTGAAACCCTGTTTCTACTAAAAATACAAAAATTAGCTGGGCATGGTGGTGCGTGCCTATAATCCCAGCTACTCAGGTGGCTGAGGCAGGAGAATCATTTTGAACATGGGAGGCGGAGGTTACAGTGAGCTGAGACTGTGCCACTGCACTCTAACCTGGGTGAGAAGAGTGAGACTCTGTCCAAAAAAAAAAAAAAAAAACACACGCACACAAAATGCCTTGGTAATTCTAATATAAAAATAGTAGGAAAAGAAAAAAATTCTTTGTTGAATTTAAGGAAATCAACACTATTTCCTCTATATTCTACAAGAATTATTGTCTTAAAAGGCCTCCAATGGGCTTTGATTAAGAGGTAAGAATTTCAAAATCAGGGGAAGAGGATAGTGGTGATGGTGGTGGATGCTCTGTAAAGCAACATCTTTAATAGGAAGCCCTCTCAAGAAGAAGGGGTCACTAATGAAAAAAGGGTAAATTAAGCTTTTATGTCCATGTTCAGGGACAATGTGACCTAAGTAACAGTGATAGTCATTTCGCTGCAAGCACTTGAATTCCATGAGATCTGATATCTGTATGTGTGATCATAAAGAATAGAAAAATATTGATACAGGCCTACATCATTTTATTGTGGTTCATTTGATTGCACTTCACAGATACTGCATTTTTTAGAAATTGAAGGTTTGCAGTGATCCTGAATCAAGAAAGTCTACTGGCACAATTTTCCCAATAGTATGTGGTCACTTTTTTGTCCGTGTGTCACATGTTGGTCATTCTTATAATGCTTCAAACTTTTCATTATTATGATATCTGTTATGATGATCTGTGGTCAGTGATCTTTGATGTGACTTTTAAAATAATTTTAGGGCATCATGAACCATACCTGTGTAAGATGGTGGACTTAATCAATAATTGCTTTATGTGTTCTGACTGCTCCACTGACTAGCTGTTCCCCCATCTCCCATCCTCTTCTCAGGCCTCCATATTCTCTAAGACACAACAGTTTTGAAATTAGAATAATTAACAGTCTTACAATAGCCCCTGAAAAGTGTTCAAGTACAAGAAAGTGTCACGCATCTCTCACTTTAAATAAAAAGGTAGAAATGATTAAGCTTAGTGAGGAAGGCATGCCCAAAACTGAGACGGACCAAAATCTGAGCTCCTTGTGTCAAACAGTTATACACATGGTGAATGCAAAGGAAAAGTTCTTGAAGGAAGTGAAAAGTGCTACTCCAGCGAACACACAAATGATAAGAAAAACAGCTTTATTGCTAATATGGGAAAGTTTTAGTGGTCTGGAAGATAGAAGATCAAGCCAGCCACAACATTCTCTTAAGGCAAAGCTTAATCCAAGCAAAGCCCAAGATCTCTTTAATTTTGTGAAGGCTGAGAGAGATGAGGAAGCTGCAGAAAAGTTTGAAGCTAGCAGAAGCTGGTTCATGGGGTTTAAGGAAATAACCTGTCTCCGTAACATAAAAGTGCAAGGTGAAAGGCTGATGGAGAAGCTTCAGCAAGTTATGTAGAAGATCTGGCTACAATATTGATGAAGGTGGCTAGGTTAACAGCAAATTTTCAATGCAGAGGAAAGAGCCTTCTATTGGAAGAAGATGCCAACTAGGACTTTCATAGCTAGAGAGAAGTCAGTGCCGGGCTCCAAATCTTCAAAGGACAGGCTGATGCTAGCTAATGTAACTTTTGATTTTAAGTTGAAGCTAGTTCTCATTTCCCATTTGGAAAATTCTAGATCCCTTAAGAATTATGCTAAATGCACTCTGCCTGTGCTCTATAAATGGAAAAACAAAGCCTGGATGATAGCACATCTGTTTACAGCATGGTTTGCTGAATCTTTTAAGCCTACTCTTGAGACTTACTGCTCAGAAAAGAAAAGATTCTTTAAAATATTACTCTTCATTGATAATGCACCTGGACACTCAAGAGCTCTGATGGAGATGTACAAGGAAATTAATGTTGTTTTCGTGTTTACTAACACAATATTCTTTCTGCAGCCCATGGATCAAGATGTAATTTAGAGTTTCAACTCTTATTTAAGAAATACATTTTGTAAGGCCATTTCTGCCATACATAGTGATTCCTCAGATGGATCTGGACAAAGTAAATTGAAAACCTCTGGAAAGTATTCACTATTCTAGGTGGTATTAAGAGCATTTGTAATTCGTGGGAGGAGGTCAAAATATCCACATCAGCCTTTTGGAAGAAGAGTTTGGAAGAAGTTGATTCCAACCTTCATGAATGGCTTTGAGGGGCTCAAGACTTTAGTGGGGGAAGTAACTGCAGATGGGGTGGAAATAGCAAGATAACTAGGATTAGAACTAAGCCTCAAAGTAGGTCTCAAAGAGTTAGCTCTTTATTGCTAAAAATGTACTTCAGAAAAAAACATGCTAAATGACTAGATTACTGTCATCTCACTATAAAACTAATTGATGAGCAAAGAAAGTAGCTTCTTGAGATGGAATATTCTCCTGGTGAAGATGCTATAAACATTATTGAAAGGGCAACAACAGATTTAGAATATAACATAAACTTACTTGATTAGGCAGTGGCAGGATTTGAGACGACTGACTCCAATTTCGAAAGATGTTCTACTAAGTGGGTAAAATGCTATCAACAGCGTATCATGCAACAGAGAATCCTTCATGAAAGGAAAAGTTAATCAATTCAGAAAACTTTATTGTTGCCTTAGTTTTTAAAAATTTACCACAGCCAGCCCAGCCTTCAGCAACCACCACCCTGATTATTCAGCAGCCATCAACATGAGGGTGAGACTCTTCACGAGCAAAAAGATTACAACTCGCTGAAGCCTCCGATGATCATTGACATTTTTTAGCAATAATGTATTTTTAAATTAAGGCATGCACATTTTTTTAGACATAATGTTATTATACACTTACAGACTATAGTGTGAACATAACTTTTATATGTACAGGAAGTCAAAAAATTGTGTAATTTTCTTTATTGTAACATTTACTTTGTTGCAGTGGTCTGGAGCCAGAACCACAATATCCTTGAGGTATGCCTGTACATAGAAAATGTTTCAAGTATATAAATCGAGGCTTTTTAAATTGTTGTGGGCAGTACTAAATAAGATAAGGAATAAATGGGTCTCAAAGAATTAGCTCTTTATTGCAGAAAAACGCACTTTGGGAAAAAGCATATTCTCCATCACGTTCGTATACCATCTACAGTATACAAAGAGCCCAAAGACTACTGTAATTTCTCATCGCATGCTCTCTAACAAATGTAATGTGCTTCTACATCGAGAATATTTGACGGATTGAACATCTTTGTTTTTCCACTAGAGTCCGCATTACTGTATGAAAGTTCTCCAAGCATTCTATGAGTTGACCTCCTCAGAAACATGAATATTGAATGGGAAATGCCTTATAACTTAATATTCTATTCCTCTCAGGGGATATCTTTATTTATATGAGAAATAAAGCCTAAAGGAAAGGTGGAAAGTTTTTTATGAGATTTCAAGACATCAGGGAGGTAAAGGAGATCTTTTGAGGAGTTTCTTAACATTTTACCAGCTCGTAATTTTACTTAAGAGTAGTGCAGAGGTATTCTAATTGCAGGAATGGAGAGAAAACTTCACCTTTTTGTTAACTTTATTGAAGGTCAGATTTTCTTTTTAAACTTGTCTATATTTATCTGTTATACACTCACTACTCACAGGTAAAGCTTACTGCTTCACTTATTGAACTAATTAGGAAACACACATGCATGCACATACACAGATAGGAAGAGGAAGAAATAATGCCACAAATAAAGCCCAAATCATTCCTGTTCAACATTCACTGCATCTTTTACATTCAATGTGTATTAAACTGTCAGCATTTCACCAGTTTCTTCTTTTTTTGTAATGCTTCACTCCAGTAGTAACTGAGAGTACTACAGCTTACAAAAAGGAACTTTTATCCATAAAAGAGCTTTTCTATTGAATGAATCAGAAGATAAAACCAATGCACTTTAAAAATACCTCTCTATCATTTTTTCTCAGCTCGTGGCTCTAGACCTTGAGTTTAAACTAGTTCGAAATCAATCAACTCACTCAGAAGTAGAATGAAAGACTTCTCAGAAGAAAGTGAGAACACAGGAAAATATATATTTTTAAATTGCCGATCATCCCTTACATCTCAGAAAGAATTTTTCACTGTCTTGCACAGAATCAGGGCACGTGGTGAAGCATTTGGAAAGCAGATGCTGAGGTCCAACAGCGAGCATTGTCACATAAATCGCAAGGTAGGTTGAGAATCATTAGACAGGAGAGTGAAACAAAGGGAAAAATAAGTGGCTACTCCATGAAAATAAAATCTACATTTCATTAGTTCTCATCTAGGATATAATGTTAATTGAGAGTAAATCTGGATTGATCTCAGAAAAGTAGTCAATTTACAATTTTACAACTCACAGAAACACTATAAAATAAGAATATAAACTCGTTGAGGTAACAAAGCATTAACAAAGCATGTTTTCTACTTTCTTTTCAAACACTCAGAGAGGTGTCTTTACATAGGTGCATAAGGAATTCTTTAGGAATGACCTATTAGATTAATTTTGGGGAAATTCATTTCAATTAACTATTATAAAACTATAGAATCTCAATCTTAATGTTCCTCATAGTTAGTAGTATTTCTAATGGAGACTTGGGGACAATCTAGAAACATGTTGGCGATGCCCAACAGGAGTAAATCCTTCTAACATTGAATACAAATAGGAAATAGAAGAAACTAAAAATATTCCCAGATGACAAAACCTCAGTGTTCACGGTGTACACTGGGAAAGGCTTTAGGAGTAAAGGATTAACAGTGCTTGTGTGTGTGCTGTGTCAGAATCATCAGTTAACCAGCAGACTATCATGCGTTTAGTAATCACAATGACAAAGGGAGAGCCTTGGCTTAGAGGGAAGGGAATTCACTGGAGACATATATTACCATTAACTGAGGTAGAACAGAACTCATTTTCTTTCAGTTTCTCTTTTCCGATTGGCCATCCTCATTTTTTTTTTCTTTTTTGTTAACCTCATTTTTATGAGTGCTCTGAAAATATTGGTTATGGATTTTACAGTTATCATGAAGTTGATAAATGCTAAAGTTTCTGCCCTAGGACAACCTTTTAAAATAAAATTGTGAAAAGATGAAATGTTACTAAAAGAAAGTAGCAATGTCCATGAGTCTGTTTCTGTTATATATATGTATACCATGTTAATCTTATTAGTTACTGAAGCTTCCTAACTCATTCATTAATTTGTCTGTTCATAAACTTGAGCTGTGTGCCAGGCACTGTGCTTGGGACCAAGAATTAAAAGATGCATATCTTACTCTGTTCTCCAGGAGCTTTTATTTTCTGGGATACTAGTCCAGGAACAGTTGATGATGAAACTGTCTTAAGTGGCATGCTACCGTTTTGTAAAGAATATTATAGGGGAGTAGAGAAGGGTGAGCCATGCTGTCAAGGAAAAGGTAAAATGTAAGTTAAGTCTTGAATTCAAACTGGAATTAGGTTGGGAGAGGAGGGTGTTAACTGAAGTTAGCTAAAATGTGGGTACCAAGCATGGGCCTAAGTGAGTCACCGTACTGTCTCTAACTGCCCGTCCATCTCAGTGTTCTGCCTGCTAGGCCCTCGGTAAATAGAAGTTCCAGGAAGAAATCTACATACATGGAATGGTAATGTTACAAATATAACTCTAAAATATTTGAGTAAAATAAGATTATTTTTATAGAGCCAGCATAGTAGCTTCTTAGAGTTTTTGTCATTGTTTCTGGTGTTTTCTCCTCTTTTAGGTCTCTTCAGGAGTAACAATAGTGTTCTCTTATATCAAGGAGTGAGAAAATTACAGAGCTAAAGAATAGGAAGAAATGAGATAGAAGTAATTCTAAAATCACAAATATTTGAAAGAAATTGCTAATGATTCATGAGACATATTTTAGAGACTTCAATAGTAGTAGGCAGTAGTTCTATAATTAATTCATGCAACTCAATGGAAGGTAGATGCATGTTCGATCCATGCTATTGTTTGTATGAAATAAGTCCTTTAAACCAAAATTAAATGCCTTTACGTATGAGGCTAGTTGAATTTCAAAATATTCTATTTTACGGTAAAAGTTACAGGGGTAGGAAAATATTACTGTGAATATTTTATAACACTTAATATCTATTAAGCATTGCAAAGGTGGTTTTTTAAAGGGAGATCAGGCATCAGTTTAAGTATGGGAAATACTTTGCAGATTGTTAAAAATGGGTATCTTGTTTTGCCAAGAGGTAAAATGTATCCTCTATGTTTTGGTTTAGAATTTTGAGAATTTTTTTTTCCTGCTTAAACAGAACTTCAGTTGATCTTTGAACAACATGGGGGTTAAGGGTACTGACTCCTGTGCAGTCAAAAATTCACGTATAACTTTTGACTCCCCCAAAACTTTACTAATGACCTACTGTTGACCAGAAGCCTTACCAATAACATAAATATTTGACTAACGCATATTTTTTGTGTCACATGTATTATATATTGTGTTCTTAAAACAAGCTAGAGAAAAGAAAATGTTATTAAGAAAATTATAAAAAATAGAAAATATATTTATTGTTTACAGAGTGGAAGTGAATCATAAAAAGTCTTCATCCTTGTGGTTTCCCCATTGAGTAGGCTAAGAAGGAGGAGAAAGAAGAGGGGTTGGTCGTGATATCTCAGGGGTGACAGCGATGGAAAAGGTGTAACAGTTGACAGAGGAGGCAGGAGAGGCAGGCACACTTGGTGTAACTTTACAGAAACACATCATAATTCCTGTCTATCATTTTGCTTTTTCAGTTCTCTAAAAATATTTCTACATGGTACCAAACCTTCTTCCACCATTTGCTTTAGTTTCAGTGTCCATATCATAGAAAGATCCAAGTCATAAAAGAAGTCAAAAGCAGTCGTCAATAATTGGGACTCTTCTGACAGATTGCCTAATGTCAGTTAATTTTCTGGCACTGTTTCTTGTCATCTTTTTCTTCACCATCTGGCACTGGATTGTAAACACTCATCTCCATCAGGTCATCTTCTGTGAATTCCTCTGGTGTGGTTTGGTGTCTATTAGCTTTTGAATTTCTCTAAGACGTATATTTTGAAAGCTTCCATCCCCTACTTTTTAATTTTGCCATATCTACAGTCTCTTTCATTATTTCCTTGATTGGTTCTGTTCTAAATCCTCTGAGATCATGCACAGCATCTAGACACAGTTTTGTGTTTTGTTTTTTTCTTTTTCCCAGCAGGAATTTATTGTTTGAGTCTTGATGGCTTTTATGGATTTTTCTATAACAACAACGGCATCTTCAATGGAGTAATCCTTCCAGATTTTCATGGTGTTTTCTCTTTTGGGGTTCGCTGTAATAGATTGACAATTTTTTTTCCATAGAGTACTGTGTATAATGAGCCTTAAAGGTCTTTATGATTCCTGATCTAGAGGCTGAATTACAGATGTTGTGTTTAGAGGCAAGTAGACCACTTCTATGCCTTCATTGTTGAACTCATAGAGTTCTGGGTGGTCAGGGGCCATGTCCAATATCAAAAGAACTTTAAAAGGCTGTCCCTTACTGGCAAGGTATTTCCTGACTTCAGGGACAAAGGATCAATAGAACCAATCCAGAAAAAGGTTCTCCTCTTGAGGCCTTCTTGTTGTATAAGCAAAAGACTGGCAGATGATATTTATCTTTTTCCTCAAGGCTTGGGGTTTAGGGGATTAGCTATTTTATGGATAAGGGCAGTCCTCATCAGAAGCCTGTGTTTTCACAAAACAGTAGAGTTAGCCTATACTTTCCTGCCTAAACTCTGGTGCCTACTTCTCTTCCTTCCTAATTAAATGTCCTTTGAGGCTCCCCTTACCCCGAATAGAGCCATTTTGTCTGCATTAAAAATGTATTCACATAATTATCCTTCCTCATCACTGATTTTCTTAATGACATCTGAAAATATCTGCTGTGTCTTAGTCAGCAGAAGTGCTTCTCACGTTACCTTGATTTTTTTTTTAAAGCCAAACCTTTATCTAAAATTATCAAACCATCCTTTGCTGGCATTAAATTCTCCAGCTTTAGATCCTTCACTTTCCTTTTGCTTTAAATTGTCATATAATGACTTTATATTTTTCTTGAATTATATTAGAGTTAATATGTATGCTTTCTTATAGCAATCCTGCGCTCACATAAAAACTGCATTTTCCATACAAGATAAAAATGTATATCACAGTAAGTGCAAGGTTCATGCCTGCTGGTGTAACTGCAGTGACAGCTTTATATAAATATATATTTTACAATGGTCCTTACACTTATTTGTCTTGAAATGGCAGGCAATTGTGACTGTAGACCTCAGTCTATCATACATATCAAGAAGTTGAACTTTTTCTTGTAATGTTATGACTTTTCTCTGCTTTTGAGGAGCACTTCCAGCATCACTAGTGTCACTTTGTATGGGTACCATCGAGTTATTCAAGTTTTACAATATTGCACTAAGCACCATAAAAATATGTGAGAACTGCAAGATTGTCATTTACTGCAATAACATAATTTATTGAAAACACAAGGATCTGCTCATGTGGAGATGATTAGCATCACAGTGTTTTAAGCAGATACTCTTAACACTTAAGCTCATCACAATAGCAACCAGAGGAGGCTACAAAGTTATTATAATAGAACAGTATAAACTACAGTTAACTTTATGCAGTTACCATTGAATACTACATTTAAAAAAAATAATTTCAACTTTTATTTTAGATTCAGGGATTAACATGTGTAAGTTTGTTACATGGATATATTACATGATGCTGAAGTTTGGAATATGAATAATCCCATCACTTAGGTAGTGAGCATGGTACCCAATAGTTAGTTTTTCAACTTTTTTCTCTTTCCCATCTAGTAGTCCCCAGTGTCCATTACTGCCCTTTTCATATCCATGAGTACCCAATGTTTAGCTCCCATTTATAAGTGAGAACATGTCGTATTTGGTTTTCTGTTTCTATGTTAATTCACTTAGGATAATGGCTTCCAGTCACAGCCAGGGTGCTGCAAAGTACATGCTGTCATTCTTTTTTATGGCTGCATAGTATTCCATGTTATACTGCATCTTTACATTTGTTTACATTTTTCCCAATGATAACTGTATGGTCTATAAGTGTTCATGTAAGTTTTGATACATTTTAACTTTATAATAGATTTGTATATATTTTATGGTACTAAATGATAAAATAGACTAGTAACTACTTATAGTCTATGCATACATGACATCCTTTTTTGTTAATTTTAAAATATTCCGAGGCTACATGGTTTGTCTGAGTTTTTTCAAATCTTTGTAAATCTCTGAGTTTTTTTTCAATAAATATATTGAAAAAATTTGCATATACATGGACTCATGCAGTTGAAACCCATATTGTTCAAGGGTCAACTATTGTCATGTTTTAATACTACACATTGTTATCAAAAGTAATATAAAGCAAATGACCCAATAGTGACTATCTTTCCTCATCCTCCCCTTATTTCTCTTCTTTTCTCATTAGGTCTTAGGTGAAAATATGACAGTGAGAAACCAGAAATAATTTGGTTTTGACAGCCTTGAGAGATGTGGATAAATAGCTCGCTTTGTTTAAAATGCACAGATATGTCTTCTTTCATTTTCTAACAAATGTTTGGTATTGTTGACATATCAATTTGATTGGGTCATATGAGTAGTTTGGGATTTTTTTTTTTTTTAAATAAATGTATTTCCGTCTGACCTAATTCAAGGATCTTTTAGAAATCAGTCTTAATATGCACAGGGCTCTGGACTAGCAATTGTATAAGTAATTTCTCTAATCCCCACAGTAATTCTATGAGGTAGGTACATTTATTATCCACATTTTACAAATGTGGAAATTGAAGCTTACAGTTAATTTATTAAAGACATAAAGTTTCTAAGGGAGGAAATAAGGATTTAAATCCAGTTTTTAAATTCCAAATCTAATGGTCTTAATTATGTTATATTACATTACAACATTATATTAAATTATTCATTATGTTATATTATAGTACACTTTTTTTTGATACAGAGTCTCGCTCTGTTGCCTAGACTGGAGTACAGTGGCATGATCTCAGCTCACCGCAACCTCCATCTCCCGGATTCAAGCAATTCTTGTGCCTCAGCCTCCCAAGTAGTTGACACACCCAGCTAATTTTTGTATTTTTAGAAGAGACGGGGTTTTGCCATGTTGGCCAGGCTGGTCTTGAACTTCATGCCTCAAGTGATCCACCCGCCTCGGCCTCCCAAAGTGTTGGGATCACAGGAGTGAGCCACCGCACCTGCCCTATTGTACACACGATTGTATTATTTACATCCTGGTATATTATTTGTGAGCAGGGGAAAATAGGGTTAAAGGTAGACTTCAGCATCTGGATAAGTTTTTATTCACATGTAACCCTGCAAGTCTAAACTACCCCATAAATTAACTAAGTGTGGGCCTTCCCTCTAACATGTTTGGTTCTTATGCATCTACACTTCTCAACTGAATTTCAGCAAAAACTGTATTTAGTTGGGCTTGAAAGAAACGTAATACTTTACTGTGACTTTCAGGAAAGGATATGTGCACATAGTGTACAAACCTTCTAAATTACATTTACAAAATAAACTAATCATTTCTTGTTGTCTCTGCTGTGCATAAAGCACAAGAAATGCTCATGCTATTGTTCTCTGAGGGCTTTTTATACACTGTGACAGGGCGAAGTACTGCTGTAGGAAAGACACTGGAACAGCAAAGTCTGGTCCTACAAGTCACCTCTTGTCTCACCTAGTTAATATCAGCGGAGTCTAAGAAGGTCCGACACCTGTATGTGATTCAGGGAATTAGGATCAAAGAGATTCTTCCATGATCTGACTTTGGTTTGCACTCCCAAGTGTACCTTGCTCTTGAAAATCTATTTTTCAGTTTCACCATCTGAAAAAAGAAGCGTGCTGCTTTAACTAGTGGCAATAAAACATGGAAGTAGAATCGATGAGTCATAAATTAGTGATTCAAAGATTCGTTACGTGTAAGCTCAATAGCATACCTATTTAGGACATGGCATTATTAGAAGTGGTCAGCGGTTGTGTTCATTGATTTAGTTGTCACCACAATTCATGTTATGGAAAATAAACATATCCATTAAGAGAGTTACCCTGGTAAGCTTTGCACATCCACCTCGTCTAACACAGAGATAACAATTCTATCTTTAAGAGAGAGAACTTAAGTAAAATCACAACTCTTCATTACAAGGTAGTATACGGCTGCCTGCCAAATGGTTCTAATTCACTGAGTAACATCTGAGAGAAACTAGGAAGAACTAAGAGGCATGAGTGATACATGAAAGAAATAAAATGATGAACGGGGAATTCTAGGAGAGAAAAGCCATTAGCAGAAATATTATTAAGCGTGTAGAAAGACCTTTGCTTATAAAACATTTTATAATCTTTTTTTATAAATTTGATTTGGCAGGCTCTCACCAGCAATGTCAATTTTGTGATATTGTTCTCTCAGACATTTAGGCTGAATATTTTTGCTTTAATATATTGGAGGGTCTTGCTGACATCAACTTGCCTTTAAGACAGAGGCATCAAAGTACTCTGAAAGATCACACTAACGAAATTACATGTGACCTCTCAGCTGAGAGCTCTAACTGATATATATTTTTGAAATTTTCCCTTTCTTCCCTGGAGGTTTCATGATAGCATTCTCCCCATTTCCCTTTTAGAGGTTGATGAAATAAAGCTTATATCTTTACAATTTTACCAATTAATACCATTAATAACTTAATAAAAATGATAAGTCAGTCACAGATTGAGATGGGGATTTAGCTTTAAATTAGTTCCAGTTGTGGAGTTACTTCCCAGTTGTCAGCAGGAAATTTCCACACCTAATTGTATTCACATGTTTGGATCACAGGGACAATGAAATACAAGATTCTTTCTTTTAACAAATTTAATGCTATTTTAAACACTAGACAATAGTTAAATATAAGTATTATGTAATACGTAACATTTGTATAGTTTGTTTTTCAATGAGTCAGAAATAACTCAGAAATGTCCAGAAACTTTATATATTAACATTTTGAATTACATACAGCAAAATTCCTTTGGTTTTACTCCATATTTTGTGGACATTCTGTAGTTCAACTTGCGTGTGCAATTTTAAGTAGTCTAGGTTGGGGTAAACTAGACCCTATTGGCTAAATCCTGCTTCCCACCAGTTTACATGTATAAAACTTCAGAAGAACAGAGCACCCCATTTATTTACGTAGTGGTTGTGTTTATGTACTGCTTTTGTGCTACAACAGCAGAGGTGATTACTTGTGATGGAGACTGTATGGACTGTAAGCCTAAAATACTATTTGGATTTTTTCAAAAAATATGTTTTGACCCTTATTTTATACAATGCAAGCAGAAATTCTAGTCCTCATTTATTATAATAAAAACTATAAAGGTTTATGTATGTAACATATAGGAAGTTATACAACTAACATTTCTTGAATGTACATTAGATGCCAAGCAGAGTATTTATTGCCTGCACAAATAGAGATTAAAAATTGAAATTAAGACTATTCTATCAAAAGTTTCTCATCTCCAAACTTTTTATTGGTATGTTTCTCAGCAACCTAGAAAGCTGCCAACAATTCAGCCCACAAAGTGGAGAAGTTTTAACTCACTAGAGAGAGATTCAATTCCATTTTATTCCATTTCAATTACATGTGGGAAGCTGGCCTTTGCATCTGCACATAAGCCAACCTAAGGTATTTAAAGTGAGACATATGTATTACTCTTCTCAGAATTCATTTATCAACCAAGTTACAGCAATCAAAGAGGATTAGGAGAGGAAAATTCTTTTACTGTATGCAATGTTATGCAATGTACCAAATCAAGGGAAAGGATAGCAATATTATAATTCTATGGTTCTAAAAATATGCAGATCCCAAATCATTTAAAAATTTTTTTCATGGACATAACAGTATATATTTCATAAGTAGGAAGTGAGAGTGCCTCTGAACCGCTAACAAAAATATAGAGGGTGCAGAGTTCAAAAACTAAGAATTCACTGTTGAAGCTGGATGATTATGATTCCCCCTCTTCAATGTGTTTTTGCTGGTTTGGTACAAGCACAAAGGTTAAGCAATTACCTGCATTTTAGGCTTTGGTTTTTTTAAGTTTTGGTTTTTTATTTCTAAAGTAATCATTTTCCAGCAGAAAACTGAACCACTGCTGGGGACTATTTTAAAATAAACAACTTGCAAGAACAACTTAAGAACATAATTCATTGGAAGGTTGTTATTGTAACAAATGTGCTCGTTTCCCAACTTGCACATTCAACCATTTTGAATGCTATATAGATTAATTCATAGCCGAGGGAAAGGAAAGGTTTTCGAGACTTTAAACTATTTATTAAGCACTATGGCACAAACAAAGTGTTATAAGTAAATTTATCTTAAGTTCAACTCAATGGGCACAACACAGTCAATTTTTAAATCGACAAAAATGTTATATCCACTGTATAACTATAGCATGGATTATATTACAGATACATTTATTTTAACCAACTCCTATAAAATTTTGCTGACGTTTCACTTGCTTTAGTTACATTTGTTATTATATAAAAGGGTGAACCTAGATTATCGAAATATAAAGGCATGAATTTATTTCATGTTTTATCAGATTTTTCTTCTGAGCCAATTTTCTTTTAGGCTTGGTCTCAGAGTACTAGTAAGGATAGACTCATGCACTCAATCAGAACTGAGGTGGGAGTATATAGGAAGGGTTCATTTCTCTCTACATAATGTCATTTATGGATATTCAGTGGGAAAACTGTGCTGAAATATGTATAATAATAACAAAGTTTTCTATGGAACCACCACACCCTCCTTTCCCCACCACCACAACCAAAAACCTATTGTTTCTAAAAGCGTTTGTCCTGGTTATTTTCTCTTGAAACAACCTAGTTTTCTTTTTCCTTTTCTGTTCTTTTTTTCTATTCTTTTGTGTACAGCTCTTACCATCCTCTGCCATTTTTTATAATTTACTAATTTGTTATGTTTACTGGTTGTTGTCTGTCTCTCCTACTGCACTATAAACCATATGAGGGCAGGGACTTTATCTATTTTGTTCCTGCTATATCTGATGTTTCTGGAACATGCCTGACACGTAGTAGAAATTCAGTACATGTTTGTAGAGGAAAAGTAGGAAAGAAGAAAGTAATGGCTACCGTTTTCAAGAATCATTAAGGTAAATTAACATGATCTATAAGATATAGCAACATAATGAAGCAAATCAACATAATTAGTAAGAACCCAGAGGTAACTCTTTGCGTTCTTCTCTTCCATGAGGATTATATTTTCCCTAAAAATAAGACTTGATTGAGAACAGATGGGAACTGAAATCCAGTTCACAATCCACTTGTCAAATCCTGAGCCCTGATGTCATTTGTCTTTGTCCAGAGAGAAAGTCTTTTCCTAATTAACATAGAAGCCCAATGTAGACCAGCTGTAGCTTTTGCATTTACTCATCGTTTGCTATAATCGTCATTTTTGGACTGATATTCTGTCAAGAAAGAATTTTTCTTATTCAAGCATTTGACACTGATGATTTGCCATAAATTGAGCATTATTTTTTCTATTACAGCAATTTGCAGATTATTATTATTTTTTGAAATGGAGTCTTGCTCTTGTCACCCAGGCTGGAGAGCAAAGGCATGAACTTGGCTCACTTGGCTCACCCAGGCTGGAGCGCAATGGCATGAACTTGCAAGCTTTGCCTCCCCGGTTCAAGCGATTCTCCTGCCTCAGCCTCCTGAGTAGCTGGGATTACAAGTGCCTGCCACCCTGCCTAGCTAATTTTTGTATTTTCAGTAGAGACGGGGTTTCGCCATGTTGGCCAGGCTGGTCTCGAACTCCTCCTGACCAAGATCTCGAACTCCTGACCAAGGTGATCTGCCCATCTCGGCCTCCCAAAGTGCTGGGATTACAGGCATGAACCACCATGCCTGGCCAATTAGTTTTTACTTAAAGTCTTATTTCAGTCTTTAGGAGAGAAACATTTTATTTACCCCTCACTGTAAAATTCTGCCACATTAAATGACTCAAAGAATGAGGACTTCCCCGGCATATTGGATACAATACATTCTTTTTCTGAAATAGAGATGAATTTTGCTGTAGACTGAATAATTGGCTTCAATTCTTTACCTCTCCCAGCAACCACATTTTCACTATGTTTTTTCATGGGCATAAGTTTTTTTCTGCCCTTTGAGTTGGGGCTTAGTATATGGCTTGCTTTAGTCAACAACACATTGGCAAAAGTGATGTTGTATTTTTAAAAGATAGAATGAATGATCAAAATCATATGATCATCTCAATACATGCTGAAAAAGCACTTAACAAAATTCAACATTCTTTTATGATAAAAACTCTTCCTAAATTAGGTATAGAAAGAGAATACTTCAATATAATAAAGGCCTTCTAGGACAAACCTATAGCTAATATCATATTTCAGTGTGAAAAGCTAAAAGCTTTTCATATAAAATCACGAACAAGATAAGGGTACCCTCTCCTCAAGTCAATATAGCACTTAAAGTCCTAGCTAGAATAATTAGGCAAGAAGGAACAATAAAAGACATCCAATTCGAAAAAGAAGTAAAATTATCTCTATTTGCAGATGACATGATCCTATTTGCAGAAAACTTCAAAAACTTCACCAAGAAACTGTCAGAATTAATTAATACATTCAATAAAGTTGCAGGATATAAAATCAACATACAAAAATCGGTTGCATTTTTATACACTAAACAATGAACTATCTAAAAAAAAATTTTTAAGTCCCATTTACAATGGCATCAAAAACAATAAAATACTTAGGAATAGATTTAGCCAATGAAGTGAAAGATCTGTACACTGAAAAGTATAAAACGATGAAAAAAATGGAAGAAATCACAAATAAATGGAAAGATACCCATTAGAAGAATTCTTGAGAGAATCACTTGAGCCTGAGAAGTTGAGACTGCAGTGAGCCAAGATCAGGCCCCCGCACTCCAGCCTGGGTGATGGTGAGACAGTCGGTGGGAGAGGCCCCCTGGGGTGGAGACTCAGGAAGTTCCTGCCATTTGTAGCGGGAAGGAGCCCAGCCCCGCCTCTCTCTGTGTGGAGCTTGGGATTTGAAGGGCGGGCAGGAAGTACTGGAGCAGGGACTCTGGCCTAGTGAAAGTCTCTGTTTCCCCCTTTTCTTCCTTTTCACCCAGTAAAACCCTGCTTTACTCACCCTTCAAACCATCTGTGAGCCTAAATTTTTATGGCCATGGGACAAAGACCCTCTCTTTATCTAAACTGAGGAAAAGTCCTGCAACATTTGTGGCGCACAAGGTGGGGCTCCAGAAGTGGTAAGTGAAATGGGGACTCAAAACCTCTCACTGTTGCTCCCAAGCACTTTTATCCTTGGAGTTCAGAGGGTGGGGGTCACATGCCCCCAAACCCGGTTGCTCCCGGGGGCCAGGGGAAGGCCCTTTCCTTCCTTTTTCAGAACGAACAGGCAAGTCCGGGCTCCTGGCTCCCCCTCCCCTCCCCTCCCCTCCGAGCCATCGCGAGGGACACATGGCCCAAGGGCCCCACACAGCTGGCTGACAGGTTCCCAGCCACAAGCCGCTGCAGCCTTCCCCTTCCCCAGCCAAAGGGTTTTACTGCTTGGGGCTGTAATTAAGCTTAAGCTTTTCTTCCCGGGGAAGGAACCAGTTGCAGAAGAATAAGAGGTTCTTTCACAGGCTTTTTTTTTTTTTTTTTTTTTTTTGAGACGGAGTCTGGCTCTGTGGCCCAGGCTGGAGTGGGCGGCGCCATCTTGGCTCCCTGCAAGCTCCGCCTCCCGGGTTCCCGCCATTCTCCTGCCTCAGCCTCCCGAGGAGCTGGGACCACAGGCGCCGCCACCTCGCCCGGCTATTTTTTTGTGTTTTTAGTAGAGACGGGGTTTCACCGTGGAAGCCAAGGTGATGTCGATCTCCTGACCTCCTGATCCGCCTGCCTCGGCTTCCCAAAGTGCTGGGATTCCAGGCCTGAGCCACTGCACCCGGCCAAACAGGCATTTTTAACTGTTTCTTTTCTTTGCTCTTCACCCTGTGGGCAGTTCGTTTTTAAAGTATTTTTTTTTTTTTCTAGAAGACATTTTACTAGGCCAGTCCCCCCCACCCCCCTCCCATCCGCCACCACACCCCCAAATATCACTGTGTAAAGTTTTGTGTCGATATCACTCTGCAAAGTTTTGGCTGAAATCAAGCTTCCATCTTTTTTTACATCCTGAGGGCATGGCTTGTGACTCCTGTGGCAAGGCTTCCTTTGGCCACCCTGCCTTGGGGGTAAGTTTTTTTCTGGTTTGATAGCTGCATATTTTTCTAGCCCTGCCTTTTAAAGAGCCCCACCCAGCGATTTTCTTCTGCCTGTGTGTACTGTGTGTGATGTCTGTAAAACTAGTTCTAATTAATTTGCCTAAAGAAAGACGGGTGGGTGGATCAGGAGGACAGGAGTTCTAGACTAGCCTGGCCAACATAGTGAAATCCCGTCACTACTAAAAAAGAATTAGCCTAGTGCGGTGGCGGGCACCTGTAATCCCAGCTACTCGGGAAGCTGAGGCAGGAGAATCGTTTGAACCTGGGAGGTGAAGGGTGCAGTGAGCCGAGATCATGCCACTGCGCATGCACTCCAACCTGGGCAACAGTGTGAGACTCCGTCCCAAAAAAAAAAAAGGAAAGACAAACATTTAGACCAAGTATTTTTTTTAAAGCAAGTTAAAAGCTGTGGTGCCTTTCAATTCGTGTGACTTTAATCTTTGAGAAAAACGGCCTTAAAGATTATTGGTAAAATGCAGCTGTCATTATAATGTAAATATGGGAACTAAACTATGTAGGTGAGATGCAAGTTTGTTAAGTGTTTTGAAGTTGCAAACTGCTTTTTGGGTTTTGAGAACTGTTTGACTTGCTGGCTTCACAATTGGTAAGGCCTGGGGACGTCGGAAACTAACCGTGCCCTTAATTAAGAAGGCAAACTTTGACTACACTTAACACACAATTAAAACAACTTACCAAGTTTTACCTTAAAGTTAAAAATTGCTAGGACTTCATTGAAACTACTAGAAATAGATTTACCTGCAAGGTGTGTAAGAACAGTAAAACGTGGTTTTTTTTTTTTTTTTTTTTTTTTTTTTTTTCCCCCCCCCGCAAAAGGTTATAAGAAGGCATGGAAATGTAAAGTTTTACCTAGGGTTAAAGGATTGTTTTGAGTTAAATTAGGAAGAAGCTGAAGGTTCAAAGAAGGGGTGGAAGAGCTGTAGAAATTAATCTTGCGGAAGAAGTTCTCTATGTGAACATATTGACTAAATTCAAAAAAGGGTATTATATGGTTTTTCTGTAAATTGAGCATTGAAATAAAAGCATAACAAGGGTTCTTAAGGTGCGAATCTACTCCTTGGCAAAATTTCTAAAGGGTTATAAACGGTTTTTGCTTTTTTAAAATTTTTGAGTCTTTGTTTTGGCAAAATAAATAACTTATGGTAATCTGGAATTCTATTTCACAATATTAATTGTTTTAAACCTCGAACATTTAACAGCCTTCCCAAGTCAAACTTCAGTCTCAAAATTGTCTTCCTGGGCACCTGGCTTTTCAGGTACTTCAGAGGGCCTCTGAAGTGTCCAGAAAAGAGAGCTAAACAGGATTATTTGACATGTTTAGGTACATGGGACTGCCAAAATGATGCTCAATCTTCTTTAGGCTATAACTTGGTGAATAATGCTAATGTCTGAATATATGCTATCAACCATAATTAAGGTTTTTATATTAAGCTATTGTAAATCAGAGAGATAACCGAACTTGTAATTGTGTTTCTAACTGTAACTACCCTGGAGATTTTGGTATTCGCAGACAATCCTTGTCTTACTTTAAAACCTTTTCAAAAGATGGTTTATAAGAAGCTGTAGGACTCTGACAGTTGCTCTTAAATATAATTTCTGATTATATTTGAGACAATCAGGCTTCTAATAACTTTAGCTATTGTAACATTGGAATAAAGAAAAATGTACAGGACCCGTGAAGAGCCGAAATGTTTGTTTATATCAAACAAAACGTGTTAACTAAATGGACTGAAGGCAGGAAGCTGAAGCAATCCTTTTAATTTTTGGTTGGAATGTTGCTGCTCCTTGTTTTGTTTTTCACAGTCAAGGTAACTTATTTTAAACTGTTTATGGCCTTTAATATTTAAGTAAAGTATACTTCTGGGATCAAAATTTGGAGCATGTTTGTTTCTCTCTGCCTGATTCCTCTAGAATTTGGAAACTGAGTATTCTTAACTTATGGCAATATGGTTGTTTGCATCAGTGCCATAAGAATCTATTTTTCTTTTGCAACAGGACACAATGGGAGAAAGTGGTTATTTCACACAAGGCTCTGACTGGAAGGGTATGCTTCCTTTTAAGGAGTCAATCTTGACTTGCAGAGCCAATAAAAGCCCATTGGAGAAACTGGTCTCATACGCTTGCCCATGCAGTCGCTGTACAGGAATCCTGACCTGTGGTCAGTAAAGAATGTCACTTTCTAACAGGTCCAGGAGCTTCAAGTTTATCTTGGGACCTTAAAAGGAGAGAATCACCCAACTCACAGGTATTGAGGATAAACCCATGGCTGGATTTGGCTTTAAAAGGTCTTTTCTGAGATTCTTTGTGGAACAAACTTCCATCAAATTACATAGGCCAATCCAAGAGTCCTATGTAGAAATAATTATTCTTGTTGCACTTTATGCAAATAATCAGGCCAAGTATAAAACTAGCCGGGCGCGGTGGCTCACGCCTGTAATCCCAGCACTTTGGGAGGCCGAGGCGGGCGGATCACAAGGTCAGGAGATCGAGACCACGGTGAAACCCCGTCTCTACTAAAAATACAAAAAATTAGCTGGGCGCGGTTGTGGGCGCCTGTAGTCCCAGCTACTCGGGAGGCTGAGGCAGGAGAATGGCGTGAACCCGGGAGGCGGAGCTTGCAGTGAGCCGAGATCGCGCCACTGCACTCCAGCCTGGGCGACAGAGCGAGACTCTGTCTCAAAAAAAAAAAAAAAAAAAAAAAAAAAACTAAAGTCTATTTTGCAAACAACTCAGTCGTATGATGATTTGTTTTCTTAACAAAAATGAGAACTAGAGAGAGAAATTATGTTTCAAACCTCATCATACATTTGTTATTAATTTCTAAACCTAGCCATTTTTAAGCGTTCACCTATATTTTAGACTAATCCTGCTTGTTCCTATGAACCAACCAGCAATCTCTGACTGCAGCTCAGAAAGAACAAAGTGATGAGTAATGTAAAAATCTGTATGAATATTCCAGTTCTGAGCAATTGTCCTGCAAATCCTGCCAGGTGATGGGAATAAATAGGATGCTCCTCACCCAGAGGTTTCCTTTTTGGGAGGGTAAGACCAAGGGAGCTCACCAAAGCCAAGCACCATGCACCCAGCAAGCATAACTGGAGCCACCAGTTATCTGGGCGTATCACAAGACATCCTTTCCTCTCCCTTGTTGGAAGAGGACTCAGTTCCACGGTTTCACCTTAGCATTCGGCTTATAAGGAGTTCATCCCTCTGAGACACATTTTTGTCCCAGATTCAATTCCAAGCTTCAGGTCAGAAGCACTAGGAAAGAAAATTGGATCTGTGGGATCCAGAGGCAGATGATAATGGAAGTTAAAAGGCACAGTGCAGGTGATTCCTGCTGACTAAGCCAAGCCCAAGCTTCCTGTTCCACATTAGTAGTCATGGCATAAATGAGGTCTAGGGAACTCCAAGGCCACTGACAGTACGTGAGAAAGAGACATAGGTTAGAATGGATAATTCCTGTTCTCTAGGCCATCTTGCTTCATGGGTACAAGCCACTTTGGTACTCATGGTGGCATCTGCCAGGGTTGCCAGAGCTCAGGGATACAAGGATGGAAGACGGGAAGAGGATGCTCTTCTCTCTCTCCTCACTTACCAAGAGTATTTGCTAGAAAGAGAAGGGAACCAGTGATTCCTGCTCCCCTCTTTCTAGATGGGTAGTCATTTATCTTCAGTTTGTACCCCTTTTGAATGCATCGTGAACCCATGGGTCTCCTTTAAAAGGCACCTTCTTTTTCCTCTCTCCCCCTCTGTTCTCTCTTCACTGATAGGTCATTGTGTCTCTGTACTGTGGGACATGCCCCTCAGATGCATCCTCCAAACTGGAAAGAGTTAATTTCCCAAACCTTAAACTGATTGGCTTAGGATTGGGTTCAGGGAAAGGGAAATCAGAACTCAGAAGCCCAACATGCTGGCAAAGGGTGAAGTTTTTTTTTTTTTTTTTTTTTTTCCAGTCAGGCCTTAGGACTCCCTCTCCCTGTGCAAACTGATAAAAGGCCTTGGAATTTTTTTAGCTGTTTGTACCTCTCCCCTTTTTTTGATGCTTGCTTTCTAATAACCTGGTTTCTCGGTTCTTGCCTTCAGGCCATCAAACTCCATTTATACAACTGGAGCCTCTGACAATGGCCCTTTCTGCTGGGAAGCCTTAGGTAGGCCTCTGAGGGAGCTCTGACTGCCATTTCTGCAAAAGAGCAACACTATCAGCAGGAATCAGTTAAGATCGGTTTTTGTTCTTATCCTTAATCTAATGGCAGTTAGATGTACCTCTTTAGAGTGGGGAATGAGACAGCCAGGTGGGAGGGGGTCCCCAGAAAACCAGCCTGCCCTCTGGGGTGGAACCTGAGGAAGTTCACTCCATTTGCAGGGGGTAGGAGCCTGGCCCCTTTTCTTCCTGTGTGGAACCTGGGATTTGAATGGCCAGCTGGAAGCACTCTGTCAGGGACTCTGGCCTAGCAAGAGTCCCTGTTTCCCTTTTTTCTTCATTTTCACCCAGTAAAACCTTGCTTTACTCACCCTTCAAACCATCTGTGAGCCTAAATTTTCATGGCCAAAGGATGGACAAAAACCCTATTTTTAACTGACCTAAGGAACAGTCTTGCAACAATGGGAGAGAAGCACTGTCTCAAAAAAAATTCTAATTCATGGATTAGAAGATTTAATATTGTCAAAATGTCTATACTATCCAAAGCAATCCATAGATTCAATAAA
The DNA here is from genome assembly GCF_024542745.1 of Macaca thibetana thibetana. Taxonomy (NCBI): domain Eukaryota; kingdom Metazoa; phylum Chordata; class Mammalia; order Primates; family Cercopithecidae; genus Macaca; species Macaca thibetana. The sequence continues at coordinate 188,241,648 of NC_065579.1, read as the reverse complement.
ATCTCTATCAAAATTCTAATGTAATTTTTCACAGCAGTAGAAAAAAAATTCTAAAATTCATATGTAACCACAAACAACCCAGAATAGCCAAAGAAATCTTGAGCACGAAGAATAAAGCTGGGACATCACAATACCTAATTTCAAAATATGCTACAGTGCTATAGTAAACAAAACGGTATGATATTGCCATAAAAACAGACATATAAACTAATGGAACAGAATAGAGAGCCCAGAAATAAATCCAAGCATTTAGAGTCAATGGATCGTTAACAAAGATGACGATAAAACACAACGGGGAAAGGATAGTCTCTTCAATAAGTTATGTTGGGAAAACTGGACATCCACATGCAGAAGAATGAAACTGGAGCCTTATCTCACACCATGTACAAAATCAACTCAAAATGAATTAAAGTCTTAAAGGTAAGACTTGAAACTAAAAGTACTAGAGAAAAGCATAAGGGACATTATGCTTTTTTGGCATTGGTCTGGGCAATAATTTTTTTTTTGGATAAGACACTAAAAGAACAAGAAACAAAATAAAAAATAGATAAGTGAGATTGCCTTAAATGAAAAGCTTCTGCTTAGAAATGAAAAAGAAACACACACACACACCAAAAAACCCAGTCAACAGAGTGAACAGGCAACCTACAGAATGAGAGGGAATGTTAGCAAATATACTTTATAAGGGGTTAAAATCCAAAGTATACAAAGAACTCAAAAGCAAAAAAGCAAGTAACTCACTTAGGAAATAGGTAAAGAACCTGAATAGACATTTCTCCAAAGAACACACAAAAATGGCCAATGGACTAAAAAGGCACCCAGTATCACTAATCATCAGGGAAATGCAAATTAAAACCCAATGATGTGTTACTTCACGTCTGTTGAGATTGCTATTATGAAAAAGACAAAAGATAAGTGTTTTTGAGTGTGTCAAAAAAGAAGGAACTTTTGTATACTGTTGGTGGGAAGGTAAATTGGTACAGCCATTAGGGAAAACAGTGTGGAGTTTCCTCAAAAAATTAAAAACAGAACTACCATATATAATCAGCAATCTCACTACTGGGTACATACGAGGAAATGAATTCAGTATTTCAAAAATGCTATCTATATTTGTATGTTCATTGCAGTATTATACACAATAGCAAAGATATGGAATCAATCAGAGTGTCCATGTATGGATAAATGGATAAAGAAATTGTGGTACACAGTGGAAATTATTCAGCTATGAAAAAGAAGGAAATCCTGTTATTTGTGAGAGGACATTATCTTAAGTGAGATAAGCCAGGCACAGAAAGTCAGATAATACATGATCTCACTTGTATGTGGAATCTGAAAAACTTTATTAATCAAGACAGAGAGTAAAATGGTGGTTTTCAGGGGTTGAGGAGTGGGAGAAAAAGAGAGATGTTGGCCAAAGAGTACAAAGTTTCAGTTATACAGGATGAGTAAGTTCTGAAGATTTAACGTATACCATGGTGACTTAGTCAATAATACACAACTGAGTACTTGAAGTATTTGGAGAGAGTAGATCTTAAATGTTCTCACCACACCAAACAAAAAACATGTTAACTATACGAGGTGATGGACATGTTAATTAGCTTGAGATTGGTAACCATTTCACAATGTATATGTATATAAAAATATAATGCCTATACCTTAAGCATATGTAATTTTTATTTGTTAATTGTATCTCAATAAATCTGGAAAAAATACCTCATGCATTTTCACTTTTACACCTCACCATTGCCATTCAGAAACACTGGCTTGATAAGCTAGCTGATAAAAGGATAGAAGATGTAGAAGAGAATCAATCATTCCAGCTGACCCAGTGAACTGCAGTGTGAAGTAGATGAACCCCAACATATGCAGGGAGAAGCAGAGCCACTAGTGCCCTCAACAGCGAGCCTGCCCTCAATTAACTAAAACAGCCAACCTGCCAATTCATAAGAATAGTCCATTTGTTTCCATCCCCTGAAGTTTGTGTTTGTTTGTTTTGCAGTATTTTGTGACAATAGCTAAGTGCAATGAAAGCTAACTGTATTCTGTGAAAGGCCCTGAGCAACAGTTATGCACAGTTCACAAGATGTATAACCGTGTCAGACCAAGGCAGGCACTTTTAATGTGCTTTCCAATATCTGCACTGTAATTGTATCTAGGTTTGTCTGCATCCTTTTTCTTAACGTGACTTGTATGTATGCATTTATGTTCTAACTCATGATATGTTAGCAAAGATATTATAACACCTTTTGCATGAATACAAACAAACGAATTGGAATAAGGAAAATTCATCTTAAGTCTTTTTTTTTTCTGTTCTTTTTCTTCTTTTTCGCTTCTGAAATAATTCTTTTCATTCGGCTTTTTACAATCATTGTAGCAATTATATCTGTTTTGTGCTTCATCCCTTACATAAATTAATTGTCGTCTCAGTGTATTGCTGTAAAAATAGGGATTCCTAGGGAGGATACTTTCATAGAATTGACTTAATTATTCAGAGGCCAATTATCCAGTTCTAGGCTATTCACATTGTTTTTATTTTCTCACTTCTCCATACATTTGAATATTTCTCAGTCCATTAATGATCCATTTTGCTTCTCATTAACATCTCTGGTAAAAGGTATGGTGAAAGAACTAATTGATTCTTTTAGTAATGATGAAACTTTTGAATTAACTAGACTCAGGATACACTCACTATATTACCACCTACCTGACTAAGACAAACAGCTGAGTTTATTTCATGTTATAGGTAAACTTAGACTGATAAAAGGTTTATTATTATTTTTTGCTGTATAAACATATAAACAGGGCATCAACTGTGTCATCTTTTTCTAAGACTACAAACTGAAATTTTAGCACTATTAGCCTCTAATAAATACTTCTGATTTTCTTGGCCCTCAGGTTGAAGGATATAGTTTGTAATACTATTTGTTCGATTTTCCTATTTATTTGACTCTCTCTTACCCCAGTCCTTAGTGCCACCATTCTATTTTCTGTTTTTGTAAGTTTAGCATTTTTAGATTCTGCATATCAGTGAGATCATGAATAATCTTTCTGTGTCTGACTTATCTTACTTAAAGTTTTCTGGGTTCATACATGTTGTCATAAATGAGCACACTTTCTTTCTTTTTTCCTAAATAGAATTCCATTGCATGTATACAGTAATACGCCTCCTCCATGATTTTGCTTTCCATGGTTTCACTTACCTGCAGCCAACCATAGTCCAAACATATTAAATGGAGAATTCCAGAAATAAACAATTTGAGTTTTAATTTGCATGTCGTTTCTGAGCAGTGTGATGAAATCTCACATTTTCCTGCTTAGTTGCTGTTCAGTACAATCCAAGAGTTCAGGCATTCACTGGGGGTCATGAAACATGTCTCTCTTGACTACGAGGGACTACCATATACCACGTTTTCTCTATCCATTCATCTGTTGATGAAAACTTAGATTGATTTCATATCTTGGCTATTCTGAATAATGCTACAATGAATAAGGGAGTGCAGATATCTCTTCCAGTTATTGGTTTCATTTCCTTTGGATATATGCCCAGAAATGGGATGGCTGGATCTTATAGTAGTTCTATTTTTACTTTTTTGAGGAACCTCCATAATGTTTTCCATAATGGCTGTAGTAATTTACATTCCCTGCGGTGACAATTATTAACTATATTGTATTGCAGTTCTGTGATGCTCGGGGCTCTGCAAACTATATTTCTCCTTTGCCAGCCATTTCCCTGTTAGTTCTGCCAATAGAGGCCACTAGAGGAGGATAAAAGGTAGTTGGAGTGAGAAGGCACTTGCTTCTTCCAGGTGTCTACTGGTCCTGCCAGCGTAGTCTCAGCAGTCACTCTTAATCCTGAAGTAGCTGTTGGTTCCAGTGTCTTGCATTCTTCCACATTCTGAGAACCAGCCTCATTACTTTTTTTTGGAGAAACTAGTAACAGTCTGGTAGCACACTTTCCTTCAGTTCAGCAGGGTACGTCTTTTGAGCTTTGGAGATACCCGCAGAGTAGTCAGAGGTTCTCGTTCCTAAGAGATCTGAATCACAGCTTCTCAAGGCCTCTCTTCTAGAGTTCTGACAATTCAACTTCTTTCCTTGTTCCTTACATGCTAAGATTACTATCACTGTGTTAGTCCAATGTTCCCTTTTCTATTGTTGAGTCTTCCAATGCTTTTTTTTTTGAGACGGCGTCTCACTCTGTCATCCAGGCTGGCATGCAGTGGCGCAATCTCAGCTCCCTGAAAACTCCATCTCCCTGGTTCAAGCAATTCTTGTGCCGCAGCCTCCAAAGTAGCTGGGGCTACAGGCATGCACCACCACACTCAGCTCATTTTTTGTAGTTTTAGTAGAGACAGTGTTTCACCATGTTGGTCAGGTTGGTCTTGAACTCCTGACCTCAGGTGATCTGCCCTCCTCAGCCTCCTCCTCCAAAGTGCTGGGATGATAGGCGTGAGCCACGGCACCCAGCTCCAATAACTTTTTAAACATTTCTTACATTAGACCCTCTCTTTCAAACTAACTAGCATCGTTTCCATTTGCTGGCTGTAGCCTGATGATATGGTGCTGACTTTAGATGTCTGTCAATCACCTTAAAGACAAAGACTTTTGGCTTTGTAGCCCCTTCTATTCTTAGTTCATGGCTTGCTGTAGAAATGCTTTCTCTATGTATAGTCATGGAAGATTTCTCTGGTCCCATGCTCTGCCTACTAGTCATCTATTTTACATCATTTGTACCTAATATATTTTGGGTGTATATTAACTTAGCTATGTTAAGTGGTTCATTTGCACTGTTCCCCTCATCAGACACTGAGATCTAATTGTCATGCTTTCCGAATTCTTTAAATTGTCTCTCTCCTACATGTTGTCATTATTTGGCTCATTTCTATCCTCAGGGAATGATGTAGCATCCTCATCCTCATCAGCCACTTGATGAGACTGAACAGTGTCAATGTCAGCCTCATTCTCACTTGAGTTTTTATTCTCTGCCTCTGAGTTGGCAAAATTTCCTCCCACTTGTGTTGCTGTGTGGCTTTTACATTAAGCCTATTAGTTTTAAGTAAGGGGTGGCCTTGATCCGTTCTGGTCTGGTTCCCTAGTGCCTCCTTTCCTCACAGTATTCCACCAGTCATCATTAACTTATGATACTACACTGTGTAATAAAGTCTGCAATTAGTGCTGAGAAAATGGCTCAGAAGCAATGTGTGTGCCTTGATTGGCATTCTCTGTGTTGTTTTACAAAACCTGATTTCTCTTCCTGGGGCAAGCCAACCCTGAGGCTACTTGGCTCTTCTGTTCTATCATTCCTTTCTACTTCTATTGTTATGCCTACAGTATTGTCATTGAAGCAGAGTCCTCCCCCACACAATACGGAAGTTTGGTACTGGCCACAGTGTTCAGAGATGAAGTGGTTTGCTTTTTCTGGTTTCTTCCCCCAAACTAGCTACATGAATAATAATATTTTGTACATCTCAAGAAATTTTCCCCCAAAGCATCAGCTTCACAGTGTTGTCTACATCAAATGTTTATGCACTTTTGCCATTGACTTCTTGTGTCTGGAACACATGGGAGTAGCCTCAGAAGAGCAATATTTGTTGTTGCATGCTCTTTTTCAATGCTTACCCACCACCTCTTTGGAAAAATTAGGAAAGTAAATAACCAAAGTGAATTGCAATCTAACTGAATGCAATACTCAGGAAATTTTCAAAGAGGATTTCTGAATATGTTGGCTCTTCCGCAGTCTTCTCTCTCTCTCTCTTTTCTTTTATTAGCCACACTTATTAGAGTTCAATTTTCACACCAACTGTCATGTGTAATTGAATATTAACCAAATAGGAGATAGCATTAAAAAGGGGGAGAGAAGAAGAGGAAGGAAAAGTCTTATTTTAGTAACAGAAAATACAAATTCAGAGTTTCAAACTTTTTTTTTTTCTTTTGGTTTGTTTCACCTATGGAAGATTTTCTTCTTTCCCTTTCTCCAAAGTTGATTAGGCTGGGAATCAGACATAAATTTATAAGATTCTAGATACTGTTTTTGAGAAAAGTCCTTAAGAGATGTGAGTAAGGGAAGAAGATGGGTAGAAAGTGAAATTGTGACAGAAGTTTTACCCCAAAGAAAATTGTAATGAAGAAGACTGGTTGAAAAACAAACACACACACACACACACACACAGAAAAACTATGTGCCATGACTTTTTTTTTCAAACTATTGAGAAGATATGCTATCACCATTTTCCCTTGAGAAGATATGCTATCACCATTTTCCCTGGCGTATCTGTTTTGCTTCTTGCTCATAGCAAGAATCTAAAGATGTGCAGCATCAAAGTAATACTGATGGCTAACATATAGTGTTTTCTATGATCATCAAGAGTGGCAGCGTTTCTGGCAGACAACTGGATCAGATAGCCAGGACATGAATTTGAGGTGATCCACAAAGGACAGTGCTGCATTTTCCATATCTAGAGGCTGTATCTGGGTCAAAAGAATGCACTTTGCCTTTGCTTCATACAACTTGAGCCAGCTGGACTCTATCCAGGAAGATAATGCTGACAAATCCTGGGAAAGCAAGCAGCAGCAGCTTCTCTCTCATCGTGCAGCATATGATATCACTGTTTCTCCTGAGTCTCTTTGTCCCTTTGACATGGAGTAATAATTAAAGCACACAGATCTGCACTTATTAGAGGCCAAATAGCAGCCTTGAATATTGAGTCAGAAGTTTCTGTATCTCTAAGTCACATAGCAAAGTGCATAAAGCAACTCCTTCTATGAAGGAATAAAGTCATCTCTTCATCCTTACCAGAGAGTGAAGAAAGACTTACGGAACATGTCATATAAACCAGCCCTTGTTCTGCTCTATGTACTTATTGTACACATGCTCATTTAATGTTAAAAGTAATGACTGTCTTGTGGATTAAGAATGTGAATGTTGGCATCATTAAGAGCCCTGGAATGTAGCTATTTTTATTCTCAATTGAGAGATGAAAAAACTGAACTGAACTTGTATACAAGGAGATATGAACATGAATGAAGACAATTACATTGTTTTTAATGGAGGAAAGATTTTTGGAAAGTACCCAAATGTAAGGAGAATAGGCAGGTAAATTGTGGCATGTATATCTAATGGAATGCTATAAAACATCAATATAAATAAAATACAGCTATACATGTCAATAGAGATAACCATAAAAAATGTAAATAGCCTGTATCTTTGCTGTTGTGAATAATGTTGAAATGACTGATGGAGAGGAGATATCTCTTTGAAATACTGGTTTCATTTCCATTGGATATATACCCAGGAGTGTGACTGCTGGATCATATGGTAGTTCTATTTTTTTTTTTTGAGGAAACTCCGCCCTATTTTTCAAAATGGCTGTACTAATTTGCATTCTCACCAACAGTAAGTTCCTTTTTCTCCATATCCTAACCAACACTGTTCCATTTTCATCTTTTTGAGAATAGCCATTCTAACAGGTATGAGATGAAATCTCACTGTAGTTTTAACTTGCATTTCCTATGTTAATTAGCTTGATTGAATCTTCCTACAATGTATACATCTTCCTACAATGTTTTGTATAGATCAAAACATCACATTGTACTCTATATAGTTACCGTCAAGTAAAAATAAATTAATATAAAATTAAAAAGAAAAAACCCCTAAAACTATGATATTGAATAAAAACTTCTAACAGAAGACTATGATTCTGCTAATATGGACTTCAAAATATGCAAAAGGAGATAACATATTATTTAGGAACACATATATTTGGTAAAAATATAAAGAAAACCAAAAGACTGATAGATCTTAGCAAATCCTCTGGAATGGAGAGAGAGGGATTTGGAAAAAGACCCAGAAGAATCAATACAATTCTATTTCTTAAGCTGTGGGGGATACACAGATGTTGACTTATTATTGTTTTAAACAACTTAATACATATACACCATTCTTTATGCATGATGCCAAAAAAGACAAGAAAATAAGGAAAAGTAAAAGAAGACAAAGTAATTAACTTACAATAATCTAAATTCAGCACCATGTCCTTCATGCTACAACAGCCATGATGTTCAAACTTGTGTTTCCTTCCACAAATAAGCAGAAATCTGTGTTAAGACATGAAGAAGAGGTATAGATACTGAATATAAGAAACAATGTGCTGTATATGAATGCATATAAGAAACTTTAGATTCTACTTTTAATCCTGGCACTGGCTTGTTCATTCACTTTTAGCACCTTTGTTTTCCTATACACGAGATATGTTGTATACAGACCTTCAGAAACTTGCAATCCAAATGAGAATTTAAAAGATTTACTAAGAAATGCCAAATAACCCTTGCCACCTCCCTTAGATTTAGATAAATAAAATATTATAATACAGACCTAAAGGGGTGAAAAAATGTATGGCTAATGAAATTATAAGATTAAATTTCCAGAATCTGTTGCAGTATCATAACCATAATTATAGTCTGTTGTTTTTGAAAATAATGCAGAAGGCAGGGACAAAGTCTATACACTGTAATGCTTTTTGAATTGTGCCCTTTTTGAATTGGTATAGAGTCATAAAATAAGTGTCCTTTGAATGCTACAATAGGAAAACTGTATTTAGGGCAATTTTTATTTTTTCATGTCTATTTAGGAAAAGCACTTGAAATTATTTTAATGGAGAAGAAAATTAAAGATTATTTCAATAGTTTTGATACACCTATGAACAACCTTTGAATATTGCTATTGAGCAAAGCAAGGGGGGTAAAAATGCCAATTATTTGCTTTAAGCCAGTTGTGTAAGAGCTTTGGGCTAAGAATCAGCAGATCTGTTCACAAGTTCACCGTGTCACAAATTCACTGTGTAATTCTGCACTTTATTTGAATCATTACTACTAAAGGATTTGAGGGGGGCAGATGGCTCCCAAGGTCCTGTTCATTGTCATATCGTCATCTTTTCTCCAAAACATGCCACACTTAAGACATGACTATCCCATCCCCATCTCCTGAGCTCTTAACTCAGAGGGCCTTATTGACATCTTAGATTGTGGTCTTTCCTGTTAGGTGCTCTGTGTTATAAACTAGTTCTATGCTTTCCAGTATGGGCATGGGCATGTGTCCTCAGCCCTCTCCTATCGTGATTGGCTGGGAGCCTGGAACCAGAAACTGGCCCATACCTCTGTTCCTACAAACTGCTGGTCTGTTTTCACTTTGCAGCTGCTTGACTTGAATGCCAAATTCTCCTAGTGAGTGGTGGCTGACCACCTGGCCAGGGCCATGTAGCCAGCTGCCACTTACAGCTTGAGGCTAAAATATAAGCATTCTAATGCCTAAGCTCTGCCCCATCTGAACTCACTTCTCTCAGTTCTTTTTCTCTGTGAGTGTTAATTCAGGGTTGATTCTTCGCCCCTTTCTTCTTTCCTCATATGCTTACTTCTTCCTTACCTTTCTGTAAGAAATACATATTTATAAATTGCCTGTGAAGTACTATGCCCTGTGTGTGGATAGGGCCTATTATTTTATCTATGTAGATACGTGAGAATTGAAGTTTTGCATGCATGGAAAAAATAAAATCTCTCAAACACAACAAAAGAGACAGAGGTACCAAATTCCATTCTTTTTCTATTCCCATAGCCAGCAGAATTTCATTTCCCCCATCCTCCTTGGAAGTCACCTGCTCCCAAATGGTGCTTGGTGGATTTAAATGATATTCAAAAATCCCAGCTGACAGTTGTTAGCTGACTCTGTTTCTGCCATAGCTCAGATCTCTCCCAGGATATTTTTGTTTTGGTATACAGGCAATGCCGTGTATCCAACAGTTAACCTAATATATTTCTGTTATTCTCTTGGGTGCCTTTTTGCAGCTAAAACTATTCCATGTTGTTTCCTAATGAGAATTGTGGTTGAACACGGAGTGGCAATAGCAGGTCAGTCCTTAGGTTTAACCCCCAGTATATCCTCTTTGTTTTTTAAAAGCTTATTGGGCTAAAGCCAAGGTAGCAGTTAGAATCCGGAGGAACTCAGGGGAAAGGTTTATGAATGCATGGTGAGCTCATGTTATCAGTTCCTATTTTAGTGTTTCAAAATCTCCCCTGGTGTTTGAAAGCATCTTGATAATTAAAAGAAAACATTGCCTCATAAAAATTTCATCTTCGTTTCAAAGTAAAGCATTTTTTAAAAGACTTAGTTTTACAGAACTTAGATGAACTATGCTTACCTTTCTTCCATCCCTCCATTCTTTCTCTCCTTTTTTCTTTTTTTTTAATTTTTCTTTTTCTACATGTAATAAAGGTGACTGGTAGAAATGTGAATGATCAGAAATGATTAGAAAATTGATTGCTTGATCTGACCTTTTTTTCATAATTAGGCAACTGACTCTTCATGTTATCGTCAAATACTCTGTCCTGAACTGATTTTGGCTTTGATATCACAGGTCATAGACTCATCTAAGCCTCTGGAGTTTACACTGGAACAGGGGCCAAAGGACTTTAACAAATGTGAAATAAAACAGTATTTTAATGGAAAAAATATGCAGCCTCAAATGCTTATCACTACAAATCTCTGATAAGAGAAAACAAGTTTGCTAATGTATGTATTTGTGTTTGGTACTTCTAACAATGGTATTCATGTGCTTTAATGAGGCAATACATTCAGATGATTTTTTTCATACTTTAAATTATCACAGTGACATTGACCTGAAATGCCTGGGCCCACTGGAGAAGAACAAAGGGCTTATATAGTATATGCCAACATTGTTCCTTTCTAAAAGGATACTGGGGAAGAATGCAAACATATATTTAGGCCCTGTGGTCTCATTTCACATAATGAGAGAGCATTACCACAACCAAAAACACTGCTTGGTGACATAGTGGGTAAGGGCCTGACATGCCCACACAAACAGGGGCATCAAGGGGCTATTTCAGATTCTTGATTTCTTGCCAAATAGTGAATAATCTTAAAATCAAATGTGCAGCAATAATAGGCCCAGCTGGGAGGATTAAGAAATAAATATCTATCGGGCTGCCTGATCTCTTTTTTCTTTAGGTTTAGAGTAGGATAAATGAAAAAGGGGAGGCCAAGAGGGAGTGGTTTAATATAGAATAAATTGTCTAAAAGGGATCGGTGAAAGCAGGATTATTGATGAGTTAGGGAGTGAGCTAGCTGACTTTTTATTTTCAAACTAAGACAGGATAGAGGTATGGGGATAAAGTAGGAAATCAGATAAGAAAAACAAAGGATGCAGGCATATTGGCCTTAAGTAGTCTTTTTCTGTTTCTGAGATTTCTTATGTTCTTGTGCTCTGAGCCAAGATCAATTGAGATTAATCAGTTGTATAGAAAGCATTGTGATCACATTGCAGGCTTTTAAAGTTTAAATTTGTTTATTGAGCACAATTTGGTTAGCATCAGGTGCTGAAGTTATAGACACCAACACTAGCATAGAAATTACTTTATTTAGCTCCCAGTTGTAAGTTTCTATAGCAACTGGGGTCTATACCAGAAAGCTGAGATTCTCGTGCTCAAATGATTCAGGCAGAGATGGCAATATCATATTTGGGGGGCACTTGCTTCTTTTTTCCACATTTTTTCTGTCTTGTGAGAAGCCTCTTTAATGTGATTCTCTCTGCTTAGTCATACTTTTAATTACACCTCTGCTTTGAACCCTCTCCTTTTGGCAGCAGTATAAAGTATTTATTTTGGTTATGTTTCGATTTCCATTGACTAGTTAGTATGTTGATGCAGAGGAGAGGAATGTGATCTGTTTTAAATACAGTTGAAAATTCTGAATAGTGAGGGAAGTGTCCATGGTGACAAATGCAGTTAACCACTCCAGGAAAGAATTGGGATATTAATTCATAAAGGAAACCTAATTTAATTTCTACATTATGCTTCCATTCTGACCATAAATGCAATGTCATGATCCTTTTCAATATGGGGGATGTCCCTTATGAAGTTCTCTTTTTAAGTTTTTAAGTAAACATGTACTTGGAAGAAAATTGATTTTATTTTTGTTTTATAAATGAATGTTTTTATTGTAACAAATAGGACTTTTTTGGAGTGGCTTGTTATGGTTGAAGTAATATGTTATGATGCTAGTTTAGCCAATACTGCACAAAGACTTAGGAAAATATAATTATATCCTGACTCCAATTATGAAAATAATCTCTACATTAAAAATATATAAATATAGTAGATTTCTTGCTGTCCATGCTTTGGAATGGCTGTAATCCAGGCATCTATCATCTATCTATCTATATCTACATATTTATATCTATACAGATACATAGATCTGTGTATATATATCTGTATATATGTATAGAAAAATATATCTGTATTTCTAGAAAAAATGAATATCAAATAAACACTGGAAATACATGTTTTAAATAATATTATCTTTTCTATGAAACTCCACATTTTACAAGAACTGGCTTTTGATATTTGAAATAATCATGAACTGAGTTGTTTAAAGACTATTTAGTAGAAGACTGCTTATGGTATAATGTATGGCATAGTCTTTTAGTTTGGCAAATGACAAGAATAAACCATAAAAGCAAGGATTCTCTGTGTGCCCTAATAAAACAAAACAAAACAAAAAAGGATTTCCATTTAATGTTCACATTTACTGCTAACTTGAGGCCTATTAACATTTGGAAAACACAAATTCTAAAGGCAGCTGCTAGCAATTGGCCAATTATAATTTCACGATTGAAAGAGAAAATCTTATTTCACTATAAAATTCGGTACTTGTTTTCTCCTTTCATGAATTACCCCACAGCCAAAGCACAATGTGTGAGAGAGGAAGGAGAAAATAGACTCGCTCCTGGTTGTCTGCAGAAATGCATCACCTCAGATGACCTTGATTCTCTTTGCATTCAATAGGAGATTTTCTTTTACTAATTTTACAACAGATTTAATTGTAATAAAATTAATTCAGATTGTGATTATCTGTCTCTATTTGTACTTAGTTTCTATGAGGAATCTTAAAATATCATCAGTTCCATAGTTGAGTCTCTGTGTCATTATTCAGTATGTCTGTTATATCATGATATATCTGAAGTCACATAAACCAGTTTTGCTCTTTCAGGCAAGCAGTTTCCAGAGCTCCGTTAAAACTCTGAATAGATAATTGCTCCTTTAACAAAACATGCATAGACAAAACATTTGATGAATAAAGAGCAGTTATTAACCTACTCACATTTGTGAATATCAGGGTTTAGAACTATTACAAAATGGATTCTGCCATGAGTCAGTTTTGTTTTTCCTTTTCAAATATATCCATTACATATATTTTTTTTCCTTCAAGTAACTTATAGTAATATTACTTAATTTAAAATGTACTAGCTCTCCTAATGTAGCAACTTTATTAAAAAGAATTAAATGTTTACTCAAAATCATAGTCAAATAAAATGTAGAACTTCAAAATAGTGAGTTGAATTTCTCAGTATTTTATTGCAGAAATGAAAATAGTACTTATTGGAGGAGATAAGTGATTTATACAATTTGGTTCTGTTAGCTAAATCAGAACAGGCTTACTTAAATGTGTATTTTAATCGTAAATTAGTTTTTGTAGTCACAAACCAATTATGCTGGATTCTCATTAATCATTTGTTGGTAACATTAAACAGTCAGTAGATTAGAGTGTCAAAAACATTTGGTGGGGAGAGGGGTGTTACGTGCAGAAACATTAACCTCGACCATCTGAGGCTCCTCTCTTTAGAAGGCTTATTTGCAAGATTGGCCATTGACTAATATCTGGGAACTTGGCTTCTGAAACACTCCCTTAACTGGTAAGGTAGTTTCACTGGGCCTAGACATTTGTACAAACAGTGGTATTTATTGTAATATCTGCTTTCTTTTTGCAAGTCTGGAATTCTGGTAGTTGCTAGGCAAAAATGTCTCTGTTCTCAGCCCCCAGTAAAACTCCTAAATTCTGAGTTTTAAATGGGCTTCCAGTGGCAGAAAAATTACACACATGATGCTGTATTTTTTTTGTTTTCTAGAGGAACAGTGTGCTCTGTGTGAGCTGTCAGGTTGGGGAAAGGTGTTATGAAACTTCCCATGGATTCTTTCTTGTCTTTATCTGATGTCTTTTCCCTGTCTAACCCAGCTCTTACTCTTTACTATGTCTTTATAAGAAATATTAGTGTTTGGTGGAACTATGTACCTGAGCCTTGTAAGTCCTTCCAGTGAATCATCAAATATGTAGGTGGTGTTGGAGACCCTTGAGTCAGAGTGTGTCTATTCTGGCTGATTTCAACAGTGTGGGAGTTTAAAAGAAAATCAACACTGAGCCATGGCATGGATTGAGCATACGGGAATAAATACCTGCAGAGTAGATTAGCATTTTGGCAAATGTGCCATGATGAATATGCTTGCTGTCTACCAAATTTGCATTAAAATACAAATAAGGTAATATAAAAGCTGGTGTCAGCTATGAAAACAAAACCAAAAAGGAGATGCTATGGCAAAGTTTGACATTTATTTATGTTAACTGAACTATTGCCAGCTTTTGCTTTAAGTGTATTTATTAAATTCTAGTGGAATCTGAGTTTCTGTTTTAATGGCTTCTTATCCAATTTAAGAAAGTATACAGGAGATCCAGAATAAGAATGAGCTAGTAGTAAACCTGATGTACAAAGCTTGTGTTGGGTGGAAGTAAAACAAAAATCACTTTTGAAAGCTTATAAACACAAGGCCTACACTCACACTAATATGAGAACTGAACTCACACCACTAGTGTGGTCTGAAATAATACCCAATCAAATAATTTAATTTAAAGTGGCTCTGGATTGGTAGTGGCCATGGTAAATGGCAGAAACAAACACAATTCTTTCTGGAAAATTATATTTCCAAAGTAGGCCTCTAAGAAGTTCTGCTTATTGCTTGAGTTCCAAAGAACACAAGATCATAGCCAAAAATACAAAACACATAAAAAGCATTAAACTATGAGCAAAGGCCAGCAGAACAAACAAATAAACATACAATAAAGCCAATGAAAACCAAATGAAACAGACCTATAAAAGTTACCCACAAAAATGTCTCTGGAAACTAGTGGTTTAATAGGCAAACTCTTTCAAATGGTTAAAGAAACATAATTCTTAAACTATATGATCTTATCCAGATCTTGGAGGGAAAAAAGGGGCTTTCCATTTTATCTATGAAGCTAGCATCATCCTCATATCAAAGTTTCACAGGGCACAAAAATATAAATTATAGACTAAATCTACTTTACATCCTGGATATGAATATCTTAACAAAATATCAAGAAAACAAATTAAAGGTTAGATTTTAAAATCATTTGGCTTCTTTTGAGAAGTGTCTGTTCATGTCCTTTGCCCACTTTTTAATGGGCTTGTTTTTTCTCTTGTAAATTTAAGTTCCTTATAGATGCTGAATATTAGACCTTTGTCAGATGCACAGTTTGCTACTATTTTCCCACATTCTGTAGGTTGTGTGTTTACTCTGATGATAGTTTCTTTTGCTGTGCAGAAGCACTTTAGTTTTATTAGATCCCATTTGTCAATTTTTACTTTCGTTGCAATTGCTTTTGGCATCTTCATCATGAAATCTTTGCCCCTTTCTATGTCTAAAATGGCATTGCTTGGGTTGTCTTCCAGGGTTTTTATAGTTTGGGTTTTACACTTAAATATTTAATCCATCTTGAGTTGATTTTTGTACCTGTGTAAGAGAGAGGTCCAGTTTCAATCTTCTGCACATAGCTAGCCAGTTATCCCAGCACCACAACAGGGAGTCCTTTCTCCATTGCTTGTTTCTTTTAGATTTGTTGACGATCAGATGATTGTAGGTGTGTGGTCTTCTTTCCAGGCTTTCTTTTCTGTTCCATTGGTCTATGTGTTTGGTTTTTCACCAGGACCATGCTGTTTTGGTTACTGTAGCTCTGTAGTATAGTTTGAAGCCAGGTAACATGATGACTCAAGCTTTGTTCTTTTTGTTTAGGATTACTTTGGCTATTCAGGCTCTTTTTTAGTTCCATATTAAAAAAAATAGTTTTTTTCTAGTTCTGTGAAGAATGCCATTGATAATTTGATAAGAACAGCATTGAATCTGTAAATTGCTTTGAGCATATGGTCATTTTAGCTATACTGAGTGTTCCTATCCATAAGCATGGAATGTTTTTCCATTTGTTTGTGTCATCTCTGATTTTTTTGACCAATATTTTATAATTCTCATCATAGAGATCTTTCACCTCCCTGGCTAACTGTATTCCTAGATATTTTATTCTTTTTATCGAGATGTTTTACTGTAAAGAGAAGAAGAGAAATGAAGCAGTAGCAAGAGGAAAATTGATTAGGATAATTTATTTTCATTTATTTATTTATTTTTTCTGAGATGGACTCTTGCTCTGTCACCCAGGCTGGAGTGCAGTGGTGTGATCTTGGCTCACCGCAACCTCCGCCTCCCAGGTTCAAGTGATTCTCCTACCTCAGCCTCCAGAGTAGCTGGGATTACAGGCACATGTCACCATGCCTGGCTAATTTTTGTATTTTTAGTAGAGATGGAGTTTCACCATATTGGCCAGGCAAGTCTCAACTTCCTGACCTCGTGATCTGACCCCCTCAGCCTCCCAAAGTGCTAGGATTACAGGTTTGAGCCATCACGCCCAGCCCGATACTTTTTATTTTTTAAAAAAGAAGAGATAAAAGCAACATGCATATTAGTTGATTGGTTGATCTGAAGAGGGAAAATTTAATAATCAGGAGAGGGAGCATCCTTGGAGCAATGTCCTTGGGTAGACAAGAGGATGCAATATGTGCGAAAGTGGATGGTTGGGCTTAAACAGTGATATTTAATTATAACATGAGAGACAGCAGATAGATTTGGTGTCTTGCAGAAGTTGTCTTCTACTCACTTAACTTTCTCAATGAAAAACAATGTTGTTCTGAGAATGAAGATGGAGAAGGAGTAATTAGAAGAGTCGACAGTATCTAGCAGAATCAAGAATGAATGAGCTACAGAGATGTGTTCTGATTTCCAAGAAGCAAGAGAAGACCTCTTGATATTTGTAGTCATGTATTTAAAATGAGATCGACTGGTACGGTTGTGCATTTTTCTTGAACCACAGTCAGTTGCACAAGTGAGTGCAGAATAGGCAGAGTGTTGAGGTTTCAATAAGCATATATACAAACAGAGAGTCAAGAAATCTGAGAGTGTAAGCACAGAATTGTTAATTTAAGGTTATGTAAATATGGGTTATCCAAATATCAGTGCTATAGTAACATCCTGAAGCAAAACAAGCACAAAGTTATAAATGCCTAAAGTGGAGGAAACTTGAAACTCTCATGTTAAATCTCCAATGTAGTATTTCTAACGTGTGAAGACAGATTGGTAGGCAGCCATTTTTTTTGCATCTTAAAATAACTGGGGGCATAGTTAAAATTTTATACATCAAGTGATTGCTATTATTGAATGTTGCAGGTGAGATGTGGTTATTTTTAGTTTATTTGAAATGTTTGACTGGCAAGTGGGGAGGGGGAAGCAAATATTTGAAATTTGGAAAACCCTAAACCTTTTGGTAAGAAATTGTAATTTTCACTTAAATTTTCTTTAAGGATATAAGAGGTTTATAATTTATGTAGTTAAATTGAACAATAACTATTGATGACTATGGAGCAGGTAATTATAGCCTGCAGAAAAAGTTATAATCTAAGGATTGTAAAAATATGATCCGGAAGTTGTGTAATTGCATCCATTTCTGTATTTATGTGAATTTATAAACTGCAGTAAGTTTTCAATGAGGTTAATCTTGTTTAATATAAGTAAATGAGTCTATAGACTGTGATCTCCCCAAACTAAAAAGTACAGTACTTGGAATTGTGTTCTTTATGGTTGTAGTGTTGGTAAAGCACTAATATACAGAAAATAAGGGAATTACATAGTGCAAAAAACAAACAAACAAAAAAACCTTCGTGATTTATTAGGATTTCTTAGTGGAAATATCTGGGTAAACTAATAATAAAAAGCTTGAGCTGAGTGAGAGACATTGCAAATGAGGCAGAAATAATGCATTGTAGATCCTGGTGGAATCAAAGTATTGGGATAATGGAGATATGAGTTGGAAATTTAGGAGGTAACATTCAAAGAGTGAGATTCTTTTTTTTTTTTTTTTTTTTTTTTTTTTTAAGACAGAGTCACACTTTGTCACCCAGGCTGGAGTGCAATGGCACAATCTTGGCTCACTGCAACCTCCATCTCCCTGCAATGGCACAATCTTGGCTCACTGCAACCTCCATCTCCCTGGTTCAAGCGATTCTCCTGCCTCAGCCTTCCAAGTAGCCGGGGCTAGAGGTGTGCACCACCATGTCCAGCTCATTTTTGTATTTTTAGTAGAGAAGGGTTTCACCATGTTGGCCGGGCTGGTCTCAAACTCCTGACCTCAAGTGATCCACCTGCCATAGCCTCCCAAAGTGCTGGGATTACAAGCATGAGCCACCACACCTGGCCTCAAAGAGTGGGATTCTTGAAACTGAGATTACAGAAGGTTGTAGTGATCAGTAACAAAAAACGCAAAGGTATGACCAGGAGAATGAGTGGTTTATATATCATGAAGTATAAGATCTTTCAAAAGGAGTCAAAAGACTAGGGTATTGGAAGCATCACCTATGTGAATATTAAAATCACTACAAATGAATATAGCAATAGAGTTAGAGAACGTTAAGACTGTCCACAGATGAGGGGGTCAATAGATAACTCCAACAGGGACATAAAGTCTACATATCCATCAGGTTTTAAGGACAAAAGTAGAGCATGAAAATGATAATGGAGGATAAAGATGATACCTACCCCATATTCAGTCCCTGTGCTAGGAAGGCTGTGGGAAAACAAAAAACAAAAACCAACCACACAAACAAAAAAACAGCTAACACTAGAGAGGGCTGTAGAGAGCACTGTGTTCAATGGAGATCTTGGATGATGTTGTAGGAATAAGGGGTAAGAAATGTTCAGAGAACATATTGAGAGTATTGAGAATTTTGCTGTGGATGTATGGTGGTTTCCAGAAGGTATAGTTGGGAGGTTTTAGAAATGAGGGTGGTGACAGTTGGTTATAGGATAGGAGTTGTATAGAGCTACATGGAGAGCAGAAGGTAGGAAACTGAGGGGAATCTGAGAGTCTTCTTCAGTGGCAAACAAACAAGAAAAAAATAGCATGATGGCATTAGTACGGGTAGTCTTAAGACAAACATTAATGGCAAAACTATGAGGAAGGAAGGAGCAGTAGGGAAGGATAAATGTGGACCCTTTTCCACTCTTCAGAGGAAGCATAAAAGCCAAAGTAGAGTTAGTGCTATTTTGATGATCTAGAATTCTCTGTTGACTTCGCAGATGGAGGCTGATAGGTCTGAGGAGCGTGGCAGGCCTTTCAGTGTTTCAGTGTTCAAAGCTCATTCTTGACACCCCCTGGGGTTGGTGGTGGTCTTACTCTAAGCATGAAAGGCGTGTTCCTGATTCATCTAGTCTTAAGATATGATACAAATGGACAAGGCAACAAACAAAAAAACAAACAGAACATAAAAGTTTATCTTGAACCTAACTTCAATTTTATTTGTAAGATAAGATTGTAAGATTGACTATATGTGCATATCTATCTATATAGATATTTATATTAAACATTATATATATATTATATTATATATATATAAATAGAATGAAACGTAGCCAACAAAATACTAAAAATAATAGTGTTGGGGGTGAGATTATAGGTGATGTGTCCACTCTTGTTTAGTCTCTTAAATTTCTTAAGGTAAACACCCATAGTCAGAAGAGAGCCTTTTATTTAAGAAAAAAATGTTATTTTTAAAAATACTTTTTGTTGTTTATAGGGTTATACATTTATAAATGCTTGCTGAACTGATTATGACATTTGACTGTTTGTTATGGATGTTGCTTAATTCTGAGAATACAGACTCTATTTCTCAATAGTAACAGTTACTTTTAAACAATTTATAAAAAAATAAAGAGTTACTCATTTTTTGAAGGAAAATAAAGGATAGGTACTGTTCTCACAGCTGGTTTTTAGTTAAAATTATAAAATATGTAATTTAACTAGAAGAGAGTCATTTCAAATATACTTAAGTAGTTTAAATAATTACATGGAGACAATGCAGGTATTTCTCTGTTAGATAAACACATACTATTAGAAAACAGGATGATTTAAGGAAAATTCACAAATCTATGTTAAAAAATTTAAATCAGTATTTTAATAACAGGAGGATTTAATGTGAAACAAGTAGCCTTTCTGAAATAAGCAATCAAAATAATTCATTAAAGCAGTAATCACTGGTAAGCTTGGCTGTTGCTCTACTTGATATGTAAATAAAATTGGTAAACATTGTTGAAATAACACCTCAGGTACTTCAACTTTCTTTATCACTGAGGAAAAAATAGCAGTTCATTATCACTCTGAATTTCAATATTTTCCCACTGGAATACAGAAAGGAAGATTCAACCAAATAGTTGATAAGACCATAAATGAGAACTAAATAATTTTTCAGCCTAGATGTAAGCAGGACCAACTAAACTTAGTAATCAGGACAAACTTTTGAAAGTATTAAAGATTAATGAAACAAATTCACAGTTGTTATAGATTTATGTGACTTATCAATGTATTTAAGAACATAATTTGTATGGAATAAAGAGGATTAACAAATTGATGTCAGATTTGTTTCTCTATCCTTTCACCTCTGTGCTTACTTTCCTCTCTGCCATACTCTTCATGCCCTGTTAATTTTTCTTGCAAAATTACAATTTACATTTTAGGAAGGAAAGCATTTATCTACTACTGCAGTTTTGACCCTGCTTCCTCCTCTTATTGGAAAACCCTGTATCTCTTTGACTGTATTATTTTTTCGAGACTGACTTTCTTCCTTTGTAAGGCTATACTTATCTGCGATGGTAGTCACTCTGAACTTCTTTTATGTATAAACTTTATGTACTTTTATGAACTTTTAAAGTATGTGTTATATTTGTATATATATTACCATAATCTAATAGTTTGTTTTCTACTTTATGAGAGTGTCAAAGGCAGGAAGAATCACTGATGTTTTATGTATAGATATAATTGGAGACTAAAAGCAGGTTTGAAAGAGAGTTAGAAGCCTATGAGAATAATTTTGATAATCTTCTACTACTAACTAATAAGGAGATAAAGTGAGACCTAATTTTTGGAGATCTGAGTATAAAAATTCAAGTGTTTTAGAATCTAAGCAAAACCATTGCTAGATAAGGGCCACTCACTGAAGTGTTACAGACCTATGATATGACATTCATTCTCATTTAATTTATTTATCTTTTGCCACTAGTTGGCAGTATGACTGAACTACAGTTTGATATTCTGCCACCATATAAGTGCCCAGAGTATTCGCTAATATTGACCATGTTTGGGAGTTCAGATATTAGCTGTCTGGAGTTAGGGTGAGATGCCATTAGGATGTCCCTTTGAGATCTGAGACCTGTCGTCTAAAACTTCCAAGTGAAACATATGATTCTCAGTCACACTTTTTAAAGTAATATCAGACTTACAAAGTGATAGAATGGGCTGACTGCATATTACTTTGACTTAGAATTTAAACAAGTTTCTGCTGGAGGTCTGAGAAAGTGTCCAGGTTGGGGTTTCTAATCTAAGAACAGAAAAACAAGTTGTCTAAGTTTGAGACTTAGGGCGGAGACAGAGAAATCATTTTTGGTGGTAAGGGAGAATGGGATGAGGTTGTAACTAAGAATGTACCTATTAACAGTCATTTATGCCAAGCGACTTGCTTAGGTTCAAAGCCCAAGTATCAGGAGCAGGGATAATACCGTTTGAATATTTGTCTCCACCTAACCGTCATGTTAAAATGTAACTCCCAGTGTTGAAGGTGAGGCCTGGTGGGAGGTGTTTGCATCACAGGGGCAGATCCCTCATGAGTGAGTTGGGCCATTCCTATGGTGATAAGTGAGCTCTTGCTCTGAGCTCAAATGAGATCTGATCATTTAGAAGGGTGTGACACTTTCCTCCCACTCTCTCTTGCTCCCAGTTTTGCCATGTGATGTGCGTGTTCCCCCTTTGCCTTCCACCATTATTGTAACTTTTGTGAAGCCCTCATCAGAAGCCGAGCGGATGCTGATGCCATATTTGTACAGCCTGCAGAACCGTGAACCAATTATACTTCTTTTCTTATAAATTACCTAGTCTCAGGTATTTCTTTATAGCAATGCAAGAACAGCCTAATACAGGAAATTGGTACCAGGAATGATGTATTGGTGTAAATAAATATACCTGAAAATGTGGGAGCAGTTTTGGAGCTGGGTAATGGGCAGAGTTTGGAAGAGTGTGGAGAACTCAGAAGAAGGTAGGAAGATGAGGTAAAGTTTGCAACTTCTTACAGACTGGTTAAATGACTGTGAGCACAATGGTGATAGAGATATGGACAGTAAAAACCAGGCCCGTGAGGTCTCCGATGGAAATGAGGTACTTATTGGAAAATGGAGCAAAAGTCACTTTCGTTAGACCTTAGCAAAGAACTTGGCTGCATGTTGCTCATGCCCTAGGGATCTGTGGAAGTTTGAACTTTGGATTGATGACTTAGGGTATCTAGTAGAAGAAATTTCTTAGAAAGTGCTTAGAAGAAATTTCTAAGCAGCAGTGTTCAAAAATTTGCCTGGCTGCTTCTGACAGCCTATGCTCAGATGTGAGGGCAAAGGAATAACTTAATGTTGGAACTGATTTTAAAAGGGAAACAGAGCATAAAAGTGGCAAATTTGCAGCCTGGCTATGTGGCAGAGAAAGAGAAAGTTTTTTTGGGGGGGAACAGGAATTCAAGAAGGCTGCAAAGCAACCACTTGCTAGAAATATTTGCATAACTAAAAAGGAGCCAAGTGCTAATAACTAAGACAATGGAGAAAAGGCCTTGATGGCATTTCCAATACCTTCACAGTATATCCTCCCATAACAGGTCCAGAGGCCCAGGAGGACTGAACTATTTTGAGGGCCAGGGCCCTGCTGCCCTATGCAGCCTCAGGACACTGCTCCCAGCATCCAGGCTGCTCTAGCCCCAGCGATAGCTCAAAGGGGCCCAGGTACAGCTTAGGCTTTCACTTTGGAGAATGTAAGTCACAAGCTTTGGCAGCTTCCATGTGGTGGTAAGCACATAGGTGCACAGAATGCAAGAATAAAGAACGCTTGGCAGCCTCTTCCTAGATTTCGGAAGGTGTATAAGAAGGCTTGGGTGTCCAGGTAGAAGCTCATTGTAGGGGAGGAGCCTTCAGAGAGAACTGCTAGGGCAGTGTGGAGGGGCAATGTGGTGTGGAACCCCTACACAGAGTCCCCACCAGGGGACTGCCTAATGAAGCTGTGAGAAGGGAGCCACCATCCTCCAGACCCCAGAATAGTAGATCCACTGGTAGCTTTTACCCCACACCTGGAAAAGCCACAAGCACTCAATAACCTGAGAGAGTAGTTTCGAGGGATGAACCCTACCAAGCCACAGAGGCAAAGCTGACCAAGATCTTGGAAGCTCACCCCTTGTACCATGGATGTGGGACATGGAGTCAAAAGAGGTTATTTTGGAGATTTAAGATTTAATGTCTGCCCTGCTGGGTTATGAACTTGCATGTGGCCTGTAGTCAGTTTCTTTTGGCTGATTTATCCCTTTTGGAACAGGATTGTTTACCCAATGCCTGTACACTCATTGTATCTTGGAACTAAATAACTTTTTTTTTTCTTGTAAATTTTCAGGCTGATGTGGTTTGACTGTGTCCCCATCCAAACCTCATCTTGAATTCCCACGTGTTGTGGGAGGGATCCAGTGGGAGGTAATTGAATCATGAGCGCAGGTCTTTCCCATGCTGTTCTTGTGATAGTGTGTAAGTCTCACAAGATTTGATGGTTATTATAAGAGAGAGTTTTCCTGCAGAAGGTCTGTTTGCTTGCCACCATCCAAGTAAGACATGACTCGCACCTCCTTGCCTTCTGCCATTATTGTGAGGCTTCCCCAGCCACTCAGAACTGTAAGTCCAATTAAGCCTCTTTCTTTTGTAAATTTCCCATTCTTGGATATGTCTTTATCAATAGCATGCAGACAGGCTAATACACAAGCTTATAGGTGGAAGGGACTTGCCTTGTGAGATGAGACTTTGGACTGTAAACTTCTGAGTTAATGCTGGAATGAGTTAAGACTCTGGGGGATTATTAGGAAGACATGATTGTATTTTGAAATGTGAGAAGGATGTGAGATTGGTTGGGGTGACTATCAGTGGCAGAATGATATCATTTCGATATTTGTCCCCACCCAAAATCTCCTGTCGAAATATAATTCCTGGTGTTAGAGGTGGGGACTGGTGGGAGGGATTTGCATCATGGTGGTGGACTCCTTGTGAATGCCTTGGGCCATCGCCTTGGTGATAAGTGAGCTCTTGTGCTGAGTTCACAAGAGATCTGATAATTTTAAAGTGTGCGGCACCTCCCACCCACTCTCTCTTTCTTGCTTCTCCTTTTGCCATGTAATGTGCCTGCTCCCCCTTTGCCTTCTGCCATGATTATAAGCTTTGTGAAGCCCTCATCAGAAGCTGAGCAAATGCTCATGCCATGCTGGTATAGCCTGCAGAACCATGAGCCAGTTAAACCTCTTTTTAAACAATTACACACTCTCAGTCTTTATAGCAATGCAAGAGTGGTCTAATACAAGGGATATTAGCTCAGGGATCTGAAGAAACTAAAAGTATATACTAGGTATACAATGGTAGGAACAGAAGTACTGGTAAATCATTGAACTAAAAAAAAAAATACATTTTAAAGTGAGCATGACCCCCAGCCAGAAGAGTGACTGGATCCAAAGGTCACCAATAAGTAGAGCACAGGGAGAATATAAAGAAGTATTAGAAAATGTATTAAGTGAATGATGCTGACTAGTTTAATCTACTAGAAATTTAAAAATTAAGAAGTACACTTTTGAACAAAGATCAAAATCAACATAAGGATCACGACATAACAATTTATTTTTAATTCTAGATTTATGATCAGATGAGTCCTGGGGCATTGCTTCCTCTAGCTGTGGTTTGCATGGGAAGCTTGTCAGTAATCACTATTTTCCTTTCTGCAAATTGAGTAGATTTTTGAAGATTATCTAAATAGGCAGACACCTTCAACTACAACAATTGATACTGCAAGATCTTTCTTTCTCTTTAAAAAGTTGATGTTAATGTAAAATAAATTTGTAAAAAATCACTTGGTACCTTCCTTTAAATCTATTATTCCATGATTTGTACATAAAAGTAGATTAGGAATAATAACAAAAACTATCACTATGACACATAAACACTGTGAGATCTCTGGTGAACGCTCTTCCATTTCATTAAAAGTGAACCAGTAAGTTTTTTTTGATAATTCTTTCCTTTATCTGATAGAAATGATAAGCCATCACTTTATTTGTACTAATGATGTCATTTATTCATTCATTTAATGAATAATGACTAAGTTACTTTTATTGGCATTAAACTGCATGCTGAGGATACAAACCTTGATAAAACATGTTCCTTTCTCAGGTTGCTAACAGATTAGTAAGAGAACCATATACAAAAAAATAACAATCCATAAGACTATGGATGAAAAAAAGTCATGCAGGTCCTAGTGGTGCCCAAATGAAGGGCACAATTCCATTCTGAGTGGAATTGGTGGCTGTGGATGAGGAGAGTTTCCGAGATGCATTTTAAATAATAAAGGGATGAAAATTAAATGAAACAAGAGAATGATAACAGCATGAACAAAGGCAGTGAGGTAAGCCAGCATGGTGTGTCCAGAGAAGTGTGAGTAGCTTGGTGTTGCTGGAGCATCCAATTCAAGGCATTCCATGTGGAAAATGAGGCTGCGAGAAGCAGGGGCACTGAGGGCAGGAGATCAATGTTTTAGCTCATGCAGTCAAGCAAAGAGTGAATTCAATCTTCTCTACTGCCTTTTTGTTGTATTCAGGCCCTCAATGGATTGGATGATGACCACCTATATTGGGGAGAGCCATCTGCTTACTCATTCCACCAATCCAAATGTTAATATCTTTCAGAAACATCCTTACAGATACACACAGAAGTAATGTTTAAACCACTATTTGGGCTTCCCTTTGTTCAGTCAGGTTGACACAAAATTAACCATAACACTAGTAATGTGCATTTAAGTTTCTTCTATGTTCATTTTTCTGACTTGATAACTCCCTTCCTTTTAGTGCAGAATAGTATCTATTGTCTGGATGTACCATATTTTATGTATCCATTTGCCTAGTGAAAAACACCTTCTTTGCTCCCAAGTTTTTGCAATTATGAATAAAGCTGCTGTGAATATTCATGTGCAGGTTTTTGTGTGGACATATTTTTAATTCATTTGGTTAAATACCAAAGACTTTAATTGTTGCATTGCATAATAAGAATATATTTAGTTTTGTAAGAAGCTGCTAAACTGTCTTGCAAAGTGGATGCACCGTTTTGCATTCTCACAGTGATGAGTGAGAGTTCTTGTTACTACACATCCTCTCCAGTATTTGGTGTTGTCAGTCTTTTGGATTTTGGTCATTTTGACAGATATAACCAGAAATCAGTAGTGATTTCTCATTGTTTTAATTTGCAATTTTCTAGTTACATATGATGTTGGTAGTTGATATGCTTACTTCCATCTATATATCTTCTTTGGTGAGGGACATCCGTTCAGGTTTCTTGTTCATTTTTTAATCCAGTTGTTCATTTTCTTACTGTTAAATTTTTAGAATTCTTTGTATATTTTAGAATTTTTAGAATTCTTTGTCCTTTATCAGGTGTGCCTTTTACAAATATTTTTTCCTAATCTATGGTTTGCCTCCTCATTATAAAATAATACACCTTTATAAATGAACATTTTAGGGGTACTTACATGTACTATTAACAGAAATCTAGGTAAATAAGTAGTATAAACTAAAAACTAAATTCTGAGGCCCTTCAACCATGTGGATGGACCCCACCTCTCAGCCAAGAGTATTTCAGAGTCATCATTAGAAAACTAGTTCAGGCCATGATGGAAGAGGGGCTCGGACATGCCTCATCATACTCCTCCAGCATTAACATCAAGACAGACCTTAATTCTGATAAGAAACATTTACAATCTATTCTCTCTGAAGCCTGCTACTTGGAGGCTTCATCTGTATGATAAGACCTTGTTCTCCACAACCCCTTATCTTAAGCCAGATATTCCTTTCTATTCGTAATAACTCTTTTAAGCAACTGCCAGTCAGGAAATGTTTAAATCTACCCGTGACCTGGAAGCTCCCTGCCCCCACTTCCAGTTGTTTCAGCTTTCCAGGTTGAACCAATGTAACTCTGACATGTATTGATTGATGTATTATGTATCATTAAAATGTATAAAAGCATGCTGTATGCCAGCCACCTTGGGTACATGTTGTCAGGACTTCCTGAGGCTGGGTCATGGGTGTGTCCTTACCTTCACAAAATCTACTTTCTAAATTGACTGAGACCTATTTCAGATACTTTCAGGTTCACAGTAGCTATAATACAGTGCTGTGTTACCATCTTGTTTGCTAACACTATTTTTCAACCAGAGAATGATAAAGACATATAACACAGCTGGCATGCTGAAGGTAATATCAATATGGTGTCCTGAAAAGCTGTATCGTTAGGATGTGGTAAACTAGAGATCAAACACAGGTGTTTTGTGGGACTTCCTAAAATGGTAAGACAGTGTTCTAAGGAAAAGAAACGGCAGATATTTTGGTAAGGCACCATTACCTTCCTCAACCTTATAGATACTCTCCTCAGTTACAAGTGAAGAAAAAAGAAATTCTAGCCAGTATCTGGCTGCTCATGATGGTGAAATGCATATGATGCATATGAAACATGGTACTTACTGGATCTCTGCAAACCATATCTAGTGGAGGAAACGAAATTATGGTGAATCAAGGAGCAGCTGGGAAGCAAAGTACTACAGAGAGAATGCAACTGCTGGGAATACTTGTATCACCTTGATATTGAATTTGTTTGGGATTTGTTGTGAAAAATCATGGAAGTCATAGAAGAAATATTAATTTAAACAGTTGTTTATAAACTGTATTCCACAGGGAAGCTGTACAGGAATAGAAGGGTTCAATAGGTAGTCCTGTACTTCTCATCATTTCTTATTGACCAGAATATTATTTTTTTATATTAGTTTTACATCTTGTGTTTTGACTTGCGCTTTTAATTTTTTTGGAAAAAGTGTTCTGCAACTAAAAAACAATTAAAAACCAATACATTAAATGATTCTAAACTGTAAAGTTCGAAGAATTCTGATGTTCTCCAGTACTCCTTAACCTAATGAACTTTAAATTCTTTGCCTATAATTATCATTAGTCATTTTAAATTCAAGCCTCAACATTACTGAAAAAAGTAAATTGGAACTATCACCTTAATCACAGTTTACCTGATTTTTGTTCAGCTACTCAAAAGTATTAATATATTCCACATAATGTACATGCACTTGTATAGTTGGAATGTAATTATTTTTTCAAAAGCAATTTATTAATGTTTTAAGTAGGTGTGATGCAATTTTGGATTAGTCATTTTTAATCCCTTAGAGTTTTCATTGTAACACATACTTTGTGCCTTATTTGTATGAACTTTCTTGTTATGAGAAGTTTTACTTAGATATCTTGTCACTAAATACTAGACTCAGTCACCTGTTGAAATGTGATATGTTAAATAAGCCATTAAAATCATTTTTTCTGTGTGAATTTGTCATTGCAAGAAAATGATTTTTTTACAACTTCAGTAAATGTTAAATCATTGTGATCTGCCTGGATTAGCTAGATGAGAGACATTTCGTTAATCTTGGGACTGCGTTTTCCTTTTTCTGTGATTGAACATATGCTTTTATGTGAAAGGAGCAATGTTTTAAGAATTGGTTCACGCAAGGGTGATCAGTTTTCAGGCACTGGCTCATGATAACTAATCATGTGTTACTCATTTGTAAATCAGATGGAGATTTGTTTACAGTAGGGATTATATTCCGATAGTAGTAAGAAACCTAGTGTTTATTGTGCAGTTCACAATTTTCCTTATTAACACTACCAGGAAAACTGAACTAGTAAGTTAAATGACTAGTAAGGGTGAAAATAGTGTAAAGATAGTTGAGTGGTATTGAGAAATATTTCACCCAGGATGGAGGAGATGCAGGAGATGTATCTATATAATACTGTAGAACACATCTGTTTAGTTGCTTGAATATTCGTGACAGCCATTTGCTCTTAGACAATGCTGGTTAGCACTGACTCATTTTTAATGTGTAAGCTATCTTTCTTTTTATGCTCCATGTGAGATCATGGCTTTTCTGATATAAAATAAGGATATCACTTCAGAAACACTACAAAAGAGCAGAGTGGTTTATAATTTTCCGGGAAACCTAGGTATGTTTGATCTCCTTGATTGAATTAAGTAGAATGCCCTGATTGTTTGGAGAAATTACTACTATAGATGGCCACATGCATTAATATAGATTGGGT
The DNA here is from genome assembly GCF_024542745.1 of Macaca thibetana thibetana. Taxonomy (NCBI): domain Eukaryota; kingdom Metazoa; phylum Chordata; class Mammalia; order Primates; family Cercopithecidae; genus Macaca; species Macaca thibetana. The sequence continues at coordinate 188,212,177 of NC_065579.1, read as the reverse complement.
TATCTTTCAAATTTATAATGGTTTTGCTCTCTTCACCAGAAATAATTCATGGTAGCCTTATAATGCTGCCTCCCAGGCATTCATGATTGAGTTGAATTAGACACCTGTCACAACAGACTCCAACTAGGTTCTCCTTTCATTGGGATTTTGGAATTGGGAATGAGACAGAAGTGATCCTTTGCCTATGGATAACATTTACCACGTGAAATCTGAAGCTATGTTGTGGCACTAACGTTCCACACAGATAAAGAATCTGACAGAAGAATAATGAAGCTATCTATGCAAAAAGAAACAACATTGATAGAAGAAAAAAAAACTTTTAATAGTTTACATATTCTTTATTCTAGATAGTTTCTGAGGTCCATCTGCAACCCTATTTAGGTTCCATAGGGCCTCTTTCCCATATTTCTGTATGTCAGTTTTTTTGTTTAAGGAAGCTTGAGTTGTTTCTGTCACTTGTATCTAACATAGCTCACTAAATAATAGTAGAATTCATGAATGAGAGAATCAATATGAAGACACATGTAAGTAACATGGCATGTACTCAATATATTTTAATTACACCTGATACCGAAATGTTATGATTATTAAACTTTCATTTTCAGAGGGTAACCTTTATCTGACTTTGTTCTCAAATTCTGGGACTCCTTTGGAGTGCCCGCTGAAGCACTTTCTGCAATGATATTTAAGATTAACTTCAAATCTAAGATTACATAAAATCATTTGCCTTATTTAACAAGGCAAAATATTGAGACACTATCCTCTAAGAAACAAACTAATAAGTCATAGTTACAACTAATGAGTTGCTGTTGAATTTGTACAGGTGAATCAAGGACCTTCTCTCATTTAGCTAGAAATGCTGTTCCTAACTTTATGTTAGCTTGCCATTGATATCTTAATCTTATTGACAAAAATGTAAAAGTGTGAAGCATAGTGTCATTTCTGAGTTGAATCAACTGAATGAGTAAAATCTGAAAGGAGTGGACACTGCTAACTGGGAGTAAGGTTTAATTTTTTTACCTCTACAAATTGCTACTTTAACATTTTAATATTTGTATAAAGCCTTATTTATTTTTTGATTTGTATCTTTATGACCTAATCCTATTAGGATGTGTCATTTTCGTGTGTGTGCAATATATTTACTTTGTCATTTTATTGTTTCAAATGTATAGTTACTGGAGGGGATGATAGGTTTGGACTTGTTTGATCAATTCCTTCAGGTACTAGTTCCCTTTAATTGCAGTATTGATTGCAGCAGGTATAACGGGACTTGTGACTTCATAAGACACACCATGTCAGCCTTCAGAGGAAGCAGAAGCTTTGGAAGCGAGTGGTTCAGGTTACTATTTATCTCATGACCCTATGAAAGTCGACATGTGTCATCAAAAGTGACATGCCAAAGATTCAGATTTCTTTGGCATAGCTTCTGAAAGTTAAGACAATTCTCTGAATCTTTACAGTCTTGAAATCTCTCCTTGTACTTTTCCCTTGAGAATGTTAGTATTTCTTTAGTTCAGCAAGGTCAGATGAAAAGCAGTTTTTTGTCTTCTCTAGTTCCTGGTTGGCCTTTTTGTTTCAGATAACCAGTAGAAGAAGAATTTTGAAATCCTGGGACTTCATAATTTAGTCATGGAAATAAGCCATAGGTATAAATAGTGGCAACCCAAGATGGTCTATAGTGGACTAGCTGAGACTGAACCGCGGGGAAGAGTAGCTGTGGAAAGTGAATATGAAGCTGCTGGACTCAGCCACTTTGTAGCTGCTTCTGTGTTGGTGACCTTGAGCAATAAATAGGATCTATGTCATTTTCAGTTTTCTCATCTGAAAACTAAGAATAAGAATGATATTCTTACAGTATAATATTACCCCTATAATATTATATAGTATAGTATAATTAGGGAAGATGCCGAAAAAGAAAACTTAACTGAAGAGATTATGTAGGGTTTCAAAGCCTGAGGTGGTAGAAAATGCTTCCTAAGTGGTAGAAATCAGAGGTGTGAAATTTTAAGGTATGATCACAGAGAAGTTAGAAAACCAGTTTGACAGATGATTAATACTTACGTGTGCCAGAGTGTGTTAAACTTTTAGGCCAGAAGAGCCCTAAGGGCATGGGGAAATGACTGACCCTAGGGAAGGAAACACCACGGCCGTCACCCCTACCATTGCCACAGTAACAGGAAACGTTTATCAAGGGCTTCAATAGAGAATAGTGTATTTTATGTGCAAACAATTATATTAATTGGCTTAATGTACACTTAACTACTCAAAAATTATTTTCTCTTTATACTTTAACAACAAAGCCCAAAGAACCAGGCTCCAGTTCTTATATCTATACTGTCTCAGCTGAGTGCTAACATAACCCAAAGAAATGTTTCATTGCATGAGATAAGTAAAGTGAGACTCACAATTAATGAGTTAGTATGTGTTAGAGCTGAGTCTTGAGAATGTGAGTACCAAAGCACTTTCTCTCAGCCTGTCAGTATACTGCTTCTGGGGATTTGGTCCTGCTTTTATTCTATTCTGTTCTTATTATTTTTAAATCACAAAAATGTTGAATGCAACTCTATAATACATGCATTTGTTTTGATAGAATATGTTTTTACATTTTTTTTCTGTGCAAATGCTTTCCTCTACCTATTAAGTACGTTAATAGTATAATACATACTATCAATTTCAAAAAATCTTGTATGTTTTAAGTGTTTCCTTTCAAGGATATTAAGTTATAACCTTGAAAAATATTTAGACAATTTTTTTTCTTTTTGGAGACAAGGTCTCACTCTGTTTCCCAGGCTGGAGTGCAGTGGTGTAATCTCAAATTCCTGGGCTCAAGCAATCCTCCTGCTTTGACCTCCCAAAGTGCTGGGATTTCAGGCATGAGCCGCCAGCTGGCTGACACAAATTTTTAATTTGTTTGTTTGATGATAGTTTTTACTATATAATTCTTAGCCACTACTTTGTTACTTTGAGAGAAAAAAATGCTTTCTTGAACACTTGCATAATTTTAAAATTTGCTATATTAAGTTTCATGTAGTTAATTAGTTAAGGCTTTCTGAAGACAGAATAAATTTGTATGTCTTTCTCAAAGCATCATAGTTTTTAAATTTATGATTTATAGTTTAATACTTGTTATAAAGAAATACAAATGTCCCTTAAAAATTATAAATGGATTTCTAAACTTCAAATTTATAGTTGCTTGAACTATGGATTGTGGGGCATTAATAAAGGATAATTTTCAATAAAGTATTGAAATTGTCTCTATATCTTTTCCTAAAATCACATAAGATTAAATTCTAATATTATCTACCTTAAAGAAAATAATTTCATTCTAGGTGTAAATAATTGTATTAATTTACTTGATGTGAACTTACTGCTTACGTTGTTTTCTGTTAATACTTTAACAATGAAACACAAATGCTAATTTGAATTAGTTATGTTTCATATCTTGATTAGCAGCATTTCTCTGGGAAAAATCGAAGTTTGCAAGATTTATGAAATGCAAGTATACTTCAAAACTACAAAAGTAATGTATTTATTGATAGCCAGTAATGAATAGATACTAAGCACAACTTAGGAATAACAAAGCAAAACAAAATTCCCCCCAAAAAACAGATACCTGAATAGCACGATTTGCTTGTTCTAGTCTTAAATAAGAACTTAAGTAGATAGAACTTTAAGTCTTAATTTTTATGGTACAAGCTGTTTGGTTCCTTGAGTAGTGAACTAAGATTATATTTACATGTAACATTTTAGAGTATAGGTAGCAAGCCAGAAAAAAGAGAAAAGAAGATTTAAGAAGCCATCATGTCTATGGTACTGCTTTCTTCTCAGGAATGTGGCCAAAAATTTGCCCTTTTTTGTCCAAGAGGAAAATAAGATTGCTATTTTGGTTAAGATTCCTTAGTAATGGAGAGTTACTTAAAAACGATACCCCAAATACAATGTATTAAAAAATGAAATGCAAAAACCTCTTGTAAATTTTCTTTTCTTTTAAAAAAATATACCTATATGAACAAATAAACCATCTGAGGGATCAGTAGTTTCTGGTTAGGGAGTTTCAGTTCCATAAAACACGAAGTGATTTTTAAAAATCGTCTCTACTCTTGAGGAGTTTAAGTTTAGCAACATATAAAAAAGTAAGTAAATAAGTATATTATCTTATCCATTACATTCTACCTGTAGAGTACAGAGGAATGCAGTGAAGTTGAGATTAAGAAGGTATCACGGAGGAGCAGTTGATATATGATTAGAAGAATTGTGAGGTGATATTCATTTAATAAACACAGCAAGTACAAAACAACATGTGCAAATGTATGGTGAAAGAAAATAATTAGGTGTGTTCAGAAAAATGTGAATTAGGCAATTCTGGAAATGAAGGAGTGAAAGGGGACCTGGTGGACACAGATATGAGACTGCAGGGCAATCATGAAGCAAACTGTAATATGTTTGCTTAAGATACTTAAAGTTTTGTGATTTAGATGAGAGTACATTAGAATAGTTTCTGCGTCAGCTTTGCAAGATAAGATTGTTCATCTTACTAGTATGGAAAACAAATTCACTAGTAGTGAGCCTGGTGATAGCCAGTTTCCCCATTGACTAAACCTAAGCAGAGAAAGCCAGAATATATGGGAGCTCACTGTTATAATCCCTATAAGTCATCTTCTTAGGGCACAGAGCAAGAGGTGGAGAGGGTCTGGAATGGGTCTGGAAGGTCAAGTGGAAGATACTTATCATAGAAGGACCCAGGGAGGGCTGACTCAGGCAGAACATGCCAACCAAGATAAGACATGATCCTCAAGGGAAAAAAACTAGGCAATATCAGCGCTGACTAGAAAATGAGAAGGAAATTGATACAGTGGTTGTTATAGAAGAGTTTGATGTTAGTTAAAAGGTTATTTTTCATAGTTTAAATGAGAAAAGCACAGTACTAAATCTAAGAGATAGGTGACAAAGATAGAGAAGTGGGACAGATTGAGAGTCATTTCAGTAAGATTTAGTGATTAACATACCTAGTGAGAATGTTACATCACATCAATTTCCAGGAGTATAGCTTTGGGGAGGGAAAATGATAATAGATTCCATTTTGGATATGTTGAGTTTCAAGCTTCTGTGGAGTACGTAGGTTATAAAATTCAGTAGAAACTACGTATCTGCATATATATGTATATGCTATGCAAATGTATTTAATGTCTACGTGTGTATGAATGTGTATGTGTGTATATGTATGTGTGTGTATTTGTTTATATGTGTGCATCCAATCTTGGGAAGTCAAAATGGTCATAATATAAAATATCATGGAGAGGTCAACAAACAAGAAGTTAAGGTCAGTAGAGTGTATGTTAGATAGTATAGAAGATGATCTTAATAAGAGCAGTTTTAGTGGAATGATGTGAAAATAAGCTATTTTGCAGTGGATCAAGTGGTGAAAGGAAGTGAGGAATGGAAAGCAGTGAGTTTAGATTCGTCTTGTAAGAAGTTTTGTGAAATAAATTAAAAACGATTATGATTGCTTGAGGGGCAGTTAGGAAGGAAGTTCCTTGAAGAAACGTTCATAGGATACATGCAAGTGTTATCTAACATTGTAAGGCTACCAAATTTTAGACTTGGGAATTTAAGGAGCATACTTTAGAAGGATAGCAACATCCAGATTTAAAAGGCTATTGTAATCCTCAATAAGGAGTAAATAACTACAACGTGTGTCTCTTTCTCTTGCATCTCAAAGTGTGTATGCTAGCACCCGAACAAGACAGTATATGGTGGTGTATGTTGGTGCAAATGTAATCGTGGTTTTGTGCCATGAATTTTAAATCATTATAACTAGGCTCAAGCATGTTTATTAAAGAAATTTGGAACCATTACAATCAACACACTTTTGCCAATGAGAAATGTTTGTTTGTTCCTGTAGTGGAAAAATCCATGCTTCGGGATTTGATGAACTCTTGGAAAGCATTTGCAGCATCCTGCTGGTTGTGGAAGCATTTTTCCCTGCAGAAAGTTGTTGAGATGCTTGAAGAAGTGGTAGTTGGTTGGCGAGAGGTCAAGTGAAAATGGCGGATAAGGCAAAACTTCATAGCCCAATTTGTTCAACTTCTGAAGCATTGGTTGTGTGATGTGAAGTCGGGTGCTGTCATGGAGAAGAATTGGGCTCCTTCTGTTGACCAGTGGTGGCTGCAGACATTGCAGTTTCTGGTGCATCTCATCCATTTGCTGAGCATACTTCTCAAATGTAATGGTTTTGACAAGATTCAGAAAACTGTAGTGGGTCAGACTGGCAGCAGACCACCAAACAGTAACTGTGAATCTTTTCTGGGTGCAAGTTTGGATTTGGGAAGTGCTTTGGAGTGTCTTCTCAGTTCAGCCATTGAGCTGGTCATCATCAGTTGTTGTATAAAATTCACTTTTAGTCACATGTCACAGTCCAATCAAGAAATGGTTTATTGTTTTTGCAGAGAATAAGAGAGGACAACACTTCAAAACAATGATTTTTTTTTTTTTTTGATTTTCACTCAGCTCACGAGGCATGCACTTATCAAGCTTTTTCACCTTTCCAATTTTGCTTCAAATGCCCAAATGACTGTAGAGTGGCCAAGGTTGAGTTCTTCAACAAGTTCTCTTGTAGTTGTAAGAGGATCAAATTTGATGATTGCTCTCAGTTGGTCATTGTCAACTTCCAATGGCTGGCCACTACACTCCTCTTCTTCAAGGCTCTTGTCTCCTTTGCAAAATTTCTTGAACTGCCACTTCATTGTTCCTTAGCAGTTCCTTGGCCAAATGCATTGTTGATGTTGCAGTTGTCTCTGCTGCTTTATGACCCATTTGGAACTCAAATAAGAATATCACTCGAAATTGCCTTTTGTCTTACATCATTTCCATAGTCTAAAATCGATATAAAATAAACATCAAGTAACAAGTCATTAGCAAAAAAAAAAAAAAAAAAAAAAGAGAAATGAACATTGAAATGATGTATAACATAACCACATTTATTTAAGAATGTACTCCATTACCAAACGGTCAATATCAACAGTGCAAAAAACTGCAACTGCCTTTGCACCAACCTAATTTAAGGTACTATTAACCTGATCTTCTGGGCCACACATTGTCCCTGACTTGGAGGAATACTGAAGTTAAACAGAAGTGTATTTCTTTATTTTTTGACATTTCTAAAATATTTATTCATTTATTTAAAAATAACAGCAATAAGCCCACTACATATAAAAATAAGTACTTTTTAAAATAAAAATTATAGTTTCCAAACAAAAATTTAGTGAGAAGAGTTGAGCTGTTTTACATTTTTACAAATTTCGTTAAAGTCTAACTTAAGGAAAATGATAGAAGGCAGCTGTATTCTCTTATCTGCTTCTGTGCTCAGTCTGTTGTGATATGTTCTTTTGGTTAAAGAATATTTAGGAAATCCAGCTCACACAGATGAGTAATTGGAAAGCAAGCCGTATGTTAATAGCCTTTTCAGATAATTGTGAATATTCTGCTTTGATACTGCACCAGAATTTGACGAGTAGTAGTTTCTTAGTTCCAATGTGAAATCTGAAAACACTGATGAATTTTCCATACTTGATTACCTTAACATTTTGTATTTTGAATGTTATAACATTATTCATGGTCATTTGGAAAATATTAGTTTACTGAGTTGTGCGGATCTTCCAAATGTTCTGCAGAGACTGTCTACTGCTGAGAAAGGAGAATATCCAGATGATTTTTAGTATTAGGTTATAAATGACATCACCACTGAGTGATGAGATATTACAGATATGTAGAGATTTTTGACAGAGCAAGCTTCCATCTTCTCTTTTTCATCCATGTTATATGTAACAACTCATACACACACACACATATTCACACAACACATACACAAGCCCTTCATACTAGTGTAAGTCACTGTGGAATAGTAGTTTTCAATGGGTGTGGGTTGGTGATTTTGCCTCCCCTAAGGGGTTATGGAGACATTTTTGGTTGTTACAACTGGGGTATGTGTGACTAGAGTATCATTTAGTGGGTAGAAGCCAAGGATGCTGTTAAACATCTTATAATGCAAAGGACGCTGTCACCGACCACAAGAATTATCCAGCTCAAGATGTTAATAGTGGAGGTGCTGAGAAATTCTGGTGTAGAGTTCCTAGGAAGATGAGGAAAATATAAGAGAGATTTATCTTGCCCCTACTCATCTATTCCTCAAAGAAAAGGGGTAGATGTGTCCTGGCGTCTGCGATTCCTAGTATTCCTTATGATGTCCTGGCGTCTGTGATTCCTAGTATTCCGTATGAAATTGTGGGATTTCAGAACTAGAAGAAACCAGGGCTCTGTTTTGCAGCTGACATTGAGAGTCAAAATTCATAAAGATATCCTACCATACTGAAGCATGGATGGGGAAGCAAGAACTACGGCCCCATAGTGAAGGTAGTGTGGTCATGAGTGGTCCAAGATCATCCCCTGACTTTCCCACTTTTCTAGAGTAGCATGGAAGCAATCCAGAAATTCCTGTAGGCCCAAGTAGGCTGAGAGTGATGTTCATGTGTTTGCCAGTAACTAAATGCAGCATGGAAGAGAATCTCATTGAAGGCTCTATCAGGGAGGTTGTGCAAAGCCATCAGCTAAGCATGCGGGGCAGAGGGACCCGTGTTTTCACGAGAAGCAGAGACCCAGGGGTTCTCCTCTGCCATAAAAAGTCATACCAGAAACTCTTCTGCCAGGAGCAGCTCAGGGCAGAGTCATGCTGAGACCCCGCTGAAGTTTTCTGGGCTAGGTGAGCTCCTAGAGTGTGGTCAGAAGTGAAGTGAAGCAAGTAAGAGGCTGGGATGGAATTTAAACAAGATGGTGTTTGTTTTAAATAACCCAGAGCTGGAGAGAAAGAAAACCTCAGATGGATTCAGTGAAGATACCTGTATGAGGTGGGGAGGGGTGGAGAGGTCAGGAGCTTGGACTGAGTTAAAAAAAAAAGGTCTGTTTCTGAACATCTAAATTTTATTGACTGAAATTATTGATATTTCAAATCTACACATTTAAAAATTAATATTGCTTATTCAACTGCTACATTTCCTCATTGAAGGATTGACCTCGGCTCCCATGTTTTTTAACAGGATTCAAAAATTATATATGAAAGCATTTACATTTAAATAGTGCTCATGCTAATTTTAGAGACATATCATAAATATTCCATCACAATGAATTTAATGATTAAACCATTCTCTATTTTTTGACAATTGACTACAATATACATTTTCACTAAAATTATTGTAATACTATAAATTCAGTGCTCAATTTAAAGAAAAATATCAGAAAATGAGGAATCCACAAAAAACAATGTCACTGGGCCACATAAATTTAAAAGGGATGTCATGGGTGCACAGTTTTAATAAAGAACAAAATATAGCTCTGTTTTATGGAGATGCTAAATAAATTAAAATATTATTATTTTCTAAAATCTATATAACTAACCTTTTTTTTTTGGTCCATAGTAACCATCTTAAAAGCTTATAAGAATACCATGGTATTATTTAGATAAATTCAGGGGGACTATCTATTGGTGAAAAGAAGTTTATTCTTCTCTTCCTCAATTTATTACTTTTTAATTCTCCTTTTTAGGCAATCCTTTTGCTAAAATAAAATAATTTCCTGAATAAATACAAGTGGTCCTCTCAGCTGTCTCCTGATCTTCCTTGACAATAGAGGTTTCCAGCTGTCTTTTTGCTTCCTTTACTGGTTGCTGCTACATTTATCCCAGCTTCCAGAGACTCCTTGCCTTTACTTCCTACTCTGCACACTAATGCCTGTCCCCATTACCATTTTTCAGTGATGCACCTCACTTTCAGACTCTTACTGTACAGACAGTAGCAGCTGGGAGGAAAGAAGGTAAAGCACTGAGGAAATGTGGGAGAGAGACCAATGAATATGGTTTCCAATGAATATGATTTCAAATTGAGATATTCACTGCAATCTCAAATGCACATTTGCCTCCCATCTCAGCTCTGCTCCTGAAAATGATAAACAATTGTTTAGCTTAATTGCAGAAATTTCCTGGGTTTCAGTCTATTGCTTGAGCTAAGTATTTAGGGATTTAGGCTGCTGCTCGCTGTTTGTCTTTAAACTATCCAGTGCCATGAGAAGCATCTGCTCACCCCACAGTCCTTGAACGCCTTGTTCCTGGCATATTGTTATATGGCAGTTGCTCAGTTTCTCAATGCCTTCAATGGCCTCTTTGTTCCAGATTACTGTAGGTGAAATATGAATCGTAGATGTGCAGTTTCATGCTGGGTGTAGAGTTTCTCCTCCCAGAATGCTAGACAGATTTTTGGTTTGTTTGTTTTCAGCCGTAAATAAGCAAGATGAACTATTCCAGATTCCTTCTTATTTACCAAGATTGTTTAAGGTTAAGCTACTTAGCCTACAACCCTGCACCCCCTGTGTATCATGGTAGCCACTCCAATGTCACCTCTGCAACCCACTCATGGTAACATATTTTTTTCCTGTTAATCAGAATTCTTTACTCTAAAAACACAAATAATCTCTGATGAATTTAAGCTGCCAAGCAGTTTATTTGAAACACACACATGTGCGCGCGCGCACACACACACACACACACCAGATATAATAGTAAGGCTGGAGAACTAGGCTCAGAAAAGCTCAGAAAACTTAACTGACTAGAAGCAGGGGCAAGGTCATCTAAGGAGAACACCCCAAGATAGAGGAGTCGTCACTGGATTCTGCCACTGGTTCTGCTGCTCCTAGATGGTGGAGGCTGCTGCTGGCACCACCATGACTGCTTCCCCTAGGCAGCCAGAATTAATTCAAAATTGCTCTATTTTCTTGGCATGAGCATCTGATTGACCAAGCATAGCTTCCAGGAACCAGAGAGCAAATGTCTAATTTTTTTAGCTTCTTTATTGGAAGATGGTTCCTAAATTCTACCAAATTAGTACATTGGTGGATTTCCCTGAATACAAATAAGGGCTGTGAGCTGGAAGTATTCCAGTCTTTTTTCAGATCGAAACCTCCATTCTTTTGCACCCTGCTCTATGATCTGAGTTTTAGACTTGCACAGAATCCATCAACCCATACCCTTATTGACTGGTCTCAGCTGGGGTCAGCCAACAGAAAGCCCAGGTGGAAGATCAGTGGGTGAGAAGAGAAAGATCGGGGTATGTGTTCTTTTGTTTCCCTCACTGCAGGGTCCCCAGGAGCTTGCTGCGTCCCTTAAATGAGATGTTATCTTCTGCAGGAGGTCCTTTCAACCCAGCTTTCTGGGTCACTGGGATCCTCTAACTGTTCCCTCTCTTTACTCCCTCAAGTCTATGGGTGGTAATAGCATGAGATGCAGCACCATCCCTTGTGGTTTCTTTATACTCTACTCTCATTTTTGTAAATTGCCCCTTAATTAAATCCTCTTCAAATTATCCTAATTCAAATGTGCCATCTGTTTCTATCAGGGACCCCGAATGATACAGATAGCCTCAAATATGGCAAATGCCCTCTGCAGAGGCTTTTCTCTCCATGGCCTAGAGCAGAGCTGTGCCGTGCTAATCGCTGCACACCTCCTTTCCCTTTTCTCCTGCGGTCCTTTTTGGCCTTTAAAAGTAGTCACCCTTCACAGAAAGGTACTCTCATTATTATTTAACTGTACTAGGTGCAAGAAAGAACATAGAGAAAACAGGTTCTCCAAGCAAAATGATGTAAAATAGAGAAAACTGAAAATAAAGCAAAACCAACCCAACCCAATATGTCATGTAGAAGAGAGAATATTTTTACTCTTTAACTTCTCAAGAAAGACACAAATTGAATTTATTAAAGGATAAAGTATGTTCTTACTTATACCATAGCACCTTATACTTGGGTATGCATCTGGTCATTGGATGGTAGCAGGAGAGAAAAGGTCATTAGAGGAGAGAGTATTGGCCATCACCCTGTGTTGAGTATTAAATGAAATTGTGCATAGTAAACTGTTAAGTATGTGCTGTAGGCTATTTTGGAATGAGTTATATAACTCGTGAGCTTAACAGACTGATTGGAATCTATGTGTAAAATCAATGTAACTTTTTTCATTTATTGGCTTAGGAATATTTCCAAATATTTGGCTGTTAAAGAGAGAATATGATTTTTTGTGTTGTAATGCTAGAACCTACTTTCAGTTTAGCGGTTGAACTGACATCATCATTTTCCTATTCTGTATTTTATATTTTATTGTTACAATGGGCTAATGCGTGATTCTTTACAAGTATAATTTAGTTTTTAACAAAGGCGATCAAAAATCTAGGCTGAAGGAATGTTTTAAAATAGAAGAATTTGTGACACTAGAACAAGGGGAGAGTTGTTATGACATATTTAGAGAAAGTAATTCTAGGACACTTTCCATCACATTGTGTATACAGTTCCCTATTTTGACTAGGCATATATCCAAAGGTAGATTTCTCCATCTGGCATAACCATACCCTTCCCAGCCTTATGAGAAAAATGTTCCTTGTTGGAGCAGATGCAAGGAGTGTCTCTTCATGTCCTTTCTGTACACACATCTACACCCCGAAGGCTGCTTACTGTGAACAACTGTGATTCCCTCCTTGAGGCCTTCAGTCTAACTGTGGGTATATGCTTGCCCTATGCACAAGGCAGGCTGAAAGGGCCAGAAAGTTAATCCTTCAATCAGTGACAGGGGAGATATTGCGCAAATAGCTCAGCTTTCTGATCCCTTGAATGGGGTAATATCTCCCCTGAGTGCCCTAACAGGATTGAGCCCACTTGCTCAAATTGGTAACTGGCTTTGGTCACCCAGCTTTGATGGCCTCCTTCCCTTTCCCATCAGATTGTCCCACTCCTCTGCTGGTGCCTCCTGTATTATCTCTCAAATAAAGTACCTACACTTAATTCGTGTCTCAGAGGCTCTTTCTATGGATGTCCAAAGACAATTGGTGCAAAAAATGGTTGCAGAAGCAAATCCTCAAACGGGATTCTGGAACTGGATTGTTCACCAGCCAGAAGGCAAGAAGGACCCTATTACAGGTAGTAAGTCATGTGTTTATAACTTCTCTCATAAAGAGACTAAGACTTTCACCTGTGGTGCATTAAGAGTGTTTAGTGGGAGAAGAGGATGCCTTAGTTCAGGCAAAACCTCTAGCCCTTGGGAAATATGGGGTAATGGTAATTATAAAGATGTGACATTGATTGGCAGATGATAACTGCCATAAAAGCCCTTTAGTATAAAAGTGACAGACTTAAACAGCCTCCCGACTTAGAGCTTCGTGTGATAGCCAGAAAAACACATGGCCACACTTACAAAGACCCTCTTCTCCAATAGTAGGAGGGAAACCTGCTGAGAGAAGCACGAAGTGAGTTGAATTCACAGCCCTGGTGAGGATACTACACTAATGTCAGGGCCTTATTAGAGAAGAAATGGTCACTGAAACTTGAAATGAAGACTTTCTGGAGGGTATTTTAGTATTTTAGAAGGAAAGGGATTATTTACCAAAAGTGGTACAGAATCTCTGTACAGTAGAAACTGGGAGAAGATGCTTGAAACTTAATGGTAATAGTGCTAGTGGGATGGAGCGGAATATAAGGCAGGGTAAGGGAGAATTTATGGATACAGGGCACTCTCCTGAGATTCAAGATTAAGGTGCTGGCAAAGATCTTTCAAGATGGTCCTAATATTCTGTTGGAATAGCTTCTTTGCACTTGGAAAAAGTCACCCATGGTAAATGTGATAGGTTTGCCAGAACCTTAAGTTTTAGAGAAAGTATTAACAGTCTTGGTCATATGTATTAGAAAGTCTTTACTATGTAATAGTAGAGAAACAGCCCGTTGACTTTGTTCTTTTGTGGAGCTCAATGGGCACTCCTTCCTGTAAAGAGGGAGGGGGTGTGATAGTGAAGGACATCAGTATTGTTGAGAAATAGCGGTTATTTAATGACGGAATGTTGTTATGGAACTAGGTTCCCTACTATCAGTGAGAATGGTGGCAACCTATCATTTTAGAGGCCATGTAAACGTTCAAAATGTTTTCTTCTAGCTTTTTGAAACTGTGTACTAAATTTTGTTAACCATATTCACCCTACAGCGCTACAGACCACTGGAGCACATTCCTGTTGTCTAACTGAACTTCATATCAGTTATCAGAGATATGGATACAACTATCGTAATAGGCATTAAGGTCAGATTGACAACAAGAAGATCCTGATCTTCAGAAAATCAGAGCCTAATGTTTTAGGGGTAGGAAGCATGACTTCCTAAGAATATAATTGAAAGTGATATAATGCCTTCAATAGAATACCACCTGTTAGTGACGAGTCAGTTACTTGGTAGCAAGTTGATTGCATTCAGCCTCCTATATACTCTGGGAAAAGACAATCCATCTTATTGGTATTGTAAAGTATTTACAATAAGGGTAGTTTTTTCTGCCTAAAATACTTCAACCACCACCAAAGTCCAGGGGTTCACAGAATATTGGATTTGTTGTCTTGAGATTATATATGGGGTTGCCTTCACTTTCTGGCAAAAAATTGATGACAATAGGAACTTGACCATGGATTTACTAATCCCATCATGAACTGCATCCTTTGAAAGCTGTCAGCCAGACAGAATTTTGGAATTGTTTCATAGAGGCAGAGTTAGGGTTCTGATTTGGGCATGAGAACTCTGAGGATCTAGAATACTGTGCTTCAAAACAGGTAGAAAGCATAGGGCCAGAAACCAAGGGGTGGAGGTAGGAGTGATGTGTTTCTCTTTATCACTTCCAGTTACTCTTTTGAGAATTTGTACTTCCCATCCCTGCAATGACAGGCTTTGCTGAACTATATGTCCTAGTTCCAGGAATGCAGGAGGTAGGTTTATATCAAGGAGCGTAGAATAATTTCCACTAACCCTAGATCTATTACTGCTACCTGGTAATTTTAGTCTCCTAAAACTAGTATGCAGGCAAAGAAGAACATTAGTAGACTGAGTAACTGTCCCTTATTAGCATTAGGAGATAGGGTTATTTTTATGTAATAGGTTTAAGAAAGAGTATGTCAGGAACTCAGAAAATGTATGAGCACACTTCTTTGGGCGTCTGTAGTAGCCCATTCTCACATTGCTATAAAGAAATACCTAAGACTGGGTAATTTATAAAGAAAAGAGGTTTAACTGATTCAAGTTTTGCAGGCTGTACAGGAAGAATGATGCTGTCATGTATTTGGCTTCTGGGGAGGCCTCAGGAAACTTAGAATCATGGTGAAAGCTGAAGAAAAGCAGGTTTGTCACATGGCCAGAGCAGGAACAAAAGAGTGATGGGGGAGGTACTACACATTTTTAAATGATCAGATCTCAGGAAGACTCACTCATTATCATGAGGACAGTACCAAGGGGGATGGTGCTAATCCATTCATGAGAAATCTGCCCCTATGATCCAATCACCTCCCTCCCACCAGGCCCACCTCCAACACTGGGGATTATATTTCAATACGAAATTTGGACATGAACATATATCCAAACTGTATCAGTGACCATACCGAGCGATGTGTATATGGTCAATTTTAGGAACTACAGTCTCAACAATGAAGTTGAACTATAGTCTCAATTGTAGTCTCAACAATGAATCTCAAAACAACAATTTTAGGAACTGTAGTCTCATATACAGTCTGAACAATGTATATGAGTTGCCCCATGAACAAAAAGCAGCAAGGGTGAGTGGAATGCAGAAGGAAAGGGAGAAGGAAGTGATGAATGTCAACTACAACATTAGTAACAGTACAGTACAGTAATTAGTAACCCCAGCGATGGAACTGTAACTTTTCTTCTAAGTCTTCTACTCTACACATCTTTATTAGAAATTGGGACATGCTACCATGTTGAAAAAATCAGAGTCAGGAATAGAGGGTATTTAGAGAGTATTTAACTTGGGGCGTGAGTCACTTGACTAATACAAATGGTGGACTCTAGCATATGCTGTTGGTGCCATGCCCCTATGTGCTTAATACTAACATCCTCCCCTGGAGGCTGCTTGCCATGAACAGCTGTGACCCTCTGCCTAACATCTTTTTTATTCTCCCATGGTATCATGCCAATCCAGTGTGCAAAGGAAGGTAATCAAAGCTAGAGAGTGAATGTCCCCCAAATAGTGCTCAACCTAGGATTGATAGATGATAAATGGTAAACAAATACCCCAGCCTCTTTGCCTCTCTGTGTGGATAACTCTGAGACATATTGTACCCTGCCTTTTAGAGTTCTTCAGTAGGGTTGAGCTCCAGCTATACATTGCAACTTTCTGGATAATGCCTCTTCATTGACTTGTATCCCGGCTTTGTAGACTCATGCTCTCAGTTAAATAGCCTCAGATGAGTGCTAGCAACTAAAGTCTGAAGTAATCGATTATTTTTATTTTTTTGTTTTTGTGGCAACAAGTGATTTTTTTCTCTCCCAGTTTTACCTGTTAGGCTAACAGTGTTACATAATTTTAATGGCTATTTCTGTTTCCTCGCAAATATTTTCAAAATGCTTAGAAGTAATGTAACAGCAAGATTTGTATTGCCACAACCGGTGGACACCTGGATCACTCCACTGCACATTTGTTATACTTCTTAACTCTCCATGGATATTTCCTGGCATCATGTCAGAAATAAAATATTTCACCTGAGTCCTTGGCCCAGAGTCTGCCTCTTTGGAATCCCAGACCAAGAAACATATCTAATGAAAGATAGATAACAAATGATGCCTGACCTCTATCAGTTGGATATGGGTTCATCTGTGAGTAATAGAAACCGTACAAATAAAGGCTTAAATACATGATGCTTTGTCTAATATTACAACAAATTTGAAAGTCTTCAACCCAGGGCTGTTACTAAGTCTCAGTTATGCCCACAAGGACCCAGACTCTTTCTCAGGCCTCCACATACACATTCTTTTGCCTCATATCGCAAGAAGGCTGCCATATTTCTAGGCCTCACATCATTTTCCAGGCAGGAGGGAGTAGGAAATGTTAAAGGGAAAAGACAGAATCCGCAGACTTATGCTTCTCAGTGAGAACATATCCTACAACAAGGAATTTTGGAAAGTTGGAGTGTGAGCAATTGAGTTTACAACTTTGTAGACTTCATAGTAAAGGTCTGGGAGAGACAGGATGAAAATAGGGGCTTAATCTGTCAACCCACAGTGTTTTATATGAATAGGCAGAATCAGAATTTTTTAAAAAGTCTAAGTTCTAATTCAAATATGTTTTTCATTTTCCAAAGGAAAATTATAAATAGAAAGATTTAGGTGTTAGGCTATAATATGATAACACCTTGGAGTATTTTTAAAGGAAAGTATTTGAAGTAATTCACTGGATTTAGTTGTAAGGATTCACATGTTCTGATTATTAATTCAAAAAGTATATATTAATGTATATAAAAGTATATATTATGTGCCCTCCATGACATGACAGACAAGATTTCTGTTCTTCTTAAATGTCCATTCTGTGCATTAATTCACTCAAACTGCCTGATTTGAAACAGAGTACCTGATGTCAACTTTATCTTCCTTTGGACCATAAAAAGTAAAATTACATCATAAAAATTTGCAATAATTTTTTTATTACGATTGTAAGGATATTTTCACCCTCTTAATAACTGGAAAAACATCAGTTTGTTTTTCTGATTCTTAAGTTTTATTGAGAAATTCCAAATAATTTCAGAAACATTATTTCTCTCTAAGTACAAAGATATCCAGAAACTTTAGTCTCAAAAACTGTAAATTGTTGAAATTTTTTAAAGCCCTAAATATTTTTAAAAACTCATGAATCAGGAAATACCTTTTTCTGTTCATAGCCTTGAGTCACTGGCTAGATCCCCCACAGGCAATTGTTTGCCTTCTCTTGCATCTCTGCTTTGTAGACTCTTGCTTCCAATTAAATAGCCTCAGATGAGTGCTGACAGCTAAAATCTGAAGCATTCAATTATTTTTATTCTTTGTGGCAGCAAATGGTTTTTTCTCTGCCAGTTTTGTCTGTTAGGCTAACAGTCTTACATATTTTTTAATTGCTATTTCTATTTGCTCTCATATATTTTCAAACAGCCTAGAAGCAATGTTAACAGCAAGATTTTTATCACCACAACTGGTGGACACCTGGGTCACTCCATTACACATTTAGGACATGTAGGGAAATTTCCCAAGCTGTAGCAAAGCTATTTCTATGTGCTCACTCACTTCAGTCTGCAGCTTTTCCGAAGACTTTGCGTGTGTGTGTGTGTGTGTGTGTGTGTATACACACTCACATGTATTTTTTTCCCCCTGGGAGATTTTTAATTTTTAAATACACAACATTTTAAAACCAAAATAAGTACAAAGTTATTAATAATATAGAATTTTATCATGACTTATTTTAGCAAAGACAGTATTTTTTTCTAATTGTATCAATAGAATAGTTAAAATATATACTAAAATCATGAATAAATGTTACTTCTGCCAGTTTAACTTCTTAACCAATTCCAATAGTTAAAATTGATATTTTATATTTTTCACATCCTTGATTTTTTTTTTAAATGCTAGTATTATAGAAGTTTGAAGGAAAATACATGAATTAAATATATGGTGGCATTGACTGGTAGGTTCATATGGGTCAGAATCTGGTTCTTATTTTTCTTTTCAAGTATCTAGAAACTTAAACTTGTTGATGTCCAGGCTCCAATTAGGAAAGGCTAGTTTCTATGGACTAAATTGAGAGACCAAAATATATAAACTAGAAAATGGAATATAAACCCTGGAATATATAAACCCATTAAAAGAGGTGTGCTGAGCTACTATGTGGCCTAATGAGAACTTTTTATCCCTACAGGAAGGCAACATGAAAACCAGGCTATCAAAAGCTTCTTGGAGAGCATAGAATATGAATAGGGAATTTAGTTATATGACATGAATGTTTATTGACAACATATGGTGAATGTTCTATTGACAGAAATACCTATAGAGATGCTTTTGAAAATTTGAGACAAATATTTCATTGTTGAATTTACTGGGGAACACTACTAGTAATTGGGAAAAAGCAGGGATACTAGAAATTCTGAAATTCAAGGGTGAGTCCACGTAATGTATTTTCTTTCATTTTTCATGATTTTCAAATACTCCATTGGACACTCATGTTAAAAAACAACAACAACAACAAAAAAAAACTCATCTATTGCAGTGGCTCATGTCAGTAATTCCAGCATTTTGGGACACTGAGGCCAAATCGCTTGGGCCTAGGAGTTTGAGACCAGCCTGAGCAACATAGTGAGACCTTGTTTCTACAAAATATTTTTAAAAAATTAGGTAGGTGTGGTGGTACATGCCTGTGGTCCCAGCTGCTTGAGAGGCTGAGGTAGGAGGATTGCTTGGACGAGGCTGCAGTGAACTGTGATCACATCACAGAATACAAGCCTGGGCAATAGAGTGAAACCCTGTCTCAAAAAAAGAGAAAAAAGGAAAGAAAAAAGAAAAATAGCAAAAAAAAATCAAGTCTGTGCACATAATCTGATTATAATTTATGTATTAGATCAAAGTGTTTTTTTCTTTCTTGGTTTTAATATACAGTGAATAATATTGACATAAAACAAATATATAAATCATGGTAAGAATTTACCTTGTTTTATTCAAAACTTCACCAAAAGTTATTTAAAATGATAGACTGGATAAAGAAAATGTGGCACATATATGCCATGGAATACTATGCAACCATAAAAAAGGATGAGTTCATGTCCTTTGCAGGGACATGGAAGAAGATGGAAACCATCATTCTCAGCAAACTAACACAGGAACAGAAAACCAAAAACCGCATGTTCTCACTCATAAGTGGGAGTTGAACAATGAGAACACATGGACACAGGGAGGGGAACATCACACACGGGGGCCTGTTGGGAGTCAGGGGCTAGGGGAGGGATAGCATTAGGAGAAATACCTAATGCAGACGACAGGTTGATGGGTGCAGTAAACCACCACAGCACATGTATACCTATGTAACAAACCTCCACATTCTGTACATGTACCCCAGAACTTTATAATAATAAAAAATAATAAAAAAAAGAAAAAAAGAAATAAAGAAAAGCATGTTACTGATGGCTATGCTTTGTGTCACCAACCTAAGTTACATTCGTTATTCAAAATGTGGGTTGTCTCTTGAAATTATTTAACATATTTGAAACTCTTTTTAATATATTTAGAAACTATTTCTAAATTTGCAGGCACAAAAGAAGTGCAAACATTTGTATAATTTTGTTAGCAATGGCAGCTTAAAAATAATTTATATTACCATTCTATACATTGCCATTATTTATATTTTTAATGCAGCAATGGAAACAATCTATGCTGTAAAAATAAACAAATCAAAATTAGTTGTAAATCTCTTTTGGTTTTATTCTACCTCCTCCTCATGTCAATCCATAACTTTTGCGTAACCTCTTATATTATGGTTTATTTGTCCAATTAACCCTGTGTTTTGCATTATCTATCGAAAGTTACAGTTTCCAAAGTATAAAATACTGACTAGATGAGATGGGATTTCAAAATAGAATGTTACATTGCCAACTTTTCTCCATAGTAATGGTCTATAATTTTCTTGGCATATTCTCCCACTTCAATTAATGTTATTTACATTTTTTCTTAAACAAAAATAAATCTACTGTATTATTGTGTATCACCACATCATTTTGTCTTTTAGTGCTCAAATGTACTTTCATTTTCTTATCATTTATGTATAGAATGCCTCCTTATTTTACTTCACTTAAACCCAGACATTTATTTAAAAAGGAGGTTTGGCATTAGTCAACTTCTGAAATCTGGTGTTGTTACATCTGCGGATTGGATATTAATAATTTCTTATTTTGAATATTAGCAATTTCTCTCTTATTTTCTAGACAATTTTATGTCTACACATACATAAATTTACAGACACAGAATAGTTCTATTAGCTAAAAATTTTATTTCCAGTTATGTTATAGGACAAAGTTTAGCAACAGAAATCAATTGCTGGGTCTGTTAAGATTGAGAGCCACTGGCCTCAAGCATACTGCTTCTCAATTTTTAACTACTGATCTCGCACAGCAGACTTAGGTATCAATCCTTTCCAGTACCTTCTCTCATGAGCACTGTAAACAGGGCATTGACAACATTAAAAAATAGATAGATAGACAGACAGACAGACAGACAGACAGACAGATAGATAGATAGATAGATCCATCTGTGGCAACGAACCAAAAGAGAACAAAAGTGAACACGTTCTTTCTTTAGCTGTTTAAATATTATCCATCCCATTACAGTCATGTCTAGGCACTCTTAGCCTTTAATAATCTAATTTAATAATACCTGTCTTTGATTTGTAAAGTAAAGCTATCAGCGGGCAATATATTTATATTATTTGCATGTTTAAGGAGAACGCTGTGCTGTCACCTTCATTTACAAACTACAAATAAATTTTATTCATTTCTCATGTGTTCTACTTGAACCTTCTTTTGATTCTGTCATCCTTCTCATCTCCTCCATGAAAAAAAAATAATAATAATTTCTTCCATAATTAAAGAAACATCACCATTAAGTTGAAAATATCCTAACCCGCCTCTTCAGGAACATTTTGATGTACTCCTAGGTTTTGTCTGAAAGTCGAAGGATGAAGGTTTTTGAGCAAGCAAGGTGTGATGATATAAGCAGAACAAACTATATAAAGGGAAATATATTGTTACCTTTACATTCAAGGTCAGTTGTATTTAAATTTAATTTAGTATTTCATGTGAACATATGGTTCTCTAACTTCTTTAGTTTGATGTTTGAATTCCCTCATTCCACAAATTTTTGTTTCACATATATTGCATTTTTGAAACTGATTCTTAGGATCTCTTTGAGGCATAAAATTCTGTAATTCCATATGTATGACATATCTTTCTTTATAGTATACAAATTGATTTCTAGTAGGCTATAATTGCGTCACACAGATCATCCAAAGTCCAACTACCGTAATATGTCTGGATTGAATCTTAAGGATTCTTCCTGTTTTTCATGTAAGTACACAGCATGTATGTAAGTGTAAGTGATACTGTATGCAAACAGCCAATTGTACAGCAAAATATACACACAATTTACATACATGAAAATATAATTACAAAAATATGTTTTGGTCTAAATTGTAGGTGAAACAGCTTATTTAATATGAATTAAATGATTTCAGAATCAATAGTTTTTCTGGGAAAAGTATACTTTTAAAATCGTTTCAAAATGTGTTTTAAGGCTCTGCTGTTCTTTCACACGTGAAGAACACACAGCACACACAAATCAGTCAATTGTATTAGCCAAGGAACTTCTAATGCCTGAACTGCCCTAAAAATTAACCTATTGTCATTGTATACACATCAGCACAATCGAACTAAAATTTCCACCTGAATTAGTTGATTAGTGTTGATTAAATCAGGCCCTCCATTTCATCTATGGTGGCAGGCACATTTTCCTATATGCTGTGTGATTGACAGACTTAGTTGATGGAACAAGGAGCAATCAGTCCTCTTAGCATCTCTTTAGCCTGAGGCATCCTCACTTCCCATCTCCATGCTGTTTCTTTTTTGGGGGTGGGGTGGAGACCTGCTTCCCAGAATGCTCATGATGTTCACTAATAATATCAAGAGAAGCTTGAAACCCTCTGTGTACATTCCCTTCTCTCAGGGGTGCACTATGATTTACACACCCTGGGCCTGGAAGGACTGGAAGAGAGAGAGACTGAGAGAGACAGAGAGAGAGAGAGAGAGAGAGAGAGAGAGAGAGAGAGAGAGAGAGAATGTGAATGGAATGTTGTGTGTTCCAAATTACCATTAATGAGGTTATTCCAGTTTTGGAGTCCCTGTGGCAGGCAGAATTTGAGGAAGGAGAAAGTTTAGTTGTAATACAGTGCCTGACAAATAACAAGCACTCAACAAATAGGTTGATAAATCACAGATTAGGTCAAATTTTAAAATATCGGTGTTCTCTTGGAAAAGTCCTCTTAAACACCAACAATACTTAAATACTACCCTACATTGGGATGACTCCAAAAAATGTCAAAGCCCACAGGAAATCCTCTCTTTGCATTAGTGAGAAGGGAAGCTGCAACAAGTAGCAGGCATCCAAATCTCAATTAGGCTTCTTCTGTGCTTGACTTGCCTTGTGATTGAGAGTTTGAAAACTTCAGGAGAGGAAGAAAAATGGTTTATATAATTTCCATTGGCCTTCACTGCAGCCACATAGGTTGCCATGTAAATCAACTTGCTGTTGGCAGTCGCTGAGACTAGCAGTGGATTGACTGTATTCAGACGTTTGTGTCATGTTATGACAATGGAATTAAGGGAACAATATACCCTGGTAATCGTAATAGACTTTTGCCTTAAAGTCAAGAACACACAACGCTCTATTACATCCCTGAAAGTATTTACAAATGACTTAAATTGGAACACATTATTCTTTCCACAAAATGCAATAAATGCTATTTCATCATGTCTTGTAAGATTTTACAACCTTCAAAAGAGTTAACGTCCAATGGTTGATTGGTTTTATGCTTTTGCTGGCCAACTCATATTTTTTAAGTCTAATAATTTTCAGGGGCAGTGCTGAGATCTCAGAGCATAAAGTATTTTTAAGATAGGAAAAGAAAGATAAAGATCCAAAAGGAAGTTTGCCCAAAAACATATATTGTCTATTTCACCAGAGACATCTAGCCAGTGTGACACAAAAGAAAAATGCCCCATATTGGTGTATTGTTTCAAGGCATATATAATCATAATGTCACATCTAACTCCCCTTTCCCTGATCTTGACATGTTAACAACGTTCCTAGTCAATAAGTTATTGAAAGGCCGTTTCATTACTCGGCATTAGCCTCAGAGGTAGCAGAAGATGCTATTCTCTATTTTGAGGGGAACATGAGATCCAAGGACATTAATTTGATGGTGAAACATTTCACCCAAGTTCTTCCAACAAAATGGGCAATGCACCATGTCATTACCTGTTGCCTGAAAAAGAGATAAAAAGTCTCCAAAATGACTCTTCTTCCACTTCAACAATCTAACTCCCAACAAATTACACTGCTATAAAAAGAATGACTAATATGCTTCCACTAGGTACTATAAAGTGTCCAATTATGGGTCTAATTAGAAGGGAAGGGCATAAAGTAATGGGCCTTTATTTGGAAATGTTGTTATTCTCAGGACACCCTTTAAAGTGGTTTCTGTGTTTTGTTTTATGTATTACATTTATTCTACCTTTCTGCAACTTGTTCAGATTTATCTCAATAGGACAACATCTGTCACATCTTGCATATTGCTTTAATTTGATTGTCCCTGACCCCTTAGGCAAATACAGACAGGTGGAAAACATACTGGCTATTTCATACAACATCTGTAGTCACTTTAGCCAGTCTTTTTTTTATGGCTTGTCACAGCATGGGGGGTGGGGGGTGCTGCAGAAGTGAAACTGCTTCCCTCTCATTGTAGCAGGGAGAGAGAACCAGGTGGAATTCCACCCTCTGTTTGCTGGAACAGCTCTGTAATGCTTAGCATTTACAAATGCAGACTCGGGAGAACAGCTACCTGGATACTGGACCAGTTTTTAAAAGCTGGGGAAAAAGGGAGAAAAAGTCAACAATGGACAGGGTTCAATTAAGTCATTGTCTTTATTCTGTAACTCCAAAGGAGTTTAATAAATGACCATATACACAAACACACACACTCATACACACACTCACACACACATTCATGTACACAGTGTCTTTAGCAGCAATTTAATGTGATTAATGAGGCTGTTCTGGCACATCTTGAGGACAGCATATTAGTCACAGTTAATGACTCTTGCATAGCCTACTCAAAGAGCAATATATCCTTATTAAATGTTGCTATCATAAAGTTGGAATTGACTTCAAAATATTCTATGGTCAATGACCTTATTCCCAATATTGGTGAAGGGACACACCCCAAAATAGCTGGGATGGATAGACTTTTTAAAAGTGATTATTATTAAGCAAGACAAAACAAGAGTGTAGATTCTCCAAATGCCCTTCATGACAGTCTGGCCTATAATCATTATTTAAGGGAAGAAATCTTTCCTTGCAAATGAGATTTTACTTTAATCCTTGTCAATTTCCTATTGTGTAGACAACAATAGAAATGGAGAAAAATTGCTCAGCTCTCTTATATACACACTTGATATACTTGGAGATGCTTGTTAAATGATCCTCTTGCCTTTTTGCTATCAAATTAAAAAAGTTAATTTTGCTCCCAGGAATTAATTCTCATCTTTTAAAGTGAGTCTTTTATTACTGTTTTTTAAAAAATTTTTTTTCTGAACCTTCTACTTTAATGTCTCCAAAGTGTAGGGAGAAGGCTACCTCTATCATCTGGGGAAGAAATACCTGGAGTGCGCTAAAAAACTAAGATTCGTGGGCACCCTCATCTATCCAATCGGAATGCCTGTGGCTAAGGCCCAGCCTCTGCATTTTACACGAATCCTGAAAGACCCTTATGCATATGTTTGAGCATCAGCACTGTAGTTTCTCTTTAATTAAATCACCCAGATACCTTTTTTGCAAGGCACAGAAGATACATTATCTCTGGTACTAAACTTTTCAATTTCATCATATCACCTTTTCTGTATATTTAAGTTTAATCAAAAGTTAAACATGACCCTTCCAATCTATGTGTATCCCTTACAGCCGTTCCTCAATTGTTCATCAACCATTTTTCTAAAAGTGCTTCACCTTGTTCTCGCGTGTTCTCCTAATTTGACCGCACTGTAAGGAGATTCCTGCTAGTCTTTTCTTTTTCCCCAGGCCCCTATTTTCTACATTTCTTATGTCCTTGCCTTTACTCACACCTTGGATGCTTTTGAAATGACTTGTTTTTCCTCTCTCCTTTGCATATCTTAGCTACCTGGCCTGTCTAAGTTAAGATCCATTTTATACCACGAGTTCTTTTGAACTGCACCAGCCAATTGTGGTTGAGTAGTTACTGAGCTTATAATCAAATCTCTGATAGTCAATATTCTGTAACCTAAAAAAAGGACCTGCATTTCATGTGTGTTTATACTTAAATAATTTCAATAAATATATTCACTTATTCTTTTTATTGGCAAATAACAATTTTATATATTTGTGGAGTAAAACGTGATGCTTTGAGTTAATTTTTCAATTATTCATAAATTTATGTCATCACACCATTATGCTTTGATTTTCTGTTTTTCAAGTATTTAATATTTGGGGCCATATCCTGTACAACTTTCTTAAAAGATCCCAGCATAATTATTTGCATACATTTCCCATCCAGTATGTCTTACCTTTGTCTATGTAGACCTTCTAGAGTATACACAAGATCTTCTAGAGTATACACCTACTGAGGAAATATCAACAAAATCAGTCTTACTTTTTATAGGTTAAGATATCATTTTTATATTAACATTTCAGAACATGTTGTTTACAGCCACTCCTTCCAGTTTCATCCTAGTAATTTTCTGCTTAATCTACTGATTCCTGGTTTCAGTTCTTACCATTATCCCAACACCACTTTCCCCAAAACTATCTAGATTTATACTAAACCTAAGATCTGATTCTTAGTCTTCAGTCTTTTTTTTGTTTTTAAAATTTTTTTAATTTGAGTCTCACTCTTGTCACCCAGGCTGGAGTGCAATGGTGTGATCTTGGCTCACTGCAACCTCTGCCTCCCAGGTTCAAGCAATTCTCCTGCCTCAGCCTCCCAAGTAGCTGGGATTATTGGCGCCCATCACCACGCCCAGCTACCCAGCTAATTTTTTGCATTTTAATAGAAATGGGGTTTCACCATGTTGACCAGTCTGCCTTGAACTCATGATCTCAAGTGATCCACCCGACTCGGTCCCCTAAAGTGCTGAGATTCCAGGTGTGAGCCACCATGCCTGACTGATCTTCAGTCATTTTTGATCACTTTTAGTATTTACTATTGCTGACCATCTTTAAACTTCACCTTAACTTTGCTTATCCTTTATTTCTGTACCTTGTATCTTGGCTTTAATTCCTCCATTTATTAGAGTCTGACTGCGGGTTTAACCCAATGTTAAGTCAGTTCCTACATTGTGTATGCTATTTTCTCCACCCCCTTGGAGAGCAGGATATATTTCTGTGGTTCCTGTGAACATTTCAGCAACAAACTCCAGGTGTTTTCCTTTAGTTGTGGCCTTTCTCTAGCATTTCAAACCTGTAAGATATATACACGTAGAATTCTATAATTACTCAATTATTTATTTTCTTTTTTGCCTTTTTTTCTATATTGCATGATGATTCCTCAATTCTATTATTTATTTTCTAATGGCCATTTATACTTGCAGGTGCCCGGACTCAAAACAGCTAAACCATAACTCATCAAACTCTGCTGCAAGTCAGTTCTCTCTCCATTCCTTTTTCACTGTAAAATCAGCTGTCAATTACGAAGGCTCGGCTTCCAAATTTGAAGTTATTGGGACTTTCTCTCATCATCTAAAGAATTATCAGAAGTGATTGCTTTTTCCCATCGAAGTTTGAGTGGGTGATATGCACTCCCTGACTTGGTTGGGAATTTGGCAATCTATCTGACTGATACTCTTTAAATATATTGTCATCAACATTCATGTGGTGGGATTAGGGGGCAACTCATTTCAAATTATTTAAAAAGTGTATGCGGAGAAAGATTCACATATTAATTCCCTTTCACTGTCCAAAGTGGCATCAATATTGTGTAAAATGGGCAGTATGCTGCCACGTGAATTTTCTCCTGCTACTTTCTAAAATAGACATTTTCTTAGACATTTTCCTGAAGAGTTTAAAATATAGAAGGTAAAATGCATTCTTTGTTTCTGGTACATCCTGTTCTATTAGTTTGAAGAAATTTAGCCAATGGTGATCACCAAATGTAAGCTGCTGTATCAAATATGTGTTATAACACATATATGTTAAAGCACTTCAGCACATTCTTGTGCCTCCTCAAACAAGTTTGAAAGTTTTTTTTTTTAATTTGCATAAAGTGCTGTATAATTGATGGGACTAAATCAATGTACATTCTGTTAGTTCAATGGTGTTTTTATGGATTGGTATCTTTGGAGAAAATCGTGTCTAAAGTCTTTGCTTCGGACTGCCTTACCTTCCTAGAAACCACTTTCCATCTAATCACAGGATCTCAATTATCTTGTTTCAACTTGCTTCTTTATCTGGCCTTTATGGACAACAAATCCCCCTTTTCATTTTATTGCTGAAAGTTAAACTTCTGTCTCATTTTTGCTCAAACACAGATGTGTTAATTTCAGCACCTGGCCGTTATTTGTATTTCTCTCTCTGTTGGAATATCAACAAATATTTATTGAGCAAATGATTATGAATATGGCCTTTTGAATTCAGATACAACTAGGATGAGACTTCATCCTATCAATTCAAAGCAGTTTGACCTTGCAATCATAATTCAACCTTTGCAAAATTCACTTTTTTTTTTTTCAACTGTGGCTTAGAAATAATGGTGAGTCCTATCTGATCACCACTAGATAAGAGGATTAACTGATGTAACATATTTTCTCAATTATTTGCAAAATTACTGGTACAAATAAATACTGAACAATTGTTGGCTCTTTATTAGTAATAGTAATGATTGGGTAGTGGTAGTCGAGTAACCATAGTAATGTGCAAAGCATGCTGGATACAGGAAATAGAGTGGAAAACACAGGAAGGATGTTATCTCTCCTCTCATGGACTCTGCAGATTAGAGAAGAAAAAGAAAAGTAATCTAATATTTAGAATAAATATTGTATTATACTACTACACAGCAAGGGAGCCAAACTAGTTTTGACATCTCAAGAGGTCTCCCTGACAGAATGGGACTATGAGATAAGGAAATAGAAAAGGTAGTCAGGATAATGGTGGAGGTGAGGGAGAGAAAGGATGATGCTCAGGCAGAAAGAGCAGCATGTATGAGGGTCTAGAAGAAGAGGCAAATTTGAGGAAAGTAAACAGTCTTGCATCTCTAAAGTGTAGCAAGCTGAAAACAGGGGAAATTCTCAAGAGATTAATTCAGAGTTAGGTAGGATTCAGATCATGTGGGGTTCTTTAGACTTCATAAAATACTTTTTACTCTATGTTGAAATCATTACAGAACGATGTTAATCAACAAACAGCCTTGATTGAATTTTTATTTTTGCATATTGTATGTTTCCTAGGGCTTCCCTAACACATCATTACAAACCAGGGAGTTTAAGACAACAGAAAGGTGTTCTTACGTTTCTGGAAGCTAGAGGTCTGAAATCAAGGAGTTGGTAGGCAGGACCATGATCTGAAGGCTCTAGGTGAAGATCTTTGCTTGCCTCTCCCTAGCCTCTGTTGAGTGCTGGCAACCTTTAGTTGCCCCTTGGCTTATATGTGCAGCCAACTTCCGCCTCCATCATCACATGGCATTCTCACTATTGGTCTGGTCCCTCTTTCTACATTTCCCACTTCCTAGAAAGACATCAGTCACTAAGTGAGGGCCCACTCTGATCTAGTCCAGCCTCATATTAACTTGATTATTTTCAAGTAAGCTCACATGCACAGATATTGGGAGTCAGGACTTAAACATACCTTTTTAAGGAATGTAATTCAACCCACAACACTTATTATTATGGCTCTATTTTGGACACTTAATTCTAAGAGAATAATTAGAAACAAAGGGGAGAGTTAGAAGGATTTAGCAGAAGTACAACAAATAAGAACATTGGCCTGAACAAGCATTGTGTTAATGGGGAATGGTGTTTTTCAATTCAAAAATTGAATTCTGGAGGTAGGTTGTGCAAGAGTTGCTTATTGA
Source organism: Macaca thibetana thibetana (assembly GCF_024542745.1). Classification (NCBI taxonomy): domain Eukaryota; kingdom Metazoa; phylum Chordata; class Mammalia; order Primates; family Cercopithecidae; genus Macaca; species Macaca thibetana. Next base: position 188,182,422 of record NC_065579.1, on the reverse strand, counting down.
TAAATATGTTGGGAGAGGAATGAGGGAGAGGAAGTCAATGATGATGATAGTTTCTTGCCTGGGCAAGTAGATGAATGGTACACTGAAAAGGGAAATAGTGAAGAGACGCTGGTATAGGATATCATTGAAAGACCCATCATTCTATTACTTCAGGTTCTTTTCTCTGTCTATAAGGTGCTAGGCAGCAGATACAGAATAGACTCAGACAGTTTAAGGCCTGCCCTCATGGAACTTATGGCTCATGCTAGTCACATAGGAGTTGACATCTGCTTTAATAGGAATTGCATAACATTTTAGAATGTGAATCAAACATCTACTGCAGTCATCAATGTTTTATAAAATTGCAGCTGCATTTGCTTTTGTATCTGTTCATTCCCAGGCTCTTAATAGGATCCCTATCTCTTGAACACTTTCCTGAGCAAAGATTTGTGTTATCTCTTGATATGGTAATTTTCTATTTCTAATTTAGTTCCCTATAAAATCAACCTTTGTATCACCTGGCATTTACTATCTGTACTTCCATTCTTTTTTGCTGTCTATGTAAGTTTTTAACTCTACTTGATCCATTCTTTTCAACTGACTTTCTCATCTTTCCTCCTAGCTGGTTTGTTTGGATAAAACTCTGCTTTGATCCATGCAATGTGTCCAGTCTTTTACTCTCAGCCATGTGATCTTGTCTCTACCATTAGGTTCCTGGGCACACTTCAGTTTGTACCATTATTTGTTGGTTCCAGAGTTTCTGCACCACAGCAGTGATTTAGGGTCTTTTCACAGTTCTGGCATTTTTCTCTCCATCATGTACACACAGTGTTTTTAAGTCGAGCATTCATACATTTATTCATTTATCCATTCAACCATTCATGCACTCATTCTCTCATCAGATACACATTGAGCTGCTGCTTCATTCCACTCATTGTACGAGTTCTGTGGAGTCAAAGACTAATGCAATGCAGTTCCTTTTTGAAGAGTTTAGAATGGATATCCAGATGAGTCAACTGACGATACAAACCGTGTGATAAATGTGAAGCACAGGTGGAGCACATGTCGTGGACTGGCCAGGTGAGTAGGAGACACATCAGGAAAGGCTGCTCAGGGCAGGAGTTCTAGCAGAGCTAGCCATGAAAATGGTGCTGGTGGGAGGGTGAAGGTGGGAAGGGAAAAATTGAGGGGAAAGGGGCACAGGAGGGGAAAAATAGCAAATATAAATCTCAGGAGGTGAGAGAGAATATGGTCATTCTAAAACTGCAGAAGTGTGTGCTGTGCGTGCTGTGAAAAAGTGGGAGAAGAAAAAGATATGACCAGACTAGCTTAAGATCTGTATGCTTGTCTGTCTTATCCTGACCTGACGCCTTGTACTAAGGACTCATTGTCAGCTGTGTTTCCTGCATTGAAACTAAGTCCTGACATTTCTATATTCCCTCATTGTTCTTTAACATCACCTATACAATTTCCTTCATTTAATGTCTATATAGATACGTAAATAGCGATGCGCTTTCAAAGGTAGGCTTATGCCAGGTCATGGGTCCCTGTAAATGCTATGTACCATGCCAAAGAGTCTGGCAGTTATTCTGTAGACAATAGTAAAGCAAGTTGTGTTTTGAATATAGCTTGAATAAAATGACCACAGCAGTGTTTCAGAGGGTTGACATACTGAAATATTTAGTGGGTGAAGGGTGAAGTCAGTGGCGATGGGCCAGTTGAAGACCATCTCATGCAGTGATGGAGAACATGGACTCTGGGTAGATGTTGTGGGTTTGTACTGATAACCCAATTACTAGGAGTATATTTTGGGAAAGTAACTTTAGTTCTCTGTGCCTCAAAATAGAGATTATAATGGTGGTAGTGACTATTACAAAGCATAGTTGTGTGGATGAAATTAATGAAGACAAGTAAAGCACTTATAATATTGGACAATAATAAATTACTATTATTGGACACAAAGAAGTCCTCAACTAATGTTACTTTATTATGTTACCAAAATAGATCTTGAGCATAGAGATCCATGGTAGTAAAGCCATGATTCATTTAAAAATAAATCCTTCGAAGCTGTATTTATGTAGTTAGAGTCCATATAATGCTAGTAAATTAAAATAACTGTTAGTTTTTCATTATTCCTAAGGCTGCCATTACAAACGACCAAAAACTGGGTGATTTAGAACAACAGGAATGTATTCTCACAGTTCTGCAGGCTAGAAGTCCAAAGCAAGGTGTTGACAGAGCCATGCTTCTACTGCAGCCTGTAAGAGAAAGTCCTCATTTGGCTCTTCCAGCTTCTGGTATCCCCAGATCATCCTGGGTTTGTGTCCAATATTTGCATGTCATTCTTCCTATGTCTCTTTGCATAGACTCCCTCTATACATGTCTGTGTCCAAATTTTTCTTCTCTTTTTTTTCCTTTCTTTAAAAAAAAAATAAAAACACCTGTTACATTGGATTAAGATCCATTCTAATAACCTAATCTTCACTTGATTACCTGTACAAAGACCCTGTTTTCAAAAGGGATCACATTCTGTGTTACTGGAGGTTGGGACTTCAACATATCTTTTTCAGGGGAACACAATTTAACCCATAACATCACTCCTGCAATTATTGTGAAATACTAAAATTTCTAAAACGTGACCAGTGAGGCTGAGTTTGAGCAAGTAAACAGTATTGCCGCTCACCAAAATTAGTAACATGGGCTTTATTTTCAGTATTTGGTCAAGGACCTAGAATCAGTCAGCAGGACAATGTGTTTTAAACAAGGAAGTAGTAAAGAAAACTAGTGAACTTATTTTTTCTTATTGAGAAATGAAACAAATTTGATTTGTGATTCATTATTCAAGTATCAGTGAAACCAGAATACCGTAACAGGATTTTCCAATGTCATTTGGTGGAAATGAAACATAAAAACTATGATAGAGAAAAACATTAGATCTGAAATGGGTATGAGAATTCTCAATAGCACCTTGCACTTCAGAGAATTAACACTGTGAGCTGCTTTTCCATGAGGAACACGTTTATATCTAATATAACACAGTAGGGAAGAGTGTCAGGTCATACATTCATCACATTCACACACACCCCCACACAAATAATGTAGTGGTACTTGTACATTAATCCACATTTTTCACATTTAAACTCCATTGCTGGAAACCAGAGGAGGGAAACAGTAACTGGAAATTGGAAAAAGAAATTTATAATCATATTTAACACTTTTATGCCTAATAATCAGAAAAAAAGTATCACTTTTGAATTTGGAAGATTTGTAGAACAAGGAGGGAAGTAATTGAGTTTTAGGTATTTATTAAGACATGCAAATAATGAATAATAGAATCATTGGAAAATAATTTGAGAAATTGGAGTAGCAAGTTTTGAGAGATTAAAGAACTAAATAAACAAGATTTCTCATTTTTCCTGTACTGCATTAAACTCATATTGATTTTTTTTGCATATGGGAAAGGGGTGGAGAAATTGAAAATAAAAATATTAATGACAATTTTATCAGCTAATAATCCAGTTTTGCTTCCTATAAAATAAACAACTCTGAGAGATGGTCAGTAGTAGATAATTAACAGGACCAAAATTTTTTGATGTCATTAATACATAACTTGAGGATTATCTGAAGAATGAAGATAGATGAAAAAAATTAAAATATTTCATGAAAATTATTAGAGATAAGATGGATGAGGAAGTATTACTAACCTTGCTCCTTCAAATTAAAAAAAAAAAAGATTATAACCGAAATACGCAATCTTCAGAACTTAGACTTTAGGACAATTTATTACTTAAAAATTAAATATTGGCTGCCAGCAAATTGATTTATTATCAGAAATAGTGTTACATATCAGGAACAAATGAAAAAGAGAAGGGAATAAAAATTTCATAGATATCTGCTAGGTGAGGCACTTTATATATGTTATTCAATTGCATTTTTATAAAAAATAACTCTGTAAACTATTATTTCCATTTGATACGTGAGGCAATGAAGGCAAAGAACATATAAGTAGCCAGCCCATGGGTATAACTAGTGAGTGTGGAATCATTATTTACATATTTTTTTAAAGTCCAAGCCTTTCTCACACCAACATAAAGAATTCCCAAGGAAAAAATATTCTAAAATTGATAGATAACAATGTCACATTTTTTATTCAATTGAATTTCCAAAGGCCTAGTGACTTTGACAGCAATTCCCCAAGGCAGCCCTTACTTGTTTTGGGAAATGCTGGTCCCTGTCTTTGGAATACAGTAGAGAAAATAAACATAACAAATAACATGGAATAATACACTTGACACGATGATGTTCCTGAGAAAGTACAATTAGGTAATATCAGCATCTTCATTTCCACATATTATTGAAATGGCAAGTCCACAACTATGGCCAGAATTCTGAGACTGGCTCAAGGCCCTGCATTTGTTCCTGCTGAGCGGGACTGAGGATGGGCCACAGACTTTTCAGAGAAGCTGCCCAGCATTAAATAAGGTGCTAAACCCATTCCAGTCTAGTTTCTCCCATACATTCCAGCTTTCTTTCTGTGGCTGCTTCATCAACCCCAGATTCCCATAATTTCAGTTTTCCTCTGAATCTCATTTCTGTATTCCTTCTTTTTCCCTTATTTGGATTTGCTTTTCCCCCTATGATATTAGTCCCTGAACTTAGGCTGCCCCTGCTCTATTCAGAAGGTTAAGTGGAAACAATATGGGCAAAACACTTTAAAGGGAAATGACCTTATTTATACTCAGATGATTCCAAAGAAAAATTCTGTGGTTTTATTATTTTGTATATGTCAAATGCAAATTTATTGGAATAAAATCAATAAGCGAAGAAATAAAAATAAATTGCGACTAACACATTAACTATGATTAAATTGTTATTCCAGTGCCTTGAAATGGAAAGTTCATGAGGAACCTTTTGAGATAATTTAACTTAAAGCCCAAAGGATCAAGGTATGTAGCAATATAGACGAAAAAGCATTCCCTATAATTAATGGCAAATGTTTTTTGTCATAGTTCAAATAAAGTAAGCACTTACATAATTTTGTATTATATTTTTACATATCAAATGAGCATGATGGCCACTCTCTGAGATGTTCCCTAAAGATAGTTTTCTCTGAGAATTCATACCCATCTATTTATGCCCATTGAATCAGGACTGACTTGAGTTCCCGATAGAAATAACGCAGAAGTGATGACATGTAACTTTCAAGACTAGGTTATAAGAGGCCTTGCAGCTTCTTCCTTGTTTTCTTGCACTGCTAAGTCTGGGGAGAGCCAGCTGCCGTGCCATTAAAACACCAAAGTATCCCACATAGAGAGGAACCAACTTGGCAGTCTTGAGATGAAAATATCTTTGAAGTGGATCTGCCACTCCCAGACAAGCCTTCCAGATAACTCAGCTCTGGCTCATATCGGACTGCAATCTCAGAGCCCCTGCTATGTTTCTGAATTTCTGATCTCCAAAAAAAAGGATTAGAGACAATAAATATTTATTGTAAGTTTAAATCACTAAGTTTGGGGTGATTCATTATGCAGCAATAGATAACTTGATACAGTTAGATTAAGTGATACATCAACCAGACAAAAAGAAAAACATTCAGTTTGTTGCTTTTTCCAAAAGCAATGTTTGAAATCATCTACAATGGTTTCTTCTAAGGAAAATATTTGGGATTACTATACATAATGGCTAACAATTATCAGTAATCAATGGGGAATGGAACAGAGACACAGTGCCATTCTGAAAAATCCTTTTCAAACTTTGGTAGTCGGAATAGTGTTTTAGATTATCATATAAAAAACTCATAAGGCAATAAAATTAAATTCATTCATTTGTTTATATAATCAGTAAATATTAACTGAGCACAGTATGTGCTGGCCACTTATGTTCAGGTACTGGAGATGAAATAGCAAATAGTACAGCTTCCTCCATGAAGTTCATAGTCAATATATCAATACATTTTAATGTTGAATTAAAATTAAGTAGGGTCTCTTATTTGCATTTTTATCTTCTCATGTAACACATAAAAAAACTATATTTTCTTTAGTTTTATATTAGTCATTAAAAAGTTTCCTCTCAATTCCATGGTTCTGATGAGGGGCCACCTGGTTTCCTAGTATTACTGAGAGAAGAAAGAAAATAACAATTGTAAAATTACTCTGTTTTTAAGAGAAATTATGGAGTTATGATTGGGCTTGTTCATTCATTCATTCATTCATTCATTCATTCCAGAAGCATTTATCAAATATCATCTATGTATCTTCAAGCCTTGAAGTATATTTTCATATTACAGAATATAAAAATGACAAAATACTGATAACTTTCGTATCATCAAAAAAGTTTAATACATTTATTATGCTCTGTTTTGAAAATCTGTGACAGATAAAAATCAGTGTTTTTATTGAAAACTTAAAAAGTAATTTTAAACATTTCAGCATGTGGTTGATAGGTACAGCAAACCATCATGGCACACGTACACCTGTGTAACAAACCTACACGTTCTGCACATACATCCTGGAACTTAAAGTAAAATTAAAAAAAAAAAACTTCAGCATTTAATGAGATCACAGGAGAAATCAGATGCTATTATCTTCTTTTGTTTTAAAATGTATGTTTACTTAAGAGGTAAATACAGTAGATTAGAAGTATTTTGGGGTTAATATTTTACTTTCTGTGAAGGAATAATTGGAAAAAGGAGACTAAGAAGCCTGGAATATAGTGGTCAGTCAATAATGCATTTCATAATAATTATATTTTGGCTTTACAAATAGGTAACCAATTATTTTACCTCTTAATTAAAAATTCATGCATAAATTACTATTATGGATTCCTCGTTTTTATTTGAAAGATAGATGCATATATATACATGTATATATGCCTTTTTGGTTGTGCTGTGTGTTTGAATATAGATATATTTCAAGCATGAATTATATTATCTGAAAAGAGCCTTCATTAGAAGAGAAATTATTTCTAAAAATTTTCTCCTTAACACTCATCCAACTTAATTTGAAACTATTCAAACCCAAACAAAAGAATAATTCATAGTTCAGTTTCAGGCTTATAGTTAATTAACAATTTCAATAAAGAAGTGGTTTATTAGGTGTCTCACTCAAGTGCTTTAGGCTAATACCAGAAACAAAAAAGTTAAATTAGAGTAAAAGTGGAATAAAATTTCAAAAAATTCTGTTTAATGTATCTCTTTGCTTTCCTAGGAACCCTGAAATTATTACTTTTCAGCACAGTGAACTTAATGACATGCTTTTTCTTTCCCTGGTGACTTCTATAGCTTAATTAGCTGATTCAGGTCAACCACCTGGTTCATCAGTTTTTGAACATCTGAGACTTAGTCTTAAATTCCCTTTTGAGAAATGAATTCCCATCACAAGGGCCTCGTGGGTGTGTATGTGTGGGAAAATAATTTTGAGCAATTAGAAATTAATGATGACCTTGCAGGGGATGGAAGAGGACATAATCATAAAAGTTGAACATACATCACTGGGAATGAGTAATGCACTACCATTAGCGTAATTGGCTAGCATTAAAATGGAGATACCTACAATTATTAAGGTTTAGAAACTTTGAGGAAATCAGGAGGTACTGGAAGGTGCAACCTGATATTTTACTCCTAGAAATCTCGTCAGTGATAATTTGAAATTACATATACATGAAATTGTTAAATTGGAATCTGGAGAATAATTCTAATAGAGCAAAAATAGAAAAATACACTGAAAATGAAAGTATCACATAATATTGCTGTATGTCAGACACTTATTAAAAATAGGAATCTATATCTTGGACTATGTGTTTCGACTACACCAGAAAGCACCTCCTAACTGTGCGCTTAGAAAAATTGTTCTTAAAAATGAGTAGAGGCCGGGAGCGGTGGCTCACTCCTGTAATCCCGGCACTTTGGGAGGCCGAGGCGGGTGGATCACCTGAGGTCAGAAGTTTGAGACCATCCTGGCCAACATGGAGAAACCCCGTCTCTACTAAAAGTACACAAATTAGCCAGGCATGGTGGTAGGCACCTATAATCTCAGCTACTCAGAAGGATGAGGCAGGAGAATTGCTTGAACCCAGGAAGCGGAGGTTGCAGTGAACGGAGATCACAACACTGTACTCCACCAGCCTGGGTGACAACAGCGAGACTCTGTCTCAAAAAAAAAAAAAAAATAAAGAGAGTATAATATTTAGTACTTCATAGGCTTATTATAAGGAATGAATGATTTAATAATAGTACGTGCATGTCTTACTTTTCTGTTGCAGGTAACAAGCTAAACTTAATGTCTTTGAATAATATTTTATTGTTTCTCATGGTCATAGGCATTGACCGGGCTTGGCTGGGCAGCTCTCTTCTGAAGTTGTAATCGGATGTTGTCTGTGGTTGCTGTCATTTAAATGCTCAAAGTGGCTGAATGTCCAACGTGGCTTACTGACATAGTTGGCAGGTAATGCTGATTGTCCTGTGGGCACTCAGCCCATGGCTTGGGCAGAATCAGCTACATAATTTACAGAACCTACCTAGTGCAAAAGGAAAGTATGGAGTTTCTTGTTAAAATTATTAAGAAGTTCAAGACAGTAACAGCACAGGTTGCATACTCATGAATCGGGCTCTGGGCTGGGATTTCTCACAATAAAATGGCTGGGTTCTAAGAAGCATTCCAAGACCAAGCATTCTAAAAGGCCCAAAGTTCTAAGGCTTTTCATAACCTAGTAGGTCACGATTCTAATTGTCAAAAGGAAATCACAAAGCCAGCTCAGGTTCGAGAGAGGGAAATTAGATGCTATCTCTTAATAGACAGCATGCTTGTATAGGGAAAGAAATAATTGATGGCAGTCATAGTTGGAAATTACTAAATGACCTTGAGGTTTTATTATAATTATTCAGGGAGATAACCCATATTAGTTAGTTAGCAGAGTGCCTGTACTGTAAAAATGCTTATGTAACTGTTATCATTATCCTGGATTATAAATTTGGAAAAGAACCAATGTACCATGACTGTAGATCTGCAATCTATCTGCTTGAATTAAATACATGTTATCAAATTTTATTTTTACTCTTCTATGAAATGTCTTGTACAAATAGTTTTTAAAACATCAACATTTATTGCTGCTTAATTTTGTAATGACCAAAGCACGTTCCTAAATTAATTATTAATTAGCTTAATGTTTCTCAATGATAATAGACTTTCTCTTTTACCTAAAGGCATTCTTCAGAAATCAATAGTTTAGCTTTGATTTTTCTGCCTATTAAATAACCACCTATAGTCTATTGTCTTGCTGTATTTATCACAGATGAGTGCAAAACAACAACAACAAAAAATAAATTGCTTTACTATAGTACCTTTTCTTTACACTTTGCCATAAAGTGCCACATTCTTTGAATGCATCTCAGCTAGTGTGTAACTTGAGATTACAGGTTATAAAAGCTTTTTATAATCTTTAGTCATTTAACTCTACCTAAATCTTATTTGATGGCTTTTCTTTTCAGTTTGTGCCAAAAGCAATATAACTTTTAAATTAGGAAGCAAATATCCTTTTATGAATAAGACACTGTTTCTGACATCCAAAGTTTGTTTATAGGCACCAAGAATTTCTGGAAAACTGTGTGTGTAAAGATACTTATAAGTGAAAAGAAATGCCAAATGATCGTTCAGGACACAACAGAACAGTTTATTTTGTTGTGATAAAGACAAAGGAGGATGGTGCATTACAAAACTATGTTTATTCTCTTGTGCAAGGCTCTTGGAATGTACTAAAAACAATTTTTAAGTCAATATTGCACAAATAATGTCAACCTGGATTGAAGGAGGCCATAAAGCTGAACCCAAGTAAATCTGATTCCATTTTGAATAGTTTATATTTTTTAATGACATGCTAAGCATTGTAGGCCTTCATATTCAGTTTACAAGAGTTTATTCTTTCTGAACTTTGACCCTTCCCTTATTTGCCCTTGGTTTATTCATTTTTATATTGATTTCTTCTAACATCTCATTTCAAAGATGCCTTATATATCATAGGTATCAAATACATTAACTTTTAAAATAATTTCAACTTTAAAATTAGATTCATGGAGTATATATGTAGGATTGTTACATGGATATATTGAGTGATGCTGAAGTTTGAGGTATGATTGATCCTGTCACCCTGGTAGTGAGCATAGTATCCAACAGTTTTTCCGTCTGTCCCTCCCTCATCCAGTAGTTCCCAGTGTCTGTTGTTGCCATCTTTATGTGTACCTGATGTTTAGCTTCTACTTTTAAGTAAGAACATGTGGTATTTGGTTTTCTGTTCCTGCATTAATTTGCTTAGGATAATGGCCTCCAGTTGCTTCCAACGTTGCTGTGAAGGGCATGGTTTCATTCCTTTTTATGGCTGCGTAGTATTCCACGTGTATATGTACCACATTTTCTTTACCCTGTCCACCATTGATGATCACCTAGGTTGCTGTCTTTGCTATTGTAAATACTGCTGCTGTGATGAATATGTGAGTCCATGTGTCTTTTTGGTAGAACAATTTCTTTTGGATATATACCCAGTAATGGGATTGCTGGGTCAAATGGTAGTTCTGTTTTAAGTCCTTTGGAGTTCCTGAGCCGTCTCCAAACTGCTTTCTACAGTGGCTGAACTAATTTACATTCTCTGAGAAGTGTCTTTTCATGTCTTTTGCCCACTTTTTAATGGGGCTACTTGTTTTTTGCGTGTTGACTTGTTTAAGTTCCTTATGAATTCTAGATATTAGACCTTTGTCAGATGCATCATTTGTAAATATTTTCTCTTATTCTGTAGACTGACTCTTAATCTGTTGATAGTTTGTTTTGCTGTGCATAAGCTCATTAATTTAATTAGGTTGCAACTGTCAATTTTAGTTTTTGTTGTAATTGCTTTTGAGGACTTAGTCTTAAATTCTTTCCCAAGGCCAGTGTTCAGAATGGTGTTTCCTAGGTTTTCTTCCAGAATTCTTACAGTTTGAGGTCTTACATTGAAATCTTTAATTCATCTTGAGTTAATTTTTATATATGGTAAAAGTTAGGGGGTCCAGTCTCTTTCCTCCGCATATGGCTAGACAGCTATCCCAGGACCATTTATTGAATAGGGAGTCCCGTCTCCATTGCTGATTTTTGTCGACGTTGTCAAAGATCAGAAGGCAGTAGGTGTGAGGCTTTATTTCTGGGCTCTCTATTCTGTTCCATTGATCTATGTATCTGCTTTTGTACTAGTACCATGCTGTTTTGGTTATGGTATCTTTATAGGACAGTTTGAAGTCGGGTAGTGTGATGCTTTCCTGGCTTTGTTTTTTTCAGTTAGCATTGTTTTGGGTATTTGGCTCTTTTTTCATGCCATATGAATAGATTTTTCTAATTCTGTGCAAAATGACATTGGTAGTTTGATAGAAATAGTATTAAATCTGTAGATTGCTTTGGGCAGTATGGCCATTTAAACAACATTGATTATTCCAATTTATGAGCATAGGATGTTTTTTCATTTGTTTGTGTCATCTGTGATTTCTTTTGGCAGTGTTTTTCAGTTCTTGTAGAAATATTTTACAACCTTGGTTAAATGTATTCCTAGGTATTTCATTTTTTGGCTATTGTAAGTGGGAGTGTGTTCTTGATTTGGCTCTTAGCTAGGACATTATTGATGTATATAAATGCTACTTTTTTGTATATTGATTTTGTATCCTGAAACTTTACTGAATTTGTTTATCAGCTCCAGGAGCCTTTGGCTTCTGGATTCTAGGTATGAAATCTATGTGATTCTATATGATCCTAGGTATAGAATCATGTTATTAGTGAAGAGTGATCGTTTGGCTTCTTGTTTTCCTATTTGGATGCCTTTTATTTCTTTTACTTGCTTGATTGCCATGGCTAGGACTTCCAGCACTATGTGGAATAGGGGTGGTGAGAGTGGGCATCCTTGTCTTTTACCAGTTAGTTCTTTAGGGGAATGCTTCCAACTTTTGCCTATTTAGTATGATACTGGCTATGGGTTTGTCATAAGTGGCGGTTATTATTTTGAGGTAATTAACAGTTTTTGATTGAAGTAGAATATACATAAATTACATATGCTGTAAGCACACATAGGAGTGAATTTTTGAACACATCTTTGTATCCAGCACCCAGAAGTTATTCATCTGACTCTTTCCTATGACTAACGCAGCCCTTTCCCACCAAAGATAACCACTGTCCTAACTTCTGACTACATATATTAGATTTCCTTGTTTGCTTATTTTATATAAATGAAATCAAATAGCACGGGATCTTTTGTGTGTGGCTTCTTTTGCTCAGATTCATATTTGTGAGATTTATCCACATTGTTGCATGTTGTACTATAATCTATTCTCATTGCTCCACAATATTCCACTATGTGATAATGCTTCAAGTTATTTATCTGTTCTATCATTGTTAGGCATCTGGGTTGTTTCCAACTTGGAGCTTTTGTAAATAGTGCAACCATAAACATTCTCATACATATCTTTTAGTGAATATCACAACATAATTCTAGCAGAAGAACTGCTGGGTCATATATATATGTGTGTGTATATATATGTATACACACACATGAACACACACATATGTTTATATATGTAAACATATATTTATATTTATACATACATGTACATGTTTAGCTTTAATAGATACTAACAGTTTTTTAAGTGGCTGTACCCATGAAGACTGTCACCAATGATGTATTAGAATTCTAGTGGCTCTACATTTTTGTAATTTTGGTATTTTTACCTCTTTAATCTTAGTCATTCCATCAGAGGGTAGCCCTAACGACTAATAAGGTTAAATGCCATTACATATGTTTATTGGTCATTTGGTTTAATTGCTTTTGTGAAATGTGTTCACATGTCCGAGTCATTTTTGTGCTTTGTGTGATGTAGGCCCAGTTGGTCATGCATTACTTACTAAAGAGATAATCCATTCTCCACTGTAATACAGTGCCAACTTTGTCATGAAATTGGTGACTGTTCCAACATGGCACGTGTATACATATGTAACAAACCTGCATGCTGTGCACATGTACCCTAGAACGTAAAGTATAATAAAAACAACAACAACAACAAAAAGAAATTGGTGACTGTTATTTTTAGGTCTCTGTATCCTCAATTCTGTTTTTTTTTTTTGAGACGGAGTCTCGCTCTGTCGCCCAGGCTGGAGTGCAGTGGCCAGATCTCAGCTCACTGCAATCTCCGCCTCCCGGGTTCCCGCCATTCTCCTGCCTCAGCCTCCCGAGTAGCTGGGACCACAGGCGCCGCCACCTCGCCCGGCTAATTTTTTTGTGTTTTTAGTAGAGACGGGGTTTCGCCATGTTAGCCAGGATGGTCTCGATCTCCCGACCTTGTGATCCGCCCGTCTCGGCCTCCCAAAGTGCTGGGATTACAGGCTTGAGCCACCGCGCCCGGCCTCCTCAATTCTGTTGAACTATTCTTGTACCAAATCCAATTTGTCTTAAATAACTGAAACACCATTTCCATTAAAATAACTTGAGTAACTCAGATTCTTTAAAAAGGAGCAAAAAATTATAATGTTTTTCTTTGTAAAAATAATAATTCTAGAATAGTAAGTATAAATTCAAATTTAACATATCGAATAATAAAAATGTCCAGCACTTTTCATTTGTATATGAAACATACTCCACTGCATGAAAGATGAATAATGTAACAATATGCCATCTATTTAATAATGTTCACTCAATAACTAGAGTGTGCTAAACACCAGCAATAAAAATGATATTTTTAAGACATACCCTTTGTTTTCAGCATGTCTGTAGAGGGAGACAGGCATATAAAGAGATCAAGCACATTATAAGGTGATATGCTATTTCTGTAAAATAAACATCTAATATTCTTGGGTTTGATGGGGATGAAGATATGTGAGCTGAACTAAAATTTGAAGGAAATTTCAATGGCAGCTCTCAGAAGACTAGATGGAGGCCTTGAAAATTGAGATGGATTCATCCAGATTGCTGTCTTCTAGAACAATAAAATTATGGAAAAACAGAGGGAAAAATGGAAGAGACTGAGGAAAGTGTCAGGTAATGGACTTTAAGCTAGTTAGTCCAGGAAATGAACAGAAGAAACTGCTGATAGGAATAAAATAGAGGGGCCAGGAATTGGAAATTCCTATGAGAAAAAAGAAAGGTGCAATGGGAGATAAAGAATAAGACAGCAGAAAAGATAGGAGGATGTGGGTGGAGAGCAGAGTTCTTTAAATGCAAATAGTGTGTGGATGACTTATCTAAGATACTGATATAAGAGTGAAAGACTTCAGAGGAAATGAGGTCAAAGTCACTAAAAATGAGGAAAATTAATGGAAGAATTAGGGTGTCAGCTGGGTCTTACGGATGCATGTTGAAGGAACTCAGGACAGTGGCACAACACGGAGTGGGAGGAAACAGTGATGCTGGTACTAAGGTCTTCAGTGAATGAAAAGGAGAACAGGGATTGTTATTAAATAGCTGAGGATATGAAGACTGTGTTATTACCAGACATAATTAATTTCAGTGTGTCAGTGACTGAGAAATGGCCTGGAAGTGCATTTGAGAAGCAAGAATGGTGATCTCCTCATCTAAAAACTCTGGAATGAGTGTATTCTGTGGTAATGAGCATCTTCCAATTAAGAGGGCTACAGAGGAGATGGTGTCCTCAGGGAAAGCCAAGTTTCTCTTAGGCAGGAACATAATGAGAAGATATTGAGGGTGGCTGGGATTCCTGGAGGTATAGTTAAAAGTTTTAGAAGAAAAGACAGCAGTAGGAGCTAGATTGGCACCAGGGAAGGACATACAGTACAGCAGACGAAAGTTTAAGAAAAGAGCAGATAGATGAGGATGAAAGTATTTGTGAGGCACTGTGGCATTAACAGACTTCAAGAATTTCAAAATACATGGACCCAGAAATCCCTTGGAAGATGAGTTCTGGTAGATATCCTTGGGACTGGTTGTCTCTTCTATAGATATTTTAAGTGTAGTGAACAGAATCCTTGATGAAAAAATGCATGAACTAATCTCAGAAATTGTTATTTTGTTCTGTATGAAAAAAACCTAGGATTTAATTGGAAAAATAGATGGAATGGAAGAAAAGAAACTGATGGCAGGAAAATCAGTTGGAATAACTACTAGCAATAATCTAAATAAGAAGAAAAAGATGACAGCAATTAGGATAGAAAGTAGAGGCCAGATTTTACAGACACTTCAGAGGTAGAAACAAGATTTGTTCTTGGATATGGACATAGGATTGGATATGGGTAGTGAGAGAGAAGTTGTAGTTGAGGTTCACCTACTTCCCAGATTAGAAGTCCAAGCGGACGTCTGGCAAGTTGATGATCCAAAGAAAGTAGAGGAGTTAATGCATACTTAGGCTGAATATTATGGCTATCTCTTTTTCAGGCCTCCCCAACTCCACTATCTTTTATATGAAAACAATTCCATGTATCCATTGGAGATAGATCCTGCCTCCTTTCTATAGTCCATGCTTTTTTTTTTTTATACTTTAAGTTCTAGGGTACATGTGCACAACGTGCAGGTTTGGTACATAGGTATTTATATACCATGTGTGCCATGACGGTGTGCTGCACCCATTAATTCGTCATTTACATTAGGTATGTCTCCTAATGCTATCCCTTCCCCCTCCCCCCACCCCATGACAGGCCCCGGTGTGTGATGTTCACCTTCCTGTGTCCAAGTGTTCTCATTGTTCAATTCCCACCTATGAGTGAGAACATGAGGTGTTTGGTTTTCTGTCCTTGCAATAGTTTGCTGAGAATGATGGTTTCCAGCTTCATCCATGTCCCTACAAAGGACATGAACTCATTGTTTTTTCTGACTGCATAGTATTCCATAGTGTATATGTGCCACATTTTCTTAATTCAGTCTATCACTGATGGACATTTGGGTTGGTTCCAAGTCTTTGCTCTTGTGAATAGAGCTGCAATAAACATACATGTGCATGTATCTTTACAGCAGCATTATTTATAATCCTTTGGGTATATACCAGTAATGGGATGGCTGGGTCATATGGTATTTCTAGTTGTAGACCCTTGAGGAATTGCCACACTGTCTTCCACAATTGAACTAGTTTACAGTCCCATCAGCAGTGTGAAAGTGTTCCTATTTCTCCACATCCTCTGCAGCACCTGTTGTTTCTTGACTTTTTAATGATAGCCATTCTAACAGGTGTGAGATGGTATCTCATTGTGGTTTTGATTTGCATTTTTCTGATGGCCAGTGATGACGAGCATTTTTTCATGTATCTGTTGGCTGCATAAATGTCTTCTTTTGAGAAATGTCTGTTCATACCCTTCACCCACTTTTTGATGGGGTTGTTTGATTTTTTCTTGTAAATTTGTTTGAGTTCTTTGTAGGTTCTGGATATTAGCCCCTTGTCAGATGAGTAGATTGCAAAAATTTTCTCCCATTCTGTAGGTTGCCTGTTCACTCTGATGGTAGTTTCTTTTGCTGTGCAGAAGCTCTTTAGTTTAATGAGATCCCATTTGTCCATTTTGGCTTTTGTTGCCGTTTCTTTTGGTGTTTTAGACATGAAGTCTTTGCCATGCCTATGTCCTGAATGTTATTACCTAGGTTTTCTTTAAGGGTTTTTATGGTATTAGGTCTAACATTTAAGTCTCTAATCCATCTTGAATTAATTTTTGTATAAGGTGTAAGGAAGGGATCCAGTTTCATCTTTCTACATATGGCTAGCCAGTTTTCCCAGCAGCATTTATGAAATAGGGAATCCTTTCTCCATTTCTTGCTTTTGTCAGGTTTGTCAAAGATCAGATGGTTGTAGATGTGTGTTATTATTTCTGAGGGCTCTGTTCCATTGGTCTATATCTCTGTTTTGGTACCAGTACCATGTTTAAATGTAGCTGACTCCATTGCCAGTACCACAGATTGCAAATCACAATATGGGATATTCTTGGTATATATTGATACATTGGGAGGAGAGGCTCTCTCTTTAGGTTTGGACCTGCTGAGAAGAAATGATGTAATTCTGAAGCTGCTGACCATACTACAGAATGGAGCCAGAACAGAAGACAGCTGAACCCTGAGATGAAAAACTAGATTATGATGACATTTGTTAGGAGCCTTTTAATTAAATCATTACTAAAGCTAATGAGTTCCTTGGAATTTTCTGATACACAGCCAAAACGTTTATTCTCTCTCTCCTTTTCTCCTCTCCTCTGAAATTTGTCATTTTGTGTGTGTGTGATTTTAACAATATAAAAGTTCTGACTAATATAATTGAGAAGCAAGTATGGGGCAGATTCTTTTTCATTAGAAATACTAAATTCTAGGTACCTGTACTAAAATCTGATAAAGATGGCTAGTGGGCAATTAAATATAGGCTCTAAAGCTCAGAAGAAAAGTCAGGGTCAGAGATAAAAGTAAAATGTATATAAAAGGTTTTTGAAGTCAGGGATTCAGGAAATTCATTCAGCATGAGCAAAGAGAACAAGACTCAAGGATATGATCTCAGTCCAAGGACAGGGTCACAGAAAAGGCTGGCATTTAGAGGCTAGGGCATTGAGCAGGCAAAAAAAAAAAAAAAAAAAAAAAAAAAGCAGGAAGAGTAGCAAGAGAGGCTGACAGCTGAGAAAGCTGATCATAACCGTATGGGTGGGAAGCAAATTTCTAAGGCCAAAGCACTTTGAAATTTAGAAGATGCAATCAAAGCACCCTAGACAAACTGTCACTGTGTAGGAATAACACAAGGAGCTGTCCTAGAATGTAAACCAACTCAGCACTCTGCTTAGTTCAGCTAACTTTTGTTCTTATTTTTGTTTTGTAACAAGACTTTCTCCATGTGAAGGAAACAATGTGTAGATTTGTGCTCTGGCACAGGCTTCTTATCTCAGACCCAGTAACAGTTTGCTGATTATACCTTGAGCATCGTTGATCTAGATCAAATATCTCTCTGTTGGTGATTATTCTGCAATATAATCAATTAGATCAGTTAACATCACTTATTGTCGGGAAGACAGATTGCAAATTATTTCAGTATTTTACATTAGATAAGATAGATTGCAAAGTTATTAAATTATTGCATGGAATGAAAATAGGAAATGAACTAGGCATATACAGACTAATAAGCCTGGAAGTGCTGGTGAGGAGCAAGAATGTTGATCTCGTCTATCAATCCTGGAATGAGCGCAATCTGTAGTAATGAGCGCAGTCTGTAGTAATGAGCATCTTCCAGTTCACAGGGTTATGTGGGAAATGGTATTCTCCGGGACTTTGTAATGAAGGGATTTCCAGATTAATTTTGAAAAAAAAAACTTAGAATAAGTTTGCTAAAAGTTTTTACTTGGACTCTGATGTCTAAACCCCATCACCAGAGCTGTCTGTGAGTAGAAGGACTGAGGTGGGAGGGGCAGAGGGTGGTCTGCTCAGGGACCACCTTACCTCTGTGCTACTCCTTAAGGCACCAAAAGGAGCCAGGGGTTGCACATTTCACAGTTTGAAAACCAATGGTGTGGTCAATAAAAAGCAATTAGCTTTGAATTCTGCGTTGACACTTGCATCATGCACTTTCTGGCTCTGTGACCTGAAGAAAGCCACTTAGGCTCCTTGAGGCTCAGTTTTCTAATCTATAAAACTAGGATAACAATAGCATTTTGAAGGAGTGGTTCTGATGATCTAATCCGTTGGTATAAGCGAATGTGCCTTGTGCAGTTTTAAGGACTTGACAGAGCAGGTTAATCTTTCATTCAGAGAGGGCCTCTCTGGTTTTCCCCACAGGCCCACGTGCCACAGGGAGCTCTGGCAGCAGAAACTGTGCCGCCTCAAGTTAGTGCTTGCATATCTCAAGTTTAATAGCTACCCCAAACCTGGTTGCTTCTAGGCATGTGAATGAGCACCATTTTGTAGTGGAGTCTCGTCATCATGGGCAGGGACTTGCTACCGTGTGCCAGGGGTCAGAGTCCATGCATGTTAACAGCACTACCAAGGGTACAACCTAAACCTTCAGTCTCAAAGGTCTGACATAACAAGAAAGGAAATCTTTTTTTTTTTTCTTAGCAGTTTAATTCAGAACTCTAGACTTCTTGACACTCTTTGAGTCTCCCTTATGTTTATTATTTTCTTGAACTTCCTATCTAATTTCTTTCTTTTCTCAACCTTACCTCTTTCTTCCTGCTTTTCTTCATGAATTGCTCCCTCACTCCACATATTGATCTGGTATTTTAATGATGATTAGAAGTCATGCATATGTACAGTAGGTTTCTGGAAATTTAGAAACTGTACATATATCTTTCCTTACTTGTCATGTGTTCTTTTTGATTAAAAATGGCATTACTAAGTTTCCTCCCTTTCCTCATTCTCTTTGTTCCAATTTACATTGAATTACAAAAGAAAAATCAGTTCCAACTTCAGACACTGAAGATGCCATATCCTCCGGAAAATGCCAAAGCATATGACTCATCTTTCAAAGGCAATCTTTAAACAAAAGTTGCAAAAGTACTTTGACTAATGACAATCATGCTAAAGTAATAAATCCAAGAGCCATTATTAATCACTTTAGTATACAGCACTTACTCAGTTCCATTGTGTTATTAAGTCTTAATTCTTATGATACCCATACGAAGGAGATAACACCATTATCCTCAGTTTACTGATGGGAACATGGAGGTACAGAATGGTTGAATTAATTTCTCAGGGTCACACAGCTAGAAAATGAGGAGGTAGTATTCAAACCTTGGCTGACTGCAGAGACTGGCTTTTAGCAATACACTATCATAAAGTAAGTTCATAGTTTCCAAGGTGACTGATTTGTCAAATGATTAATACCAATTGCTCTCCTTCCCAAGATAAAAGTCAAAAAGATAGAGTTAAGAAGAAGAAAGCCTTTGCACTGGTCTGACTCACTGGTAGTTTTATGAAACAGTATATAGAAAATGGAATATAATTTTCATTGATTTATGTACTCTCAGATTCTCCACAGCAGAAGGCTTTAGAGGACTCAACAGATTGCTCCCTAATCATCCAAATCCAGGCATTTTCTCATGAATAAAAGTTTGTAATATTTTCAAACTATTTAGAGATTGGCAGCTGGATACACTATTAATTCCTTTTGGAACATCCCACTTAAGATGGGCTTTAATGCATGCAGCATTTTATTTTTAATTAAAATACTTAGTTCAGGGAGTATTTATTAATAATTCTAACAGCAGCAGATGGTCTGCTTATGTGTTGTAACAATCTTTACCCAAAATCAGTCAAAATAATTAACAAAATGTAAATTATTAAGCACTTAAATATGTATTATGTATCATTACCATTCCCATAACATATTTTAATCTTTTATGAGTAAAAAAATGACAGTTAAATAAGAATATATAGAATATTGCATACCAAATGTTCAGAAAACTAGTTTCTGAAAAGAGTTTCTTGTTTTGTTACATTAAAAATATCATTTGTATTGGTAGCATTTTCTAGCATTCCTGCTGCCTAGAAATGGAGTTAAAGACAAAACTCAATAAACAGAATTGTTCTTTCGTGAGAACATTATCTAAAGTGTTTGCAAAATAATCACATCAAGTATTGAACCAGAACTTGAAAGCCAGGTGTGTCATCATTTTTTGTTGAGACCCTGGAAAATTCTCAATCTGTCCATTTTTCTGCAATTTGATAGGGTTGCTTTGTCACTTCGCGTCTTAAATTTCTTGAGAAATGTTGGCAGAAACAACCTTCAGTGTATGAAAGTATTTTTCCCTCCATCTCCCTTGTCCCTGCCTCATTCTACAAACGTTGTGCTGCCTTTCAATCTCTTTCTTTGACTCTTCAAATGAATAGTCTTTTCAAATGAATAGTCTTTTCAAGTGAATAGTCTTGCTTTATCTTCCTCACGTTCTTGGGTCGTCAAAGTGAAATGCAGTTTTGAGACTGTCTTGGTCATCTTTGAGCACTTTACACTTACGACTAGGTTTTAACTAGATAATGACATTGAAAGTTACATAGACTGAGGCTGGCGGTGGCCCACACCCGTAATCTCAGCACTTTGGGAGCCCAAGGTGGGTGGATCACTTGACGTCAGGAATTTGAGACCAGCCTGGCCAACAGGGCAAAACCCCATCTCTACTAAAAATACAAACAGTAGCCAGGTGTGGTAGTGCATGCCTGTAGTCCCAGCTACAGGGAGGCTAAGGCATGAGAACTGCTTGAACTCAGTAGATGGATGCTGCAGCGAGCCAAGATCATGCCACTGCACTCCAGTCTGGGCGACACAGAGAGACTTTGTCTCAAGAATAATCATCATCATCATGAGTAAATAAATAATATAACTAGCAGACTGAAGATTGTTTCATGGTTAGGACTGGACACAACTCATGTACCAATTTGGTGCAGCGTTTGGTACAATATGTGTCTGTCTTAAAATTATGGAAACCTTGAGTTTCATAGCCTAGATCCTAAAAATCATGCTTTGCTGTGGAAACAGTGTTTGTAGACATAGGGATTAAACAACCACACTTTAATTAAAGTTGTATTTAAATTCAACTTTTGAAACTTATATTAATTCAAGTATTTAAATTCAATATTTTAATTCAAGTGGTATTTAAATGGTATTTTTAAATTGTAATGTCAGCGGTAAAAGATAACTTAAAGGTCATTTCAACTGTGTGACTTTGAATTTTGTCTTCATAGGCAATTCGTTTAAATTACCTAAGCCTTAGTTTCCTCATATGTACACTGAGGATAGGAATTGTACCTACCCAATAGACATAGTGTGACTATTAAATGAATTAACTCGGGAAAAGTCTTTACTACAGTGCGTGGCATGTAAGAGACTTTATCTAATGCATCTCACTTCCTTAAAAAACTGATGAAGAAAGTAAGTTTCTTCATCATTATTTTTTTCCCCTAGATCACTAAATAGCTAGAAATGCCAGAAACAGAAATGACATATCATGGATTCCAAGTCAGGGTTCTTATTTCATTAGGTATTCTTGATGCCTATTTGTTGGAAAAGAACATTTGTCTCTTAATTTTTGGGTTATAATTGGGAATAAATAATCACATTTTGTCTACAGGAAGAACCACATCAGTAAATTAGTCTTAGAGAGTGTTCTGTGGGTGCACTTAAATTATTTCCTTTAATTCATATCAACAATATTTTAATCTAATTTATAATCTCTCTTATGGCTAATCTTAGTATTTGTGAATGTTTTGTAGTAAATGATATTTTCATAAATTTTTGCCCTTTAGGTAGTTTAAATTATGTTGTAGTTAAAACTATCAAATGATCACCGTAAACAATTACTGTGTGGGTTTTAACATCTAAACAATTTTAGTAACCAAATGAAACAGATTTTTTTGCAATTTGACTCGACGTATAAATCAGCAAAGCCAGGTGCGATACTTATTATAAATGAATGATTTTATTAATTTTTTGATCATTAAAACTTTTGCCTTTCAGCAGCTGTCTTCTGGAATAGCTGCTAATACTTACATATAACATTTGTCAGTTATGTATAAGTAAACCACATATACTGCTTTAAGGGAAGTTTAAGACATATTAATTGTATTATACTATATTATATTCACTGAATGATTAAACTGATTTCAAATTTTTTGAAAGTTTGGTAAGATAATTTATGAATAGAGTTTTAAAAAATATTTGACTACTTATTATCTACATTTTTGTAAAATTTCCTTCTATTTGTTGGCCAAAATAATTTATCCTATGACATGACTTAGCCTAAACCAAGATGGTGATTTATATAACTTGCTTAAAGATAAGACATTAGCAGTTCTATTTATTTCCAGGTTTTTTGATACTGAAGGTTAGTACTTACCACTTACGATGCCAACTTAGCAACGATAATGCATTGTCAGTGTGCAATGTGTCTTTCACCATTTACTTCCTGTCTTTTCTCCCAAGTAGAAACCTGTGGTCCATTCAGGGCAGAGCCACTACTCCTGGACCATAATCAGCCACAACTACTGTTCAAATGTCATCCGTTGAGGTCTTGAGTCTGTCTAGTCCCTGAGGTGTTTGAAGGCAGTCCTTCATGCTGCATTTCCTTCCTAAGTGGCTCAGGACAGTTGCTAAGTTTTGCAAAGTGCATGTGCAGTTGCCTTCAGGTTTCTAGGGTAGGATGTGTTTAGAGAGTTGCAGACATTAATTACCAACATTTTCTGCTTCATATGGTGGCAGGGAGGAGAATTGGGGATTCAGCATGCTAGGTAGAACTCGAAGGAAAAAAAATGCCTTGTACTCTCTGCATATTTAGCATTCTGTCAGCCTCCTGGTCAACAGATCCTGCAAAATCCTCCAAGTAAAGCAAAGATGCAGATGCTCCGGGCTTGGCAATCAAAATCTTGGGATATCTCTAGAGTGGGAGTTGGCTTCGTTAACTACTGTCAAATGTCTGCCTTCTTAAAACCTGTATTCTGCTTGGAGTTTTACGTAAATGAGGCCATGACTCTTAGGATCAGAAATAAGGAGAGGGAGAAACTAAGATCAATTTTAAAAGTTCATTTT
Organism: Macaca thibetana thibetana; assembly: GCF_024542745.1. Classification (NCBI taxonomy): domain Eukaryota; kingdom Metazoa; phylum Chordata; class Mammalia; order Primates; family Cercopithecidae; genus Macaca; species Macaca thibetana. The sequence continues at coordinate 188,158,967 of NC_065579.1, read as the reverse complement.
TAGGATTTGAAGGTCTCCTCCCCACAACCCAATCAATTTTCTGAGAATACTTTATGGGGTTTTCAATATTTTCTGTAAGTTAGTTTTACCAATTTAAAAATGTTTCCTAATTTGAAAAGTGCATTTTACTTTATTTGAATACATTTTGGTAAACTTGTTAAAATACTCGTAACAATGTAATTTTTTTCTCTCTCTTATCCATCAATTATTTAGAACTGAATCTATCTATTCCAGTAAACCCTATCCCATAGATGTTGGTGTTTAATTTTCCTTTTTTATCAAATCATCTCACTAATATTTTGACCTTCAATAATATTATTAGCATTTTAAAAGATAAATTCTGGACTCATTTTTTTCAACACATAAAGGCGTCTGTGTCCCTTAAAATTAAAATATTTTCTCTTCTATCCCAAAATGGTCCTTTACATAAAGACCTTGATATTGATAGCCACTCAATTCCCATGTAAACATTTACTAAACATTCTGAAATTTCTATGTTGTCTATATACCTTGATAATATTTCTATCTTTTCTTTTAACCGACTCTTCCCTCCTTCAAACTGTTTCTTACATTCTTTACATTGGATCGAATCTCTTGATGTGTGGGGGAGAGATACTGTCTGTCTGGATGCTATAAGGTTTCTGGCAGAGTTGATGCTGAGCACATGCTTTCTGGGTGGAGAAAAGGGGACACCTTTCCACTATTGTAATTTAAGTAAAAAGAGGAGGGTAGAGACATCAGACCTCTTAATATGTACCTCACTGAGGAGAAAGAATAACAATTACTTTCTGGGAAAACTAAAATAGTACAGGGCTAGAAAACATTAGTTGAACATTGAAACCAACTAGAAAAGCAGGTTCCTAACAGTCATTTAAAGCCCTAGTGAAAGTATGCCCCAAGAGAAGAGGTATTAGAAACATTTAGGAAAGCTATACTTTGACTTTACTGAATAAATGAATCTTTAAAAGTAGCCCAGATTTTTATTTTAGCTTCAAAATCTGCCTTGGTTGTCTCATTGGAACCAATTTACAAATGTCAGAATTTGCATTAGAGTGACATCATATGGCTTTAATTAGGTATGTGATTGTGCTGGTCAATGATAATTAGGAATTATTGGGTTCTACTCAAGCCAGGGAACTTGGATCTCAATTTCATATTTTAGGGTGAGGAGACAGTAGCAGTGCAATTCCTAAGGACAGAAAGACCAAAGTTTCACCAGTTTGGAGCACCATGGGTGCTTTACTTGTAGATTACCCCTATTTTCTAGCTTATACCTGTCATGGTGGAATAATTAAAGCCCTTTCAGAAATTATACATAGATAGATTACACAAGTCTGTCAAATAAGTGCTTCCTGTGCAGGAAGGTTGGTAAGTTTTTACTTTAGTAAAATCAGGAGGCAACTGTCAGAGACAGCAGTAACATAGATAAGACTAGGTCATTTAGAGACTCGCATAGAAGACCACTGTTGTTGGGAGCTATGACAAAACAATTTTATTTTATAATATACATCCACCAAAAACTCATTAATAGATTCTGTTCATGGCCTATAAAAGCCATTTTCTCATTTCTTATTGCTTACAAAATCCCATTTAAGATATTTAATCGATCACATAGAGGCCTTTCGAATTGAGTAAAAACAAAGTCTGGCCTTGTCTGAGGTGCTTTGAGGTAAGCATATATCCTAGTTTTGGACTGGTAATTAAAGGGGAAGATCTACTAGAGTTTCTGAGAAGGTTTATTTTCACAGAAAAAGAAAAATTTTGTTTTGCCTGGTTATTTCCCACTGATCTGGGATGTGGAATAAGACAAAATAGCGCCTGTTGCAGCGAAAGCCATTTTTTGACTTTGAAGTGAGAAAACTAAGGAAGAAAAATCAACGTATTTCAAAGGACAGAGAAATAAATTAAAAGACCCCAGTGTTAGTAATATCATCGCTGCCACTCTTGAACCACCGGTCTCCAGACTTCTTTTTGTGAGAAATAATGACTTGCCTATATGTAAACCTTTGACATTTGGCCATTATATTATTTGCAGTCATATGTATTTTAATTGATACAATTTGGTTACATTTGAACATGCTCTTGTGTGAATAATATATGCATGTTTAAGGTAACTATGAAATATAAATATATGCATATCTTCTCTCTCCATTTTTAGAGAGGGAGATTATAGGTTTGGGAAATTTCATATTGTAGAATCTGTTAAAGTTGATGTTATGTGATATTTACTTACAGCAAACAAAAATAAAGTCTATGTTATATAAAATATATAATGTGCATGATACTAATGAACTATAAGGATGTTTACTTGAACCTGCACTCTGAATGCATACCATAGATGGTCTTACTGATAAATTATGTCAAAATGACTTCAACTTATAACCTACAATGCTCTAATCACATACAGGTCACAAATAACGTATTTGCAAATGTAACTCTCAAAAAGTCATTATAATCATTAGGGAACATTAACTGTACTTTAAATGCAAAATACACTAATGGAACAAAAGTGACTTGCTGTTATTGGTAGCTACGTTGGATTAAAATGCCACATTTTGTGACATTCCTTCTATTAAGATATAGAGACCTCTCCCCTTGAATATGGATAGATATTACATTAGTGATGCTGTTTCTGTTTCCGGACCCAGGCCTTAAGAATTGTTGGATTCATTTTCCTTCCTCTGAGAAGACCCTCTTAGGCACTAGATAAGAAATCCAACACCTTGAACATTCTATGTCATGAAGAAGTCCAAGCTGGCCACATAGGCAGGCCCCAGGGATAGAAAGTGAGACGAAGAGACCTCCATCAATTCCCAATTGTTCTATTCCTCCCAGCTTAGATACTAGACATGTAGGTGAAGAAGTCTTCAAATGACTTCAATTTCATCTGTCATCTGACTGCAATCACATGGAAGACCCTAAAAGGGAATCACCCAGATGAGCCTGTCAATGCTCAGAAACATGAAGAATAATAAATTACTTTAAGTCACTAAGTATTGGGGTAGTTTGTTATGTATCAATAGATGACTAGTGTAGTGACCAATAACTAATAAAAGAACATTATACTATGCAGAATATTTCTGCACTTTGGAAAAAATAACTGAAAAGGGAAAATATTTAAATTAAGTTATCCAGAT